>NC_041812.1:20729651-21358855 GCF_900964775.1 Scleropages formosus | reverse complement strand
GTTAGATGTAGTAAAATAAGGGAACATCTGTAGTTATAATTTGAGCACATTGCTGTTTGGCCATTCACAGGAAATTCCAATTAAAGTCACCTGGGCTTCCCTTTTTTCTCTTTCTTAACTTTCATTACTTTTCAAGCTGAGCCTTAAACCCCCAGGGGAACACACTAAAGCTTTCTCCCCCGGGTGCTAGGGTTGATGAAATTAACCTATAGCTATTTTTTTCCCCTCTTCACATTTCTCACAATTACAATAAAAAATCTTATAAGCGCCACAATTAATTTAAACTCCACGCTCGTCCGTTTTATTCCTTTAGGGAAACAATGTAAAATGTACAGTTTTACCCTGCCCCCCCTCTCCCAACGCTTTCATTACCTTGCAGTTTGCAGCTGGGCAGCTCTGCCAAAGGAGAACAGATTGGCTATGGGATTTAAACTGTATTACTTGCCCTGAACAGTAGGGGCATATTGTTTAGAGATGGCAGGATACACTCACATATGGGAATCCAAGATATTTTCTTAATTATGCATAGCTTACTTTAAAGGTCAGTAGGCTGACAATGATGTGATCAGTGTAACAAGGATGAATTCAAGCAATTCCAGAAAAAAGCCCCTTCTCAAAGATGCTACACATTAACTGATTAAAAAAAAATGCTTTTTGGTTTGTTTATACTTTTCCGTGGAATGAGAAGGACAATAACATGAAAAAATTCTCATGTAAATAACAGCATAAAGCTGAAAGGTCAGTCAGAAATTTGTTGGATGCTTAGATCTTTTAACCAAGGTATTTGAATAGTTGACATTCCATTGACTGACATGAGAATTTGTGTGAAGAAAAAAGATTTGTATTTGCTTAACAATTCTTATTTCTAATTTAGCATCTTTACACTTTACAAAAGTCCTATGTATCAGATAATCACATATAATGAACGGTTAATAAATCTACTACTATTACTACTACTACTACTAATAATAATAATAATAATAATAATAATAATAATAATAATAATCATCATCATCATCATCATCATCCTCATCATCAGCTGCTATAAAGGGCTACTATCTGATGTTTCTGAGGAGATAATGACTGTGGTGTCCTCCAGAAAGATATTATTGCAACATTAACCTTTGCATAACATTTTATGCAGATTTGGAGGCATTAAGGGGTCTTTAAGTCTTACATCAGTTCAATGTCATTACTAACAGGTGTGCACTTTGTTTTTTTGTGTACCCCATCAATACCAGCCCTTCTTCTGGGACCAATGGCTTAGAAACTTGATTTCCAAAAATTCACACTTTATGCGAACAGTGTAAACCAAGCAGCGAGGATGGATACACTTTTTATTTTAGCTGCTCACAGCTCAGTAGCCATGTAGACCCATGCTGGACTTCCAGAGATAAGGTCTGCCCTTTTCAAACACCATCTATTTTGTGGTCAAGCATTTACCCTTTTTATAATTGGACAGAATAAGAGTAACAATGATCTTGGCTTGTTCAGAACCTAAATTCTTACACTTTTTTTTTTTTTTTTTTTTTTTTTTTTTTTTTAAGCAGCTGTCTTGCTATGATGTATAAGAAACAGAGCACATTTTCTTTCATCTAAAAGCACAGAACCATATTTTGAGAAATACTGGAATATACATTGGTGTTCTAGTACACAGTGCAGAGAACAAAATCATGTATACTCCAAATAGGAACAACACTAAAACGTGTTCTTTTCCCTTTTTATCAGTCTTCAAATTTTGAATGTTTTCGTGATGAATGAGTTTAAAAAATGTTTGTTTTCCAATCCTGAAGGAGTCTCTTTCCATTATGTTTTAACAACTAATTTGTCTTTCATGATATTTATATGCATTCCACCCAAACCTCATCTTATGTTCATGTTGCCTGCTTCAGAATTACACAAGGACAATTCTCATTACAATTCCCTGCTCATCATGTTTGGAACAGTCTAGCTATCTATCCAAAATCATATTAATCTCTTATATTACTAAAGAGACTACTTCAAAATATATATTGTGCTTCTGCATAATATTTAACATGGCTCACTTAAAATGTTAGGCTTATGTCTACTTTTATTATTTATTTGTTATTGTCTACAGAATCCTGTCACCTGTTTAATTTTGAGAATTGACTGATGTAATTTTCACAGTCACCTTCATTACTTCATCTTTAACCCTTTTTTTCTTTGTTTTTGGGGAGGCCATGTGATAAGCCTGTTAGATTTTTTTATCTCCCCTGCATATTCTATTTAACATTTTTTTTTTTTTAATTTTTACTCCTATTTTTTTTTCTTATTTTTATTTTTGCAGAAATAAACCAGACTTCTGAAAATATATACAGAAAATTTTCTCAAATGCACTAGTTAAGTACATGCCAATATTTTAGCTGATGTATTTCAGATGAAAACATGGTAGCTTAGAGAGGAGGGGAGGAGACATGAGGGATGATTCAGACTTATTACATTCCAAATGTCATGTTTAACCTATCTGACATGCAGGGATTAGGACAAAGCGATACCTCCGTCCTGTCTCTGTCCAGTCTCCCGAGAGCTTCTACGCGTCATGTTTTTCCCGGGAGCCATGAGGTTTCCCGACCATCCAAAGTAACTGAGAGTGACAGAGGTGAGTCCGAGGGGAAGAAAGATCTGATTGTTGCTGTGGTCCCAGTGCTACAAGGATGAGGAGAAGAAAGAGGCATGACTGTGGAGGTGAGTACTGGTGTAAGGTACTAATTGCCTGCTAATAGCAACCAACAAGGTCATTCGGAACTATTAACAAGTACTTAACGGCCCACGGCATAACCAAGACACGTTAATGTTCCCATGGAGGCTGTTAGAGTTCTGTCAAGAATGCCAGCAAGAACATTATTGCGGTTGGAGACCAACTGATATGAACAAATAAAATATGACGGCTCACTATCTCAAGAACCGCCCTTGTAGGAACAATAGAAAAACTGGTTCAGCCGCTCATGCGCGAAGAGTTATGGATGTCTTCGTAAGTCACCTTTACCCTGATCATGTTGCCAGAATATGTGAATATGTGACTATGTGAATTTCTAGCAAAATGAGTCCTTGTGACTGATTGGCCCGTCACTGTTACATGTCTGCATTTGCTTTTGTATAGGTTTTTCTCAGTGTGTGAATTGTATGTGAGTGTGTGTGCGGATCAAGTGATTAGAATGCGGGCCCTAATTACAAACCAAACCACTAATGTTTAAGTAGAACTCTCTTGCATAACAATTAGTGCTTTCTTCCTCTTATGTGGTTTCATTATGGTAGTTTCAGAAAACTCAAAGTTTTTTTTTTCCTTACCAAGACAAATAAGGGTGATTAAGGACATCAATCTAGAGACAATTTAAGCTTGTAGTTGTCAATATGATGTCCCTTATGTGGATCAGTGTTAGTAGCTGACTGGAGACAGATTTCAATCTGAGTTTATCAGCACAGCTTCCCTGATGCTTCTTCTTCCAGGTGCAACATGACAGCCATAGCAAGATCTTTAAGAAATCAAGTGAAAACAAGGTTTTAATTTTGTTTATTATTTTCAGAGAAACAGCGAGTTAAAGAGAACTGCTTACCAAATCAAAACTGTGTGCAGTCTTTTGTGCTCCATGTAATATTTTAAATTGCACTTTTATATTGTACTATTACATTTCATTTTGCTGTTCTTTAATTGAGTTTGAGTAGAAAGTCAGTAAGATTAATATTGGCATAATTTATACTTGTATACGTCTGCAATAATAGAACTAAAGTAAAATAAGCTGCAATCAACTTTGAAACTTAACTTTTTTCTTTTTTTGTAATTCCATACCTTAAAACATACCTGGAAAACATCCTAAAGTACATTTACATTTTTTCATTTTGCTTTTCTCCAAAGTGACTTCCAGTGATTTACCCATCAATGTAATTACTGTATATAGCTGAGTCATTTAAGGCCACTAAAGTAAGAGGTGGGATTCAAACCAGGATCCTTCAAGTCCAAATTTGGTTGCTTTAACAACTATGCCACCTGCTGCCCCTTCAGCAATACTTGAATTATCACCCAGCCTTTTAATCATAGTGACCCAACATGATCGAAACACTAGTTTAAAACTGGTACGTTGAGTGTAAATTCAGGTCAGGTGAAGTTAAATTGCTCCTCGGTGTGACATTTCACACTGTGTTTCTCAGACAACATTAAAGCTATGGTGGGGATGGCTGGGGCAAATGAGAACAAAAATAACTATTTGTTTAGAAGGAGAGCTGGAATATATCTGTTCTGAAGCTTGCCTATTTGGATCACTCCCAAAGGTGGTTCACAGCCAAGACTATCTTCGGCTGTTTGTCATCTGAAGGCCCTAAGACTTTGGAGGACATTATCAGTCAGAAGAACAGGTGGCAGGTAACAAGTCGGTCTTGGGATAGATAGATAGATAGATAGATAGATAGATAGATAGATAGATAGATAGAAGAAGAATCTGTAGAGCAGCATGCAATTATATGATATAGTACACATAAACTACTTCCATAAAGCTATATCTTAAAATTCGATTTACATTTGACATGCGTGAGAAAACCAGATATGACATCTTTATCAGTTTACACCCATCTGCTAAACATAGTGTCAATGCTGCTTATTCTACGAATTTTCCATTTTCAATCTATCATATATACATGTTGTAAACAAATACACAAACAAATCAAAGAAACGTGAGCAAATTTTGTTTACACTGAAAGGCTTGCAAGTTCCTATGGTACATAAAGTGCATTTCTTTTGTGAGAGCTGCTCTCCATCCCCTTTGTCATCTCTGCCAGCCAAGAGCAGAAATTTGACTGGCAAAAAGGGGTTCAAAAGAAATCTTATGCACACTTCATCCATGAATAATAGAAGAAGGGGCCACTCCTTCCCTACTGTTCCAGTTATCATTCCAAAAGAGATACCAATATTATTGATGGGCTGCCTATGCTAATTTCTTTACAAACAAACTTTTGCTTAGAATTTTGTTCGGTAAAATGAACACACATTCATACAGATTTACACACTAATAAATGAGAGGACATATGAATAGTAAAGAATTTAAAGGAACGCGTTCTCTGTATAGATTAAATACATGATTGTATTATTTAAAAAAAAAAAAAAAAAAAAGTACGCCTTCTCAGGAAGGAAAATTAACGACACATTAGTCTATTTATCCGCGCAATGATTAACTGTAATACCATTGTTGACACAGCACAGCAGTATCCTATGACTTCTGGCAGAGACACACACACAAGCTTTGAAACAGTCACAGGCTGCATAGGAGCACCGCGTTCTTACTAATTCATCATGTTATCACTGACTGTTATTACGTAGTTACATTTCTTGCACATCATGAAAGGATGCTTTCTTTAAAAGAAAAGGTGTACCAAACCCTTCTATCTCTTAAACACAACTGGCGCACTATTCTCCTACTTATTTATTATTAGTGTTCTATTTTAAATTTAACAATACATATAATTTTGAAACATAATAATACACCCAAAAAGTCTGTGCCTGAGCATTTTGGTTTCCTGCAGGCTCATCCCGTAGATTGTAAGCAACACGAAACGAAACACCCTAAAAAGTTATACAAGAAGTTTTTTTTTTGTTTTTAATCACATCTAAACTTTTTTCTTTTAACAGCGTGGCACCTTGTGGTGATGTTAGTACAATCCCTGCCACTGTCAAAGGTGTTCCTCTCTCTCTTCCCCTCCGTCCCTAAGTGTAATCCACCCTGCTCGGTCACCACAGCCGTGCTGTGTGGCTGAAACGAATCATGCATATTATTATTATGATGGTTATTATTATTTGTCTCTGTTGTTTCAAAAGCGCTCCCCCTTCTCGAGCGAGGTGTTAAACTGGGGATCGTGTGAAAGGGGAGTGGGAAAACACGGCGCGGACCGTTTTTGGCGGTGGTGGTGGGGGGGTCATGTGTGCAAACGATCGGAGGGATGACTGTCTTATTTACATGAAACACGCCACAAGGTTACAGTGCGGATCAGCGGCGCGTTATCGCTGATTTACTCCGCTCCGCTCTGACTGATGCTCCGGACGCGCGCCCTGCACGCACGCACCCTGGACTTTTGGGGGCTTTTGCGGGAAGAAAGACGACTTGAAGTAGTTTATCAGGAAGGTAAGGATTCATTTCTCGATCGCACGGATGCGCGAACCTGTTTTTCAATGCGCCGTCGAGTAGTATTTTCTGAAGATCGCCGGCGATCGCGGCCAATTATACGCGACGCCTCGCGCGAATAACGGGGCAGAGCGTCGGACTGTCGCGGAACAGACAGATTTTTATGGGTGTTTATGGGAGCTCAAGGTCAGGAGCGCGATGCGCGGTGCTCACCGTGTTTCTTTGAGTTGGTGCACATGATAAAAAATGGACGATTGTAGAAGACTTACTGTTAGGGGGGTTATTTTATCAAGGGTTTCGGTTTAGGTGCATCAAAGGCGCGCGCAGCGAGAAAGCAGCCAGTCGCGCAGCTGAAATGCGAGGAGGACGACAATGGAGCGCGCGTGTCGTGCGCTTTCTGTCCTTTTTCTTTTCTTTTTTAAGCGCTGCACCGCGTCTGATCCTGCAGGATGGGGGGAGTCCGGGCTGGGAGGTGGAAACGCGCTGCGATGCTGGGTGACGGGTGTCAGTGAACGCGCTGGTCCGGAGGAGCAGAGAGAATAAAACTGCAGGCTCGCGCTCTTAGGGAGGGATGTTCTTGGACCTCCCGAACAGGTCCCACACACACTTTTTTTTTTTTCCGCCCCCGTCAGTCAGAGAGAGCGAGCAAGTCAATCATGTGGACACGATCCGTTTATTCAATAAGCACAGCGTCCCTCACAGCTCCCTTTACGCGCAGGACTTTCATCCGCCTTCTTCTATCTGTTGCGATAGGATCTTAAGGTAAGATATTAATATAGTTTTGACTTTAGTTTTCAGACGTAAGAGTGGACTTAACCGAAGATGTTGAGCGTTTTGTCGCTCGTTTTTAATAAAAAGTCTGCCAGGACGGGTCTGTTTCTAAAAAAGCGTCTCCGTGAGGTTTAGCTTCAATTCAATCATTGTGACATGATAATTTAAAAAGATGATGGTATTAGACGAGCGCACACCAGAAACAGAAACAGAAATGAAAAGCGCGAGCCAGCCCCTGGAATCAACTTGCAGAGGCAGGCATCTCGATTTTATGTTCATGGGTTCATAATTCCTTCTCGAAGAGCGACACGTTTCACTATCGGCTGGAGTGGGACGCGTTCCGCACAAATACCTCCCTCCTCATATCTGAGATACGAACTTTTACTATTGAATCTTCGGAGAAACTTTTTTTTCGCTGCCCTCTCCGGGTTCCTCGCGACGCGGTCGGACCCCACTGTGTGCTGCATCGGAATGACGAGGAAAGTTTTGCCAATGCATATGATATGCCATGTGTCAAAAGTTGGCGGGCGCGAGACCTGCCATTTTGTGCCGCGCTCGCGCTGCGCGTTCAGGGACCCCGGCCGGCGTTGCACAATCACTCAACTGAGGACCAAACGTAACTCAGTAAAGCGCACCGCTGTCCAGAAAGCTCTTTTCACCACTCTTTTACCGTTCGCCAGCTGGTGCTCGGTTTGCCTTAATAATTGGCGTGAAAGTTAAAAGGAACAAGTAGATTTCCAGCAACCACTGCATAATGTATAATATGAAATGTTAATCATAATCACACGTTCCGCGTATCCCTGTGACCTAATTTAAACAGTGAAGACATCAACAACAACAACAATAATAATAATAATAATAATAATAATAGCAAAATAAATAGTATGTTTTAATGAAAGTAAGTTCTTTTATAGTGAGGGAATGTGTGATTATGTGTGGCAGAATTAATATAGGGTCTCATTTCATAAAAATCGATGCAGGTTATTTGTTAAATATTGTCCAGTCCTGCTTCTATTGCACCAATCTGATGTTTTCGAATGCCCTTCTGCGTTATTAACACACCTGTGAAGTGCTGTGACACTTATGAGGCATGTACATATGGCATAGAAAGTAATAAGAATTTATTTTTTATTGCTGTGAGTCCTGCAGTATGATGAATGATGCACTAGGCGGTTATGAAAAGCGATTTAAAAGACTTTCAGATGAACACAATGCTTGCAAGCTTTTCCGAAGCATAAAACAATACACATCAGATTGTTTCAGTGCGTTTTTTTTCCTTCATCTTCTTCCGGAAAGTTTAAATTAGATAACTGTTTTTTCCTCGGATTCATTGTCAGAGGGAAAGGGACGAATGTGTGTGCAGATGTGTACACACCATGTCCTTATGCGATGTAGGCATTCATTGTTTTCTCTGTATTTGTTAAGCGGATATTATGTCTCCAGTTATGACTTGCCTTCAAGATTTGACAGGTCTTTTAATGCAGTCGACAAGTCACTATAATTTTAAAATCCAATGAATAAATAATAACGATAAACATTAAAAAAAGGATTGGGCCCTATATGCATTTACATGTTTCCATCGCTGTGAGGTATATCTACTGGGGAACACATTCCAATTCTGATGCCTTCAGGTAAAAATGAGCCTTTTTTTAAAGTGTATAGCTCTTGAATGTCATACTTTGCTATTATTATGTTTAATATGAACTTGTGATATTATTCAGATTATTGCAGTTTTGCCAGTAAAACTTCAGAAAGCTCCTCATGTTAATGGTCCTAAGTATCAAACCAATAACATATTTAGGAGTGCAAAGGTAGTACTACAGTACATACACACACACACACACACACACACACACACACACACACACACACACACACACTGGCTGAAACCGCTTGCTCCGAGCAGGGTCGTGGCAAACCGGAGCCTAACCCGGCAACACAGGGCACAAGGCTGGAGGGGGAGGGGACACACCCAGGACAGGATGCCAGTCCATTGCAAGGCATCCCAAGCAGGACTCAAACCCCAGGCCTGCCAGAGAGCGGGACCCAGCCAAGCCCACTGTGCCACCGTGTCCCCCTAGTACAGTTATGTGTATAATAAATTAAAAAAAAAAAAGTATAGGTGTTGCCCTATTTGGATCACATCCTAAAAGTTTGACATTGTAGCTGAATAATTCTTGTAGGCAAATCTGTGCATTCCATATTGCTCGTGCCTCTTGCCCCCTCACACTGGAATTTCTTGGAGGATCTCAAGAATTGTATTGAACCTCTGCTTTTCTCCAGCTCTGTTACTGTACAACATGAATCCAGTATGAAGACAGGATCAGCTGTTTCACTCTTAACTGATTCCCTGACTATTAAATGCTCGAAATGGTCCTTGAGATAAGCGACCAGTGCCAGGTCTCGGTGGGACAGTGTGGTAGACAGGACTGACATCTTAACTGATATACCCTTTAGCTTTTAGTCCACATACCCACAATATCTTCCGCTGCTCTCAGAAAGTGGAGAGCCACCATGAAGCAGAATAAGGGACCCTGCAATATTAAAACATTCAATGTAGTGGCACCCTTGTTATGTAAGGTTAACTTGAGCCCCATCTAGGCTATAACAGAAGAGCAAAGCAAAACTTTTTTGTACTTCATGTATACAGTATTGCTGAACAAACTCACAGTTCAGAAACAGTGAGCCAAACATTGTATTTGATGATGATCATACTACTACTACTACTACTAATAATAATAATAATAATAATAATAATAATAATAATAAAGATGATTTTCAATATACTTTTTTGAAGGCAATGCCTTAATTTCTATTTGTAAGTGGGAGCTGTGAGTCAAAAAGTTCAGGTGAAGCTTTAATATTTGGTTGCATTAAAGTTCCTTAGAGTGTCTGTAAAAAAAAAAAAAAAAAAAACTCCCTTTAAAGCTTGGTGAACACTGGCCTTAAGTTAATATAATGGGACAGCAGGTAACATTGTGACTGTAGTGTCAAGGTTGTCAGTTCAAGTCTGAAGGGGAGCCCAAGGCAAGTATTGTTTCCTCCAGCTTTTCCATAACATGACAGATTATGGGCTGAACTCAGGCCACAGATCTTAGAACAAACCTGCTTTTGGCCCTCAAAAAAAAAAAAAGTAAAAAAACAGGAAGAAAAAATGTTGTAGGAAGCTTATTTGGAATATTGAGTTCGGCTCTTGAATGACAATAAGGATGTTTTGCATGCTTATAATTTGCTGATAATGTTTTTTCTCCAGTGGGTGTTCCTGGGACACAAGTCAGCATCTTTCATGTACGCAAATCTACAGATATCTGCTGGCTTTGCATCAGGCTCCACACGTGTCTCTAGAGCTTTCTGGAAAATCAATATGGATCCCCAACCTGGATATTCAGATTGATGTTTATTTTTGATAATTGAATGTGTTAAGATGGAACCGTATGCTCAGCCTTGAGAGACACAGACAGTTAGCAGTATAGCCTCTCCATGTTTGTACATGAGTAACTCTAAGTCTGGATACGACTTGCCTTTGAGTGATACATTTGTATAGATAAACAAGATTAATATCTTTACACGCACACGCACAATCTGTAGAAAGAAAATGCCGTAAATTGTCACGTTAGTTTTTAAGTGCACGGTTTCGCTTTCATTTAGTAATGTATTGCATCTAAATGGTTTGTTTGGTCTTTTGAGCATCACGCAATTACAGGCATGTCATTTTTAGACAAGGGCTTTACGCAAATAGGCGGCCACCCATCAATCACCCAATTTCAAGCTGCCCCTTGTATCGTTTTACATTCTGTGAGTCCTGCTTAACATAGTGGTAAATATCTGCAATGCTGGAGTGAATTTAATTGGGGGGCCGTCATGGTGTGGAGCGGGGGGCGTGATGTCCTGCATTGCCTCTCCTTGTGCTTCTGCTGCTATAACTTGTTTTAGTTTTCATCCCGTCCGGTTCATCATCATTGCCTCTTTTTTTCTGAGTTTCCTTCTAGATGGTTGGTGGAAAAGGGGATGTTAAACCATTGGATATCATCCAGAGGGCTTCTTATAAGAATGGAGGCATGTTATGTTGCCTTGTAAATCTGCCTTGTGCAGTATATTGTGTCGAGCTATTAGTGCACACTATTATACTGCATATTCAACTGCCGCTCCTGGACTGTATTTGCATAATTGGATCTTTAATGAAATTTGCCTTGTGGAACAGGAAAAAAAGAGAAAGAAAAGGAAAAACATTGTTGTCAAACTCAAATACTGTATGAAAAAGATATATGTGGCTTTTTATAAGTGCCTAAACTTGCTAACGAACGAGTGACCTGAGCCAAAGGACATCAACAGCACAAGTACAAATAGGATGAGAAGTGCTTCTGAAAGCTGTACATTCCCGGCCAGGTCTCACGGGTTGTTACTACAATAGCCTGATTTTTTTAGCCTGGGGGATTTCAGGGTTTCTGTCTGCACTCATTTCGTACAATTGTTGCACAGTGAAGATGGTTCTTTTGTAGGATAGCTGTGCAGTGATCTGTCAGAATTCCTCAGTCGCAAAATATTTTGACAATTTCTAATCCGGAGCGGTCAGATTGCAAGCATGCATTTGCTGTGTTTTTGTTTGAGGCTTCAATTCTCAAAGCCAGCTTTTTTTCCCCCCCTCCTTTGTATATGATGGACATACACATTTTTTGTTAATGACACAGTGCTCTTCTGCTCCTGCTGCTCAGAAGATGAAAATTAACAACTTATTCCAGTTTTCCATGAGTGCGACATAGTTTGTTGAGTCATCATTTAGGCATACAAGAAGAAACAAAATTGGAACACCTTAAAAAAAAAAAATATATATATATATATATATATATAATATATATACATAAATTCCTTAGAAATTGAAAGGCAGACAGAAACCTTACCTGTTCCTTATTAAAAGCTAGTATAATCAGGCATGGCAAACCATCTCTAGCTTATAAGTGAGTGTTACAATGTATGCATCTGGCTCCACTTGTGCTGGAATGATCTCCCTTTGTCCCTCAGAGCTGCTGAATTCCTCTCAACATTGAAGGAGGGCCTCGAAACACATTTCTCCTGATCTTTTGTTTCATCCATGAACTTGGATTACATTATCTGTTTAAACATAAATAAATTAAAAAGTACTATGCCAATTCTTTATGAAACTTCTTGCATAATGTGTGCTAGTAATAGGAGACAATTGACCATACCTTGAGAATCATGTGTCTGCATCTGTAATTCTCCATCTGTTGTTGATGCTATTTTGTTTTTTTTGAGCTATTGTGCACCTAAAGTAGATGTGCAAATGCAGAAACCCCCTGTCCACTGCTAGGCCCACGTCATTTGCACTCACCACTATATAATTCCTCAATGAATTGCCTGGACTTTAACTCAACATCGATTTTGCCCCCCCCCCCCGCCATAGACTGACAGCTCTCGCTGTTTATCCGTTCGGTAATGATGTCATTGCAATGGTGAAGGGAGCAAACGCCCCCAGACTTCTCCTCGCACCGGCTGGTTGACTTGGCAGGTAATGATAGCACAGGCTTTTTTTGTTCCCTTAGAGACAGGCCAGGCCCCATGAATGAACAGGTCCGTAGCAGAAATGGAGTTTCAGTGTACTTTGTCAGGTTTACGGAGTGTTCTGAAAAATATAGTAAATGTGTCTCTTTTTCCTTTTTCCTCCACTTATTGGCAAATGCAGATCTAATAGAGTGAGACAGATGGCAAACAGTTTTATTTTTAGTCAGAGGACGAGCTATTTTGTTAATTAGTTTAATCTGACATCCAGTTTTATGATGTTCATTTTTTCCCATACTATTTATGGAATGGTTATTGTCTTTTGAGATAGATAGATAGATAGATAGATAGATGGTGCTGTAGCATGAACTCTGCATTGGCCAGGTAAT
This sequence comes from Scleropages formosus, assembly GCF_900964775.1. Classification (NCBI taxonomy): domain Eukaryota; kingdom Metazoa; phylum Chordata; class Actinopteri; order Osteoglossiformes; family Osteoglossidae; genus Scleropages; species Scleropages formosus. The sequence continues at coordinate 21,346,053 of NC_041812.1, read as the reverse complement.
TGCTTTCATTCGTTTTCCTCTTTCACATTGTGGGATTGTTGATCTGGAGTCAAGCTTCACTTCTTCATATTAAAGGCCGTAGGATGATCTGTATCCACACAAGGGACACACATGGGGTCCGAGGGTGGGAAAGAGGTAAGGCCGTGGGGTCGATGGGCCGACTGTGGGGTGTGGCTGGAGATCTAGCTTTGGAGATTATGAAGTCACGTTGCAGGCTGGGGAAGTACACATGTAGACATTACTTGGTCATAACAATAAAAGCAGTATTCATTTTCCTAAAGTAAGCTGCTTGAAATATGTGTTAAGACTGAATGAAAAGGCTGAAGCGAACAGAGAAAAGGACCACGTGAATGAGATGCAGGAGGGTGGGAAGGATATCAGGACAGCTGACTGCATCTTTACAGTATTGAAAATGAAAGGACCAAAAGTAAAATGATTCCTGCAGCTGGCTGACTGGGAATTTATCTTTCTTTGAGAACATATTTGCCTACCTTTCCCTTCCCTGTGGATCACCTACAGGTGTATTACAAGCAGCCAAATGAAAGCCACAGAGAGAAATTTGTCAGTTATGTCTAAAATACTTTAAACCATAACCTGAGATATGAAGTAAATAATATTTACTTTGGGGAATTCATTTTTATTTACCCTGTTTCATGGAGCTGAATTTAAAAAGGGCTTTTCAGGGAGGTCCCCTGATACAGAGCTCTCTTTACACACCTTTTAAGTTTTCAGATACACTTATTCATAGTGATGCTTCCTTTCACTGTTGCTCCACCATGTTTTAATGATCATCACAGATCTATTGTTGTCCTTTCTTTAATTTTTTATCATATGTATTCTTTGTACTCATTCACTTCAATAACTATTTTCTCCATTTTATTTCATCTGCCTAATTGGGAGAAAATCAGAAGATGCTGCACTGGGAGGTCTTGCTCTAGATTTTTATTTTTTTTAAATAACGTGGTAATACAGTGATCACCGCTTAGTTTTCTGTTTGGTTGATAGGTTCATGTAAATAGTACCAGAAATATATTTAATAGTTTTGGTTCAAGTGTAACATGCGTGCCAGAGTCCACTGAAGCTTACACGCAACCTACAAAAGGGTGAAAATAATCAAACAAACAAACAAAAGGAATACCTGTGTATTACTTTGTCAGTTGAAATCATTCTTCATTAATAAGTAATGATGCATTTCTAACAATATACTCGAGTCCTTAAAATAAGACGTGACCCATTTTCTGAAGTTGGTTTGGAAGAAAAAAAAAGGACACGATCCAGCATTTCTTCTCTGTTTTAACATTAATAGGGCATGAGTTCCCTATTCGTAAGCACTTGCTCTCGTCCACATTTGTGATACTACAGTACCTCTCTGCACACCAGCCTTAGTGGCCCTTTTAGGACAAGCTTAGGGTTCATCAGAGACAGAACATAGTTTCTCCACTTGTTATATCCCTGAACTTTAATCCACTGATTAGTTTTCCATAGCTTAACAGTCTTAAGTAAATACTCTTTCAATTATTTCACATTGCTCCTTTTGGGATCATGTCCCTTTAAGCTTGCTGCCCACAGTCCTTTTCTGAGTTGGACTGTATTAGAAGAACTAAAATAATAATTTGGCATCGCTGTTGTTCATATTATAGGGTATAATGTGACTACATTAATGTTGCTAAAAGACACAAAAGAACATGTCTTAAAGACTTATCAAAAAAATCTATTTATGGTGTGAGATGTGGATGGGTATATTTCAGTTGCATTTGTAATAGCACAATAATTCAGTGAATAACTGTTAAGTCTAATGGGTTTGAGCTCTCAGAAATACAAACTCGCCTATTTATCATGGGAGGGCTGCTCTAAAAAAGAAGGATGGAAACAGAGGAGAGAGAGAAGAGAGAGAGTGAGACGGAGAGAGAGAGAGCAAACTCAAGCGGTTATGATGATGAGAACCATTCAGTGTAATCATAGATCGGTACTTGATGTTTGGTGAAGATTTCCTGAGATTTTAGGAGTGCACTGATTGCAGTTACCCCAAGGTGCTCCAGGTTCACTAGACTGTACTAATGGTTTCACATCTTACATCTGTATCGCTGTTGTATGTACTTGGACAGACACATACCAGACATCTGGAAAGTTCTGGACCGTATTTGTTCTAACCAACAATGTGTGTTTGACTTGTACCCAACATGAAGGCAGTGTGAGATGAAACAGAGGCCAGCAAGTGTTGTGGATCAGCATTTGCTGCGTTTCATGTGAGACATGCTTTACTCTGGCTTCTCCAACGGCTTCCCCTGGGGTTTCCCTTCCCGCCATATACAATATTCAATACATGGCCGGCTGCTGTTTTATGGAACAGGAGGTTGCACCATTCCTTATTTCCCGTTTCATCCAATTTCCTTCTCTGGAGACAGACACTATCAGGTTCTGTTGTCCACAGTAATCTGGACCTTGATCTTAATGATGGGTATCTGCATATGGTTTTAATCAAACTGAAAAAATAATTTGCAGTATTTTGTTTCTCCTTAAACATGGATTTTTCTTGAAAAATTCTCCCTTGTAAACGGTTGTTGAGTCCTTCCCATCCCTTCATTTCCTAGTGAAGAAATTTTGCATATCAGATGGTTACATTTTAATCGGTATATTTAGAATGAGTGACAGGAGACAATAACTGAGCCTTTCTGGACCTGTTCAACCATTTTTGTTGACATACAGTATCAAAAAGTGGCATGATTAATAGGAAGATTTTCTTGCAATTCAAATGGGTCTGTTGACATCAGCTCATCTTTTGTTAAGTCTTCAGTAGTGGAAACGCATAATTATAACTTTTGGAAGATTAAAACTGCAGCTAATTTTACAGAAAGTTTAAAACTGAATTGCATTCAGTACGATTCAGTGCATTCATTTAAAAGCTGAAATTATTGCAGTTATTTCTGTGATTGTTAGATCAATGAATATATTCTCTACTGCTGGAAATATAAATGGAATGACACCAGTGATTGTAGTCCACGACCAGAATGGTGCTGTTATGGGGTAACTGGCAGGTTGCTGAACAAGATACCTAGACTGAATGAACAGAAGTACTGTATAAAGTCAAAAATTACTCTTAGTTCACTTTGAATAAAATAATATTTTTAGCACCTGCATTAAAACAAAGTTATCAGCATTTCCGTGATAATAGTGGATTGTGTAAAAGACAAACTGAAAAGACAAAAAGGCTGAAAAAAGACAAACATCCTACAAATATTGTCACATACAGTCACTGAATGGTTAACACCACTTCTGATTAAGGGTGGCACACTAACCATTGTGTGATTTTTTTGACCATGTCCACTAATACTCCCTTTAGAGATCCACTCATCAGTCTGAATTAGTTAATTCTCAGATGTATGACCAAGTGGGGGTGTGGTGGTGTGGCAGGCTTGGGTGGGTCCTGCTCTCTGACAGGTCTGGGGTTCAAGTCCCACTTGAGGTGCCTTGTGATGGACCGGTGTCCTGTCCAGGGTGTGTTTCCTCCCCCTCCAGCCTTACGCCCTGTGTTGCTGGGTTAAGCTCCGGTTTGCCGCAACCCTTCTTGGAACAAGTGGTTTCAGTGTATATATGCTCAAGCTTGTACATTGCTGTATATATCTATATGCTAGGTTCTTTTTTCATTTCTGTACTTATTTTCAGTGTGCAACATATTATTTCACCTTATTTCTGTTAAAACAGTTAAATATTAACATTTTCAAATGATTAACTAAAACAGTACCAGTCATGCCCCCCAACTGCACAGTTAGCAGACACGTGTGGTTACCAAGCAGTGCATCCCTAACCCTGATGTTAGCTGGGCCATTACTGTACTGGATAACTGGACAGCAGCGCCATAATTACACACAAGCCAGTAGAAATATATTTTCTCAAGATGATGGAATAACAAGGTTAATCACAGAACAGGATAGTCATCAAAATGTCTATGTTTATATGTATGGAGCTTACAGACCAAAAGTTGAAGACAACTAAATGAGAAACTGTGCAAATAAAATGTGATGTTATTAAAAAAGAAGATGAAGAAAAAAAGAGATAAACACAATTAGCCATTTTGAATGTGTGCTCTTTCTGGTTTCTGCACGGATTTGAGTACACGGGTTGAAGTGGCAATACAGCAGCCATTAGAGAGCCATTGCTTCAGGCCTCAGCGGAATTTCTATCAGCGTTACTCAAAGTGTGCCCACTCCAGCAGGACCGAGACAAGGAGCTGATGTTAAACAGTGTGAATGTGGAGGTCAGGACTGATTAGCCCCACTCTGACCTTCTGCACGGGGGCTCTATGTCTTCCCATTCCCTGGCACGTCAACCCGCTCTAAAGACCTTCGCCATTGTTGCTCATCTCTCCTTCTGCGCCTCACTTCAGCATAAGGCTCACACATGGTGGTGTGTGCGTGTGTGTGTGGTGTGGTGGTTAGGGCTGACGTAATAATCAAAGTCGAGGCCAATTTGTCAGAAGTCTTATGCATTCCGTTTAATATTTCACGTTTTTTTGTTTTTTTTTTTTTGTTTTTTAAGAGTCTCTCAGTCAGTTTGGAGTGTCTCTCTAACATCTCACTCAAACTGCAGGATCAAAAAAAGCCACCCGCAACAATACATGGGTAAACAAGCAAACAGGTAGCAGTAAATAATCAAATAATTTCAAAAGAAGTAAAAATAAAAACAGCAAAGAAGAGTTAAAAAATAAATAAATAAATAAATAAATAAATGTTATCGTCTGACTGTCAAAGTCCTGGTGTATCTTCCAAAGCATTATCATTTCCCTTTCCCTTACTCCCAAATTTTACACTTGGCTGAAACTTGCTCATAGCAGGATGTTGAACATATAGTGGAAAGAAAGATTATGTCTGTCTAGTTGCACTGTTCCTTGATGTATCTGCCATGTCACGCTGCCATTGTCTCTTGGGTAAAGGATGGTAGTTCGGATACCTACTCCCTCTCCCATGGTGCTCCAAATGCTCGCCTTTGAAGTTTTCATAATCCATCTGTCATCTTCGCACAGGGAGGGCACGCGTCCTGTACCACTCTATTATGGAATTTTCCTTTGCCAGGCGGAATAAAGCAGGAAAGAATAACACGGGCAGCTGGGAGGAATCACTTGGCTCTTTGCATTCCTTGAATCCGCACACCCTTGGTTTTGTCCCCTGTACACGAAACGGGGTGCGTTTGTGTGGGGCCACGACATCTCAGATACTTCCAGCTGTTAGAATGAGCAGACATTTGATTGGATGGTCATTGTGTGCAAGAGATGGTTTTGGTAAAGATCAGATTACGGGATGTGCGGGTGGTGGAGGTTTTATTGGAGAGGTGCACTGTTGCTCTACATTGAGCATCTCTGACATTTACTCTTGTTAATATCTTTTTATTGGTTACAAATATTTATTTAGGATAAGAAATTGGGAAAACAACCCCCCCCCCCCCCCAAAAAAAAAAAAAAAATTACAAGAGCTCAACACTTTTATAAGTCAAAATATCCATTATTAGGTTATTAACCCTTTCTTCTTCTTAAAGGGGTACCAAAAGCAACATTTGGAGTTGTTTTTTGTTATGCATAGTGATAAAGCTTCTTGAATGAAAATAATTTTTTGGATTTGAAGCAATAGAAAAGAGGGACTTTTTCACGAAAGGCTGGGAATTATTGTACAAAGCTGTATTACCTAAAAGAACCAACAAGGGGTGGCTTTTTGAGATATCAGCATTTTAACACAAGGGCTTCAGAATGATAATTTTTAATAATTTGTCAGACAACTGCTTTTCATCCCACACTGATTCTCTATGTTAACTGAATGTGAGCTGAATTTCCCCAGAGTCAATTTTGGTTTGATTCCATGAAGAATTACGACCGCCCTGCAGCAGAGACTTAGACCCTTTCCGTTAAAAGTCCGGTGTCCTCAACCCATGCGCTGCCCACCATACGCTCATATCTTTCCTAATAGCATGGCGGTCTTTGCATAAGTAAGAGTAGTGCCCATCTGCTCCTTCAGACTCCGCTGGTGCCTATTCATCACAAAAATAATACTCGTCCTAATGACTTCCACATATTTTGAAATCTCCCTTTTGAAATTGGTCTTGGCAGTTTATTTCCAGGTACTTGAGTTGCATCTGTTTGCAATTTTGCAAATGTGGGAGACTTTAATACAGATCTGTGTGTGTGAGGAGGGCTAATCTGATCCCCAGGGGTAGCACTGGGCTGTTGTCAAAAAAAAAAAGGGGGCATTTGTCAGTGTCTGCCCAAGGTGGGCTCCCAATGACTGATGTCAAGGTCATCCTTTACATACAGATACAGTCTTTTTCATACTTGCTTCGAATCACCACCTGTATACCTTCCAGAAGTACTAGTCGGAGAAGAATAAAACAGGAAAAAACTGATGAATAGGCTAGTTAATTTTTCCATGTGCCAATCAGCTGATGAACTTAGGCTGTATTTCTATAACCTGTAAAAACATGCTTAATGCACATCTGGGGCGTTGAAGCGTGGAGAACATGTATAAGTCTTGTTAAAAATGGTTACAGTTACATTAAGTAATATATATGTTAATGTTTTCTAATAACTATGAAAAAAGGATTTTGACTTTGTATCAGACGTTTTATTTTATTTGCCTGTTTCTATTTGTCCCCTTCAGTGAGGGGAGCAGTTGCAGGGGAGGAATTATATTGAAAGTGTATGCCTTGCAACTTTCTCCCTGTAGGAAATATGTATTTGAACAGTAAGCTCATGATTTGAATATTTGTAATCCATGCTTAAAATTTACAGGCCAGATGAACTTTCTGGCACAGGATTCCAGCCATAAGTAGGATTTTCTCAAAGCTCTACAAAATTTTAAGCCATTTGAATGGCTTATCTAATTTAGAAAAAAAAAAAATAAAAATCCCATTATTATTTTGTACTCTTAAACACTGATTTTGTGTACATGAGCATATTATGTTCGTATTACTTTATTAAGCAGGTAAACTGAGTAAACAGGTAAATATACTGTAAGTAGGCCTGTGAAAATAAATAAATGCAAAAAATAATTAAATAAAACAAAAATTCGCTACAGTAAGAGTTCATATCGCACATAGTCAACGTGGGCAACATGCCTCGGCTGCAGGAGGCCACCAAAGTAGTAAAAGCGAATGCTGTCTTACTTTCTTAAACAATGCTAATCAGCCCAGAGAGGCCTGACCTCCATCCTCACCACTTTACAGCAATTCAGATGTGCTAAGAACCTGAAATTAAACGTGTGTCTAAGGGTGCCAGAGGGTGAGGGTGATGATTGAGGATGGATTCTTTGTAGGTGAGAAGTGATCAAAAAAGAAGAAAATTTTTTCGAGAAAATCCCTTTTTGCCTTGCCGTTGCTGTTAGATGGTATTACTCAGGCTTTTATTCACATTTCCATGGCTAAAACTTGGTACACTATTTCAGAGAGAGGACAGTAAGTATAAGGGTAGTTGATGGGGGGAGGGGGGGGGGGTGTGGGTCTACGTTGGGGGTTTTGCAGTGGGGCGGGCGATGTCGTAGCAGCTGTACCACAGCACGGTCCTATTTTGTGTAGGACTTGGCAGTTTGCATTGAGAAAAAAGCCCTGCTCTTTCTAGGCATTATATAGATTAATTTACTGTGCCACAGGCCTGAAGCGACACCTCGCAGGGGAGGCCGTGTTTGCGCCCGTCAGCGCAGGGGGGCTTGGCGGGGCTGACAGAGCCGAGGCGAGTTCCCGGTGAAAGCAAACAGCAACTTCTGGGCCGGATATGCGGGGATTGTGCCGGGGCTCTGTGCTTTAAGAGGTGCATCATCTGGTCCGGGTGGCTCATTATTCCTCCGCCGTCTCCCCAGCGGGTCGGCTCCAGCGTTCGAGCGCTTTTTTTTCCATCCATCTGAGGTGCTTTCTTTAATTTTAAAGAACAAAAGGGTTTGTCTGCCTTAACTGGATGTGGTAAATACACTCACAGGCTGTGCTTTATGTCCGGATTTGTGTTCCACATCTTTAATTCACCGCATTCTAAAGTCATGGGTTGTTTGCCAGTTTCCCAAGGTAAGGAGTGAGGAAGCAAAGTAAGATGTGCAGAGTAATATATATTTAAAAAAAAAAAAGTCAAGGTACGCAAAACAAAGAGACATTTATCTGTCGTGAAATGCAGCTGCACCTGCAGAAAATGACAAATTTATAATGACATAATTTCCCTTGTTGTTCTTGTTTGTCTCTGCTGCTTTCACTCCCACTCCTGCAGAGTGCAGAGATGTGCATTTTATTCAAAATACAGGAAAGTTTGATTATAGCATATTCCAATTTAGCTTCATTCGTGCATGTCTGCGTGCGTGTGAGCGCGTGCGTGTGTGTGCGTATGTGTGTGTGTGTGCGTGTGTGTCGTGAAGCGGGAACCGCTTAAATAACCTACTTTTGTCTGACAACAGCATCAGTTGGGGAGGTGCATATATGCAGAAAGCTATTTGGAAAGGCATCCTCGTAGTTGTCAGCTTTTATTATGCGGGAAGGTGTCATGTTTGTAACGAAGCTGAGTGCAGATGGCAGAGTGGAAGAAATGGATCACTAATTTTAACAATGATTAATGAACAGAGATGGAAAATGAATTACATCGGACTATTGGAGGCAAGGAATATATTTCTGTGAAAATGTTAACTTCGCCTGCCAGCACGCTGTCAGGGGGGAAATTATTATTATTATTATTTATTTTTTTTTTCTCAAATCCTTTATAAAGTCAACACTTCACTGCTTTTCCCCATTATTTTAACATTTCTCAGCTTAAGTTCTGCTTGGAATAAAAGTGGTTCTTCACAGTATATAATTATCAACAAAAGGCAGAGTGACAATGCAAGACGGAAAGCTGGAAGGAAACACCTCCACCTGCGTTGTTTGCATTGCCTGTGAATGTGTTCCTTTGGCAAAAAAGGGGTGCAGTGAAATTCAGAAGTGTTTATAAATAAACAAATAAATAAATGCAACACTCACACACACACACGCACACACACACACACACACACACAGGGCCATTCACACCTTGGAATCTGTCCTACAGTTTCTTTTGCAGCTCTGTCAACTTGCAACCCTTTCTCTTTTTACTTTCATTTAGCCATGCCAACCCCAATCGATACATGTCTTCGTCAAAGGACTTAACACCTACGGTAATGCTCTCTCCCGTGTCCTTCCCTCCTTTATGCTGCTTCACATCGGTCCCTGCAGTAGTTTCCCATCATGCACCGCGCTTGTTACGGCTGAGCTTGGGCTGGTGCTGTGTCCAGTCAGTACCCTCAGAAGCCACCTGACAAGCGCTGCAAAGTGTGACAGTGGTGCATGTGGAGACCCTCCCATCAGGGTTAAATAGGAATAGGATGAGAATTCAGCAACAGCTGGTAGTGTAGTGGTTAGAGCTGCTGCCTTTGGCCCCGGAGGTTGCAAGTCTGAATCTCCTGTCTGGCTGTAGTACCCTTGAGCAAGGTACTTACCCTAAATTGCTTCAATAAAATTACCTGGCTGTATGACTGTGTGGTAACTGCAGGTACATTAACATTCTGAGTCACTTTGGAGAAAAGCATCAGTGAAATGAATAAAAGTAAATACACACACACACACACATTTTCAGAACCGCTTGTCCCATACGGCGTCACGGGGAACCGGAGCCTAACCCGGCAACACAGGGCGCAAGGCCGGAGGGGGAGGGGACACACCCAGGACGGGATACTAGTCCGTCGCAAGGCACCCCAAGCGGGACTCGAACCCCAGACCCACCGGAGAGTAGGACTGCGGTCCAACCCACTGCGCCACCGCACCCCCACCTAAAAGTAAATATGTTTAACTTTTTTTGAAAACTTAAAAAAAAAAAAAATTACTCACACAGACACTGTCTGAAACTGGTTGTCCTGAACGTGGTCGTGGTGAACTGAAGCCTTACCCAGCAATACAAGGCACACATCCTGGACAAGATGGCAGTTTGCCACAGAACACCCCAAGCAGGACTTGAACCCCAGACCTGCCACACGGCGGTCCCCAGCCAATCCCGGTGTGTCACCACACACCCCCCTGTTTCTTCTTCTTCTTCTTCTTCTTCTTATTATTATTATTATTATTATTATTATTATTATTATTATTATTATTGTGCTAATAGTACTTTTTTCTCTTTTTTAAAAATTTTCACAAAAACCTTTCCTTTTCTGTCTGATGGTCATGCGCCCGAAGTGTGTAATGTGGTGGGAATAGAGAATCCAACATTATAGATATACATGAACTATTTTGAATTTAATTAAGCTCCTGATGGGAAATACTTTAGGAAAGGGAAAGGGAGGAAAAAAGAAAGAAAAACAACCTCTGGAAACAATATGCTGCGCCGCTTGTAGATGATCTCAGGTTACACGGCATATGCTAAACTCCAAAAAAACGTGTGCAGAGCTTTGGTGAACAAGGTGGGCTAGAAGCTCCTGGGAGCCAATTTAGAATGTGACTTAAGGCAATCGAGGTTTTTTTTTTTGTCTGTTTCTTTTGGCATGCCATTGAAATAGCGGCAGCGATAGGAATTCCCTTGCAAACTCCAGGGGTGGCCTTCTTTGAGATCTCCATCTGCATCGCACCCCTGTGGAGTGCACAGGTCAGCCGAAAACTAAGTTACCAGGTTACGCAGTAAAGATCTCCAGAATTTTACGGGCTGGATTATTTGTCTTTCACTCCGCAGGGACCTTTGAAGGCAGGACTGGACAAAACTTTTGTCTGAGTACTTTTTCTTCCTGTTTTGCTCTTTACTTTTATTTCTGGCTGACCAGTATAAAGCAACAGAAGATAATGAGATCACACCCCTGGCAGTACTGTATACAGTGTGCAAGCCTTGTGTTTACTTGAGCGTGTGTCATGACTTTAAGTAGGAAGAGTAGCTTTGTAGCTTCAGAATGAGAGGCGGCTCAATAGGAAAAGAGTTATAAACTCTTCAGGTTAACTTTACTGATGCCAGGCTTGTTTATTTATTTACACTTGTGTGTGGGGGTGTAATGGTACACATACGTTTGACTATCTTATAAAGCGTAAAGCAGTTCGAAACTACAATAAATCTTCCGCACCAATAGCCAGCACCGCTGAAGTTTAACCTTGGAAAAGGCCGATATTTTCGAGCAGCTTGTGGGAATTCACCACAACTAACTTGGCAGGATGTGAGTGAGAAGATGTTTGTTTAATAGGAGGAAAGGCTGGGAGCCCTGACGTTGTGCAAATTGAATGTCTTCAGAAGGGTTATGAGCAAGGGGCCCATTCATTCTGTCTCAAAGTGTTTAGTCATACCAGCACCTTTAAAGAAAATCGAGAAATAATTTAAGCCAATATTACTTTTTGTTGACATATTTAGGTTTATTTTTGGGGTGGAAAATAAAATACATAAATAAATAAAAAGGTTTGGAAGAAAAACAAGGTGCATTCATGAGGGATTGACTCAGATTGATTCAGGCGGGATTTTGTGTGATCCAAAATAACCTTGAATACATTTAAACAAGGGGGAAAAATCTAATTAATTATAGGAAAACAACAACAACAACAACAACAACACAGTTAACAGAAGTATAGCAGACTCAGATCATTATTGTGCACATAGCCATATGGAAGTAAGCCAGCCAGTTAGAAGTGAATATACTGAAAATATGGTGCTGACATAGTGTTAATTTTAAGTGTTTTTCAGATATGTATCCTCACAGAGCAACCTGATTGGGTTTCCCCATATTATATATATATATTGTACTCTCCATATACCAAGAAGTGTAAGTTTATTTAGTTTTTCCTTTTACCAGAAACGTATCCTTTTACTTCAGGAAGTTTGCTTTCAAAAGCACCATGTCAAATGGCACATTTTCTTCTGTGGTATATTGCAATGAGACAATTAGCTAATAAAGGTGAAAAACAGGTGCACCCATTATTCCTCAGCCTATGGCAATGCATTCACATTACCGACACTGATGGGAAATGATGCTACAATTTGGAATTCCTGCCTATCAGCTCTGACTGATTATGCCTCCTGCAGTTCAAATACTACCCCACTTTAAATTACCCTACAAATAGGGAAACACTTGAAGTGCTGAAAACTTAAAGGATGTTTTAACTGAATAATTATCTACACGTTAATGCTTTCCATCAGTTATTCTTTGAATTCCTGATATTTTCTGTTACCTAATTAACTGGCTACTAGGTCTGAAAAAGTCTGTAGTGGCAATCAATAGAACTTTTCTCAAAGCCCAAAGGCTATTTGAGAAATATTAAGCCGTTAGTACAGTTAATCTTTTGTACCTTTCTGGAAGTAAGTAAATAATAATAATAATAATAATAATAATAATAATAATAATAATAATTAGAAAAAAGTCAAGATGTTATTTTTTTTTTTTACAAAAACTTAAAGAATGAAAGTTTCATTGCAGAAATAATAAATGAATTAATATATTTTTTTACACATTTAATTCCATACATTGAGATTTCACTTCATAATATACCGTACATTCTGCAGTATTGCATAAAACCCCCTTTGAGTGTACATTAGAATTTTAGAGAATTTACACAAACATCTGGACTTAGTAGGAATGTCGTGAGAAAGTAATCGTATCTGATCAATCGTATTTGATCTGTGACAAGCCTTCTCTCATCCGTACCATTTCTCATAGAACCACAACCGAATCCTCTTAACAAAACCAATCTCTGTTCTGTTACAAGTAAGAATTCAGCATGCACATGGGCATTCTCTCTAATATGTATGTATGTATGTATGTATGTATTTCCATTTGTTTGCTGTATCCAGTGATATGTCATTATTTCTCAGTGTATATAAGATCATAGGATTTCAGTGTAAGCATTCTCAAAGACAACTTATGGTAAACTTAAATTCCGGATCTCATAAAATATTTAACAGTAAAAGATTAATTGTAGGTTTAACACATAGTTATCTTAAATCTGTTCTGAATCTGACTGCAGATATATATTATCAGGGACTCATGGAGTTAAAACAGTATCTGCTGTGGAATTACTTTAAAGCCTAGCAATCATTTAAAAGAAGGATAAACACTCCTTTTTATTCATAGTTAAGATGGTGCAGCTGCAGTACTGATGGAGTTAATGATAATAATTATTTAACATTTTTCATTGCCGGATAATTATTTAAGAGGTTCATATAGTCATCAGTGTAATCAGTAAAGAGCGATTACTGAAAATCCACAGGCAAACAGATGGCACTCAGATTTTTTTTTCCCCCATATTAAACTATTACGCTTAACACCAGCCCATCGTGGGAGGACAATTCAGAGGACAAAACAATACAAAAATCACTTCACCTTAAAAACACAATCAGAGTCATAATTGGGCCTTTCGGGCTTATGGTACTAAAGCCACCTAATCAGCCACAAATAAATAAATGGCAACAGACCACTGGATTCCAGAAGAGCAGCATTCATAGAGAAAAGCCCAACGCCTAGTTTGTTAACGTGAAAAGTGCCCTTGTTTGCAGATAGACAACTGGCACAAATAAGGTTATCATGTATTGTCTGAGCTTGTCCAGTGCTTTTTTCATAATGGACTCATCCTACGCCTTCTTTGTTAGCATCAAGAGTGTTCCCGTTTGTAGACAGAAAACTCCCTGAAAAGTTATCCTTAATTATGTCCACTTGTCTAGTTTTGTTTATTTATTTGTTTGCTTGTTTTTTTCCTCAATCAGAATCAATATTCTAAGACAAGTGTCTCCAAAATGACATTATACTATAACCATGCATCACTTCGGTTTAGTTTAAAACTCTTGATTTAGACATAGTTAAAAATTGTCAGGAAGAGACTAAATTCTGCAGTAGTCCCACATTATTTGATACCATGAAGCAGATCCCTAATTGCCGAAAGACAACTGTCTTGAATAAGGTTATTGGTTATTAATACTTTTGCTGCGGGTGGGCAGTGACACAGACCAAGACTATCGACTTTTTTTATTTTATTTTATTTTATTTTATTTTATTTTTAAAAGGATGAAAAGCTTTTCCTTTCTGCGGGGTCGGACTGATCGAAACACGAAGGAGGCTGCCCTACATTCCCAACTAATTGTGTAATTGGAAAGCTTTTTAAATGAGCAACCCCCTTTCACAGCCCGCACATCCAAGCACTTCCCCCTTCAAAGCAAATCACAAAAGACCATTTTGGGAATAATAATAATTTCCAAAAGCGTCCCCCAGTAATCTGTACACTAGCACTACAACTATAACCACACACGTCTTTGGTGCTCTGAGAGCCGTGCCAGACAATTCTCAGTCATTTCTCTCCACTTGTTATTGGTAATGATTAATGAAAGAAGTCACAGTAGTACAATAAATGTCTGTTTATTTTACTCCTCTTGTCATCTGGCTTCTGATCAATCTTATGGAAGAACGTAAAAACATACCTTTGTGTTGCCTTGCTACATTACACTTATGACCTGGCGGCAAATTCAACTTTTTAAATGTATAGCTCATCTTCTACTGTCCATTTCAGATGACAGTGTGGTAATTTCTGTATTTTGCAGAAAGTACAAGGAAAAACATAGGCTAGCACTCCCTGATTAAACTTACTGCTAATAAAATTAAAAGAAAAATATTTCCAAAATATTGCTTCTTGCTGCTACAATTGTTATTAGCCTTGGCTGAGGTTTATAAAATATGGCAAATTGTTTGTTTGATATTACCAATGAAATTGTATGGCACGTGAGGAGAAAAAAGCTGTATAAAAACATTAATCAAAACATTTAAATGGTGAAAAAGCAATATGTAGCTTTTTTGAAAATTGTATAATGCTGCATATCGATTCATAATGCTTTTAAAAGGATCCACTGTACACCAGTCAAGGGCAAAACGATGGCTGCAATTCGATTTTATGGCAGCAGTCATTTTAGTAGAAAGCTTTTTTGAATAGGAACACAAAAGGGTAATTGTTTTAGCCCAGATGTTGCTTTTGCACAACAAGCAGGATACAATGTTCCTACTGAGCTGATGAGCCCAATCAGTGAAATGATTAAAAATTGATTTTGTCCCTGTAATTACAGTATGTAAACTACTTAGCCAGGATTGCAAAGGAAGTGATTTTCTAATTACGAATATACTCTGGTGTCTAATGATTGTTTTTTTGAAGTAATGAAGAGAGAGCCCTAATGACTCCATTGTGCTCCATTGTTTTTTTTTTTTTTAATTTTTTTTTTTAAAGACCATCGTTGGGGTAAGGCATTGACAGACAAAGAGCTCAGATTTAATTTTCTCCACTGTTAACATGAGTACAAATTTGTTTGTTAACATGCAATCAGGATGCTAATGGTAGACGCGACTTGTGACACATTACCGGTCAAGTACCTGGATTTTCAAGTTAAAACTTGAGCCAGCCTGACCTCACCTATTTAATAACCCTCAAAGCTGATGAAATTCAAAATTTTAAATGGAAGGGAATCATTTCATTTGTTCAGTTTGTACACTAATTCTTTCACAAGGGCTAGATAACAGTTGGTTTTTGAACAGCAGCAGATAAAGTGTTTCCTTTTTACATGCAGTAAAGGACTGTGCTGAAAAAGTCTACACTAGAAAAAAAAAAAAAAAAAAAAAACCCTTTAACCCATCAGACAAATGTTTAAACGTACCAGTTATTATTTAACATTTAAAAATCTGAGGCATAAGCAGTGTAGCTGAAAATGAAATAATGTAATAATAATAAGAATAATGTGGGGGCATCGTGGCGCACCAGTCTTAGTAGGGTCCTGCTCTCTGGGGGTCCTGGGATTCGAGTCCCGCTTGGGGTGCCCTGTGATGGACTGGTGTCCGGTCCTGGGTGTGCCCCCTCCAGCCTTGCGCCCTGTGTTGTCGAGTTAGGCTCTGGCTTGCCGCCACCCCGCTCGGAATAAGCAGCTTCAGCCAGTGTGTGTGTGTGTAATAATAAGGATAAGAAGAAATAAAAGTTGTTTGTGAAATATACCTGTTTTGCTGAGGGCCCCTTGAAGACCATTTAAAAAAATGACGCCTTACAGAATCCTTGATACTGAAGCTGTTGTTGCAGTTGTAGTACTTCTCTTTAGCAAACAATACATTCATTTGAATTTAGCTGGGTATGTGATGACATAATCCTCTCGAGGGTCCCTCAGAACTGCTAAATCCCTTTCAGCATTCAAGAATGGTCGCAAAACCTATTCTTGTGGAACCACTTCTTTCTGTCCTGATCTCCAAAAGGCTCCATGAACTTACATTACATTTACATTTACATTTATTCACTTAGCAGACGCTTTTGTCCAAAGCAACTTATAACGGATACTATGTAGTGTTACTAGCCCACACCTTATTCACCAAGGTGACTACACTGCTAGATACACTACTTACAAGGGGTTACTCATCCATGCATCAGTGAAACACACTCACTCTGTGACATTCATACACACTATGGGGGAACCTGAACATTAGAACATTAGATTGTTTGTTATCATTACCTTTGTATTTCCTATTAATTCTAAATCTAGATACTCACATAATGAGCACCAGCAAAAACCGTGGTATTAATAAACTTTGACAGTCACATGATAGCATCTGTAACTCTTTATCTGTTAATGCAGTTCTGTCACCTCTGAGTTGAGCATCACTTGGAGAAAATTGTCTGTTAAATGAATAAATGTGTATACCATGCAACTGTAAGTGTCTTTGGAAAGAACCAGTTTCTCTTCACTTTCTGCCACCTTTTGCGTCACTGGATCTGCATGTGTCCAAGCTGATGTTTCTTTTCTGGTTTCTGAGATGCAGATCCCAGGTATTTCGTCTAGTTGCAAAATTGAAGATGCAGTAAATTTGGAGACTGGCCTAATTAAAGTAATTTTTAAGCTATTTCCAAACACAATTCTTACTGTTTATCTGCTGTTTGGAGATATTAATTTGTATCTACAGGGGTAATATCTTATTTTCTCATCTCTCTCATTAGAATTAAAGAGACTGGAAAGGATATACTGACAAACTAAATGACATTATATTTATTTTTGATTTATGTACACTTGATAAAATAAATAGTAACATAATAACAACTAAAAAGCTGCCTAATTGTAGGCTGGACTTTTAAATTAAATGATTGTATTTAATTTATATCCAAGACTACAGCATGTCTGATGTTATGTCACATCCAGCACTAGCGGTAAGACAACATAACATGCACCAGACCCACATTACCCAGTGTGTCTTGACACCCCTAACCCTTGTTCATCTGATCCTTGTATCTGATTGCACTGCAAGTCCAGTGTGATAACCTGTTCACATTCAGCACACAAGCCTTGAAAAGCTTTCTCTTTTACTCCTACTTTCTTAGCAAAGAATCCCTTTTATCACACAATAGCTCATTTATACCCATTACCAACATTTTCAATCTTTTTCAACGCTGCTGTCACTGCCTTTGGCACCATAATGATTAATGTGATCTAATAATAGTGTGCCATTATATTTCCTTTAGTGAAACGCACCAACATCCTGTTGAACCCTGACAAATTAATAGAATTGTCTGATGCTGAGCTGTATACCTTTAGAATAAATGCATGGTTCGGTTGCACAAGATGTAGATGTACAGTATCGATCAATAAATAGTTTTGTCTGCAGAAACACATCTATATATGGCCTAAAATTTCAGTGCATTAGTCATGGATGCTAACTTTTTGTCTGACTGAAGATGTTTATGGAGATGGAAAGTGGGGGATAATGAGATCCTCCGATTTTTAAGTTTCTTTAAGTGTAGGTAAGACATGAGGCTTCTTTTGCGCCATTGATGATGAGTCTGGTAATATTACCTTTGAAGAGCCTTCTTTGATACGCACAATTATGACTTTAACCTGATGTGCTATTGCCATAACAGTTCTTCCTCTGCATTCTCAAATTTATAAGGCATGCAAACCATGTCTCACAAACACATGCAGATGATTTAGTAGACTGTATTTTTCATCTTAAGGATCATGTATTAAGTCCAGTAGGTTGTCATGTTCCCGTGTCAACAGATGCTCCTGCTCTGCAGTCTAACCTCCCGTGTGCTTGGATGCTTGAAAAACACATTCATATTCACTGCTGCTGTGTCACCTCTGATGTTATATATAGAAGGTCCTATAAAGTTGATCTTGTTGCTGTTAAATGCAAAACATATTTATTTTTATTTCACTTTCAACATTCTTGCTCTCTTACTTGGGTCACATGAGTCTGAAACTGCTTGTACAATCCTAACAATATTTTTCTCTAATTTTCTAATACTAATATGCCCCACAAGGCTTGGTAGCAAGCCGTTGGTTATTTCTCCTGTACCATTTTTAGGCATTTTATTTAATCTCTTCCACCTTCTGGCCTTTTTTCCCCGTACTTTATAATTCTGTATGATTGCTGTCATTGCCAGTGCTACTTGTTGCATGTCTGTACTTTCTTTTTGCGTAATTATATGTTAAACTCTCAGAGGCAACCTGCTGGAAGGACACAATGCAAAAATAAATTGAACTAGAAACAAAGTGGTGGAAAAGTCTTGGAGGAAAAAAAAAAAAAAAATCCTTACTGAGGATCATCTTATCTGGTCTTCCATCCAAATAAAGAAGTATCCAAACATGTGGAAAGCATCTTTCGCTTTAAATCAGAACTTTGTTTGTGTTCTCTTTGTTCAACAGAAACATTTGAGTAAGAAATGTTTGGATACAAAATGTATCCCCCAATGCTGAGAATGTAGGGTACCAAAATTCACACTTTTATTTTCAGAATTGTATTCATGAACTTCATGTTGGGATTCAGCAGGTGACCTCTTCGATCACGGGCAGCAATTTTTACACCTGGTGAATTTCAGTGTCACATGTGTGATAAACCTCACATTATGTATGAGTGAGTGGTTGGTACAGAATATTGGAAAAAAAATCTCAAAAATCTTATTTTTCCTTGGATATTAAACCACGCTTTGAACCCAGTAGTCATAATAAACTGCTGTGGGAAAAAAGGCCATATTTTCTAACACTTGTCAGTTAAGATGTAGTGTATCAAACGGATACTTTATGGAACAAAAATCACATTTTTGCTCTGTATTAAGTGACAGATCAAACCCAAATAACGTGTAACTTTTTTTGCATTTTGTGTATGAAATACTGCTTTTATCATTTCTCATTTTCCAAGTTCACAAGAACTGAAAGCCAAGGCTTTTTCTTCAAAATTAGGCAATTTAAAATCTTGGATTTGCCATTCTGGAAAAAAATGAAATCTCTATAAATTAGAAGAGATACGTAAACACAGGGGAGCAGTGAAGCTTGTTGTTCTGTGAATCATCACAGGCCATATTTCTCTCAATCTGTAAGCCTGACTGTACCAGTCGGTGTTTGTGGGAGCGAGCCGCTGTGAGGGCAGGTGGTGCATGTGCCGCTGCGGGGGTCTGTCCTGGGGTCAGAGGTCGAGAGGGATACCAAACAGGGTTACTGAACCGCAGGTGATTACAGGTGGCTGAAGCGAGCGCTCACCTCCACAACCTGTAGCTCAGCACTTCAGAGTGTCGGGCTGTCTCCTGGCAACAGAGGGTGAGCGAGAAAGGGCGAGCGAGGGGGGGAGAGGGAGGAGGGAGGGATAGAGAGGCTTGGACAAAGTCGTCTTTCACTAGCATATGCTGATGCGGTGGTACCACTCCTATAATACACGATTCAGTTGGTGGGGTGATGATGATGGCGATGATGACTGCCCCCTTTCCCCACACGTTATCGACATCTGTTCAGACAGAAAGAGGCCCGCATGGAAACACTTAATTCCAGTATAATCTCATAAGTGCCACCATAGCGGAGGTGGGTCAACTTCTTAAAGTTACACTGTTCGGTCCAGCATGGCGAACAGAGACACAGAGCTCCACATGAAGGGCAGGAAGGGAGAGCGGCAGGGCCGCGTAAAACTGTGTGGGGCCACAGTGGGCTGTCCGGGGAGGTTTGTTTACGCAGACACTATTTCATACCGACCTCCTGAAAAGACTCCACTATGGCAGTGCGCATATACCCAGGAGGTGTGGCTAATATTTAGCCCTGAGTTGTTGACACTGGTTGCATGACGATTCAGAATGTTGATTTATAAGTAGTTATGTTAAAAAGAAAGAGGCCTGCTAACATGCAGGATTTAAAGAAAAAAATATATATACAGTATATATATATATACACACACACACAGCACACACACAGTGTAAACAAATAAACAATACTTCAATTTTCTGCCTCGATCATCTATTGAATATTCTGGCCAACACCTTTTCCATATGCTTTTAGGAATGCATTTTTCTCGCTTGAGCTCATAAGCTAGAGATGCCTTCCAACAATGCTACAGCTGGCATTGCAGTGGATGGTGGATGCAGGACTGCGATCCTCCAACTGCACTGAAAAGACAGAATGAGCCATCACTAATAGGATATGAAATGGATTTGCCCCGGGGTTTTTAAGGTGTTTATGAAATGTCATACATACGCTTGGACTGGAGGATTTTCTGTATGAAAAGTTTAACAACTCTTTGACAAGTGATAAAAAGTGTTATCACTGTTCTCCGAGCACAATGCTGAAATTAATTAGCTCTGTTTTTGCTTGTGTCATTGTATAGAATGGGAATATTTGCAATAGTATGAAAGTGTTCTGTCCACACTTACAGTAGATTGTTACAGTACAATAACAGCCATAGGCCTCAGCAGGTGGTGTAGCGGTTCAACCTGCCACCCTTGAACCCAAGGGTCCAGTTTTGGTCCCCCTTCTGCCTATAGTACCTTTAATCACGGTACTTATAATACACTAATACACTAAATTTCTCCAGCAAAAATTACCCCATGTATTAATAGGTAAGAAACTGTAAGTAGCTTAACGTTACAAGTCACTTAGGAGAAAAGCATCAGCTAAATGAATAAATATAAGACGACACGGGGTCTTAAAGCTTTTATGATGATCTAATTACAGTTAAGTCTTTGCACATCACTTCCAACATCAGTCTTGTCTTCAGTTACATATTTCAGCACAAACCACCCAGAAAACAACTTAAACAATTACCAGTACAGACAAGTAATAAAACATTTCAAAGTGCTTGCTGCGTGCCGTTATGTGAACTTTGTTTTCTTGGTGTCCGGGAATATTGAACACACATAACTGTAGACACACACCCTATTACACTGTTCCTTTAAAGGGACAATAAATATTAAGACACACTTTAAGACTTGGGGTGAGATAGTATGTGTTATGTGTGCATGTATATGTTTCTCAATGCAGTTAATGAGAGGACAAACAATATCCGATTCCATTTAATAACAGTGTTGTCACTTCCAAGAGCGTCTGACTTCAACTAGCTCCTCACCCTGCCACTTTTTTTTTTTTTTTTTTTAAGTCCTACCTCCTTGCTGAGCCTCTAAAGGGGGTTGGAAACTATAGACTCATTCTGATCTGTCCAGCTTGTGAAGGACCACTTTCTCCACACAAGAGTCTTTTTTGGAGCTTTTTCTCCCTTTTTGATTGATATGTGAAATAAGTTTCCTTCCTTAGATTTAAAGGCAGCCCATCTGCAAGGCTGAATTGGCCATTGTCAAGGCAGAAACACTTTGTCAGAAAACAATTCTATTCCCAAGGCAGAGAACCTTGGGGGGGGGGGAGTATTATAGGAACTTTAATTTTGCTTGTGAACATAGTGCACATCTGTTTTATTTATCCCTTTACTCATTGTTCAAAAGATGTATTTGTGTGTATTCCATATTGTACAGTCATATTTCCCAGACATAAAGCTTGTGTTCTGCATTCAGAATGGTACATAAATCAAAAGGCTGATTAAACTGACCACTTGCCATGTTTAGAAGGCAGAAAGCTTTGGAGAGAGAGATTTGAGAAATGCATCAACATGGAGTTTAAATAAATAAATAAAAATGAAAGTGAAAATGGCAGACTTGGCATGTTTCTAATTAAAACTATTGTATTATGGAGTATGTTCAGCTGAACAGTGAATTTCACTGGCATGTGTGTGAAACATACTTTTCCAGATCCTAACAATGGGGTCCTATTGAGAATCAGTAAGAGATAAAACACGCCATCTTCTCAGCTTGTCCAGGATTTCTCTAATCCATATTTAAAAAGCAATGGTTTATCTTTTTTTTTTTTTTTAATTTATTTTTTTTTTTTTAATTTCTTTACAAAAGGTTTTGAAACACAGCTTCATTTTTGGCTGTGAATCTGAGATACATTTATGCAAATGAATGAGACACCTACAGCCACTGAAATATGTGACAGCTGTAGAATAGAATTCAATTAAGACACCCCTGAGGTGTAGTAATTGATCCACACAACTTTACCCCCCCCTTTCTTTTTCAGTCATTGTTTAATGAAAACAAAATCCTGTTTTCAGAATTGAAAAGCAGCTGTAAGGACAATTCTGCTTGCTATTTTTAAAATGAGTGTGGCCAAAATATATCTGTTAGAATTCCCCCATTTTTTGTTTTTGAATTTTTCTTTAAATTCATACTCTAATTTTGATTCATGTTTATGAATTATGAACACCGTTGTGGTACTGTGCTTTTGCCTTCCTATCGAGTGGCCAAAAGTGTTTGAAGCGGTTGCTAGATTGGACTTCCAGTTTTCATATTTCTTATTATTTACTTTTAGGGGTGCTTTACAAAACGGACCGTCCCTTTCCTTTGTTCCTGAACCTGTTAATGTAGCTCGTGCTGGAGGCGCAGTGCATGAGCAGTTTCCCCTCGTAAGATGTTGATAACAGGTTTTGATTGTTCCCATCCCAACCGAACCCATAACAAAACAAGACCAAAATCTCCCGGACTCATTAATTATAAACTTAAAAGAAACATGCATTTTTCTGATAATTTGAAAGGCTACAGTATGTCCCGCTGCAGTAAGTTCATAGGAAGGCAGCTGAAAGCTGAGAGAAGAGGAGAATGTGCTATTTAATTACCGTCAGCTGAGTGAATGTTGTTTATTCATTCCCTCTCCAATGTAAAAATTCTTATTCGGTTAGTATGTAGGTCACATTACGGTGGCGTCTAGTTATTGGACATGGGCTTAGATAACTGTTTGTTGAGTATTAAATGGTTTTGCTGCCTCAGCTCGCTTTTAACTGGTATTTTTCACACAGCTGTGCTACTGAAAAGAAGCAGTGCCACAGCACAAATCATGTCGCCCTTAACTTTCTCCGCTTTCCAGGCCATGTGTTGTTCACGGCAGGAGAAACTTGGCTCTACCTTCTGTTTAACAACTTTAATTCTCGATATCTGACCCATCCGTGTCTTTTTACTGTCATATACTGTTTCCACAATATCCCCCGATCTCTCCCGCCCTGTTCTTCTCCTTATTTCTGCGGTTCCAGCATGGCCATTTTGTTTATAGTAGAGATTCTTCCTTCTGTCTTTTGCTAATGTGGAATTCCATGTTTCACAGGCATAGGATAGATCAGTTATTATTATTATTATTATTATTATTATTATTGAAAAAGACACATATATTCGTGCTAAAGCAAGTTCAATCGCAAGTCCAATCATGGACAGAGAAACAGGTATTTCCTGCTTCTTTTAGTGGCACAAATATAATGTAGCCATTTGAAATATGACATTTATACAAAGTTAATGTAGTTATTCAGTTAGCTGATAATGTTACTTCCATGTCACCAATGCAATGGAGAGGATGTATTAATCCGTGCTATGGTGCTAAATCAGAGGCCGCTTTTCTCTCCTGTTCAGAAAACGAACCCCAGATGGTGATTGATTTTTCAAGTGCTGAGATCCCTGCTTGAAAACGCATTCCCACCTTCTTTGTGCCGAGCAAGTCAGGCAAGCTAACACGATGATGCGATCATCTGCTCCTTCGCCACTATAGGATTGATTGACTGAGCACAGGGACATTTTTGGAATTATACTGTATGGTCTCCTTTTGAAATAAAAGAATGCATCAGGTAGACGTGTTAAGTCTTTCTTTTTTTTGACTGTAAATAAAATTAATGTTTCAGAAACAAACGACTGTGGATCGTATGGGCTTCAGTGTGGTTCACTAGGTATTTTAGTTGATTTGTTTTAGCCCAGATGAACCATTATTGCAGCTAAATGATGTGATAAGCTAACTAGCCATTCTCATGCCATTGCACCAGTTTGCGTGACTAAATACAGACAATTAAATCCTGCCACTTCTCAATCTCGTCGTTGTTATACAGGCTTCGAATGCACCGATAATGGGCCAGAGAACTGTGTGTCATCATGACATTTCATATGGATAGCTGCTGCAAAACATATCCTTTTATATGTTCTTCCTTTAAAAATGCCACTTTGCTGCTTTATTTTGCCAAAGTACAATGCATGTCATATTCAAATAAACATAACAATGCGATACTGTGTTGCAGTGACTATGGCATGATAACTATACATAGGGAAACAAAGAAGAACTGTATTATGGTGGTGCGCTTTCCAGCAAGACAGACTAGTATTGAGGGTAACTTTTTAACATGACTTGGAGGAAATTATAATTAATATTTAAGTTGTTAGGAACCATTGTCTGAACATCCCAGGCATACAGCTTGTGGGTGGCTTTTAAATGAGCGAAGGAGGTATACATTTCTGTCATAACCAAATTCATGGTTAGCTGCTCAAATGCTAGCAAACTGTCCTGTAAGCTTTGGGTTTCTCAAGAACTGCAGGTGACAAATGATGAAACGGAATAAGCGTTACATAGTGGCTGAGAATAAAGGTCAATGGATTTTAACACGAGGACCCTGTGTCTGTGTCATGCTCTATGACAGTTGCAGGGAGCCATGGGATACCTTGTTTTTGCCCAGAAAGCTGATCATCGGAACGTCTGCCTGCCCACATTCTGAGAGAGAACGAAAAGTGGCCCCAAAAGGCTTGTTCTCCACAAATCTTTCATGTCAAGGCATCTGGTGTGTTTTTTGGTCTCTTGCAGCATGTTTCTCACAACAAACATGTTCTGTTAGACCAGAATCTGCTGATGAGATGCCTATAGTTTTTAGTGCACAGATATTTCTAACGAGTGGCACAACTTTCCAATCCAGTGTGGCTTTGAGTCCATCTTGGACATCCCAGCAGGCTCAAAACCAGACCTGATGTGGAATGGTCCACTGTGGTAACTGCACTGGTTCATGGGACAAGAGGACACCGACTCTTTATTCTGGAACTCACAACCTGTATGAGGGGTTGGCAAGGGTTCTGGTTCTTCTCAATCTATCACTCCAGGGCCTTCTCACTGTCCTTTCTTACTACCAAGTCATGACAACAAGGTGTTTGTTAACCCTAACTAGGTGTATATGTTAGGATGGTGTGGTTAACCAGTATGGTAAGCAGGTATAAGTCTGTGTTTGTGTGTGTGTGTGTGTGTGTGTGTGTGTGTGTGTGTGTTCTGTATATCCTAATAGTATTGTCCATTATCATGTGTTCAGTATATGTGGGCATGCTCTATCTTCCTGCATTTCAAATCATCAAACCAACATCAATGTTCACAGTTGCAGCTCCTTCATTTTTTATGCAGGGATATTCATGATATAACCAGCAGAGACCAGTTCTATGTGTCCAGATTGACCAGTTTTGCACATTCACTGACACTAGGCAGCAGTCTGGAATAGCAGTAGGGGCGCTTTGTGTAGGATTTTGCGCCCATTGGATTCGGGTCATATCCCACATGGGTCTGTTGAGGTAAAAACCACCTGGCAAGCTAAACATGACCACCACATGGAATGCAAAATAGTTCTTTTCACAATCAGTTTTAATCTGCGAATATGCTTTTAAGAATGACTCATGCATTCCAGAACAGAAATGTCTCATGCCATGTATGAGTTTTGGTTTCCCATCCAAGCTTATGACTGTGTCCTGAGCACATTTGCAATGCTGCAAACAATTATTTCTTTTCATAGAGTTGAAACATTATAAATAACAGCAAACTTGAAGAATCAAGCAATTATGTACAAAGTGATTTATGAAATCTGCATCAACATTTGACAGCACTGTAAATCTGAAACAAAACACTTTTTAAAAAATAATCTAAAGAAATTTGTTTTAGCTGCACGAAATAACCTTAGCAGTTACAGGATAGGGTAAAGGACTACAGAGGACTGCTACATCTTTTGGAAAGGATACCTGTTTTGGGGGGAGATTGTATTTCAACACCAGTGTTAAAAGTCATTTTACTTTCCACTTCTCTTACAATCATTTAACCCATTTATCTCAACAAACTCTGGTCCTCAGTGGCACCAGTCCTTCAGGATCTGGCGAGCAGTACATTCAGTTTTAATGGCATCGGTTGTTTTTCAGGTCTTCTCTTTATTGCCTTTGGACAGGAAGGCAGTGATTGGCTTTGTTCAATCTTTCTGGCAGTCGACTTGCTCTGACATCTGTTCCCTTCCAACCATTTTAACTTATCTTGATCAGAGGGACCTACACACAGCAATGTTGTGCTGGATTCGAATGGAGGGACGAAAAAAGGGAGTGTGCTAATAGTAGCCCTTGTTTTTAAAACACATGCAGATGGAAAGATCTATTTCTGTTTCATTAGACTTTTTCTTTTTTTGACCAGGCAACACTTCCATGGCTGAATAAATGAGACTGATTTACAGTGCTGACTGTGCCAGACATCCAAATTGTCACACTGCTATATAATATTTTAAGCACCCGAAACCCAGAGACCACAGGGTGAGATATACTGCACTGTATATGTATATTAAATGATACTGTTGTACAGGAATGGAACAGAGATAGATGGCATTAGTAACTGTTTTGAAAATTTTTGTTCAACAAATACAAGATTTATAGTTTTGGTTATTAAAAACAATGGAAAAATCCATAGTTGGACGTAAAACAGCTGTTTTAAATTTTTGTTTGTGGGAACATATTTATTTATTTATTTATACTTTTTTATTGCAGCAGATTTCATAGATGTTACAATTATCTATTCAACTCTCCCTCCCACCCCATAGCCCCCCACAGCATGAACAGGTGTTTGCGATAGTCAAAAACTTTGCATTGGTACTCATGCCTTTCTTTGTGACAAAGGGTTTTCACAGAGTACGTTTGATACAGTGGTTCTTCTGCTCTATCTAATGCTCAAATGAGTGACGATAAAGAAGTAAATCCTAAAGACGGTCTTGATCTGATGAGCCATCCATCTCTCCATCAATAATAGCTCCAATGCGGCGGTCACGGTGGTCCAGAGTCAACAAACTATAGGCAATTTAGAGCCACCAATCCACCTGAAACACTTGTCTCACGGGGAGAAAATGCACACAAATGGAGGGAGAACATGCAAACTCCACACAGACTGAGCCAGACTCTAACCCATGTCTGAACCCACAGCCCGGGACTGTGAGGCAGCATCGCGACCTATCCACTGTGCTTCCCTGTCTTGATGATGCTATGGAAAAAAAATAACTGAACTAGAGGCTACAGAACTTGCATATCAACAGCTTACTGGTTTGTTTCTTGAAATGATGCACCTCACACATTTAAATAAATAACTACAACTGAGCAGCTTTGTTGTTCGGTGTGTCTTGAGTTGTGGAACCTTTCTCCCATGAGAGTCATTCTTCAGGATTCCGTTGTGTGTGAAATAAACACAGTAAATCCAAAATTTGCTTTTCAGAAAGACTGACTGCGCACCAAAAAGGTGTTTTTTGAACTGACTTAACCGGGTTGTCAACATAACACATTTATTTCATGAATCCAGTATTATAATGTGTTATGATTCTATGCGGATAAGTCCTGACGAAGGGATGCAAATTATCTCTCTCTCACCCGCCCCCCAACACCCAACTTCTGTATGGAAGCATTAGATTAGCTTTCGATTTTTTTTTTTTTTTTTTAAGTATCAAGGCTTGATGTGCCTTGATACTTGAAAAAAAAAAAAAAAAATGTGAACACTGAAGCAAAAATCCCTAAATGTAAACTTAATGCACAGCAAAACACACAAGCATTTAAAAGTTTACAGGAATATAAATTCCCTGTACTTGAGGGCTGAAAGTATGCAAATCTTAAAAGTAGACAGTTTGGTTCCTTGTTGCACTGAGCACCTCTGTCAGAAACGAACAGTGTTTTTACGATGACTTCATGTGATAATTAGCCAGATGATGCTGTTTGGAAAATTTACTTTTTTAAAACTATCCAGTAGTCTTGTTTCACTCGAGGGTTCATGTATAATCACCCAATTTGAGAAACCCTATTGACATTATAGTTGTGTATGCTTAATAGCATGATGTTTTGTCATCAACATTTATATTTTTAGAATGACACTTTTAAATTTGAAATTGTATTAATAAGCAATATGTATAACTATATTTAAGACTTTTCAATTACTTTATGATACAAAATAAGAAACAATTTAAGAAAACATTTAATGACAGATTTCCACAGCGAATTCTAGCCAGCTGTAGCACTGCAGAGTGCATCTGGTTGTTTTATACTTATATTTAGCTTTCCAAATTTGATTTATAGCCAAGTGTTTTTTTATATTCAGTCTGTGGTAACATGAATGCTTTGTTGATGACCAGAATAAAAAAAGGGGAAAAAACCATGGGCCATTTTAAACACTTTTTAAACAAAGCAGAGAAGTATGAGTAATAATGGACTAAAATGTCAAACTACAGTATTTAATTTTATTTCAGGTTTTTAAGATATATATTCAGTACCCTTTTAAAACAGGGCTCCTTCTGTCTACTTCAGGTAATAACTGGCTGCTGTTCCTAATAAAGTCAGTCAAAAAGGAGGTAAATACCTTTTGTGTGACAAAAAGTACAGGAACACGTAAGCAAATTGTTTGACACATTGTTCAACCAGGCCATTTAGAAAAATATGGAGATTCTGCAACCTTTGCATGTGGCTTTGGTGTCCCTCCAGTGTTTGAATATTGACATTGTCTGAATACTGCAAAAGGATTGGGGTATGAAAAAGGCACTCCAGAAAGTTATTGGGTACTGTACGTAACATTCCAGTTAATTTTTTTTTTTTTTTTGATGCGTATAAAGTACACAAAACAGTACAGCAATAATATATATACACACACATTGTGTGTGTGTGTATATGTTATATATATATATATATATATATATATATATATATATATATATATATATATATATATTATAAGGAGGGGCCTGGTGGCGCAGTGGGTTTGGCCTGTGCCTGCTCTCTGGTAGGTCTGGGGTTTGAGTCTCACTTCAGGTGCCTTGTGACAGGCTGGTGTCCCGTCCTGGGTGTGTCCCTTCTTCCTCCTGCCTTGCGTCACCCTGCGTTGCCGGGTTAGGCTCCAGCTCGCCATGACCCTGCTCAGGATAAACAGTTTCAGTCAGTGTGTGTGTGTGTGTGTGTGTGTGTGTGTGTGTGTGTGTGTGTATATATATATATATATATATATATATATATATATATATATATATATATATATATATATATATGTACACACAATGTCTACAACCGCGTGTCCTGAGCAGGGTCGCGGTGAACCCCAGGATAGGACGCCAGTCCATTGCAAGGCACCTCAAGCAGAACATAAACCCCAGTCGTGAATTTTAAATGACATTCAACACCCAAGTGAGTCATACCCAGTTTTTGTTGTATCAAATGTAGAGTTCTTGAATAGTGTGTAATAATGCTGGTATGCACTTGTGGAGGTATATTTGAGATGTTTTTCTTTTTGTTTTGATTAATTAAATGCTAAAATAGGGGCTGTAACTAGTAACACCAGACTTTATATAGTTTCTTATCAGAGTAGAAATGGTTTACCTTGTATTTTTGACATATATGAGCATTTTGTTACAGAATTCATAACTCAAGACTTGGATAAAATGGAAAAAAAAAATGCTTTGGGCATATATTGAAAATGCTATATGTGAGTGGAACTTTCCAGAATTTCAGTACTCAGTGTCAAAGCAACAGTGTGTTTCCATTGATCTTGAAGCTTGCTTTCCCAAGATGCCATTGTTGAAGTGCAAATAATCTTTTCAGCTTGAAGTGCATTATGATACATTATGCAGAGCATTGCAATACATTATGAAATTAGTATCCATAAAGTTCATTTCCAAAATTAATTACAGCAAAACAATGCACATTTAAAGTTCTCTTACTGTAATGCATTTTCCTAATGCATAAACTCCACATACACTTTCATTCATAGGAGGCAGTTCAGTTAGCTTTGAAGGAACCCAAAGTAAATTTTGATAAACAGTAGTATAAATATTTATTTTCATGTGAATAAGAAGTGGCTGGATTATGAAACCTTTTATCAAGATTTCTTTATATAAAGTACTGTCATTCTAAACCAGCTGTCTTGTTTCAGACAAGCTCACTCCCTGTAACTAGCAAACGTTTGTGTGAAGGTTCAGTTACTGAAAGAACTAGAGAAAAAGTTAATACTGCTCAGTTTAGTCCCTGAGTCAGATAGATAGATAGATAGATAGATAGGTGGTGCTGCAGAGTGAACTCTGCATTAGCCAGGTGTTCTTTTTTTTGCTGTTTTAGCCCTTCACATTATGGGATTGTTGGTCTTGAGCTGAGCTTCACCTCTTCCATATTAAAGCCAGCGGGGATGATTTGAAGCCACACGAGGGACACACATGGGACGAAGAGTGGGAAAGGGGTAGGACCGTGGGGTCGATGGGCTGGCTGTGGAGGGGGGTGGCTGGAGCTCAAGCTGTGGAGGATTATGAAGTCACAGTGTATGCTGGGGCCTCGGTCACTCTGTTGGGCAGCGGCTCTTTAAACCCAGGCTTCTAGAGAACGGGCAAGTGCTCCACCCCCTGTGTGGGTCAACAGAAATGCAAGGGGTCTTTGACAGTGGCAAGAGGGAAGGAGGAAAGGAAGAAAAAGTTTTTTTTTTTTTTTTTAACATTTTCATTAACACTTCTCAGTGTCAGAACTGCAGTCACTACTAGCATGAACTGATGCAGTATACACATATTTTTAAGAGTGAAAGGCATCCTGGAGATTGTTTTTCTTTGACTGTTTTTTTTCCTTTTGTGCCAAAACTATGTTTTGGTATACTCTTACTATGATTCAGGAGAACTTCACAGTGCAAGTCAGGCATAAAAATAATGTATTGCAATGACCGGCATTACTGAGGGGTGTCGTGTTCGAATAGGAAAAGATGTTTATTGTAAATAGTTGAGAATTGTGGGTAAAATGTGAAATAGTTGTTGAACCACTGTGGGGGCTCAAAGGGATTAAGAGGGGGTGAGTGCCTTCTGGACAGTGAGAGAGGGGGAAGGAAAGCTTGAGAAGAGCTAAGCAGGCTGGGAAGGTTGGCTTGAGGTGCAGGTCCTTAAGAATAAGGGGTCCTCGGACCGATAGCATTATTTCCTTGTGATCGCACCTATACATCTCACTGTGTGCCGGTACGCCAATAAATGTGTCTAATGTACGGTGTATGTGTGTCTTTCTTTGCCCCATCCATATCCAGAGTGTAGTGCACTACAGTTTCATCTATTAAGTGTTTGATGTTGTATTAAAAAGAAAAAAAAAGTCTTGTCTTTTTTCTGTCTACATTTGTTGTAGCTTTTTTCTGTCTAACACAATCTGAAATAATCATGACGCATTCATGTTGTTTACTGGTCATGCCTTTCAAGTTGTTTACATCGCAATGATTGCAAAAGTATTTTACAGTTATGATATTTGG
The DNA here is from genome assembly GCF_900964775.1 of Scleropages formosus. NCBI lineage: Eukaryota > Metazoa > Chordata > Actinopteri > Osteoglossiformes > Osteoglossidae > Scleropages > Scleropages formosus. Next base: position 21,314,450 of record NC_041812.1, on the reverse strand, counting down.
ATAAGTCGGCAGAGAAATAGATAGGTTGTTGAGATTACGGTGGGGTTGCTATTGGTTAAACATCTAGAGGGGCTAAATAAATCTGTCCAGCTCAGTGGAAAGAACACGAAGGCTCCAAATTGCAACAACATAAGAGGGTATAGAGGGGAAGGGGGGTTGGGGGGGCATTTCTTTTAAGTGAAATCATTTCCTCTTCTTAAATCAGGAGATGACAGGGCCAACGTCTTCATCTGTACAACGCTGATCTGCACGGTGATGTTAGCACATGCAGAAGTTTGACTCATATATGTCTTAATATTACACAAGGATTAATCCAGCCTTGCTGGATAATCTCAGTGGTCGTGTTTCTGGAAGTAGCCAAGGGCACCCGAGGGTCCCTTAAAACAGGTTATAACAGCACAATTTACTCAATCCAAGTGCAATGTACAACTTTCTGACTCTGAAGTAGTACTTGGTGGGTTTGTGGATTTGACATCATGCATGTAAATATACTTAAACCAAGTTGTTGTTTAATATTTCATCTTGGACCTCAGGATTATGAGACAAGAAAAGTATGCAAGTTGTTTTTAAGGACATAAAAACGACCTGAGGTAAACACAGTTTGAACAGGTGTATATAAAAGTGACAAAAATTTTAAAGTGATGAATAAACAAAACATTTTATGAAACATTTTACACTCTGTTTTATGTTCTGATTTAATGCACAGATCCCAGATATAATTAAACACTTCTGTATTGTTTTCTTATAAAGAAGACAGTAGTTAGTGATGAACGCAGTAAGAACACATGAGAATTTGTGAAAACTAATTCTCTTTGCCCAAGATCACTTATGCGAGAATGGTTTTCTGGCCGTGTCGTGTACTGGAGGAGACATCTGCCCAGAAACCTTCTGTGGGTCCATGCAAATCAATGATGAACATCTGCTCTCCAGTCTGATCTGGTGCAATCTTCTTAAGAACTGAAATTTAGGAATCTAATTTATTTTAATATAATTTGGTTAATGATCGTATTATAAGTAAAATGTATATAAAGAACATATTCAAGAATAGGCCTGGGACTTGGGTCTGTGTGTAAGTTTATTTCTTATGCAGATGTCTTGTGGTGCTTTGCCCAAAGAATTGCTGTAATCACAGGGAATGAGAGAAAGGGGGGAGGGGGGTGGCTGCTTAAAGCCTAAACTTTTCAAAATGAAGTATGAAATAATAATCTGTGTGTGGGCTGTGAATGCTGAGAATGCAAACATTTCACAATAAAGTTTAAATAAAGACTTCGGCAAAAAAAAAGAGAGAGAGATAGGACATGTTGAATTAATTATGTGCACTCATAAAATAAACCACTGCTATAAAATATTACCTTCATACATCAAGAATTAACCAATAAAATAGAGGTAAGTTGTGTTCATCAGATGTGCAAAAGAATGCATTGAAAAAAAAATACACACACACACACACACACACACACACACACACACACACACACACATACACTTATATGTATTCTAGGGCATCCTGGAATACAACAGTTAATCTGAATTTAATTGCTTTTTCCAGTGCTATTATACTACATTACAAAAAGAAAATAGCTTGAGTATCAAGTTTATTATTCATAAATTGTGCGGAAAGTAGACTTAAAAGAATGGCGAATATATTGATTCAAGTTGAAGCAGAGCTTGTAGGTAAAGCAACAGGGATGTTTTACATCAAAAAGAAGGAGATTGTTTTTCTAAAGCATGGACTAACATTTTTACAGCTGGGTGGCCCATTCCACTGTGCCACGTTAACATGAGAATAGGTGACTGGCTGGTTTAAATTATTCCGACCCTCTGAGTGCCGCATAGCAGGGGCTGTGGTTATCCACTTACAACTTCCGGCGTGTTCCTTGCCTGTCGCACCACCTGCGCCGCAGAAAACAAGGCCGTGAATGCGCTTTCACGAATCTCGCCGTTAGCCAAACTCGATCCGCACCAGCAAGCGGGCTAAGAAACGCAGGAGGAGCACGAGCGCGGCAGTGCCATCTTGTCACTGAGCCCAAAAATGTGCGTGTTGAGTGTGGAGGCAAAGCCTTCAGTTAATCACATTAAACCCCCATATCTAACCTTTGTCTCTGATTAACATTAACTCTCTTCAAAATGGACTCACGTGGGATGCGTGAAATATTTCCGCTCAGCAATTTTAGGGTCAGCAGAGGAATGTGGTTATGAATAAATGTTTAGGTACTTCAGGGGTTTTTCGAGTAAAGGGATAGCGGATGATCTGTGCTTAAAGACATCTGGATGCAATGAAATGGCATTTGTCTAAACAGAAGAGAAATCCCTCCAGCCGCTCAAGTGCACCCAGATTTTACTGTTCATACGCTGCTTCCAAACACTGTATACAGACAAATATTCGACTGTGACGATCATTGAGAGGTTCCCTCATGGCCAGTAAGTAGCCAGTAATACTGTGGTTAAGGACACAGATTTTTTTGCTTCAGCTCCCACTCCCTGCTACTGCTGGAGTACCCTTGCTCAATATACCCTGAACTGATACTGGAAAAATACAGAGCTGGCTCAAATAAATGGCTCAGATACTGTAAGTCACTTTATATAAAATTGTACAGCCATTTGATAACTATCAAACTATTCTTATATAAGGATATCCTTTGTGCACTTTCACAAGTTGCTGATTAAACAAATAAATGCATATTAAAGAAATGTTATACATAGCTTTACGGAGCACAACTAAGATGAGGAAAAAATTAAGTAAATGGACAAATACGTCAATAAATATAGGAAATACAGTCATTGGTGAACTATTTTATGGCGATGAAATGGTGATTAAGTGTTGACGAAATGGCCAGCCAGCAATAAAGAGTAATTCCATAAAAGTCATTTTGTAACCGCTTAGTCTGTGGAAAAATGTAAACACTAGAAGCAGTATCGTACTCTCAAATTTGGATTTAATGTGGAATATCCATTCATGTGCAATAGACATTTACTATGCCTTTTGAGTGGTGTGTAGATATTTCTACACATTAGCAGTTTTAATAGGACATAACTGTTATGTGGATGTTAGGTCCAGTCCAGTATCAACTGACATTGACATTTTGGACCCTTACATTTATTTGTTTAGCTCATGCTTTTGCCTAAAACAAGTTACAGTGTTCAGCTACCTACAATTACTTTCTTATTCATGTATTGAAGCAATTATTATTATGCCAAATTAAAGTAAATACCGTGGTCAAGGGTACTACAGTAGGGGATCGGATTCAAACCAACAACATCTAAGTCCAAAGGAAGCAGTGCTAACTACTAAACCACCTGTTGCCTTTGTTTGGCCATTTTTTGAAGGAAAAGAGTGCATTATTGTCATCATTTTGAGAACAGCGTTTGATATCTGTATCAAATTTACATCAAAAAATGTCTAGCTGCCACAGCATGCCTTGCATATTCGGGTGAAAAAGTTCTATAACATACTCCTGCTGGTGTAGCAGTGGCATTTCTGAAGATGGTGTGTCAATAATATTTTGCTAGCAGAATGCAACTTTTATGAAATATCGTCACTCTTCATTACAGAAGGCAAGTTTGACAGTGGTGTGGTCTCCCTCGTTGAAGTTGATTGAAAATCCATGTTCATAATACAATAAATTACTAAATTTTAGGTTTGTGGATGAAAAAAAGGAAAAATTGAGATGTTTTGCTTCCATCTGGCTGATTTTTATTTTTTTTAATTTTTTTTTTTCACTGACTATTTCCTGTATGATGAGTTCTGATCAAAAAGCTTGTTTGATAGACACTAGAATGGTGTATGGTAAATAGACATGCATATTATGGAGAATGCTTCTTCCTGTACCTGGTGATCACTTTTCTTTATAAAGCGCTCTGAAATGACAAATTCAAATCTAGCTATGTTGTGAAACACAGAGGACATTTTGTGAAATTGACCCACCAGAATGCAGTAAGGACCATTCCAACCACTGGGAGTGCCATTTCTGTCATCTTCTAAAACACCTGAAATGTTCAGCACTGCTCTCCAGGAACACAAGTGTTATTGTCATGGAAGGAGAGTGTAATACGCTTTTTTTAGTAACTTTTCTAAATGTAAATCTCGACAAGACTGAATGTGCATGCTAAAAAAATGTACACTGATATTTCACTAATAAATAAACAGATACTTTCAAATAATATCACAGCTAGGTCTTCGACCAAACAAAAGAAGATCAATTGTCTGACATTAAGAAAGGCAGATATCAAGATTACCATCAATACCCTGAATTACCAATCCGATTAAATAAATATCAGATATTTTTGGTGCATTTGATATCTTTCCCACCCCCAAAAATTCTATACTAAAGATTCATATATATACACATTTATATGTATAATATTTTATGCACATATACGATTTTTGCATACAAGGCACCAAAGTGTAATAATAATAAAACAGAACGTGCTTAATTTTTTTCTTGTTGTTTTCTATGTATAACACAATTGTAATTGACCAGTGTGGGCATAACCAAGACGATCAAAAAAAAAATAAAATTGCTAACTGAAAACAACATATACAGAATAAATCATGTCAATGTAAGATGTTGCAGTTTTTTTTTTTTTTTTTTAACTTTTAAATGATTACTGATATATGAATTTGAATGTGAAATGTAACAAATTATCTGAATAGAGAGGAAAAAAAGAAGATTCCTTCAGTTTATGTTTTTGCTTCTTCATAATATTTAAACAAATAGTCATCAAGCTTGTGAGCGCCATGTAAGGACATGCCTAGAATAATAAGCATCATAAAATCTAATCAGATTTATAATAGGAATTGATTGTTGTGAGGCAGGAGGGGAAAGAGTGGGGCTGACAATAAACTGAAACTTAAGTGTTAATTTTTATGCTAATCTTCTGGCATCTCTGTGTGATGCAATTTGGTTGCTGTGCAGCACATATGAAATTGCCCTGCTCCCTGAGAAAATGTCAGCATGCTGGACTCCACGAGCTTGTAATTCATTAGGTATGTGTCTATTAGTATGTGTCACAGCAAGCTGCACACACACACACACACACACATACACATACGCACGCACACACACACACACACACACACACACACACACACACACACACACAAACACACACACACACACACACAGTTCATTCTGACATCCAGACTTTCAGCCCTAATATTTCAGCCCAGTAGCTTGAACAGGGCTTTAAACACTTTATTATATATTGGGTGGTCCTTGCCCTCTGGATAAAGGCTATTTAATACAATTTAATGACATTCCAGAGGAGATGGGGGGCTCAGAGGAAGGGGGCAATAACAGTATCCAAACGGCATCTGTGATTTCCATGGTTTGTTCATGCAAGCATTATATCTTTTAAAAAGAAAAATGAGTATAGATTGGGAAAAAGCGGAAGGTAGAAGGAGACAGATGGGTGTAAAGGTAGGAAAGATGCCTCAACTTGCTGTAGACCGTGGGATAATACACAGGCTATTATGTCATCTCTTCACATAGTCATGTGACAATGCCAGACAGGAGGAACGGACAACAGGGAAAACATTTTGCTGGAATCTTTCTAGCCTTTACGACTCAGTGCTTGCCTTCTTTATCACTCTCGTTCAGCTGTCTTTTCCTCTTCTTTGTACCAAGATCTGCTAAAGGTTTTGGGTGCGATTCACATATAGGTCAATTAAATGCACCAACATCTGCTCTGGCCTATCCATTTGCATGTAGTATTCATATGTTAATGACACCCCTTATTTTGCTGTTATTTTTAAATTGTTATTATTAGGTTTACTCGTTCATAGCTCTTGCCATCTCTTGGAAAACAAATGCCCACAAGACTAATTGTAGTGACCATGACCCAAGTGTATCCTATATTCATTAGGAGCGGCTTAGAAGAGGCCGACGTGAGTGAGCTCCGTTTCGCCAAACCCCTCATTTTGACCGGAATCCTTACAGTGTGTCGAAAATGCTTCTCTTCCTAAAGCAGCTTAATGCCTTATAAATCAATAATGACACAGATGGACCAGTGATAATCTATTAAAGCCGCCCGACAGCAAATTTTGCCTTACGTGATGATTAGAGATAGGACTATTTTAGTTGCACTCGCTGGATTTATGAATTCCTCATAATGATCAGCCTGCACAAGAGACAACTACATAATAGAAAGTTAAGTTCTGACAGAAGTGACAGTGTTTTCAAGGGATATGATGGTTTCCTTTGTGTGTCTCATTTGGATTATGAACAAAAGGACACAGGAAAGTATCAGTGTACTTATATCGCAATAATCATCCAAAGGAAAACATTGAGCTCTTCATGGAATTCTGACTGGAGGTGTAAATAACACTGAAGGCCTGCTTCTTTTTTATAGTCGCTCGGGCCTGATTTAGCACGAGGAGGAGTGAGAAAATAAAGTGGAGGATGTCAGAAGTGGCAGCTGCTTGGAATCCTGATAAATATAAGCTCCTATTGATCTGATGAAAATAAAAGATCCCACAGTGCAATGCAATATTTAGCTTCTTGTCTGCAGCATGTCACCAGTGGCCTTGCTTCAGGGGATAGATTTTCTTTCTGCCGCACGGCCAGGATTTTATTTCATCTTCAACCTTTTCGGCCAAATTTCCTTGACCCTTGACTGTTACTTCAATTTTCAGCATTTGTTACATGCCATTTGACATAATCACTAAGATGTACTCTCGAACCTTCTCTCTCACCCCCAACCCCCATTTATTTTATAACAGGAAGGTGGGACACTCTTGTTTGCCATCCTCAATCAACTGTGTATTTTCTAACCTGCCTGAGAGACCTTACACAAGAATGAAGTTAGCGTGTTAAGGTAAGGTAAACTTATTACCTTATGGGCACCTTGGCCACACCATGTCGTAAAAAGATAATTCATATTTTCGTGAGGTCTCTTATCGAGGAGTATTTTAGACATATGCTGATTTTCTAAGTTTTTTTTGTTTTTCACTAAGTACTTTTTTAATATGTACAGCTCTGCTTTTCATACCAATACATGCTGTACATATCTATATAAGACACCAGAGAGAAATGGCTTCAGAAAAGAACAATAAAAACTAAAAGAAAGTGTATAAAAGGGACCGATGTAAAATAATAATAAAACAGAGCATGCGTCATATTTTTAAACTGATGAAAAATTCATTTATATCAAGAATGCATATAAATTATTTTCAAAATGTAAAGCACCTAAAGCAGACAAAAGAATTGTTAGATGCACTATGAAATTGTATGTCTCCGACTTAAAATATCAATACGGATCAGTTACATTGGCTCTTTCTATAAATCTTTAAAAATTCGTGACGTTGAAGACATTTTGTCTCAGAAGAGATATTGAAAGAATTATTAATGATCTTACAGAACTTTACAAGACCCCTCTGTACTAGGTAGGGGGGTGAGAGTCTGGGAATGTGCCTTTAAGACTCTATGTGGGTAGACACAGTGTGTGTCACTCCCTATCACTCAAATCAAACCCACTTTTCTCTGAGCATATTGTAAATATCTTCTGTCATCAGTGACAGCGATCTGGAGGCATGTCTGTGGCTCCGAGAAACTCCCAAAGCCCTCAACAGATAGGAGATCTTATGGGGTCCTATGAAAACCAAGAGTTCCTGCAACAGAAAGTGACTGTCACACAAAAGCCTTCTGACAGCGCAAATAATTGATAGATTCAGACATTTCGCCCCGTTTTACATTTAGGTCAACTTGCATCTACCGCTTTCGTGCTTTTTCCCCTCATTCAGTACGTTCAGGAGATACTAACAGGGAGGTTCTTGTTTAAGAAACATGCGTTATTCCGGTGCCCAGCCCTTGTTGTTATCAAAGCAACTTCCAGCTTAGCAGTGACAATAGACTTTTATCCTTTGTGCTGCCCTGTACGTCAGCGCTTCCTGAATTAAACTGCTGGTTTCCTGTTCTTTATATGCATGGCCACATCTGGGTAACTTGCTCAGAGCCCTGCTGCTTAATAACAATCACCTTCCCTTTCAGTCTCTTCTGATCGCTCCTAATTCACCCTGACAGATAGTGCCTGACAACCCGGCTGCTCTCCCCTCCCCGCGTGACCCTAACTCACTCACCGCACTCATATAGGCTGTCATTTTTAATATTTGATTTCGTTTTTTAAGTTATGTGTATTACCCACATGATGAAATCAGTGTTTAACTTAATGCAGAATGGATCTCTGTCTCGTTGTGGTTCCAGCGAACTGAGAAAGACATGGAGGACTGACGATGAATCGTTACTAAGCCCTGTTGGTCCTCAACATTTTAAAGACCTTCTTTTCTGCTTTCTTTCTTCTCCTCATTATTTTTCTGTTTTAATAGTAGATATTAAATGATGTTGTGTTTATGAAAGCTGATATCACATTGTGTACAGTGATCCTTTCAGCATTGCTGTTGTTTCAGTCTCAGCTGATATTGTTGCTTTCTTAACATGCAAACAAATAAAAACCATGTCAACTGTAAAATATAAACTGGTTTGTAATATATTTGTGTATCCCCATGCAGATTTACATATATTTGTACATGTCCTCGTAAATGTCCAAGACCCGAGGAGCACGCACCTCTGAGTGACGTTACTTTTTGGGCCGTCAATCTTACAGTAACAGTAATCAGAAATATTTGAAATTTAAAACAGATTCATAAAGCCACATTTTGAAATGCAGATATTAATAAGTCACACAATCTGTTTTGATACAGACCCCTGTGAAATTTTGAGGGTTTAATATATATTGCTCACTGGAAACATGGTTTCATTAGAACGTGCTTTTGGACTTTTTTAATATAAATATGGCTTCCTTAAATAATTTTTGAAAGTAAGCTTATGAGATATCTATATTAGCTAAACTGATAAATGATTAAAGAAAGACAGATAAATTGAAATTTAAATGGAATTGTGTACTAGGATCTATTTCATCCTTCAATGGAAGTGCAATTCACTGAACTCAAAATAAGCAATTTAGTTTGTCAACTCAATCATCTTCATTTAACAACAGTATAGTCGCTTCATTTTTATAGTATACTGTGTCTTCTAAATAAATAAATAATTCAAATAAAATCACCATTGGCTGGACCAGCTTCAAAATCACTGTATTATAGTTGTTACTGTTCAAAATTCTGAGAAAACAATATGCTGTTCCAAAAATTATGGCAACAGTTATGTTTCATGACTCACAGGTTTATAGAATGCATTTCTTAATACATATTCTTCCTCTTTACAGTTCTTAGCAGGCACCTTGTTCTCATGAGCTCTATGTAGCCCATCAGTATTATTATGTTTGACTTTGGGCGAACTCCTGCAGACCCGATATATCCATCTTTTGCTTCGTGACTTTATGGTATTATTAATAAAATAATGTAAATATTTCTTTCTCTGAGGTTTTATTTATGGATGAAAATTGATGTGTTTGTCTTTAACAAAGCATGAATAATGCACATTAGACAGATTATTGCTCATTCAAAAAAAGAAATCCATCACAATTAAATATTAATGGCACATTATTAATTATTTTAAAAAGGAAATAGCAAGTTCTTAATCCACTGAATTAACCTTTATTTTTATTTAGCATATCATAGTTGCATTGTTGATTCAGGATAGACAAATAGCAAGAAAAAATGATTTAATTGTCATACTCAGTCATAAAACTATAATGACAAAACAAAACCTGTTTTTTTATTCGGTTTTTTTTTTATTTGTTCAAATTCAGTACAAGAACTACATGTCAGGCATTAAATGCAAAAACTTAGCAGTGCTTGATAGAATTTGATAAACTAAAAATAATAGCGTATTTTTAAACATAATGAGGAGGAAAATTCACATAAACCTTTATTCCAAAACATTATTGGCATGGAGTGGGGAAACAAACAAGAATGTTGGTGCAGAAGAGCAAATGTTCTCCATCTCTTTTGTCTTTGCTCATCTGTGTGTTACAGGGAGTATTTATAGTTCTCTCCTGAAACACAAACACGGTAAAGCTTCTGAGACAAAGAAAAACGGCTGCAGCTCATGACAATAGGGAGTGTGGGTGTGTTTATGTGTTTTAATGCTTTGTCTCCAAGTGCTGCGCACACCAATGCAACGTTTGTACCGGAACCGTGGGAGACGGCGCCAAGTTGTTATAAATGAAAAATACACATAAGTCTTGTAAGCATTTTGGTTTTTTGATTTCCGAGCATCATCCAAAGAGTTCCCGTGAAAATGGATTCTAAACGGAGATGAAAGTTTTCCTCTAGGGCTGCGGGTCAGCAGCAGACATCCCGTGGTCCTTTTAGATTCTAGGCTCTTAAGTTACTCTCATTTGTTTGTTTGTTTAATGAATAACACTGGGTCACAGCAACAATGAGACCGAAACAATATGTTGAGAAATTACAAATACATCCACATGCATAAAATAAAGGCAGGAGGTCAAAAGGTTACACTATTTGAAGGTATGATCATTTAGCTCTATTTAATGAGTTCCAGAAGGGTGTCCAGGCATTCCAGGATTCCTCTGAACTGTCATTCAGATCAAATGTACATTTTTCAGGAGGAATAAAATTAAAGACTTTGGTCATCTACATATTTAGAGGGAACTTCGGGTGTGGACTACTACCATGAAACACTTTTTCTTACCAAGTGTGTAAGAGAAAACAGCCTACATCCCATGACATCATCAAAAGAAGAATCTGAGTTGTTGTTTAACTAGAAAGTAGATGGAAACAAATGAAACGTATTGCTGAAGGTTTATCGAATGGTGAGTGAACCCCGTTCCAGTGACTTGTGTCCTCTCACATTCCCAGAATAAATGTTACAAAGTGCCCAGAATGGCCATTTAAAACACAGCTGAGATGTGACCAGGAACATCCTGTGTAGACATACTATAGTAAGACAGGTTCTGTGACTGAGCTTGACATTTTGCTCCTGGATGATAAGGGAAGTGCAGTCATGGAAGACTTTAGCACATATAAATAATCATTCATCATTGCTGAAAGACAAGTCAAGGTCATGATCCCGTGTCTCCTTCAATGCATCATAAGAACCAATAACCAGCAGCTGCTAATACATGGACAGCAAGTGGCATAGTAGTTACATGTGCTGCCTTTGAACTTGTAAGTTTGAATCCCACCTCCTGCTGTAGAACCCTTGATGAAGGAACTTCCCTGAATTTCTCCAAAAATTATTTCCCAGCTGTTCAAAAGGGCCAAATAATTGTTTGTACCTTAACATTGTAAGCTGCTTTTGGAGAAAAGAGTCAGCTAAATAAATAAAGATGAAACTGTTACTTTCTAAGATGCTGTGCTGCTCTAGATTACTTGAGTGAGGTACTGTAATGTCCTGTATGATGCATTATCTCTAGTGTAGTTCACTGAGTATTGTTTAAGAGTGAGTTTTTTTGAGTTGGTAAGTTACTGACACCTGTGACCTGTACAGTAATATTGCTATATTATAGTCTTGACATGTTTCTCCCATCTTCATGTTACATCATCAGCTCTCCTGCCATAGAGGAGAGCTCTTTTTAAAGCCCTTGCAGTTTGTTTTACCACTCTTTTCTGTGTTTATCAAAAGTCTTTTCAGGAAAGGAAATGATAGTAGGGTCCTTTATGTTTGATATGTGAAAGGATCAGTGTTTTGAAGATCATACTTCTGCCTTTTTTTTTTTCTCTTTTTTAAACCAAGATGGCTCTGCACACACGCCGGGTGTGGTGGAATGTTCACCTCATGTCACAAATCAAAACAATTACATATTTTTATATTTGATTTTCCGTGGGAAATTAAAATCAGCCTTCGAGCGAAGTTCAAAGAAATTTGAGAAAAATGTATCGGCCCTCCCCGAGGCAACTATCTGACATTAGGCTATTTTGTGTAGAATTAGTTTAATATTTTTATAAAAGTACAGATAGACCTCATTAGAAATGAAAGGCAAGCAGGCTAATGCACTACATTGCATTTTCAATTGACATGCTTAATCCAGTCACCATGAAAATGTCCTGTAGTTTAAAATCATTTCCGTTTTAAATGTGCATTATGGAAACAGCATCAAGGTGGATTCTCAGTAGGCGTATCCATATGGAAATAATGGCAGTCCTCACAAAAAGAGGTTTAGGCATGGTGTGGGGGTTTTAATTATGATCTAATTGTGTACAGTAGATATTGTCATGATAGATAGGCAAGGTTAAAAAAGGGGGGTGGGGGTTTGCTGGCATTATTATCATAAGCCTGTTCTGGTAGCTATAGTAGCAGCAAAGAACCTTATCACATTAGTCCGTGTAACCCAAACCCCAACTGGAAATATAACTTCAGTAAGAGACTCCTAACTTTTAATAAACCTTATTGGGTTTTCTAAGTTGAAGTTTTGGTCCTTTTTTTACAGTATGTCTCTGCCTACCCAAGTCGTTTTTAATGCCGTGTCACTCTTGCCAGTGGCAGCAATCTAGATGTTTGAATTTCACTCTTTAACATACACCCACAGCACTGTCTCACTATCGCTCATTTGATATCAGTATCCCCTGATGTGGCAAAGGAATAGGTTGAAACCAATGCAATGGTGCTATATGTCAGCATTTAAGGTACAGTAAATGACAAATATTTACATTTACTGATTTAGCTGATATGTATCTCCAAAGCGGTAAAGGGGTGCGGTGGCGCAGTGGGTTGGACCGCTGTCCTGCTCTCCGGTGGGTCTGAGGTTCAAGTCCAGCTTGGGGTGCCTTGCGGTGGACTGGCGTCCCGTCCTGGGTGTGTCCCCTTCCCCCTCTGGCCTTACGCCCTGTGTTGCCGGGTAGGCTCCGGTTCCCTGTGACCCCATAAGGGACAAGCGGTTCTGAAAATGTGTGTGTGTGTGTGTGTGTGTGTGTATCTCCAAAGCAACTTTCAATGTTAAGTTACCTACAATTATTCACCCTTTTATATAGCTGTGTAATTTTCCTGGAGCAATTTAGGTGAAGTACCTTGCTAAAGGGTACTACACCCAGAGGTGGGACTTGAACCTGCAGCTTTTGGGTATAAAAGCAACACCTTTAACTACCACATTAACCGTTTACCAAAATTGTCAAGTAGTATGGACAATTTCTGCATTTAAATATATTTAATAAACATGGTGGAGAGCTGTGGTCTTAGAATGCATTATTTATCAAAACATCGTGTAAAGCTCAGAACATTTTATACAGTATGCCTTTTTGAGGTCAAACTACTACTACTACTACTACTACTACTACTACTCCTAATAATAATAATAATAATAATAATAATAATAACAATAATGCACATGGTGAGCTTTGAGGTTTCACTAATACAAAAATTTGAAGTTATATGAACTTAAGTATTCATCTTTTTCCAGTTTGATCTAAGTTGATTTCTTCTGGAAACTGTATTTATTTTCATTATACTCTTTTATAGCATTTAAATCCACTTAGAATACAGACCATTAAACCGCTTGGGTTTTTAGTGGGTCATTTTCAGTGAGTGATGTTACATACAATTCTTCAATTCTTTGGCATTTCAGCCAGCAGGTAGAAGTAATTTGAAAAAAAAAGACATAATGAGGAACTCTTGGCTTACTTCAATGGTTTCTTCTAGAGGGGCTAATAGAGGAAGCCCACAGGAATGTGGTCTGTGTTTAGCGGATGTGGTTATGGGACTGTTGCTTGGAAGACATGGCTCTGGGTGTAAAGCGCACTGTGCGGGAAATTATAATGGCTGTTGTCAGTCCTGCAACCTGTTTATAATAAGGAAATGGGTGGAGGGCACTTGATGACATTTTGCTTCGTCCTAGATGGAGTTGTGTTGCCCCATGGGTTTCCTTTGTTGGTCAGGGTGGGGACAGAGACTGAGATAGGAGAAGTGAAAAGAAGGAAAAAACTGCCTATTGACCGTGGTCTCGCTATGCAGATATAGCACTGAGCTAAAAACTGCGGCTATTAAAGGTTACAGTGCAGTTTCTAATACTAATTAATACTGATTTCTTTTTTTCCTTATGGTAGTCCATAATGGGTGACCTCCTTTCTCTACACTGGCCTCCTGTGGCTGCCTGCAAATTCAAGACTGGTTACCGGCTACAAGATTGTCAAAGAATCAGCACAATACCTATAAGATCAAATCATACCTTACACCTTAAAAAAAATGTTAGGCTTCTCCACCTCTGGAGGCTTCGTGGACTCATTCAAAAATCTGCAGTTTCTGAATTTTGACTCCAGTGTGGTGGCTTGAGCTCCCTCTGGCCCTCAGAGCTGCTGAATCCTTTCCATAATTCAAGAAGGGTCGCAAAATACTTTTCTTTAGTATCCACTTCTTTGGTGACCTATTAGTTCCATAAATTTACATCAAACCATCTATCGTGATTGCCTTTTTATTTCCAGTTAGATTGAGTTCTATAGGGAGCTACACGTGTAATTTCTCCCCCTCAAAAATGGTTGTATCAGACAAGCTAACGGTGTTCAGATAATCATGTATCTTCATCTAAAGCTCTTTGCCTGTTATGAAATATGCTTTTCTTTACTTTGAGTTGTTCATCACTTTGGAGAATAATGTTTGCTAAACGAATAATTATCAGTGTAAATGTAAATTTTCCTTAACTAATTTGTACAACTTGTCCCCATGTTGACATTTAAATGTGGTAAGAATAGAAATCTGTATACCACCTTCTTCTGAAGACACTTCCTGAACACAGTCATACTCTTTTAAAGTCCACAATTAAGGAAGAGAAGAAAAACACCTTTGTTCTGCACAAGATTTGATTATAATGGAACAATATAAAAGCTGCACATATAAATAAATAAATAAAAATAAATTAAAAAATAAATAACCTTGCAAGGAATTAGATCCCAGTCAAGAGCACACCTGGTCTTGACAAAGATTGCATTTACTCACTGCTGTGCTATCATATTACCCAGCGCTAGACCAGCTTTTAGGAGCAGCTGTAAGCAGAGGCTCTGCGAAATCAGCATGCAAATAACGGCACATTGTTAACCTAATCAGATGCAGGAGCCGGGACGTGGCGGAAGCAGGCGCGGGAGGAGGGTCCGCAAACAAGCGCCACAGCCTGCCAAGTCGTGGGGGGTTGGGGGGGGGGGGTGGCAGGGATGGCGAGATTAAACCCCTTTACCTATGGGGTGATGTTGCCAGGGTCGGGATGACGGAGACATCCAACCCCCCACCCCCCACACGCACACCCTCCCCCAGAGGGGATGCTACTAACCTGCCCCTGTAGGTACCCTGGCCTCTCCAGGCTCGTGTCAAGTGCCTCTGACAAGCAGTTTGCTGTGATAGCGGCCTCGTGTTGTGAGCCTTCCTGTCATCGCCAAGGCTCTCCAACAAGAGATCCCAGCTGTAGGACACTGGTGATTTAATGCCTTGTATCATAAAAAAGGACAAGGATGGTCTGTGTGTAGCAGATTCAATGAGGCAGGTGCTTTGCTACTGATTATTATGCCTTGCCTTATAATGTGCTTAATGAGTATTTTGAAATTAGATTCTGGTTTTATGATAAGAATAAATTTTCTCCAATTTAGTTCCTCATTTTGTATTTATTATTATTATTTTTATTTTTTATTTTCCCTGATTAGCAGACTTGTATAAGATGCATTTAAACATGGACATCTGGCAAGCGGTTATTTCATGCCTATTTTTTTGTTTATTTTCTCCTTAATGTACATATTTAGATGCAAATCAAATATATGGCAGTAAAATGAGAAATGGGGATGAATGGGTTCCTTGGAGTTGTATTGTTGGCAGTGAAGGAAACTATCTGAAAGGTTATGTGCCATAAGAAATTCTTCAGAGACAAATGTTTACTGCAGCAGTTTTTGCTGTACTAAAACTGCACGTTTCAGTTAATGCATCAGCCAAATAATCATATGTAAATAAACTGTGAGATAGACTGGTCATTTGTGTCAAACATCCTGTTTCTTTATTTCTTTTTTTTTCCCCGCCATTCTTGTTGAAATCAGTTGTAACTGCATTATCTCAAAAATATGAATAGGCTATTGTTTGAGGTCCAGGGAGTCCACATCAGGAATTAAATATCAGTCCAAAGACATTTCTTTCACTTCCTGCTATATAGTTCACTACTTTGATGTTAAGCAGTTTTCATCTTAATGTACAATGCACATTCAGTAAACTACTACACATAAAGGTTTTAGGAGGGAGGGTAGGGTAATGGCACCTTGTTTCAGGCATTCTGTTTAATTTATTTGTTATTAAAGACTGTACCTCCTATGCCATTTGCACTGGCAAAACACTGTTTGTTGGTTATTGAGCCAATGGAATGGTTTACAGTAGCAGCACTTCTCAGAAGGCATCTGATCTTGGGAGAGGGGAAAAAAAAATCCATTTCCGATAAAAAAAAAAAAAAAAAAAGATAAATAAACATGTGGCCAAATCTCCCTTAAGTCTCCCACCCATTCTCCTGAGAGCAGCTCTCCAATCAGATTTCCTCATTTCAATTAGTGCATAATAAATGCTCTTTGCTCTTATTAGGAAGTCTATTTTGACCAATTCACTTCTAAAGTGCCAAACTAGGCTGTAATTGCTAACTTTCAACCACATGCTGATAAAAGAAAGAAATATCATATTTCCTTGATGCCAGTGATGGGTTCTACGGAAAAATTGCAGAACGGAAAACAAACATATTTTAACTTATGCTAAGAACTAAAAGCATTTCCAGTTAAGCAGAACTTCCTGATTGGTCTGATAAGGTAGGTTACTTACTTAAACAGGATGTACACTGCTTTTAAACTCCTTTCATGTGTCCACAGTACAGTTATGGTTCAAAACTGTTGTGACTGATTATCTGTGAGAACTTAGTTTCCTCACATTATCTTGCAAGTTTATCAAAGTGATGGAATGGAGATTTAAGATCCTAGAATTAGAGACTTTCATGAGTTCAATATTTAAAAAGCCCATTAAGCCTGACGTTACTAATGTACATTTGAATACATACGATTCCCTACCTGTTTATTGTCTTTCTTTTCTTCTAACTGAAAACACAGACACTTTCAAAGGACATTTTGTAATCATTCAGTTAAAGGTTGCTTAATGAACTATAATTAGATGACTTGCTTTCCTTAATGAGTATTTTGAATTAGCCATATATTCCGTTAATGAAATATTGAAACTACAGACTTAAACTGTGAAACAGTCATGGGTGTTGGGCATCTTTTTCACTCTTCTTTTAATTAGTGACAAAGTAATTGAAAGAAAACTGCACTGAACTCTAATATCCCTACTTTATTTTGACAGGTGTCACAACATCTTATTAAAGTTATTCACAATAATAATAATAATAATAATAATAATAATAATAATAATAATCTGGGAAATCACAGAAAGATTTTTAAAAATGTGCTTTTAATTGCTACAGTAATGATTAAAGATAACTCCTTTTCAAACCAAGCATGGGAATTGAGCATCCTTTCTTATTTGGCCTATTCTTATGTGGTTATTAAGTTTGTCAAAAAGGTTAATAAATAAAGGTTAGAAATACTACTAAATAAATAATTGCATGATAAATGGTTTCATAAGATTTTAACTGGAAACTTATTAAATAGTTTAGATAAATGTAGACGAAGTCCTCACCATAACTTCTTCCAGAAAAATACTAGGTGAGGGCTTAACTCTTTTTAGGCAATCTCAGACCAAAATGTCATCTGCATATTGCATATAAATATTTCATAGCAATCAACTAGTCAATAATTTATGGTCAATAAGTGCCTAAAATTGCACTAATGGATTTCAATTTATGCTCCATTATTTTGAGGTATTTATTAATATATTTATTGCATACATGTATGTAAAATAGGATGTTTCCAAAAGAAAAAAAAAAAAAAGAAAAGCTGAAGCAAATGTAGTATGCTAGATTTGGAAAACCAAACTATAACTCAAGATTCAAATTCTTATTAAAATGCTCTGTCTCCAGAAGGGAGCCAAAAAGACCACATTCTTGTGCAACTGGCAGCAATAACATAATAGCTTTAAAATGACATTTATGGGACAGTTCTGTATATTATTTGTGAGGACAGTAATCTTAGAAAGTTCCAACACAGTTTATAGTTTAAAACTTCAGGTTAAGA
The DNA here is from genome assembly GCF_900964775.1 of Scleropages formosus. Classification (NCBI taxonomy): domain Eukaryota; kingdom Metazoa; phylum Chordata; class Actinopteri; order Osteoglossiformes; family Osteoglossidae; genus Scleropages; species Scleropages formosus. The sequence continues at coordinate 21,296,407 of NC_041812.1, read as the reverse complement.
TCTGTCAATTGAAAAATGAGGGAAGTGGATTTACATTATTTGAAAGCAGTTATCAGTAGTGTGTAAAGACCTTGCTGTTTCTCCCCTAATTTTTTTACTCTGGAGAGAGCCTTCATCCACATGTAGGTAAATAAACTGTAATAAAATAAGATACACATCAAAATTTAAATTGCACAACAGTTTATAACCCTGCCTGGTTGCTGTTGTTTTCTCAGCAAGTGGCTCTGAGCACACTTTCACACACCATTTTGAACATTCATTAAAGAAAAAACCTCACTGAAAACCTGGTAGGCAGGCTTCTTTAAATTTTCACTGTGTTTATCCTGCCTCTTTAACTTGACCAAAGCTATTTATACAAAATTCTTCTTAAGTAAGCAGAAGCCCTAGTAATAGTTTGCAACATTTAATAAGGTACCATCAAGTAAACACTATTCTTTCCACACCTTCCCTGGAGGTACCATTGTTTCCTTGTGCTCTGCATTTATTTATTTATTTATTTTTTTATTTTTTTATTTATTTATGTATTTATTTGAGAGTTGAGGTGATAAGTAAGCGGCTGCAGGTGTGCTGGTTTACAAGCTGCCACCAATTTAATTAATGAGATGGGCAATTGTTCAGCCACAATTTCTAGAAATTAGCAGTGTATCAAGTACTTTTTTGTTCCTTTAATGTGTTTTATTTCGTTAGTATTCCTTTATTTGCAATTTTGGTTACCAAAGTAAGTGGTACTGTGTTCAATATCCACTACTGTAGGAGCAAAAAGAGAAGGGTTTATTTATTTATTTATATATTTATTTATTCAATCTATAATAACGGAACTAATGCACCTACTTCTATATTTTCCTGCAGTGAACATGAGCGATAGGAGTTTACTCAACTAACTCAGAAGAAGAGTTGGATACACTTATATTGTCATTTTAGTATCTAGGCTAGGTGTATTTCAGAAAGAGTTTGGGATGAAATAATTGCTTTATAAAAAATGTCCTTTGAAATTATAGGTTCTAATGTTTCAAGAAGAAAAAAAAAAAAAAAAAAAAACACTATTGATATGGATAGCTATTTGGAGAAGTACACACACACACATTGTCTGAACTGCTTGTCCCATTTGGGGTTGCAGGGAGCCAGTGCCTAACCCAGCAACACGGGGCATAAGGCTGGAGGGGGAGGGGACACACCCAGGACAGGATGCCAGTTTATCGCAAGGCACCCCAAGCGGGACTCAAACCCTAGCCCCACCAGAGAGCAGGACCTGGTCCAACCCATTGTGCCACCATGCCCCCTCTTTGGAGGAGTAGTTCTACGTAAAAGTTTTAGCCTATTTTTGTATCAGAGTTAACATGGTTAGTTACTAAAAATATATGTCGATGAATAAATACATAGGCAGCACAGTGACACAGTCAGTAGCGCTGCCGTCTCACAGTGCCTGGGTGGTGTGAGAGGGCGTGGGTTTGATCCCTGCTCGGTGTGTGTGGAGTTTTCATGCTCTCCCTATGTCTGCATGGGTTCCTGTCCACAGACATGCTATTCAGGTTCACCCAGGGTGTGTGAGTGGCAGAGAGAATGTGTTGCACTTATGTATGGATGAGTGACCCATTGTAAGTAGTGTCTCCAGCAGTGTAAGTTACCTTGGTGAATAAGGTGTGTGGGCCGATAACACTACATAGAGTTCATTGGAAGTTGCTTTGGACAAAAGTGTCTGCTAATAAATAATGTAAATCATTCATTGTCAATTGCTGAAGCTCCTAGGTAGGGTCACACTGATGAATCAATAAACAAGTGCTACTGCAGTATGTGTTGACATACACATTTCTTGGCAGAATGAAAATTATCTTAATTAAATATTATACATTTTTGTTTACTAAAGCAAAATTTGTTTTGTTGTCAGAACTTGACCCTTGGGTTGCAGGCTACAGAGTATTATCCCTGTTAATAGAGTGGATGGTATTGCAAGCAGCTGCCAGTTGAGGCAATTAATTTTATGCATTAATTTCAGTTTAGAGTGTGCTTTGCTTCTGAAATAATTCAAAATCTGTGCTTCATTTTATATAATCTTAGTAACCTCCCAAATGGTTCCTCCTTGCATGAAAGCTTTTGGGAGTGGACTGTTGATTTGATAGACAGACGGACAGACAGACATGCAGTATAATATAGCTTTAATGAAAATTAAGTGTAAACAAGTAAATTCCCAATTCCCAGAAAGAACAAACATATTCAGGGAAACCCTTTGTTTCATATATATAAAATCATATATATCATACGTAGGGGGGCGCGGTGGCGCAGTGGGTTGGACCGGGTCCTGCTCTCTGGTGGGTCTGGGGTTTGAGTCCCGCTTGGGGTGCCTTGCGGCGGACTGGCGTCCCGTCCTGGGTGTGTCCCCTCCCTCTCCGGCCTTACGCCCTGTGTTGCCGGGTAGGCTCCGGTTCCCCGCGACCCCGTCTGGGACAAGCGGTTCAGATAGTGTGTGTGTGTGTGTGTGTGTGTGTGTGTGTGTGTGTGTGTGTATATAGCATACGTGTGTATGATTTAGTTCATGACACTTGTGAATGGTCTTTAATGAAGGCATGTAACTGAAATTTTTTTGATGTGCAGCTAATTTATTGGTAGGAGTTTCTTTTGTTTACAGAAAATCATTGTACTCAAAATTTCAGTTGTTAAGGAAATTCCATGAGTAATGATTTTTTCCACTAATGAGAGTATATCATATACTAAATATATCAAATAATAAACCAGAAAAATGTAGACTTCTTAAGATGCAGCCCTGTTTGATTTCCAGGAAGAACTAAAGGGATTTGTGTTTTCATTCCTCTCAGGATGGAGAAATCTAGCCTGTGCCTTGGTGTGTCCTCAGTGGTACCTGAAGGTGATACCCATCTCAACGACAGTGTCCTCAATGGCCGCTATCCCATCAGCCAGAAGTTGCACCAGCTGACGGCTCAGTTGGGCCATACCTTCCCAGAACTCCACAAAAGGCAGCAGATACAAGAAGAAAAAGCAGCCACCCCACTGGATGAAAAAACTCACACTGCCCTCCCAGGTCAGCCTATTAACAGTCAAATGGCAATGCTAGCCAATCAGCTCAACAGGGATGTCAATGGCAGTGGTTTGGGTCTGAATGGGAGAGTGGATCTCCAGCAGTTCCTGAATGGGCAGAACCTAGGCATCATATCCCAGATGAATGACATCGAGGACGATGCTCGCAAAAACCGGAAGTATCCATGTCCTCTTTGTGGGAAGCGATTCCGCTTCAATAGTATCCTCTCACTGCATATGCGCACTCATACAGGGGAGAAGCCCTTCAAGTGCCCATACTGTGACCACCGGGCTGCGCAGAAGGGCAACCTGAAGATTCATCTGCGCACTCATAAACTGGGCAATCTTGGAAAGGGCCGTGGGAGAGTGCGTGAAGAGAACCGGCTCCTGCACGAACTTGAGGAAAGGGCCATCCTGAGGGACAAGCACATGAGAAACAGCCTCCTACAGCCTCGGATGGATGTAAAACCACCATCCCAGCCTTTCCAGCATCAGCAGCTTTCCATTCCAGGCCAAAATCAGCCTCCCAGTTCTGACTGCAGCCTCCTAACCCCTATCAACCTAGGAACAGCCGAAAGCTTATCCCAACCATCAGCTTCCCCAAAGTTAGTAAACTCCCAGGATGAGCAGGCAACCCCAGCCACAGGCTTCCGCTGCACTTTCTGTAAGGGTAAGTTCAAGAAGCGCGAGGAGCTGGATCGCCATATTCGTATCCTGCACAAGCCCTACAAGTGTACATTGTGTGAATATGCTGCTTCACAAGAAGAGGACCTTATCCTTCATGTGGAGAAGGCCCACATCACAGCTGAGTCTGCCCAAGGTCAAGGCTTCAGCAACAATGGGGAGAAGCCCAACAATGAATTCCGCTGTGAGGTATGTGGCCAAATCTTCAGCCAGGCCTGGTTCCTCAAGGGACACATGAGGAAGCACAAGGATTCCTTTGAACACTGCTGCCAGATCTGTGGCAGGCGCTTTAAAGAGCCCTGGTTCCTGAAAAACCACATGAAGGTCCACCTAAATAAGCTGGCCATCAAGAGCAAACCTCCCAGTGAATCTGAAATGTCCATCAACATGAACAACATTACTCAAGAAGCTCATGCGAATCTGTACTCGCGATATATTTCTTGCCTGCAAAGTGGATTCCTCTCTGCTGACAAGATGAGTCTATCCGAACAACAACAGATGCTTAATAAAGCAGGGATGGCAGTGAAGGAGAAGGAGATGTTGGGGAAGCTTTTAGGTCCAATGGCAGGCATAAGTCACGGGCTGGCAGAGGGCGAAAAGCGTTCATTGTTAGGATGCCTGAATCTGGTTCCCCCTCTGAAGTCCAGTTGCATGGAACGCTTGCAAGCAGCAGCAAAGGTAGTGGAGATGGACCCAGTCAACAGCTTTCAGGCTTGGCAGATTATGGCACGCAGTATGGCTATGGATCGGGCATACATGCCCCAAGAGCAACACCATGGTCCTCAAGGACAGAATGAAGACCCAGCAAAGAGTACCATTGCCTTTGCAAAAGAGAAGCACAGTTATTCATTAATGGGCTCTGAAGGCTCCAAACAGTTATTGCATATGGAAACAATTAGTGGCACTAAGGGCGGAAGTATGGGGTCCTCCAAGGATGATGGTGCCTTTGACAGCCACCGAGAGCTTGTACACCATGGCGGCCTAGGCCAGGGCTTGGAGTATAGCCTGGCTAACCTGAAAGAGAAGCCCAGTGAGTGCACCGACTGTGGACGGATGTTTAGAACATACCACCAGATGGTGGTCCACTCCCGAGTGCACAGCAAGGAGCGCCAGCATGTGGATGAGGGCATGCAGACAGGCGCCTGCTTGGATGAGCGCCGTGGTTCTGCGAGTGACCCAGAGTCTCAATCCATGAGCAGGTCCACCACCCCCGGGTCCTCCAACATCACAGAAGAGAGCGGAGCTGGTGGAGGCATATCACAGACTGGCAGTGCCCAGGAGGACAGCCCACATCCTTCTTCCCCTTCCTCAGGTTAGTCTGGTGTAAATTAATATCCTAATCTATTTCCCATCCTAGACACCTTATTTATTGTAGCTTTTATGGAATAACTTTTAATAGAACTAATTTACTGCATGTTTTGTGGAATCCCTGAGTTGTTTCATAAAGAGTTTGGTATTATTATTATTATTATTATTATTGTTATTATCATTATTACTGAAGACAAATTATAATCTGACTGTAATATAAGTAGGCATAAAGGCTCACCTTGACACACAAAATTAGGCAATCATCTGTATGAGCTGCTTCACTGGCCCTGAAATCTGACCAGAAACGTGAACGTTCGTTGGCACCCTCTGCTTTTTTTTTTTTATATTCGGAGCACTTATTGTGCTCCAGTTGTTTTCTGGGGAGTCAACCACCCATAAGATGACAGCAGTTTCACCTGAGATGTATTTTCCCATTTCTAATTTAAATCAGCCATGCACTCAAGCTTCTTATTGTCCAGCATCAGTCGCATAATACATAAAAACCACTCCAAACGATTATGTTCCATTAATACAGGCGACCGTACCAAAATCATTGTGGTGTTCCACTTGCTCTAAAAGTGACACTAGTGCTTTGCATTCAACATGTAACGTCCTGATGGATCCCAGTTTTGTGGTTGAAAATATACAGTTATTAAGCTTGCTGTCCCAGGGTACTAGTTTTAAATGTTTCATTGTTTATGCACTATGTAACATACCAGGAATTTTATATTATTTTATACGTATTTTCTCAGCAGGAATTCTTATCCTTCACATCCTAAATACCTTATAGCTTACATATTTAAGGAAGATATACAAACTGCTGATGATAAAATGCTTAACTAAATTAATATGGGTTCATTCTTAATTATCATGTTTTCATAGCAGGTTTTGTACCAGGCATATATCAGATAAATGCAAGTACTGTATGCTTGTTAGGGGGTGTGGTGGCGCTGCGGGTTTGGCCGGGTCCTGCTCTCTGGTGGGTCTGGAGTTTGAGTCCCGCTTGGGGTGTCTTGCGATGGACTGGTGTCCTGTATTGGGTGTGTCCCCTCCAGCCCTGCGCCCTGTGTTGCTGGGTTAAGCTCCGGCTCGGCGCGACCCCGCTTGGGACAACCGGTTTCAGTCAGTGTGTGTGTGTGTGTGTGTGTGTGTGTGTGTGTGTGTGTGTGTGTGTGTGTGTGTGCTTGTTGCCCAGACTGAAAGTTTTACTTTTTTTGCTTGTCAGCAACTGACAAAATTTTACTGAAATTGCAAAATTCAGCAGTTTCATCCAAAATGTGACAGGAAATTATGTACAATCTGGTTTCATTTTAGTAACATGTTTATTGAATGGTGTGAAATTCTTTAGGACATCATTCAAATGCTTTTCTTCCATCAGTCTTAATAGTAAGCCTTAAACATGTTTTTTCCTCAACTGAATTCATTATAAGGACCTCTGAGGAGCAGGGTTTTCAAGAAGGATCTTAAAGAGCACCTTACAATGAATGGCAGAACAGAGGCAATTGTTGCCTGATGTAATACTATGTAAAGGGGTATTGGGAGGCAAGGAAACTAATTCATTATCATTCATTCCTAAAAGAGTGGGGTCAGGGCTGTCATCTAGCACTTGTGTCTCAGACATGTGACAGGGCAAAGAGTTTCAGCGGCGGGGAGAACGAGGGACACAGCCGACTTTGGAGGGGGGTGGTTCGAAGATGCGGCATACAGCTGTTTGTCATGCCAGCAAAAGGGCTGTTGTGAGCGGACGTGCGAAAATAACACCAGTGAACCAGAAAATAGTGGGCTGCGGGTATCTGATTGACTGCTGCGAAAGCCAATTCAAGAGCAACTGCTGGAAACGGGACCTCTGGCTTTGGAGAAAAGGCTTCCTGCCATGACGCTAAAAACGGGAACATCACCGCACCCTCCATCACCCTCCTGGCTGCTAACCTTAATGCCTTTTCTTCCCTTTTTTCGGAATCCTCCATGTCTAAGTGTATTTAAAAGGAACAGCTTTTTTAACACGGCAAGGATTAGTCATACATCCCTAGGACTTTGCTGCTATAAAACACGCAGAGGCAAAATAGTCATTCCATAAAAATCGAAATTGGATTTGCTTTTTGATGCCTTATGATTCAAGGCATGGATATCCATCTAATTACATAATTACACTTGGGGTAATTATCAGTGCGGGCTACTGTTACATTGTAATAGCTGGATAATTAACGGAAAATGACCAGAATTATAAGATAGCGGAATAGATTTTTTTTCTTACTTCATGCTAAGGTGCTAAAATAAATGTTATACATTATATACTTAAATGTGGAAAAAAAGGCACAGCAGTGTCAAATACTCATTCTCAGATTATTATACTTTAATTTAAACATTACAGTGTTCCCTCTTGTGTAAACACAAAGTTGCCAAGTAAACACTTGCTTTTTTTGTATATAAAGCAAAAAGGAGCCACACCACAGGCAGACCAACTAAAACTGTCATGATGTATATCCTGAAGTTAATTTCCCTGTAAGCAAATGTGTTCATATAGAATTAACAGGTATATGATGGGTGATAGTACTTCAATATTCTGCCCAGTGTACTCACTCACCATGTGTTGTGCCAGTGTTTTGAAATTAGGACAGTCTTCTGTGTATTTCCCCAGCTAATTAGGAGGGTATCTGGATAAATTATGTCAGCTTCTTTCTGCATAATTGTCCTCTATTGCCACTTTTCAGTTATAAAACCTTCTTTTGCCAATTGTAATTTGACTTTTTTTCCTTCCTCCTGTTGCTTGTATTTCTGTTTTTTTTTTCCCCTTTAAATATCATTGTTTCAAACATAAAGTATATCATTCAGTATTATTCTTCTTTAATACATCCAAGCCTAAACTGCTGTACACCAATATTCTGTTGCCTATTAAGTTTTCCATAGTTCCATACGTGTGTTAAAGAGCACATATGGGTCTAAATGAATGCATTTGCATTCGTTCACATTTCTGTATGTTTTACCCCAAATGGTTATTTCCTTTTTAGTTTTTAGTTTGTTTTGGGGGAGCGCAGTGGTGCAGTGGATTGGCCCGGGTCCTGCTCTCCGGGGGATCTGAGGTTTGGGTCCCACTTGGGGTGCCTTGTGACAGACTGGCGTCCCATCCTGGGTGTGTTCCCTCCCCGCCCAACCTTACACCCTGTGTTGCCGGATTAGGCTCCGGCTCCCCGCAACCCCGTATGGGACAAGCGGTTCAGACGATGTGAGTTTGTTTTGACTTGTTGTATATCTTGGGTCAATAACATAAACACAGTTATATATGCATATTCCATTACTTTCTCTATAAACGTAACCCTGGTGCTTGTAACTTGTTGTCATGGATGATTCTTTACTTTGGATTGAAACACGTAATTTAAATACTTTTGTAGAGATCTAACATGCTTTTTGATATTGGTCTCCACTGATAAATAAACAGCTGAAAAGTTTATTTTAGGTCATAGTCAAGAGCTACTGCATCTTGTTGTTTGTGGGATCATCCAGATATATTTGCACCTTTATCTTCCCCTGAGGAAAGGAACTATTCCATATGGCCATTTTGTACAGAACATCTTCACTTTCTCTTAGTGATTGAGAAATTAATTCATTTTAAGTTTCTGTCCCAGAAATTGCACATCTCAGACTATGCATGAAATTCGTTTCTGAATACTTTTTTCCCATTAATTTTTTTTAGTTGTCTAATCCATCTATTATTACAGTAGTTATCATCAGATAGATAGGTAGATGGAACTTTGATTACATTTTTATTTATGTAAATTAAAGAATTGGGTAAACGTGACATAAACATAATAGGGGGACTTAATGATGACAGTACATTTAGATTTCCTGTCTTAATATGGAAGTAATGTACAAACACATGCTGTTGGGTTTTTTCTTTCACATAATGTTTATGCAATTGCCTCTCATGTTTTTAAATTCCACATATTTGCCAAAATGTTGCTTACCTTTCTCCTGGACAAGTCTCCTTGGCATTGTCCCACATTTTTTACCCTCCCAATGTCTGTTTTATGTTTTCATAATTGCAACATAATATTTATCTTTCCATAGCAGAAGGCGGCCAAACTGGGGTAGGGAGACTATTTGAATATTTATGTTTAAATACATAAATATAATATGTCTGACTTGGAGAAAGTATCATTGCTAAAATAGTGGTTGCTTCTCACTTGGTCCCTTCATGCCAGAATTTACAAAAATGTTCAAAGAGGCATTTAGTGAAATAAATAGAATATTGAGGGGGATTGCAATTTTGAGATCGGATACACCCTTTGAAAATCATGGCCAGTTCTCCAGTTAACAGCAATGAATGTACTAATTATAGTTTTTTAATTTTTTTTATTTGTTCATTTATTTACAATACTGATATGCTTGCCTAGTTGGGCTGAATTCCTCTGGATCATAAATCTTCAGATTAAGGATGTACATTCACAGTTATATGAACCTGGCAGTGATTGAAGCTGATTTTATAGGATGGAGCAACATAATGCTTTGACCTTTCCCACATTGAATATGAATGATATGGCTTATATTGCTCAACTCTACCCCCTCATATGCAGATAGAAACACCAGCATGACTACAACAATCCGGAGACTGTGAAATATGAGTACAGCTCATAGCAAAGATGAGAACATTTTTTCCTAAATGAGGACAGATTCAAAACCATTACTTCACTTTTCTGTTTTTTAGTCTCATAAACATAACAAGATGTAAAAAAATAAAAGAACAGTTTTCTTAAACATGTTTCTTTTTTTCTTTCTTGTTGCTTTACATGTTTCTAGTAACAATCATATATATGTATATATAAATACAGTACTATGCAAAAGTTTTAGACACTTGGTTGGGGAAAAAAGCTGTAAAGTGAGAATGCTTCCAAAAATAATGCTCTTAATTAAGTAACTTCCTACAAAGCTCAGTATCCATCCATTGTCAACAACCGCTTGTCCCAAGCAGGGTTGCAGCGGGCTTAGCTGGGTCCTGCTCTCTGGCAGGTCTGGGGTTCGAGTCCTGCTTGGAGTGCTTTGTGATGGACTGGCGTCCTGTCCTGGGTGTGTCCCCTTCCCCTCCAGCCTTGCACCCTGTGTTTCTGGGTTAGGCTCCAGTTTGCTGTAATCCAGTTCAGGACAAAAGGTCTCAGACTGTGTGTGTATACTTTCTTTCTTTAACGACATACAAAACCCTTACTGTAATACTGTGACTTTTTGAAAATGGAATGCTTGGAAATCTAAAATATGCTCTTTCCCAATGCCACTAATGCAGAAGACATTAAATAACCGTCTAACACAAATATTTTTGTGAAACATCTAAGTACCTAAGACTTTTGCACAGTACTGTAGATATATGTTTGAGAAAACATTGTATAAGGATTAAGATCTCCTTTTTTGACTGTACATTCCAATTGTTCTTAAAATATTTGGCAATGTCAATTAGTAAGTGAGCAGAGCTAGCTGATGAACATAATTTTCCACAAGACTGAGCACCCTATTGTTGTGGAGCGAGCAGCAGATTTCTGAGGTCATTATCATTCCCTGTTAGCCTGGCCCAGCTGCTCCTCTCGACTCCAGCCAAACCTTACACCACAGATCAGGCTAGCAGGCAGCAACAGGGGGCTGGGTGGGGAGGGGGGGAACTGGCTCTTCTGCGTACGCTTCACACAGATATGGAGAGAGAGAGAAAGAGAGAGAGTGGGGGGGAGAGAGAGATAATTACCTATTGAAGCACGAAACAATGTCAGGCAAAATATAACGAGAAATTCAGAGTAAATATAGCTGTAAAATGAAAATCCTTGAAGCTGTGAGGTTGGTGGAGGGTTAAGATGAGGATGAAATGATGATATTGAGCACTGGAGAGGAATAACAGTCCGTTTCTCACGGGCACATTTTTTAATGTTCGTTTTCCTGCTGAGAAGTCATTTTTATCTCTAGAATCATTTGGTGCTTTTTTTCTCTATTGTAGAAAGTGAACTGAGGTCTTGGATGTTTCTTATAAAGAGAGGCAGGGGGAGGCTGAATTTGGTCTTGTAAACAAGCTGTTGTATTAAATACATCTGAGGCCTATCGTTGATTTCTGACATGCCACCCCAAATCTTGACTCATTGAAGGAGCAATTGGATGAGCAGCAGGTGGCATAGTGGTTAGAGCGACCACCTTTGGACTCAAAAGTCCCAGCCTGATATCCCACCTCCTGCTGTAGTACCCTTGAGAAAGGTAGTTGCCCTGAATTGATACAGTAAAAATTTCCCAGCTGTATAAACGGTTTAATACTCTACGAAGCTTAACATTCTGCGTCACATTGAGAAGAAGCATCTGCTAAATAAATAAATGTAAATGTCATGCCCTTTCTCCCTGGGTTGTTTAGGCCGTATTTGATGAGGGCTTGATGGGAGTACATGGATACGAGAGCTCTATGTACCCCAGCATTCAGAGATCATTCTTGCACCCTTTCTGCGATGTTTTCAAGACCAGCAATCTGGCAGTGTGTACTATGGTAATATATCACCTACAGTACAACATCCCCACAGTGGCAAAGACTCCTTCTCTTGAAGTCATTTGATTACTTACATCATAGCGTAGCTCTCCCGTGATCAGGAATACCCCCCAACCTCAGCTGCCTATCATTGTCATCCAGAACACAGTGGTAAGAAATAGTTAAGATGATGCTGTACTTACATTATGTATTTCCTATCTGATCTTAGCAACCTCACAAAGATAACGTTAAACTCAGAATGAACAACTTAAAAACAAGAGCGTCCAGATATTGATGAGGAATACAGGTTGATTTCACGTGGATCAGAATTCTTCCACAGATGCAAGCAGTAGGCAGTGTTCTGGTTAGAGCAGGCGCCTTGCACTCGAAGGACCTGGCTTTGGAACCCACTTCCTGCTGTGGTACCCCTGAGCAAGGTATTTATCCTGAAGAGTAAAAATTACTCGGCTGTGTAAATTAGTAAGTCACTGCAATAAGTGGGCTAACGATTTGTAGCTTTGAAAAAAAAAACATCTGTTAGTAAATAAATAACTAAAATTTACATCATTTAAAAGTTGAAACACCAGTTTTCACCAAGCATTACTGTAAAAAAGAAACAAACTTTTGGTCTAAAAGTCAAAACTAGAATTCTGTTGAGGTTGTTATTATGTACTATCTAAAATTAACTATTAGTCTTAGTCAGACTTCCCATGGTCCAGAGCCTATCCCAGAAGCACAGGGTACATAGCTAAGTAGGGTACTTATTATTATTATTATTATTATTATTATTATTATAAGGGGGGCGTGGTGGCGCAGTGGGTTGGACCAGGTCCTACTCTCCAGTGGGTCTGGGGTTCGAGTCCCGCTTGGGGTGCCTTGCGGCGGACTGGCGTCCCGTCCTGGGTGTGTCCCCTCCCCCTCCGGCCTTACGCCCTATGTTGCCGGGTTAGGCTCCAGCTCCTCACGATGCCAAATGGGACAAGCGGTTCTGAAAATGTGTGTCTGTATTATTATTATTATGTTTTCATTTACATTTATTTTTTTAGCAGATGCTATTCTCCAAAGCAGCTTCCAGTGAGCTCTATGTAGTGTTATCAGCCCACACACATTATTCACCAAGATGACTTACACTGCCAGATACACTACTTACACTGGGTCACTCATCGCTACATCAGTGGAACACACTCTCTCTGTCACTCACACACTACGGGGGAGCCTGAACAGCATATCTTTGGACTGTGAGAGGAAACCGGAGCACCCGGAGGAAACCCACGCAGACACAGGGAGAACATGCAAACTCCACACAGACTGAGCGGGGATCGAACCCACATCCTCTTACACCACCCAGGTGCCGTGAAACAGCAGCACTACTAATATTATTATACTTGGAGATTATAGTCTATTGTAATCTAAGTGAAATAAAAATCAGCACAAGGTTTCACCTTGACAGATATTTACCAGTATTATTGTTGTTATTCTTGTTCTTATTGTTAATTACATCAGGAAACTGTGGTTTACAAGCGCTAGATCTGAACTTGCCACAAATAAAACTGCATACTGCACAAAGGCTCTGGGAAACCAGTGTTGAAAGCTCTAGTGCTGCAGGTACAATTCTTCTTCTCTTTCTCACCAGCTGTACATTTTTACGTTCTCCTTGAAGCCCCGGACTCCCTAAACGCACACCTTTACACGTTCAAAAGCTATACGTCCAAATCCCCATTGGCTACCTGTGGAAAGTTCGCGATGGTTGCAGGCAGCATCAAAGAGGCGCCGTCGGCTCGCAGCTGCCGAGCGCAGTGTCCCCTGTCATTAGACATGCAGCTGTCAGCGAGAGGCACGCAGGAAGAAAGAGGGAGGGAATCTCTCACCAGCCATATGGTACAAAGTTCTTCTGGAGCTCAGGGCACCGGGGCTCGCTCACTGGCGCACCATAGGCAAATGGCAAACCAACATATCTCATCAGTCTCCTAATGCCAAGCTCGGAGAGAGAGCTCTCCATTTCCCGCCAATGGTCCTGTTTCATGCAGTCATATTATTTACAGTGAATTGCAGGAGCACAAAACTTGCTCCTGTGTTACCGTTTGCACCTGCAGTTTTAGTTTATAAAAGGAAAAAAAGGCATGAGTCACCAAGAAACTGCACCCATCATGTTGCCGAAGGTATCGGTAATGACTGAAAGGAGATTTACAGCTGAGACCCAACCAAATTGTAGGACTTAGAAAAAGGACAAAAGTCTACCGTCCACTGTTAATCTCTGTGTGTTGCAATGCCGAAAGTTTCAGTTGTCAGAGTTTCTTAGTACGCTATTAAATGTGTTTCACGTTTCACATGCGGTTTCTAGACATTGGATAGATAAGCAACAAGTGGAATGATTTCACAACCAAACAAATAAAATATCATTGTTTAAAAAGTCATTTAGAGTTCCTCACATTCCGTTACTCAATGTTGAACGTTTGTTGTGTTGTTGACAAAATAGCAAAGTGGTGTTGTCACCATGAGCTACATAGCAAATTTTGATATGAACCCTATGTTCATGTGCCATGGACGCACATGTTTAAACCACAAATGTACAGGCACCAAAAAAACTGGTAAACAATGAGTCCTCAAAGTCCTGTTGTCAAGATGAGCTTGCATAGCATAGCGTAGTATGGTATCCCATGACATGGTGTAACACTGCATAGTATAACATAACATAGAACAGTATCGTGTAGCTTAGTAAACCTCAACATAGTATGACATAGCATGCTATAGTATGGATAACAACATAGCATGACAGTACAACACAGCATGACAGCATAACAGATCATGATATAGCACAGTATAGCATTTCATACCATAGCACAACATAGCTTAGCATAGCATAGTACAACATAACATAACAGTATCGCAACTCAGTATGGTCTGGTATGGTATAGCATATAGCACTGCACATTGCTGTATAGTACAGTGCAGTACAGACTACTACGCTGCACTATAATAAGATATAATATGACATATCATAAAGGCGCCGCAGCGGGCCTGGCCACGTCCTGTTCTTTGGTGGATCTGGGGTTCGAGTCCCACTTGGGGTGCCTTGCGATGGACTGGCGTCCAGTCCCAGGTGTGTCCCCTCCCCCTCCGGCCCTGTGCCCTACGCTGCCGGGTTAGGCTCCGGTTCGCTGCGACCCTGCTCAGGACAAGAGGTTTTAGCCGGTGTGTGTGTCATATCATAGCATACAGTAGCACGGTATAGTACTCAATCTCTGTCCTTATTTTGCTCACCATACAGCAGTGAAACAGAAAAGACAAACTTGGAAAAATCTGCCTTTTCTAACGATTCTACATGGCTAAGTAATGCAAACTTTCCTCAGGTGAAACCTGGAAGGTGTGTAACGGAAGCATAATAAGGTGTCTCTCACATTCAGTGGTGTGCCGTGCTCTGTTTTTGGGTAAACTGATTAAGTGACGGGGCCTAAGGAATAGGTAAACCGGTTTGCAGTATTCGCAGAGCACACCGGGGAACGCGGCCTGTCGACTTATTTCAGATTGAGTCCCGTTACCCTGTCTTTCTGCTCTGTCTGTTAAACCACTGGCTTGTGCCGACACACTGACCTGCACTTTATTTCTTTTTGCTAAGCCTATTATAAAATCAATAAACATCAGTGTGTGTGTTTTCTCCTACACTGTCTGCTAGCTAAGTAAGACTTCTCGGCATCATTTAGCTAACAATAACAGTGCTGTACAGAGTATGTTTTCTTACTCTTTACCGACCATATGCTGAACTTTATTGAACTACGGAATCTTTGAGAAGAATGTGGTTGCAACAAGGTCTGTCATTGATTGTTTTAATATGTCACAATGTATGTATCAAGATGGTATTGTAATTTTTATTGTTGATATTTTTATTTATTTGTCAGAATTTTTGTTTCTTCCCCGATACCAGGCCTTGTGAGAGCGCAAACCTTTTCCAGGCGTTCGGGGAGATGGCTGCTCAGGTGATAGGAGGGGAGGTGCAGAAAAGCTCTTTTAGCATACATTTGTACCACATTTATAGCCTATAGCAGCGGTGCGTGCTCAAATATTATCATTGTACTCACAAAAAGAGAACACATTCTGCGCTCTTTTTCCCATATTTCCTCTGGGAGAAACACTGACCTCATTTGAGAGGACAATAACCCCCTTGACTTTGGGGATTAAGACATGGAACCTTTGTGGATTAATTAGGTTTGGAAATGAATTAATTTGGCTCAAAGCAAAGCAATATTTGGATGAGCTGGAGTTCAGGTTACAGTTGTGCTTTTAATGTGCATAAGCATATACATAAGAGTCATGTTTATTGATTTAAATTATGACAATCATTCATCATCCTTTAATTTAAAAGTATGGATTTCAGTTTTTCTTTCCTGCGTAAATTAAATAAGCACAATAAGAGAAAAGTGTCAGTGTTTCAGAAAATGTGTCGTTTAAGGTGAAATTGTAACAAAACTAAGTGTTTCATACACATTGTTTTGAATAATTGCAGTTTGGTCTAGCTGACACCTTTTATTGCTTGTAAAGAGCATACGTTATTTAATTTGAACCCTTGTGTGAAAAGAGCTGTTAGTCTGATGCGTACACAGATAACAAAAGTGTAAAATGCACTTGCAAACTGCAAAAAAAGCATCTGTGTTTTTCTTTTTTTTTTTTTTTGTTCTGCGAAGACACAAACTGCACTTTATTTGGAACATTGTCACTTATAAAGGCCTTGCTTGCAGCTGAAATTCTGTTTCGTCTGGAATTCTGCTGACCATTCTTAACACCACTGGTCACTGGTGTTGTGCAGGTGTCTTAAATTTGCATTTAGTGTATTTATGTAAGGGTGGTGTAGTGGCGCAGTGGGATTGGCTGGGTCCTGCTCAAGGGTGGGCCTGGGGTTTGAGTCCTGCTTGGGGTGCCCTGTGATAGACTGGCATCCTGTCCTGAATGTGCCCCCTCCCCCTCCAGCCTTGTGCCCTGTGTTGCTGGGTTAGGCTCTGGTTCACCACAACCCCACTTTGGGCAAGCAGTTTCAGTCAGTGTGTGTAAGCATTTATGTACTGTATTTATTTAGCAGTAATGTGGCTTACGATTTTAAGGTACTCACTATAATTTACCCATTTATGCAACTAGGTAATTTTTACTGAAACACTTTAAGGTAGCAGGGCTGTTGAAAGCAGAGTGATTACAGCCTTCGCCTTTGGATCCAAAGGTTATTGGTTTGATTCTCATCTACTGGTGAATACTCCTGAGGAGGGTATTTGCCCTAAATTGCTCCAGTAAAAATTACCCAGCTATATAAATGAGTGAATAATTCTAAATAGATTCACATTGTAAGTAGTTTTAGAGAAAAGCGTCAGCTAAATGAATAAATGTCAATGTAAATGGGTATGCAGTTGGTAATAGCTTGGTGTAAGTATAATATAATGTAAGTTGCATTGGAGAGAGGTGTCAGCTAAATAAATACATTTAGGGGGAGTACCATGCTCAAGGGTACTACAGGAGTAGTAGGTATTGAAAATATGACCTTCAGATCCAAGAGCAGCAGGTCCAATTACCAAGCCACCTGCTGCCTACCAGGTCTTGTAGGGCTGTTGTAACAGGTTCCTGACCACATCAAATTTCACAGAATCCTTATAAACCAAACAAATTCCCTAACATTGATGCTGCAGTTTGACTCCTTATATTTATTTACTTGACACTACAGGGCACTAGAGCAGAAGGTGGGATTCAAACCCAAGTTACTCAAGCCCAAAGACGATGGTACTTTTTCAGACTGGCTGTACCCATATTGGATTGTGGGTGGCACCTCTGTAGTGACAGTTAAACTAATTATTGGGCAACAGTGATGCAGTGATTAGAGTTACCACCTCTGGCAGTGGGAGTTGTAGGTTTAAATCCCACTTTGTGCTGTAATAGCCTTGAGCAAGGTATGTATGCTGAATTACATCACTAAAAATGACCCAACCGTGAAAATGGGTAAATC
The DNA here is from genome assembly GCF_900964775.1 of Scleropages formosus. Lineage (NCBI taxonomy): Eukaryota > Metazoa > Chordata > Actinopteri > Osteoglossiformes > Osteoglossidae > Scleropages > Scleropages formosus. The sequence continues at coordinate 21,278,927 of NC_041812.1, read as the reverse complement.
TGTGTAAGTTGCTTTAGAGAAAAGTATCAGCTAAATGAAACAGGTCCCTGTGTTTCATGGCAGTCAGAATAACAATAATTTTGTCAAATGAAGGAAAAACTATATAACATTAGCAGCACCACTCTCTCTAGTAAACATTGATTGATGTGAACATGCATGCCGCTGTAGAAAAGGTGACTTGTGTGTATGAGTACTGTTAGCACTAGCCCTAAACTTGTAAAACAACGGTCTCGGTGCTTTCAAAGGATTGGCAAAGGATTTGGGGAAAGAGGATTCGGAGGGAGGAGGGAGCCTGAAAGGACTCTGCCTCTAGCGGGAATCCTCGGCACTCTGACTCCAGCCAAAGCCTTAGCTGATCTGCGAGAGCCCTTGAGGACCAAATGCCACATCCCTTGGCTGCTCCGACAGGTGATGTACAGTGGCACTATCACAGCTCCCCAGTGTCCTGAATCAGGTGTTTGCTATTAGACACAGAGATGAAATTCAACGGCAAGAGGATTCCAGGCAGTGCCAAATCTGTCTGTGGGCCTCTCTAAGCTCTTCACATTCCGTTCATTTTTGCTTGTCCTGAAGAGAATATGATAATTCAGTCCGCCTTGTCTCATAAAGCAGGGAAAGGTTCCTTAGCCCTTCTTAGTTAATAGTGTAAACTTCTTGATTTGATTATTTTGAAAAAAAATTTAAAAAACAAGTTGTTCATGGCTCCATGTCAATATGATCTATTTTCATGTAGACAATTTATAGTGCTGGTGATTCATGAGGCGATTGGCCAAGAACAGGCAGTTCGGTAAAGTTATGGTCTCCAAACCACTCCACTCTGTTACTGCCATAAAAAAATGTCACTCTATTATAGTTTTCATAATTGAGTGCTGTGATGGCATCATGGGAATTAAAGTAACCCTTTCAAGAAAGACTCTTCTCTGTTGTTGTACATGGTGACAATTCTTTTTCTCAAAAGCATCAGCAAGTACCCACACAGCTGCTTCTGTAAGGATTTCACTGTTTTATATGAATCCCTACGTGTGCATTTAACACCATAAATGCTGTACTTTTTGGAACATTTGTTAAAAAAAATACATATATATATATATATATATATATATATATATATATATATATATATATATATATATATATATACATATATTTTTTTTTTTTAAATTCTGAATTCTCCAGAATTGTCTTTCAATTTGAAATTGGCATGCCAGACAGTTAAAGATTATAATAGTTTAATAAGGCAAGTCAGAGGAACAGACCAAACTAAACAAAATAAAGGGGGCAGCAGATGGTGTAGTGGTTAAAGCTGCTGTCTTTAAACTCTGAAGTTGCAGGTTTCAATCACACTTCAGGCTGTAGTACCCTGGAGAGAAGTACTTACCTTGAGTTGATGCAGTGAAAACTACGTAGATGTGTAAACTTGTAAACAACTGTAGGCAGTTTAACATTCGAAGTTGCTTCGGCAAAAATTGTCAGCTAAATGAATAAATGTAAAGTATAATTTGTGATATATTATAATTTCTGCACACCCATAGAGTATTTCAGTCGAGAGGTGGAGATAAAAAAGAGAAGTGTTTGTGCCCTGGATGTCCTGGCATGGGTACGCAAGTTGTGGGTGTAGCAGCCCATGTCTCGCAAATCCCAGTGACACCACTATTTCGGGGCCACTCTGCTGGAAGTGCAGCCATCTGGCTGGTCTGCACCGCAGAGGATGCTGAGTTAGAAAGTGAATGTCTTTGCCACATTTCTTGTAGCTGCTAGAGTGCTAGAGAATATCATATGAATGAAATGCAACATTAGCTGATGTAAATATGAAGAATGCCCACAGTTTATATTAGCTTTTTCTGCCTTTCAGCATGCCTGGAAGGCTTTCATTAACACAACATTGTTGCCATCAACCCCCATTCCCTGCCCTGATGCTTCAGTATTGTTGTTCTGTCAGTTATTACAGTGTGTAATAATAATAATAATAATAATAATAATAATAATAATATAGTTTGTCATTTGTGCGTGTATATGTTGGGAGAATTGCGATTCCTTGTAGAGGATGTAGTTTTGCCCTCAAGAGTGTCTTTCAGGGACACCGCCACATTCAGAAACTCTTTCACGGATTTTGTCTGGTATCCCCCAAAATTAAAGCCATATAACAGAGATTGGTGGATCCGGCCTAATCTCGTTAGACCCATTGTTTTAAAATACCAGTGCCCAGATGATGAATCCTGGTGCCTTTCTGTTTAAAAGATCAGGGCTTCACGTTTCCACCTTCACCTTCCCTCAGTTGGTTTGTTTCAAAGCCAAGCAGTTGGCTCAGGTCCTAGGTATCACGTATCTGACCATATTTCAAGCTGAAATTAAGTATGTAAAAACCTTTTCCCTTTAAAGGTCAGACATTAGTGCTGGTAAAAATTGATCTATGGATTTATGAATTTAGCTTGTGTTAGACCTCCTTTGTAATGGAAGATTCAGTCGGAAGCTTAACATCGCATTGTTTTCCTTTGACAACGTTTCCGCGAGACCACTGCAGCTGTTCCCCGGCTCACAAAGGCAGATTAATTAACACAATCATGTGCTTCTGGCTTGCACTCAATACTCAGGTCTGCACTGGGATAGATAGGTAAATCCTATACATGCCTTTCGTGACAGAGAATATACTTGTGATGGGTTTCGTAACTAGATACATTTTGTTTCTCACTGGTCAATTTAGGCCAAAAGTCTAATTGGACTGATGCGTGTGAGCGAGCGCTTCTGACGACAGTCCTTCTTATTCCTTTCCCCGAGAACATCCATTGTTATTAGTTCTGTTTCTAATTGAGATTCTACAGACCAATCCCCTCTTTTTTCTTAGTTAGTTCCCTGACATTTTAAACTGTCTATTATTCTGCTCTGCTTTCTGGCACAATGCTGGGTAAATGGCAAGTCAAAAAATTATGTACAGTATCGTTTTCATACACTTGTCCATCAAGCGCTGTTACGGAGCCTTTCTACTTAAATCATTACGGTGCGCTCTGATTTTTACGGGTTTATCTTATTTCCCTCCACTGCCACTTTATAGTCATGATTACACAGTTGTTTGTTTTGGCTGGTGAAGTGGAGATGTTTTACTGCTTTGTTCTGTCCTTGAACTGAAAGGCTGTTTTTTGAGTAGAGTGTAAATCACACTATCAAACATGTCAAAAACAGGGCATTATTGGGTTGGTTCAAATTTTGCTTCTTGTTGTTAAAGATGGCTTTGGGAGCTTTTATGCTGTACTTTTTTTTTGGTAACTCATTTTATGAATGACATTCATGACACCTTCATGTGTGCTTGCAGTGTGTTTTCATAAGTACAACATAAACATTCATAAATCCCTGAAACAGCACCTTTGAAGGTGAACCTTTGAACCTTGAACCTTTTAGGGTCTTAAAGGTAAATTGTTTCTGTCATCTCTGTATGTTGAGCTTAGCTGATAGTTGTAACAGTCTTTTTTGGGTTACAAAATTGTGACATCTTTTTGCATGTACCCTTAAAATGTTACACGCATCCTTTAATATATAGGATAAGGGAACCTTTAATTACTTCCGTAATCACAAAATGGCTGTTATTTTTGCTCTTTGGGGCTATTGAACTATTTAAATATGCCCGAAAAATTTTAATGGGAGCAAAAAAGTCCAAATCAAAGGTTGTGTTGTGGAGAACAATTCTGGCCCCTTTAAAAAAGGAAATATGCTGATTAGAAACAGCTCCGGGATCCTCTGAGGTTGCTTGGGCTCATTTCATTTAATGACCTATTTCCTCTGCATGTGCCACAAGTAGTTAACGCCCGTCAAGGTGCTCAAAGTTCCCCCCGCTGGATTGCAGTGTGCCACAGTGGTGGAGGAGGTGGAGCCTGCCGCTGGGGGCCACATGGAATGGCAGTGCAACCAATCGCATCTCAGAGTCAGCTGCCTTATCAGTGGGTGTTAACAAGTTTAAGTTAATGGAGATCCAAGGGATCACCATGGTGCATCTTCCTGTCTGATTTTCATCTTAAAAGTGTTGATTACTCCATTATTGTGACATTGTATATAGCACAGTCTTCACCCCCTTAGCGTCTATTTGCAAGGAAACATGTAATTTCACTTCCCTCACACTGTTATGGGGTCCCGTTCAGAAAACATACCCTTAACAGTTTTTAAAGCTGGCACAATTATATTTCCATTGAAAATAAACAAGCAAATAGATAAAATTAACAATGTGTAATTGGTTTAAGCCAAAAAATTTAAATTCACCTTTTTTTTAAATTTTTTCTAAATTGGCTACTTCATGCTGCGGTTTGTAAAAATAATAGTAATGTGCATAATAATAATGCTTTGCTCTCATATAACAGTGTGAGCATCACAATTCATTTCTAATTAGTGTTTAGTTGTTGGTGACGATTTAAAAATCAATAAAAATAAATTAAGCTAGGATTATAATGGTAGCTGACAACTGCCAACTTCTGAAACTTGATTCACAATAAATGAATGTTAGCATATGAAAATATTTCTCTTTCAAGAGACAAATTTTCCTGGCTGAAGAGGAAACATTACTTTTTTAGTATTCAGTCAAAATGTAAATGTCTTTTGGGTTTCAGCTCACATTAATTTGCGTTAAATGTCAAAGATCTTTCTTTGACAAAAATATGTGACATGTAACAGAAGACATGAGGGTTTTTGTGAAAATACCAGAATAGTTTTTAGTCATATAAAACTGGCTCTATTAATAGTTGAGTCATCAGCAAGGCAATGTTCTGAAATGGCAAATTGTTAGATCCCCAATGGTGATTATTTTCTCTGTCAATGACCTTCATAACAAATTAACATTCTGGGAGTGGAGCCGTGTCTGCACTTTAATAGGAAAGCGTGTGGCGAACCACCCTCCCCTTCTGTGTTGTAAACCTATATGTGAGATGTCCACGATGGACCTGGCGGAGCTGGGGTATGAGGGATGTGGGAATGGATTCATTTATTTATCTATTTCTTTATTGACACAGTGTGGTAGAAATGACAGCATCAACATTTTGCTTTTTTTCCATGGTAAGTTTAATTCAGTGGTTTGATGGCACAAATAGAAAGACAGAGTATACTGGGAAAGCCCAGAAGACTCTGGCTGTGTTTTAATGACATCAAAACTTTTATCAGCTTAAGTGGAAAAATTAAATTATGGGTGTGACAGTGTCAAATGACAGAAACCAGAATCACCTCTGTTGGTGGTAACTGCCAAAAAGGTTGTACTAAATTTGTTCTGAGTGTGGTAACAGGTACAGGATCAGTTTGGAGATCAATCTGAAAGTCTGTGAAATTATGACCATCATTGTAACACTACCGTGGTTGTTAAATGGACCACTGTTTGAAAAGAATGGCTGTGTTGTTTCCTTTAAAGGTTGCGTCCACTATGACCAGGGAAATTTTCTGCAAAAAATAAATAAAGAAAGAAAAATTCCAGGTAATGTAAAAACTTGTGTATAAACATTAACCTTGTACAAGACTTTAAAAGTTTCCATGAAACACCACCTGCAGTTTCTTTAACTTGACTCTGTTACCACCAATTTGTTTGTTCTCACCTCAGTTTGTAACACTTTTTTTGTTTCGTTTGTATGTTTTGTCCTAGATTGATCTTGTGTTATAGGTAGAAAGGGTGTAGTGGCGCAGTAGGTTAGACCAGGTCCTGCTTTCCAGTGGGTCTGGGGTTCAAGTCCCGCTTGGGGTGCCTTGCAACGGACTGGCGTCCCGTCCTGGGTGTGTCCCTTTCCTCTCTGGCCTTACGTCCTGTGTTGCTGGGTAGGCTCTGGTTCCCCACAACCCCATATGGGACAAGTGGTTCAGAAAATGTGTGTGTGTGTGTGTGTGTGTATATATGTAGAAAACAACTTCATTAGGAGTGTCATCATATGATTGTTATACTGTAACCTTGTAAGCGCTTGTTTGGTACAATTCTAACATTTTAAGTTGTCTTGTCAGCTATATAAAGAATACTAGTATTGATAACGAAAGCTATTTCAGAAACACCTCAACACACACTGTCTGTCCGAACCGCTCACCTATACAGGGTCGTGGGGAGCTGGAGCCTACCTGGCAACACAGGGCGTTAGGCTGGAGGGGGAGGGGGCACACCCAGGACAGGACGCCAGTCCGCCGCAGGGCACCCCAAGTGGGACTTGGGCCCCAGACCCACCGGAGAGCAGGACCTGGTCCAACCCACTGTGCCACCATGCCCCCCCTCAACACACACCACATAGAAACATATTTAACTCACAATCATCCATATACTGTATGACCTGACACTGTGCCCATATCTGTTATTGGAATAATGACTCCTGGCATTAATACTATCAAACTGTATGTATGTGAAATCTTCTATATTGCAGTTATATATTTGTCATATTGTTACATTTGCACCTGAATAACCATCTATCTAAGACTGAATGAATTACTGACTAATAGATTGACTAAATAGATGAATGAGTATGTTAATCAACTTTAAATACCTTTTATTTAAACTTTTCTTGGCTGTTATATTGACTGCTGTGAATCTTAAACACTTCCTGAAGGTTAATCCTAAATTGTTCTTGATCCAATGTCATGGAAATCACAGAATGCAATGCTTACCTTTGACTATTCTTTTTTACCCTTAAAGGAGAGTATAAATTGTTTTGGATTTTGTGAAATAATGAATGCTCCTTTACCTTGTTTTTGAAGCCCAAATCAGCTGCATCTCTCTCTCTCTCGCTCTCTTGCTCTTTCTCTCTCTCTCTCTCTCTCTCTCTCTCTCTCTCTCTCTCTCTCTCTCTCTCTCTCTCTCTCTCTCTTTCAAAATGAATTCATGGATATCCCTCCCAAGACTAGACTGAAACTACCCGGCCTTAGCTAATGATAAACAATCAGCCTTTGCCAAAAAAGTGGGGGATGGGGTAGTTGGGGTGAGGGGGATTGATGAATATTTACGCTAAATAACATCCCATTCTTTATGTCCTAAAGATCCAGAGTCCCAGCAGATCAAGCCTATAAAACCTAATTGTTCTCCAAATCCCTGATATAAACAGGCATCTTCATTATCATCCAAGACATAAACAATTTTTAAAAAAAATAAATCATTCATTCATTCATTCATTCATTCACTGTTGGTTTAATTCTTAGAAAATGTGACCAGGATCATGATGTGGTCGAATAGCTAGGCTGCGGTGTTTTTCTTTGCTTATTTCTTCTTTTTAAAAATTATTTATTTATTTGTTTATTTCAAAAGGGGAAAACAATTAAAAAAAAAGCTATAGAAAGATTTCACAATGGAAACAAAGATGGACTCATGCCAAGGAAAACTTATGGCACCATTTCTGGCACGGGACCATTTGTAGAGCTGGTCCCTGAAGCACACCAAGGTGCTCCTTCTGTCGCTGTTAGCACAGGAGGGCACCATCTAATATTATTATCCTCATCAAGATGGGGGATATGCGTGGACCTCGGTCGTTCCATTTGGCGTTTCCTGTAAAAACGGCGTGCACGAATTTGCTATCTCCACGGGCTAGGAATCCCAAATGCAGCCATAAAGCATATTTGTGATCAGCGGATTACACGTGCCAGCGTGCTGAGTGATATACTCAACCGTGGTCCATATTTTATTTATGCCCTATCGATTGTTAAATGCTTTTAATGAAGGTCAGAGTCTATATATAACAAATCCCTGGATGTAGAGCACTCTGAAGGCTAGCAATGATGTGGCCTTCAGCAGAAAGCAAAAACAGATAAATAAGGGTAAAAAGCAAAATATTCATTGCTAAGGAAATATATTCTGACATTGCGAGTTACAGTCCTGAATCTGACTGTTCACTTCATGGGCACAAATGAAGAGAAAGTGATAGTACCTGTTATCTATACAGATCTTGTATATTTTTACAATATATTTTTCTATATGTAGTTGGAAAGAAAACGTCGCTTAGAACCACAGACAAAGAAAATCGCTCAGAATGGTTGTTTTCCTGTAGCTGCGAAAATGTTTTATTAGGGGACTGCCGAACACCTGCCTTAAAATGTCGCTCCCATCGTCTCCCGAATGCCATTTTGCTTAATTGACTTGGAAATGGCCCAAATGTATTGCTGAATGCAGTCTAATTAATATTAATAATAAATGCCATTATTAACATCAAAGAACATCTGGTGCCCCTGTTTACTCACAAGCCTTATATGTAACACATTTTGTGGCTGTTTCATCTTGAAAACACTGTGCAGTAAACATTTTATTTATTTATCTTTTCACCACACAGGTCATAGGAAAGAAAAACTATCCTGTCCAAGCAATATTATGCTACGTGACACCCATTTTAAATCTGGATTCCTTGCATTCTGTTTCTGCTTGAATGTTATTTTTTTTTTCCTTTTTTCTTCTTTTTCAACTTTTATTTAGCTTTCGCAGTTGCTGTGATGACATAGCTGTGTATGCCATTGTTAATTCACCAACCAAACATCTCTGTATGCTGGAGTTTTGCACAATGAGAAAGTCAGTAAATAATTTTAAGGTTTCATTAAGTGGGACTTGTCAGGTAGTGGAAGCGGGGGCATAATGCAGCTGTGTTTAATGTTAATTGGTGTTTGGTTAATAAATTCTGCTGGTTCGGATTACTCTATGGCAGTCTGTAGACTGCTGGCCTCAGCAGTGTAACTAAACCTTAAATTGATTAACTTGCATGAAGCTGCCGTTCACAAAGATGGCATCCATCCAAATAAAGAACAGAGCAGCGCATCGGCCGGATGGTGTTACATCTCTCTGGCACAAGGAAATAAATCCCCCCCTTTTAATACCTCACAAATGATGTCATCAGATTTTACTTTCTTCCTTGCCACAGTACACCCGACGTGCATCTCTCTTACTTCGCTCTTTTGGCCCACCATGTAGAGAGAAACGCCTTGTCGGGACGCACGGCATTATCGTTCACAGGGCCATCTTGTGTTTTTCCAATTGCTCAAATTCCATGCTTGCGCTGCAGTATATCAGTAATGAAAATCATCGAACAATTAAGCCCCGTTGTGTCATTTCAAGGGCACAATTACGAGAGTTTGCTGTCGTCTTTTCCCGCCCTTCGGTTATTTTTGGAAAGTGGATGTGATCGGTCTTGAGAAGGCTTTTGCTTGACCGTGTCCTGTCATAGAAGAAATATGTGCTATAAGTTTTTTTTTTTTTCATGGTAAGGATTACACACACACGCGTGTATACGGACACAGACCCACCCGCACACACACACACACACACACACATGCACACACACGCACGAGCACTCAGTAGGTCATGGAAGCAGAAGGTCTCTGACGTACTGTTAGAAAACACTTTCTCCTTACTTTTTCACACAGAGGAACCATTTTTAACTCCCTCACACAAACACGCACACATACACTGGGGGTGTCTGTCAGTGTGAGGACGTGCAGTTTGGGAGCCTGGGATCCTCTTACTTTTTTTAAGTGTCACTCTTTGTGGCATGGCTGCACCGCTTTAGACGGCAGCTAGAATGACTGATGTTAATCTTCTTCCCAGATGGCTTGTATGACTTTACTACAATTTGATCTTTTGTCTTTGTTCTGTAATGTTACATTACATTTGGGTAAGCCAATAAAAGAGAGCACGGCAGCAGACAAATCTTCATTGCACTTGAAACTGGAAATTATGAAATTACACATTAATTTGATACCAGTTTCCCTTTTATACGGTATCTACGTGTAATGATATTTTTGGCAATTACTATTTCTGCTATTGAGGGGAATGTACAATATGTCATTGCAGGTTTGTTGTGGTCTTTAAACTTCTGTTTTACTCATACACACATGCACTCATGCACACACACAGCATACGTTTACCTTCATATGCCATAAATTTGTGTGCAATAAATTGTCAAGTAATATTGAAACAGCCTTATTAAAATGTTAAAATTGCTCAGACACCCCATACGGGTTATAACTGGTGGCAATGATCAGGTGCTGTTGCGTTTTGTGACGATTCTTTCTTTAGGATATACATTACTCATTTTTTGTTCCTTCATAATTCACAGCATCATGTAAACATAGTGTTTTCCTTGGAGGCTTATTTTCAGCAAATGTATTCTTTTACATGTGAGCTTTGCTATAAGGAGGTTCTGGGTTCCGCATTTATTGACACATCGCGGCTGATGGCGTACTGGATTTGACACAGATGTAAATAAGCTGTGGTCCAGCAGGGTTGCTTCCCGTTTAGCACCTTTTCATGCGTCTGGCAGAGGAGACATTACTCAAGTCAGGGACTACAACAAGAACAGGCCCCTGCTGACATAGCTGGTTCTTTTCTTGTATTGTTCATTTTCATACAATCCATCACGGCCCACCAGAGGATGATAACGGTGAGGATAAAGGACTCAGATGAGAGTGCTTTGGGTGGGTTGGGGCAATATGAAAGACAAGAGAACATAAAAAGCAGAGTAACTGTCAGCAAACTGTCAGACTGAAATGGGTGGAAAGACAACGGCGATGCACCGCTGATGCGTCTCAGCTTTGTGTGGCGTTTGCAGATTTGGTCAAAAGCGTATGTCTGTCAGGCAATGCTGAGCACCCCTGGTGTCTGTCTCTCTCTGCACGCCTTGTTGCTGCAGATGCTGGGGACGAGGTAGGGAGGCCAGCAGGATTCCAGCAACCCCCCTCGCAGCACAGAGACAGAGTGCCGGGGTCCACTACAAAGGACTGCCCGTACTGTGGAAAGACTTTCCGGACATCCCACCATCTGAAGGTCCACCTGAGGATACACACAGGTATGGCAGAGAGCCAGGTCCCCACCTGGTGTGGGGTGGTCTTCCCAAATATGTCTAGAAAGACGCCCCTATTCTGATTAGTGGAACGAAATGTGCTCCATGCGTTTAGTACCTGCCAAGTGTCTCTTATAGATTTATTTCATTATGCAGGTCTTCTTTCTGGCCATCTGACCCATCTATCTATCTATCTATCTATCTATCTATCTATCTATCCTTTTTATGTTACTGAGACAAGTAAGTCTGAATACCTCACTTAATGTTACAATAACAGGGTCCATATGGGGATCTAAACCAGATATTTTTTTTCTTTGGAGGCAAATCTAGGTCCCTGACAGCCATCCTATCTACTGCCCTTTATGAAACTAGGAATCATTAAAGCCACACATCACAGCCATGCATTATACAAAAATAGATTACATGTATCCATTATAGCTGCTTATAAGGCACTGCTGGTTTAGCATGTGCTGAATAAGGGGACCACCCAAGTTGCAACTCAGAATAACAAGCACATACTTCAACTCTGAAAGGAAACTAACTAACCAGAGAGTCACGGCAGCTTCCACGGCCCTGAAATAATCACAAGTCTTTTCCTGGGATAATTAGGAAATTTCAGGAAATTTTTGTTCTGTTATATTCCAGAGAATTTGAGCTGGAATGATCAAGATGCACACCATTTACTTGGAAATGCAGGAAAATCTTTCCTACTTTTGTGGCTGCAGCAAAGATTTCTCAGGTTTTCAGTTAAAACTTGTGCAGCATTGAATCATGTCTTCTGCTTCTGTTGCACTGTTGCATCTTATGACAGGAGAGAAAAAAGTAGTTCCGCCTCAACCTACTACTACGACTGCTACTACTAAGAATAAGAATAAAAATAAGAATAGAAACATTTTAGGTTATAATCATAACAAATGCAAAATAAGCGAACATATGACAATGAACACAAAAGCTGATATAGCTGTCTGCCTGCATGGTTCACAAAAAAATTTAATTGTTTGTGTGTGTGTGTGTGTAGATTTAAGCATATGTAGTAAAATGGAATTTGTATGGGATGATGTCAGAGTTTTGAGAAAGCCATAAAACAATGTACAGTATATGAACCCATAAAAGTGGCCTCCTCTTCAAAAACTATTGCATGGGTTACCAAAATATGCCTGTAATATGAAAGAAAAATGTTAAAATAATGACTTCCTAATATTTTTTTGAAAGGTAGGAAATTAATTGAAAATTCTCTAAAAGTTAAAGAGCTAATGTTACAGTATTAATTTCCTCTCCAGCACTGAGTAGGAAAATATCCATTAACAAAATGAACTCCAGTTTCTAGGTTGCTAACGCCGCACAGTATACAATGTGAGGCACAGTTAATGAACACTGTAGTGGGTGATATTTCATTATACAAATTAATGCTCACATTTTAATGGGAAAGTCACATAATGAATCTAAGCTTCAGTGACAGCAATTAGAGACACAGATTGTCCCCTTCTGGACAAGGCAGTATTTAGCAATAAGCAGCTGTGTAACCCTTTTCACTCTTTGCAAGGCATGTGTACGACTTTGCAAAATATTGCTCCTTTTTTTTTTTTTTTTTTTTTTTTGAGGCTTTCAGCACAGAAGAGCAATATATGTTTAAGAGAAAGTTTTGAATGATGTTGAAATTAATCTGCGGGCTCAGCAATTTAGAACTTTGGACAAGATGCACTCCTAGTTCACTGAGTTAAATGTGTCACTTTTTTATAGTCACAATCACACATCCCAACAGTTACACAATGCAGATTTTCACAAAGTATGGAAATTCAGTTTAAAGTATGTCAGACCTATTAACTCTTAATTGCCACCCTTTAGTACCTCCCAGCATTTATTCAGACTGGTTTCTATGGAGCCGTAACAAGCTGCATAAATCCACATAAAAGCATTTAAACAGCAGTTCTTCAAAAGAAACAACTTAAATCCTCGGCTCTTTGAAATAAGAGGAAATACAATAAATGCATACAATTCCACTTGGTCCCCGTGTTTCTATAGGATGTAACAGTTTTACCGCTTTGGTATGTCACCAGCAATTTATTTTCTCTGAGGTTCTGTATTTGTTGAAGTATCAATTAGAAGTAGATTAGCATGTGCATAATGACCTTTAATAGTAAAGTGTGGGTAATGTTCCTAACCAGGATGCAGCAAATTTCACACTTGTCACGTATTGTTCTCATGTATGATGAATCAAATGTCTTATCTATCACTCACAGTCTTGAAGCTATGGGGACGTGACCACCTTTGGTGTTTTTTGCATTTAAAAGGCACATAATTTGAGTGTTAGACTCTTATTCTCAATTCAGCAGAAGTGGATCACTCAATGGTGTTCATGTCCGAAAAGCCCGTTTTGTTTATGAAACAGAAAAATAAAAACATCATTGCATTGGAACGCGATCATTTATATTGCTGATGTTTTCTTATTTAATAACCACCAGTCTCATTTTGCTCTAAGGGATCTAAGGGACGGAGCATTTATTGGGTTAAAACCCTTTCTGACATGGCTGCTTCTAAAGCTTGAAAAGCATTATTGAACACAAGTGTGCTGTATGTTTGGGTTCACTGGTGTTAATATTATATTGAATTTGTATCTGTGGACCTTTATTTAGGAACAATGCAGTAGGTCTGCAGATCTTTGAATCTTTTCTGGAATGGTGCCCTCCAAATAATGATAAATTACTTGAGCAGTATGCCATTTGCTAATTATATCCATGATTTACTGCAGAGCAAGACTTAAATCATTCAGTTCAGTCTTGCGTAACAATGCAACATTCTGTCAGGGTAAAAATGGTTTCCATGTGTCTAAGCTTACAGTATATGTACACAAACATAAAGGCTTGTATAAAAATGTAAATACTGCTTAAATCCTTCCTTTGAAATATTTTTTGTGCGTACATATTATACACCTATATATAATGTTTAGTAATCTTTTCATGTTCCCGCTCTGACACATCTGTGTATTTATTTTAGTGTTTCTATAGATTTTTTATGTATTCTGTATCTGGATTTGTTGTTACCCTATACCGCAGCTGCATTTTACTTCAAGATAATTTTATGCGTACAGTACACAAAAGCACAATATAGTGAAATCCCTAAATGAATTTTCTCATTCCCACAGATCAGACAGCAGGGATATACATTTGTTATTAAATTGTTTGTTTCTAGGGTTGATAGTTTAAAAACTGCTATAAGTTTTCAATATTTTTAATGTTACTTTATATCATGAATTTCTGAATATATTTTTATAAGCAAGATGTGATATGCTAATGTGAGTGTTTTAGCAACTGTTATAATTCCATTTTACTGGCACTGTGTAACTGGGGAAGGGCATGCTTTATTCTGACAATTACAAACTGCCAATAGAAGAGGTCCATGGAATTGCAGACTTTTTGCCACCCTGTAGCCTAACTGTTGTTGTGGTAAGACAAGGCCTACTGCTTTCCCTGTGGATGTTTGTTAAGACACTCTATTAATTTCAAATAGTATATATTATTTTTCCTTTAATTTTCTATTTTGATTTTGAAGAATATGTTGACGGGTCAAGGCATTTTGCTTTTCTGTTTTAATTCTTTATTTATTTTTCCTGGCAGGTGAGAAGCCTTACCGGTGTCCTCATTGTGACTATGCCGGGACACAGTCGGCCTCACTGAAATATCACCTGGAGCGCCATCACCGGGAGCGCCAGAATGGTAGTGGACCCTTGTCCGTGCATTCCCCTGATGGCAAGGATGAGCATATTAGTAACAAAAACAGCCTCTTCATCAGACCAGACGTTCTGCGCAGTGTTTTTAAGGGACCTTCTACCAATGTGGACTTCAGAGAGAGTCCACTGGCACCACACCGTTGGACGCCCCCCGCAATGCCCTCCTCCAGGGACCAAGAGCGAGACCGCCACAGCATCGCTTCCGAAACCCTTCACGAGAACCTAAGAGGCAACTCAGACCCACTGACCGCGGATGGCCCGGCAAGCTTCTCTGAGCTTGGTCAAGCCTACCATAGCATGTTGGGAAACGGAGGAGGATTTCACGGGCCCCTGCAGGCCTTCATGGACAACTTTGCCACAAGCTCCACGAAGAAGGACAAGGAACCACGAGAGAGCCAGCATCCACCAAAACAGCAGCAGCAGAACTTTAGCCACGAGAGTGAAGAGACCAATGCCAAGCGAGGCGAGAACATTGCGGGGAAGGCAGATGCCAGGCCGTCCAATGGCAAACGTGAGAAATCGCAGTACGAACCGCTAGATCTATCTGTCAGACCAGATTCCATGTCAGTGCCAGGCTCTTCGGTGACCATCCGGGACAACATGGCATGGCATGGCTGCCTGTTCTGTTCGTTCACGACTTCCTCAGCCGAGCTGATGGTTCTCCACTTACGGGCCAACCACCTGGGGAAAGGCAAGAGAAAGGATGGCAGCGCTTTGGACGTGAAAGGCACGGGCAAGGAACAAACGGGGGAGTTTTCCTCTGTTTGCAAAGCCAGCTTGGCTGCAGCCGCCCTTCCTCCTGGCAGCGAGGCCGTCTCCTCCAAGCAAGGCTCACATGCAGATAAGACAAACCAGCAAGAGAGGAGCAAGGAGGCCAGCCACCTGAACAGCACCATGGTGACTGGCTTTCAAAATGATTTCTTCAAGCCGTATAACATCTACGACTGTTCCGGTAGAGGACAAGGAGTCCAGAATTACTGTGGTGTATTCCCAGCATCCCAGGATCAACAAATGCAACCTTCTGATGGACAGAGCCGAAGGTGTGCAGGACCAGGCAGCGGGGCCACGCCCACAGAGGAGTTGCCCGAAAACCCTTCTGATGGTGCCTCAAGCCACGAGATGGAGGTGTCCTCAGAGCAGGTGGAAGAAAAAGGCCCTGATCGGCAAGAGTCCACCACAGAGGAGGTGGGCACTGATGACGATGAGGATGAGGAAGGCATGGAAGAGATGGAGGATGAGGAAGTCGGGAGTGGTGGAGAGTCCGTTCCAACACCAAAAGGGGCAGAAGCAAGGGATACCCACGGGCCAGAGGCCGGTGCACCTCCTCTGCTGCCGCGTCTGGAGAAGCAGTGGCGAGGCCTCGGCTTGCTTTCATCTCAAGGAGGTCCCCTGGGGCTGCCGCCACCGGAACAGACCCATCTTGAGCAGCAGATGAACATGTTGTCTGTCCTGAGGGCCTACAGCGCAGAGAACCTTGCGGCATTCAATGGCTTTGGAAGCAGCTCAAACGCCACCAGTGGCATCAAGAGGCCAGACGTGCCCGGTGAGTAACTCCTGTTTGATCCTGAAGCCTCCACATCCTTGCACATTCACTCGTGACATTTCCCTTCTGTCACGAAAAAAGGAAAAAAGGGAAAAAAAAATACGAAGCAAAAAAATTATTTCAACCTTATTTCAAGCAAGTTTACAAGTGATTTGTGAGGATGAAGTGTAATCTTAACCACAAGTTTATACTGATGACGTTGCAGTTCACCTTGATAGATAATAAAAGTCATGTCTCCTGACAAATAGGATGTCTGCTCCAGTCATTTCCTACAGTATAATTATAAAGCATGTAAAAAGTCCAAAATTCATTACTTTAAAAGACAGCAACATATTTTGGCTGCATCTTTAGTGATTCTGTTAAGTTAATCTTTCATGATTATCTTAAGCTTTGTTCACTGAAGTGCAGTTGGCATTTACAGTAATGTGTTGGTGAAACTATCATAATGGGAAAAGAACAAACAAAATTGTATTGCTAAGAAAAAATCATGGCATTTTCTCAGAAGTTTTACAAACACACACCCTCATATATATATATATATATATATATATATATATATATATATATATATACACACATACACACTACCATCTGTTAGAGCATTAAAGAAACACAGTATGAAATGCAATATTTTATTTTAATGTAAACAATAATAATTATAATTTTCTTACAATTAAGAATAACTCCAATGCTTATGAAAATGTATACCCAAATTCTAACTTAAAAAAATTAAAAGCTGAAAAAAAAAAATTATGCAGGTTTATATATTCCTAGTAATGACGAAAGAAAAAATAGACCGAGAGTTGCTACTTTGAACTGGTTCATAACTATTATTTTACAGAAAACAGCTTCTTAGGTCAAAGGTCAGCATTTTCTTTTCAACGCAAAGATCAAAAGAGAATACATAGCATTCTGGAGGAATGTTAAGTAATATCAGGTAAAATGTAGAATAACAGAACACATTTTTATTTTAATTTCTCTGACACAGGAGTAGCTCTTACTACTCTGTACAGCAAAGTAACTCAACCTGTGTAGAGACTGTGCAATGCATAAGTTTTGCAGTCAGAGGGGTCAAATAAATGTGCCTTTTTTAATGTTATTTAAATAAATTTCAATATATTTTCATGTAGTCTTTATGGGTGTATGTGTACTGTTGGAATATAATAATAATTCAGGAAATTAGTTTGCCAACAAGAAATAGAGAAACAATAAAGGCACACTAAAACAAATATATACTTTAGTGTTTTGAATAATTCCCCCAAGATATTTGATCCGTCATTCCAGTCTATTTATTGAAGTATAGGTGCAAAATTACTGCGTGTCAATGGACCTCGTATGGCTGGGATAAAATTATCTTTCACAACTGTATGAGCAAAGTAGCTGATGCTTGGCTGGAGAATGCAGTTGCCGATTCCCGGGCTTTTCTCAGACACACGTTGTAGGTGTATTTTTGTGCATAAATGGCTTGGTTTTATGTGTGGTAAATGTAGTCTGTGGAGAATATAAAAGGCATTGATAGAAGGACAAGACGATGTATTTGGGTTAATTACAGCAATTGCTTTGGAGCTGGTCCTGAAACACAAAAGACTGTTTGATTTTATACACATATAAAATTACAGAATTTGAGCTTTTTGAATTAATGCAAAGTTTTTTTTTTTTTTTTTTTCACATAAAACATTGTGAATCCAGTGCCAAAGGTTTACTTAAAGTGCTGTTGTATATGGTACTTAGAGCTTGTACATTGAACAAAAGATTGTGCTACCAGAATGTTTTTTTTTTTTTTCCCCTTAAATTTAACATAAATGAGTGCTCTGTGCAACTAATAATGCAGGTTTTATTAATAAGTACATACTGCATGCAATGAATACAAAATGCAATATGAAAAAAAAAAATGTTTAGTCCAGTGCAACATGTTTGATTTTAATATTCTGAAAGGGTCATTCAGTGTAATGAAAATGAACATAATTTCTTAAAATCCTCATCTAATGGCTTAAAATGCACACCTATTTTAATCTTCCTCTGAATCAAAAGGCATTTTAAAATGATCCTCAATGCACTAATTTCCCACTCTGTTTGAAACAGCTCACATTTCAGTGTTTGCAAAGCGTATATCCACTATTTTCCATTCAGCGGACTGGTTGCATAAAAACAAAATGTATTTATGATTAGACTACAGAGCCTAGTCTATGCAACAGATGCTCGCATAGCTTCAAATATGATAAAAGATCAAAAATATATACTTAGTTCAGCTTTAATACCTTATTGCCCGGTATTAAAGCAAGAATGTTTTTTGATTATCTGTGGATTCCATATTGATCAAAAAATTGTGTTGTAAGCCAGAGGGCGATGGTTAGGGATTTGGTGACTTCTGACAGTTTATAACTTGACTCTTTGCCCAACCCTCAGTTTGGCTCATAGGTCCTACCCCATATGACAACGGCAGAGTCTTTGCCGAAATCGCTCTCACATGTATAACCGCACGCGCGGTTAACCATGGCATTAAGGTCATAGGCCAGCTGCTTGGCAGTAGCATGCACATGGGGCATGGCTGACAAGCACCTCAGAGGCAGCCCCGCCCCACCGCTCTTGTCACCTGGCAGCCGGCAAAGCCGATCCCCTTTTTATCGTTACGTCCTCTTACTTGTAAAAGTGTTCTCTCTCTTGTTGAGTGCCGAGCCCAGCCAGGTGGACATCCGCCAAGTGGAGTCTTAACCTCTGGGTTCATTGTCCCGGTCGTCTCTGCTTAGTGGCTTCATGAGGATTTTAAAAAGTGACATGAATACAGGATGTCGCTACACAGGGCACGGGGTGAACACCTTTACATTTAGCATCACGGTATATAAAGGACATGTAGAGCGACTGACATTCAGGTAAACACAGGCAAAAGCACCATCCCTGCAATGTTTTGACTGGTGTTATTTAGAAGTTGCATGTGTGCTGGGAAGTCAGGTGTTGTGTAGGGGAACTCATTGTTGCTCTCTGCGTTCGGGGCTGGAGAGAGACTGATGTGTTGCAGAAAGGGAAGGTTACCTGTCATTTAATGTGAAGCATCTCTCAGAAAATAAGAAAGTACATCACAGTCTCACTTTAATTTTTCTTTGTTTCTATGCTTGGGTCCCTTTTCCCCCTTTGTCCTACATATGTGCGTTTTTGCGGTACTTGCCGCATACTAGCCAGACGGCATTATCGCTGTTCTAACTTCAAAGATATTAGCAGCTTCTCGTCTGCTAATATAACCCTTGGGTTGTGTCTGAGATAGTTTTCTACAATTGGGCAAGCCTTTATAATGGTTTCTAAAGTAGTGACAAAACATAGATGATCACATAGTGTTATGTTTTACCTTTTAACTAATTTCATGTCTAGATATCTACACTTATTTTTGGAACTTATGGTCTGTAGACCTCGTTTACCTGAAATGATACTTGTGTGTGTCTAAACTCTTAAATCTGGCATTTGATAGTCCTTGCTGTTTATTGTACTCACCTGTTAACTTCCTACAGCTGTACTGATCAGACCAAACACACCATGTGTACAAAATTTTAGTAAAAAGTAAAAGTCTTTTACACTGGTGATCATTAACTTCATGTGTTTGATTTTTTCTTTTTTTTTTTTTTGTAGAGGGTGTAATTAAACCTTATGGAAATAAGGTTAATCTAGTCACATTTATATTTATTTAGCAATCACTTTTCTCCAAAGCAACTTACAATGGATACTATGTAGTGTTCCTAGTCAACACACCTTATTCACCAAGGTGACTTACACTGCTAGATACACTACTTACAATGGGTCACTCATCCATACATCAGTGAAGCACACTCCCTCTGCCACTCACACACTATGGGTGAACCTGAACAGCAGGTCTTTGGATTGTGGGAGGAAACCCATGCAGACATGGGAAGAACATGCAAATGCCCCACAGGCTGAGCAGGGATCAAGCCCACATCCTCTTGCACCACTCAGGAGCTGCAAGACAGCAGCAGTACTCGCTGTGCCGCTGTGCCACTGTGCCACCACACATTTAAGATGTACAAAGTTGTATATTGGCCAGATTTCAGTGGAAAACAACCTGGGGGTTAAAGAAAAAAATGCATTGACAGCAGAAAGGTTCTAGGTGTCCCGATTGCTGAACTGGATCAGTATGTGGCTGACATCTATGTGGACTGCTGAAGGAGTTCTTAGCATGTCACCCGGTGCCAAAAAATGAAACTATTTTATTACTTCCAAATATTATTCTCGAGCACTAAGCCATTATCTGGTTTTGTTTATGCATGTGAGCTGCACGGTGGAAAACAGAATTGCCCTCTAAACAGGAAGGTCAGCCTGTCGTCACTGTACACATATGAAAAATTTAGAAGTTCACTTACAACAACCAATAGCAATTTAATAACTAATAAGACTCCACGACTCACATTATATCAGACTATAAATTAGTAAACTAAGGTTATAATATTGGACCTATCTATGCTGAACAAGTGTGAAAATAGAAACAAATGTTATACTTATTTTTATGCATTCAATTAAAAAAAAAATACACTTAAAAAGACATTAGGCCTGAAGAGAGAGAAATTTAAATAGGTGAAATCATAAAATATGGAAATATTCTGAAATAAAACTCTTAACAAAGTGAAAAAGTAACAAAAAAATACCAAAATATGTCTCAAGTGTCGCTGTGGTGCAGAAGGTACAAGAAGACAGATGTTCGAGAAGACAGTTTAGTCCCTTCAGTGAAGGAATTCAAGGTGCTGTAGTGCAGTATGGTGAATCACATGCTTCATTGGTCACATGTAGAGCTGGACTTGAGACCCTGTAGCTGCCATGTAGGGTGTAGAATGTGGTGCAGAAGGTACCATTTGTGCCTCGCTCATCCTCGGGTGTGGGTTTGAATCCAGCTCAGTTCTTGGAGTTTGCATGTTATCCTAGTGTTTTTCTGGGGTTTCTCCAGGTGCTCTGGTTTCTCGGCACAGTCCAAACACATTTTATTCTGGAGGGTTGGTGATTATAAATTAGTGTGTGTATGAATGCCCTGTGATGATCTACTCCACCTTTAGCCCAATGCCCTCTACCTATATTCACCCTGTACTCCATAAGTGCTTATGACAAATAGATGGAGTGAAAATGCCTGTCTTCCAATAATGATTAGTTAATATAAAAACATTTATTAATTTATATAAAAATGATCATTATTTATAAAGTCCTTTGATCTTTTTTAACTATTGGAACTGACTTGTTGCTGTACAGTATTAAACACACAATAGCATTCGGTGCGTATGACAGTGCTGCATCATTAGAGGCTCAGCTGTAAGGACATCAGCTGGTTTGAGCGGTAAAATTTGAAAGACACAAGCACATGGTAAAACTGCGTCCTAGAAGTTCTGGCATTTCATTGTGGCATTACTCCACCTTGTGGAGGCCCACAGAAGCTCCCCCGCCGGTCAGTCTGTCTGTCAGAAGAGTGAACATCTTTTTCGGTTTCGGCGGTCACAATCAAAAAGAGTAAAATTCCTTTTTGAATGCATATTCATGCGATCCTTGTGTCCAAAGCAACATACAGTGTTAAGCTACTTACAGTGATTTACCCATTTATACATACAGCAGGGTATTTTTTAACTGCATCAATTCAGGGTGAATACTTTGATCAAGGGTATTACAGCTGGGAGTGAGCTTTGAACCTGGGCCCTATAAGCATAAGGGATCAGGTGTAACCTGATGCTGATAGCTGTCTCCTCCTGTCTAGCAGGTTTCACCATTCAATAAATGGTCATGTTTGTGTCGCCTCTTGATCACAAAAGAGAGAAGCATAAAATCATGAAAGAAGAGATAAAATTTCAGAATTACTTACATATAACACAGACTGTTCAGGTCAGGCATTCAAAAAAAAAAAAAAAAACTATAAATGTATTCAAGGCACTCTGATATTTTTAGCCTGAGAACAACTCTCCTTGACAACTTTGCTCTGCTTGTCTGTGCTCGTGGGAGATTTTTGGGATTGCCTACTTAACTGTAGTTGTGTTTATGCCACCAGTGGCCAATTACTTCTGTCAAGGCAGGGAGTTGTAATGTCTGACCTCCCTGCGTGGGACATGACCCCGGGCTCAAGGGGGTCACGAGTGGCACACTTTCGCTCTGCGGACCTGTCAGCCTCCTGGTGCTGAAACACTTTAGACTTCAGACCAGTGTAATAAAACAGATCACATGTACGCTTGCCTCTGAACAGGTTCTTTTAAGCTATTATGGTAATTAAAAACATATGGTGCGTACAGCACACGCCGGGAACTCACAGATGTACAGGATTACATTCTGCATTAGGTTCTCTTGCTTCCTCCACCACAGAGAAAACCAAGTCCCTTCTTCTAGCCCCCCCCCCCCCCCCCCCCCACACACACACACACACACACACACAAACCGAGTCTTCAGTAATGTCTACAGTTCTTTCAGTTTGCCATACAGTAATTATCAGAGCCACCTAATTTATAAAATCAAAGCAATTAAAGATAAAGCTCAATCAGCAGAAATAGCGACAGAGCAGTATAATATGCTAAAATGCTTATTTTTAATGATTTTCGTTTTGCTCCACCACACCTTGATACATCGTTTTATCTGTCGTCTGTGAATTATACATTATCTTTAAATCTAAGTAAAATTTTAAGATTTAAGCAAAAGACCATTGTATCAGTGGCATATTCTACTTTTTATTCTAACATTGCATTGCCCAATTTAGTTGTTAAATTTTTTTTAATAAATTCACTGGCTCCTTGCAAATAAACTTGAATATCCATAATGTTTGTCTTGTAACACAAACTGATAATATTTGTGTGACAAGACAAACATTTACACAAACAGTATCTGTTTTATTTTTTAAAATTTATTTCGAATTGCATGATCTTCATTATATTTTTCAGGAATATTGTCGTGAAAAATTAGCTGCCTTTCTACTCTTAGCCCTTAGCTGGAAATAAAGCACAGTGAAACAGAATAGAACTGAGAAACATGAATTCTAAATGATACATAACTTTTAGGATGAATTGGTTAAAAACTGGCAAACAGTAGGAGTTTGTATTTTTATTCATTAAAGTTTTGATGCAATGCAATGTCTACAGCTGCTTGTCCCAAGGCGAGCCGGAGCCTAACCCGGCAAAACGGGGCACAAGGCTGAAGGGGGGGAGGGGACACACCCAGGAAGGGACACCAGTACACTGCAGGACACCCCAAGCGGGACTTGAACCCCACACTCACCACGCAGTGGGTACAGGCAAAAGCCACTGTTTCACTGCATCTCCCTTATAGTTTTAATTTTAATAGAATTTTAAGTTAATAGAAATATTTTTTAAAAAATGTTACCAAGCTTTTTTCTTCATTGTAGTTCTACCCAAGATGTTTAGAAAACTCAGTAAATACATAGAGCAATGTCTCTATTATTCAACTTTTCTGTTTCTAAAAAAAAAAAAAAAAAAAAACAGTTGAAAGTGGCCAGACACTGACAAACATCTCAGATGTTTATGTTCTGAATCAGTCAATGTTTGGGACTGACAGGATTTTATGGAGCCCGATTATTTTCAGCAGCTTAAAATAAGTTTCAACTGTAATGGTGTTTCAGGTTAATAAAAAATAATAAAGACAGTCATCTCGTCCTGGGTGGCTTATACTCCTAAGCTAGGGTCCAGACCACAAGAATCATGCATTGATGGATGGATGGATTAAAGAGGTTTTTTTTTTTTTAAATTCTGAGGTTTTTAGAGGACATAATCAGTGGCTGAACAGAGGTACAACACTGTTACATATCTTTTACTGATTCTGAGTTTGTGGCAAAAATCACTTTGATCTTACGAGCAAATTGAGATTTGAACAGACTTCCAGATCCAGTTGTGTTTATAAGTTGATGAACTGTTTATTATTAATATGATTTTACAGCTCTTCTATGCAATTGTGATGTACAATACTGATTGAGGGCACATCGTCAAACTGGATTACTCTTTTCGCAAAGCTACTATCCATATATTGTCACCCAAAGATTTCTGTTTGCCCAGCCACTCAAACATGTTGTACGTTATATATTCACTGTTCTTGCAGGAACTTTCAGAAACAGATCTTTTACTTGATTCTCACTTTGTCTTTGATTCTTCCTTCCCCTCATTCTGCCAGATGCTGTTGGCAATACTCTTTTGTATGAAATGTAATGTGAGATGGTGAGATGATCAGAAAACCCAAGGTGCTATTTCACATGTGCATTATTACCATATTTAACTTTTACTGAGGTAAATTAGCACAGTGTCAATCCCCAGTACTGTACATGCTGCAAAAGCAATTAATTGTGATCCTGGTGGTTGCTACCCCATCCGGCTGATAACTTGTTGCTGTACCAAAGCAGATGTGTGAATTCTATAAATATAAATTTTTGCATGCTGATTCTAAGCAACTTTTTAGTTCAAATAATTATTTAAAACTTTTTTCCCCACAGACTTTTGTCTTAACACCATAACCTAAAATGTTTATTATTATTATTATTATTATTATTATTATTATTAATGACACGGTTCCATGAGAAGGTAACAAGCATACAGGTAAACACAATATTTCTACACAGTATTTTTGCTTGTATATGTTCCATAATTAGAGCAAATGCTACAGCTCAAAAGAAACCAGAGTAAGAAGACTGTCAAAATATGCTGGAAAAGAGAATTAAGTTTTTACAACATAGTTTTTATCCTGCATTCTGGCATCAGTGTTGCATTAGAAGAGATACATGTGTATCAAGAACCTAGATTATACAATGACATTAAAATTAGCTAAACAATTTGTTAAAGAAATTTTCTTATTATTGAGTTTTCACTTGTCAGTAGACAGCTTACAAACTTTTTATAAATATAGCGCTGGTAGGGACACCAGTGCTTACAGGGAATGTGATGGTTGAAGTCCAGCAACCTCTGTAACTTTGTGTAAAGTGACATCAAAAACATTTATAGCTTACAGTGTGGAAACATTACCTATGTAAACCCTAGAACATTTACCTGTTACAAAACCTTTGTAATTGGTACAGTTGTTTATCTTCCTTTGTACTGGGCGTTATTTATCAAGTTATGAAATATGAAACATGCAGATATATTATGTACATTCATGCAATGAAATACACTTCTGGCACGTAAAGTAGATTCAGTGGTAAAAGGTAGCACGTACTTTTTTAAGTTTTAAAAAATAAAAATTTAAATATGAAAGAATTATGGACTCATATTGCATGTTCTTTTTTTGTGATTGCTGAGGTTTTCTGTAACAAGCAGTATATGCAACAACAGTGGTAGGCACGTAGAATTCCACAAAAACCTCAGAATTTGCCTTTGTAACTGACTGATTTTAGGCGTAAAGCAATGGTTTACCGATTACAAAAAGAAATCAGACTGGATTATTTGCATTTTCTTCTTACAGCTAATCGTATGTATTCTCATGTATGGTAAGCCTTGTTAAATACAGGCTAAAGAGAAGCCAGTGAAGTTTTGATGGACAGCTCGAATCGCGCATAAGCGGACCGTCATTCAGCGCCACCCCAGTCTACCCGGTCACGCAGAAAATGACCGTACAGTCGCCACGACTACCATCAAGCACAATCAGTCCCTTTGTCCTGTCAAAACTGAAGATTCTTTATAATCTTTCAAAATGTAATGCTCTGTCATTTCAAATATAATACTTTTCACAAAGACCACTCTCCAAGTGGGTCTCATTAAGACCGTGCTCAAGTTTCCAGGGTTTGGAGATGGGAACAACTTTCTCATGCATTTGCAGTAATATGAATCAGCCTTTTAAAACAGATATGATTACATATTAGTTCTGAAAGGTACAGTAACTGAAGAGCCCTCATTGTCTCTAACAGTGCGGCTTTTGTTCACAACTAATCTAATAAATGTCCCTTGATCCTTTTTACTGCAAGTACATCGCACACTACTTACGTTGAAATAACGACGGCTTTTGAAATCCTTCATTTTCAGAAAGTCCTCTGTAGTAAATAACAAATCTTTTCTTGTTTACTGTTGCGTGTTGTCAGGTATTATTTTAAGTTTTGTGGCTTTCCATTCTCAGTTATCGTTGCTCTGTTAGATTTTTTTTTTTCTTTTTTTTTTTTTTTAAATAACTTGATTTCTCTGAGGAGATTTAATTAAAAATGTGGAAAAAGGAAACAGAAATGCAGATGCAGACACAGAGTCATAGTCAATACTCATTGTTATGTTTTGTTATTAAAGTGGCTCACAAAGCTGTTTGGGAGAAGACTATCTGTAAAATGGAAATATTGCAGCTGATTTTGGAGCGATCGACTGCAGATAGTCCTGTTTTATGTTAAATTAATTTACATTTCTGAACACAGTGTAACAATATTGAAACGTAAAAATGCAATAGAAAATGTGTCTTACAAAGCGACATTGTTTCTGCTTAAGATGCTATCAGGCCTTTTTTTTCTGTCTGTAACAAGGTTAGCAGCAGCTGTCAGATGATAAATGATCTCAAGATGGCCACAAAATCTGTCTTCCGATTGTGTAAAGAATTTTAAAGAAGGGTGGTGCATTACAGTGCACATCTTTTGTCCCCAATTTGGTTGGTTATATTTAATTTGACATACAGTAAATTACAGCACAGCATTACTGTTATATAGTGCATGGGTTTTGCCCAAGCAAGACAAAGAAGTTGAGTCTTTGTTATGAGGTTATGGATGTCTGTGCCCAAACTTGGCAACAAGAGATGTTCAGTATTATGGACAAGCTGCTCATCAGATGGAAGTTGTTTTTCATGCTTTTTTCTTGCCTCCTCTCGAATTGCTTCTTGTCCAAAATATGTCTAATTTTTGCACCAGGCGGTCCAAAACAATGTCAGAGAACTGGACGTCCTTGGGAATGATCAAAATGTCTTTTTCATTTAATTGTTTCTCCAGAGAGAGACTATTTGCTCTGCTTTGACAAAACTCAGCATAATTGCAATCACCTGAATTTGTGATAGTGTTGTCGTCCTGCAGATGATTCACACTGTTTATGACACTGGTACTCCCTTCTTCTTCTTTACAACACAGACACTCTGCAGGTATCCAGCGCTAGATTTCGCTTGCAAGGAGTCTAATTGCGTTATTATGTATCTGAAGATATCTTAAAAGAATGCAGAGTCTTGTCGCAGTTTGAAAACCCAGCTGGGTAACACCTTGTCAGAGGCCCTGTCTCCAGTTTTTGACGGGCCTGCAAACAATTAATACAACAACTCAAAAAACTGCTGCATCTGCACAGAGTTCCTGTTATCACTGGAGAGACGGGCGATTTTTAAATTATTTAATCAATTTATTTATTTTCTTTTCGGCAGAGAACCCTACTGGTTTTCTCATGCATTTAACTCGGAGAATTGTACATCAACCTTATCAAGAATGAATGATTTACAATAGGATGGAACTTTTAAGACTAATGAGTCAATTTTGTGTCTGCATTGTTCACCCCTTGACACACAGAAGAGTCTACTCATTTGAAAAATTGCATTTTTCACTCTTCTTATATATACTGTATTTATGTTCCTGTCTTTTGTCTGCTCGTTGATGCCACAGCATGTGTCACTGTGAAAACTGCATTTGATTGTTGCTCATTTATCTGATGTAAAATGTAAGTTGAATTATTTTTGTAGACCCTACATTAAACATAAGTAAATAGATAAATAATGTGCAGATGAATAACATAAAGACATCTTGAAACAATGACGCAAGGCAACATTATCATGTAGAATCTTTTTATAAAAAATGATGAGCTTCATTTATTAATATTCTGTCATCTGTAATATCATCAAGCAGCAAGACTCATTAAATCTGCAACCATAAAATCTGTGTACACTGGCAAAACATAGTTAACTTGTGGGATTCAAAATCTTAACTGCAAAGACAACAGAACTGATGTATACATGTTAGAAATCTGCTGGAAGAGATAATATATTGAGAAAGTGTGATCAAAATATGTCATGCCATCTATCTATCTATCTATCTATCTATCTATCTATCTATCTATCTATGTCTGGGAGTATTGACTTAATTTGCATTTCAAATGCTCGCGTTCAAAGCAGATGGTTAAACATTATGATTTGAATTGAAGACTGTCACCTCTGCTGTAAAGAACCAAACAAATGATCTTTGCCTTTGATATTAAAACTAAACACACAAAAGCAACAGAGGTAGACACAGATAGCACCTTAAGCCCCTTTTCCGCTCTGTCTAAATCTTAATTTAGCAAATGCTTGTGTTTTTCTACATTAGCTGATTTTTCCGAAACAAACCAGCCGTGGTTTGGCAATTCAAACAAAGCACTTAATGTTTTTGACATATTCGCATGTGTCCAAAGATATTATGTCTGGATTTTCACTCCGGCAGTTTACAGTAAAGCCAAGAGTTGCCAGTCATTAAAGTCCCAACTTTATAAGAGGAGGACATATTTAGAGAAAGGCCTCTCTAAAATATTAAAGACATCTCACTGCCAGTACAGGGCCCAGAAATCACAACCATCTGTTTTCCTTTACTCAGCTTGACAAAAAATGCAGTCATTTCTAAATCTTACTTTCAAACAACGTAGTAGATATGAAACCTTGTCAGGATTAGGTTCTAATTCAGGCACTAAGAGTGACACGTGGACATGATGAATTTAATGCAAAACTTGTGACATTTGACACTATGGAGATAAATACCAAGGAGAAATGAAAAAAAAAAAGCACAGGGAAAGATCAGTGAGTACAAAAGGACAGACTTTGGCTCAGCATTCCAACAAAAGTAAATGTTCCAACATGTATAAGCAAATAGTTAACTATTAAATGGTTCATTATTACAGTCAAAAATGTCAGATAGGTTTTTCTCAATAAGCAGCTGCCTCTCTGGCAGAATTTGCCTGGCGGTCTTAATCTTCATTCCAGCTGCCATGTAAATTATTTTAATCTGCCTTAATTTCCCTTTTGTAGCTTGAAACACTTTGATAAGATTTATAAGATTTGGGTTAAGATTGCTGTATTGTTAAAAAAAAAAAAATCCACAGGGTGATTTATTTGCCTTAAATATTCATTCATTCATTCATTCATTCATTCTTTCATTCATTCATTTATTCCACATTTTGTTAGAAAACATTCCTGTTGTGGGTGGCCTGCTTTTCAAAATAATCATCGTGCAGCAGGCACACAGTTGTATTCCCTTCAGTACAGAATCTCCTCTATACAGCATTTCCTTTTTCAATTCACATCATATGAGAGTTAACGGGAGTCACGAGTGGGTAATAATTACACATATTCTAAAACTAATGTCATTTCGCCATTTAGTACCTTACCAGTAAAAAGCAAATGGCCCCTTTCCAAAATAAGGCCAATGGAAAAAAGGCCTAAATCTTATCTGATACCCTGTAACTTAATCATATGGCTCTTAAAAGCAGGACACAAACAGCTGGGCCTCAGTAATATGCATGCAATATGTCTGTAAAATGATATGCTTTAATTTTGAGCCTACGTTAAGCACCAACAAAATCTGTTCATGCAGAGACATTAAAGAAGCCTGTTAACCCTCTCACTTCCGCTACGTAGGACATCTGTTTCTCCTTATTGTTGCACGGTTTTGTTCTTTGTATCTACTGTTATAAGTCGAATGCCTCAGATATTGCAAGTTATTATGATAAATTATAGATTTCATGTCTATACGTGATTTGTACTACTACGACTATTACTGATGCTGTTACTACCGCTTCTTTCAGATTGATTCTTTAGAATTAATAAACCCTTTTGGTGTGTATATATTGTGAAAAATTATTTTTTCAAAAAAAGTAAAGGAGCTCTACACATTTTCTTTTTTAGATTCTTTTTAAACCGCAACTCCGAGGTGCGGTTATAGTTAGTATTCCAGAATGAATGTGACAGGTTTGATGACATTTGCTCATTTGTTTTGATTAAACTGAGCAAAAAAGGTATTTTTTTTCCTGCAGGATTTCTCTGTGATTTTGGACGGGCACCGCGCGGCACAGCGCATCGCCCGTGGGTACTGCCAAAGACTCCGGTTGGGGCGACTTCAAAAGGCCTGGAGAGGCTGCTGGCTTGCACCGCTCCACAGATGCCTTTGTAAATCCCTCACTTCTCTCCCAACTCTTTGTGTATGTCTTTGGTGATAGACTTGGAGTAAGAATATCAAAGTAACCTTGGCAGTTAAGGGCTCACAAAGAAAAGCAGCCTTCGGTCAGCCCGGAACAGGTCCATGTTGCAGCGGCAGGCGTCAAATCTCGCTGGATCTTTCATCTGTAGTGCGGCGCTCAGAAACACCAGCAAAGTTTAGAAGGATGGAGGAGAACATCGACTTTAAATAGTAATATTCATATGTAGCTCCAGTGTCTGTCCAGGCTGTCTCCATACAGTATTTTGAAAGTATAGCATCTCTGGTGGGAGAAATCTGTGATGATGGTATTTTAATTTTTTTTTTTCCCCCCCAACTGTCATAAACTTAGCCCCAGATATTGTGATGACCAGATGTAAAAATGAATTAATGAATGTAAATAAAAGTTAGATAGATAGATAGATAGATAGACAGATAGATAGATAGATAGATAGATCTGTGACTGCTGTTTGCCTGTGCAGCACAAGGTGACTCAGTTCACCGCATTCAAGAAATCCAGTGATGAACTGAAGTCTCTGCCCTCCGTGATACATCAAACAGGAGAGTGGAGTGCTGTCAAGTGGCCGAAAGCGAAATTCCACCCACGTGCCTCCTGGCGCACTGGTCGTGACACAGTAATGAGGTGTGGACCATGCCACTGACGCTTGGCCCGACTGTCACCATTTCATTCTATTAATAGTTATTCACATTTTCGTCTGTGTGAAAGCATTCATACTTATGTGCAAATCTGTGACTGTTCCATAACAGCAATCACTGAGATTCCTACATTTTTGCTTCTTCTGCACTTCACTGATGTGCAGCGTTTTGCCTTCATTGAAGTGGCAAAACTGATCAAACTGCTTTTTATGAAAATGTGGATTTAACAGTTTTTTTTTGTTTGTTTTTAACAATTTTATTATAAACTTAAAGCATATTGCATCAGTGAGGCAAAATTCCCATGTCCATTAAATTACAGTCAAGAACTACTTGTCCATTCATGGTTCCAGAGATCCTACACAATTCAGCAGGAGCCATGAGGCCCAGAAGCAATAATAGTGATCGATTATTATTTTTCATTGTCATTATAACTTTTATATGTAGCACTAGCAGTAGTAATTTGTGGCTGAAAAAAATGACAAGAAGTGAAAAACAATTACCATAGACAGATTCTACAGTTAATCGCCCCAACACGGCTTCAGTGTCGCTTCCCTTTCATTCTATTCACCTTTTCCTTCCTCCCCCTCCTTCCTTGTGCTTCGGGGGCAGTTCAGAAAGTATACCTTCTTCACCTTTCCCATTTTCGTTCGGTGCCGATGCTTTAAAATGAGACGACAAAAGAAAAGTAGACACAAGACTTAAATTTCCACTAAAGTGATGCGGGTAAGTGAGCATCAACTGACCAGAAATGATTTGGCTCTGTCCGTTAGACACCTAATGGAGTCATTTAACTAGTCAAATTAGGAGCCGCAGAAATGCACTATGCTTCATTACTGGGTTCGTGTGGGCATCATTTTACATTTACGTCAAAAATGATTTCAGGGCAAATTGATGTTTTTATTGTCCTGCAAAAGAAAGCAGCACACATAAAAGAGCAGCGCCACCTAGAGGCCGTTCGGACGCACTGCGTGAAAAGCAAGGCGTGCAAGTGCAGCGTGTGTGTGTTTGCGTTGGACTGGAGAACACAATCTCACATCCATGCAGTGCTTTTCATTATCTCCCTCCCAGATTACGTCCCCCAGTATTTCTGAAGCTCTTCCCAAATGCGCCTGGTGTTCTGCCTGGATTAATTACACACTCGAAGCCTTTATTTGCTAAATCGCCATCCGTCTTCACTTTTTCTTTTTTTTTTTTTTTTTTTTTGTTTTCCCCTTTTTTGTGCATCATTTACTTGTTTCATTCCAGCACGATCTGATGTACGCTACAAGAATTCTGCAGTCTGAGGACAGACAGCCAGTGAACGTACGTACGGGGTATGCATGTACTCGAAGCCCCAGCCGCTGTTGTGCCTGACATTGTGCTCATATAATTTCCCGAGATTACAGAGATGCTCTTCTTTTGCAGTGTCTGAGACCCCACTGTCTGACAGCCACTGTCTCTCTTTATGCCAGTTCCCCGATCTGCAGATCTGCGGGGTTACGGCTTCCATACCAGAGAGCAGAATGAAACGTTGAATGTCATTTCTGGATAATGAAAAGGCCTTTGTGCTCTGAGAGCGCATAGCTCCTTTTCTGGACCAGTATCACCTTGGACCGTGATGTTTCCTTCCGCTCTTTCCAGCTTCAGAAAGGCCCATAAAAATAATCACGTCATGCTCGCTCTTTGCTTATTTCACTTGATTCTGTGTTATATCTATTGATCCCTCTCTATCTGTTTATCTTCACATGCCGTACAGTTGAGGACAAATAAACAAAGCCTTTCATGTGAACAAAGGATCGTTGTGCCGCCCATACATCCAGATGGCCACCAGACTCGGGGAATACATTTAAACATCGGCGTGATTTTCTCTCACCACGTAAACACTGGACTCGCATAAACTTTAATGAGAAACAAAGTCGAACATTCAGGTCACAGAGCTATTAACACCACCGTGTGACATTGTGCCACGTTTCATACGTTTATTGTAATTAGGTTTAATAAAATTATTTTAGAAATGAATGTGTTATTCTTTAAAATAGGAAAAGTGGCAAATGCTGTGTGTCCATAGCTGCTCCAGCTCAACAAGTATAACCCTAACTCTAAACCTAACAGTATGGATGTCCCACTTTAAGAAGTAAAACTCAAGTAACCCTAACCCTAATCCACTAACCCTTTACCACTAACCCTAATCCTATCCCCCTCACCCAGCCTGGGCAGCTGGTAAATTCATCGTTAGTGCTTCTGAATTTTGACCCGAACATCACACGTTCAAGTCTCACCTCTAGTTGAAGTACCCTTCAGCAAGGTACTTACCACCTATTGCTTCAGTAAAATTATCCAGCTGTACTAATAGGTAAGTATTATTTATTATAGTACTGTAACGACCGGCGTTACTGTTTTTAGCGGGAAATGTGTTTTATTGTTATTAGTTAGTGTTTGGTGACGCACGGGGAATAAAAAGGGGTGCTTGCGTCCGCCTGGGGAGAAAGGAGAGAGTCTGGAGACGCTAAACAGGCTGGGGAGGCTGGCTGTAGGCGCAGGTCCTAGAGGAAACGGGGTCCTCGGACCGAGAGCATTATTTCCCTGGTGCTGGTGTTCTGATAAATCATTCGTAATGAATGTTGCCTTTGTGCCCTTCTTCACCCCATCCAAACCCACGGCGCTGCGCGCCACAGTATTATGATAACGTTGTAAGTCGCTTTGGAGAAAAGCATCAGCGAAATGAATAAATGTAATGCAACCCTTTCCTTCTATCCATTACATGAACCCCTAACCCTATGACAGGGGATAACAGCAAGTTTTAAACAACAGGGTTTGACGATCTGAGGTTTGACCTCAATTGCTCCAGTAAAAATTGCACAACTGTCAAAATGAGTAAATGACTGAAGCTTAACAGTGTAAGGTGTTTTGGAGAAAAGTGTCAGCTCAATGAATGAATGCGAGGCAGTGGTAGCTAAGGAGCCTTAAACAGCATCAATTTATGTCCTGCTTCTGATCATTTGAGAGCCACACAGTCGTCTTGTTTGTTTTTTTCAAAATAGGCAGACAAAAGCAACGAAACCGAATCCTTGAAGAAACATTGAATCCCACCTCCTGCTGTCATACCCTTGAAGAATGTACTTACTCTGAATTGTTCCAGCAAATTTACCCAGCTGTATAAATGGGTAAATCAGTGCAAGTAGCTAAGATTCCTAGACACCTCCTCACCCCAGTGTGGCAGCATAGTAATGAAGTGCTGAACGATTTTCGACTCTCCGCGAGCAGAAGTGATGAGAGACAGGCAGGTTGCTCTCCTGTTGTTCAGCGCTTCCTTCCGTCCGCTCCCTAGATCTTACAGCCCTTAGAGCTTTATGGTGTGAACCATGCACTGACTTGGACATTTTCATTCAAAGGAATCTTTCAATAAATCACTGCGACTTTATACTCGCTTCCCCACATCACACTGCTGACCAGATAAAGAGTTCTAATCCTTTTGGATGCTGTCAAGAGTTATATGAACCATGGCAAGCACATCCATCAGCAAGGTGATTTCTCAGTGGCTTACAATCTATGGTATATGTTGCTTTTTTATAATGAAGCTGTAATTACTCGCATCTGTGGTGTTTCACAGGGTTTGAATTAGAAAAACTGATTGCTGATATGACAGAAGAAAAAAGTGCATACAATTAAGTGCAGATACAAGAATTCTCATTCAGATATGGTGTTGATTAAATCAACACTTTTCACAGTTTATTTCACGTCGGGGCTCCTTTTCTTCTTTTTATTTTTTTTTTTTACTGTTTCTGTTTGTTAATGTTGCTGTACAATCATGTCAAGCCTGCATGCCACCTTGTTGGTGTGCGAATGGGATAAGTGTTAGCAATTATTATAGTGTTTAAAGCCACTGCAGAGGCATTGATTGCTTTAATTTTTGTTTCTGCATTATTTACCAATGGGGATACAAAATGTTAATTCCAGTAACATTTAGAATGAGGGAATAATGGGGAGAAACAGGACTTTAAAATGTTTGGAGCTGAGTTACAGTGAAGACTGCAATCTCAAAATCTGCCCATTGCTTATCTTGCCCACCCAAGGCCACAGTATTAGTGCCAGGGTATTAACAGGGACTTAGTTCTCAGTTCTTACTCCATGAGAAGTGTAATTGAGGCGCACAAAGTCACGCCTCTCAAAGCAGCTCATCGATGCACTGAGATATGATGTTATGGATGTGCTTTTTAGACTCGGAGAGCAAGCTTTCTCCCAGTGTTTGAGAATAAATAATTGATAAAAACAAATTATCACACTAGAGAAAACGAGAGCCTCTCAATTTCTCATTGTGTACAGAAGAAGAATTCCTTTTAATTGCAGTGCAACCGTTCTCTCCCTGATCTTATAGTCTGAGGGAGTCTTCAAAGCTGATTTACAAAGCTGATGAACATTTTTTTTCCATATTTTCTTTTTTCCTGTATTTGTGATCACGAAGTTCTCTGAATCCTTTTCATCATTTACAGTGGTTCATTATTTTTTATTTTTATTTTTTTTTTTTACAAGTGCTCTGGTGGCTTGCAGTTCAGCATAAATAACCAGAGTCCTAAAAGTGGTTTTGTAGCATTGTTCTTTTGAATAGCATCAATTCAAACCTGATCACCCAAGACAACTTACATTTCACACATTTATCTCGGTTTGTGAAATGAATCCAAATAAAAACAACAAAAAAAAAATATTCAGCTGTTGCTTTTATTCTCACGCTGAGCCTTGCTTAAAGGATGGCATAACGTATAAAAGTTTATAAATCCTTAAGACGCTGTCCTTCTGATCCTGGTAAATATGTACAAGGCCTCTTTAAAGCAGTGTATTGGTCCACCTGTTAGGACATTTAAAACATTGTTATAAATGGTTAATTGTTGTTGATGTTTTCCAGGACAATAGTTTATGCTGAGTGAATAATTTACTATTTAGCACTTTTTAGCAGTAAAACAAATTTTTAATTACAAAAGAACTGTTATTAAAAATTGAATAGTAATTCCTGAATAGAACTGTATTATTAACGTCAGATTAAATTCTAAAGGATATCATGCATACCATCATGCATTTAATAATGTATTGAAGCAGCTATACACTGCTTCATCATCTATTTTATGCCAATTGAAGAAAAAAATCTGATTGTAATTATTCAAAGCTCTTTATTGCAGATCATAAAGATCCATTTGGAAAGATGCATAGTGCAGTGTACACAGAAATTTGTAGATATGTGTTAGATTTGTGTAAAGAGAATGAAAATGACAGACTTCTGTGAAGGTGTCTCCAATGTCTGC
This sequence comes from Scleropages formosus, assembly GCF_900964775.1. Lineage (NCBI taxonomy): Eukaryota > Metazoa > Chordata > Actinopteri > Osteoglossiformes > Osteoglossidae > Scleropages > Scleropages formosus. The sequence continues at coordinate 21,242,866 of NC_041812.1, read as the reverse complement.
AGTTCTGCATGCTATGGATGAAACAGGAACCTGGGTTCTTTAACTATAATAATTACCCCGTTAAGCAACCCTTGGATTCCTCTGAGAATATTTTAATGGGATATTTTAAATTAGAACGGGCCAGAAACACAAGCAGTAAGTGGATATCCTGTTTTAATTTACATAATCTTACTACTTTTTTCCCCAGTCTAGAATACTAATGCATCAGCCCTTAAAACTGTGCATTATGTTATTCTCTGGTGTTGCCTTTAAGTATCATACACTTTGAAACACCACCGTTTCTCATCATCTTGCAAAAAAATACCCATGAGTCGGACTTGCTTTGCACTTTTTTTTGTAGTCAGACATGCAAACAATAAAAAGGGAAGAATGATTCAGGATTGTGCTATCTTAATTGAGATCCAGTAAATGTGGGTAACAGATGTTGTACCAGGAACTTTGAGTCATCAGAGACTGGAGGAAGCAAACGAAGGCACATTAGCAACAAAAGCAGGTGCTCGGCTTTTTCCACTCGCCTCCGTCTCTGAGATCAGCGCATCGATTAAATCCATTCGCCGTATCACTCGATTGCCTTTTAAAGAAAGCCTGGGCCTACAAGCGAGATTTTCATTTTCCGGCCCTAAATAATAAGAAATCCCTACATCAAAACGTCGTGTCAGCTTTTGAGTGCAGCGTCCCGGCACTACGCTGACATCAGAGGCTTCGATTTTCAGGGGTTTACCGGGGTAAACTTTTAAACTGTTCGGTTGCTCCAGAACGCGAGTTAGTGAATCCGTGTCTCCAGTCAACAGCAGTAAATCAGAAAAAAAAAAAAAATAAAAAGAGTCTGTCAGTCTGATCTCTCTCCTACAGCCCACATTAGCTTCCTTTCAGCTTTTTAAAGCTCCCGTCAGCAGCTTGTGAAGTGCATAGTGTAGCTAGTCAGACGCATCTCCACCTCTAGGGACCCCCTTCGCGCTCCCTCCTCCAGAATGCGCCGTGACAGAGCGCGGTGCCGCTGCGTCTCCTGGTGCCTCTCGTGTTTTTTGGCGGTGTCGAGCGCGCCGTCGCTGACAGGTCCCGGTGTAAAGGGGACGGAAGGCGCACTCTGGCGCCCTCCAAAGTGGCTGACAGTACCGTTACCACGCATCACGCATCCTAGGCTCCCAGGATGAGCTTCAGAGATGTTGAGCACGGCAGGCAGCATCTCTTCTCCTGCTGCCACCCGACGCCACGCAAAATTAGCAACCTGACGTGGCACTCGAGAATATGAAGAGCGCGGTACGCTTGGCTAACGAGCGCTGCTATTTAGGTACAAACATGTCCCACCCATTACACTGGTCAGGAAGGAGTCTATACAGGGCTTTCTAATCCGTTGGGAAGGTGGTCTGATGCCAGCTGCTATGGCGTTCGCAAACCCAGGGTCAATGAGCCGAGCTGTTTGTGCGTTAAACTTAAGGGGAGACGTGCAGGTTGCCTAGATTAGCACGTCTGCTTGGCGCAAGTTGCCGTGAAACACGTCTGACTCTTTGCACCAGCATCCACCCCAAAAAAATATCGCCCCATAGGATGAGTCCTCAGACAATCATTAAGCACTTTATACAGTATGCTGGCTGCCCTTTCACACTGAACAAGGAAATGCATTTTCCTATTGTGGTGCACACGTGAAGTTGGCTTTGGAAATATGTAGATGACCAAAGTGTTTCACTTTTCTTTCACTACAAAATTTAACGTTTGATCTGCATGGCAATTCTGAGGAATTCTGGAATTGCCTGGAAAGACTTCTGGGACATATGAGATAATACATAATCTTACCTAAATGTTATAACCATCTGACCTTTTGCCCTTGTTTTAAGTATGGGTATTTTTTGGTGTATCACCTTTGCCTTCATATTGTTATGACCTAGAGCTGTTAATAAAATTTAAAAATTAAGTCAAATAATTTTTTTAAGAAAAGGGATACGCTAGTTTTGCGAATGAATATGATCCGGATAACTTAGATTAATGCTGAATGGGACAGCTATCCAAATGAGGGCTGAAATTCCAGATGACCTCATATCTTCCTGCTGTCGTACAAAAGGCTTTTTTTTGAAGAAGAAGAAGAAGGGAATGGGAGAAAAGCAGAACAAACCTGGGTTTAATGACTCTGCACACAGTGCTCGTCCAGATATCCGCAGTTATTTGAATTTTGTCTTTACACAGCCTTCATTTGACCTTGTTGATGCGAAAGCATGTTAGTAATCTGTGTTTAATGATTTATCACATTCAAGCGTATTCTGTGCTGGACCCTTGTGTGTCACAGTAATTTAGGATGCAGTCATTTTGCACATTCCAGTACCATTATGTCCCATTGTTAGGGAATAAAGGCCAGTATTATGTTCCTGCTATAAAGGGCAGAAGTGGCTTTAGTTTTATCTGCTGAACGAATCAATCTGAATTATGTCAGTTGAAAAGAATCAGAAAGAGGCCTTGCCAACAGATGGGGGGATATTTAAAAAATGTATTTGTTGGTCCTGAATACCTCCTGACGACAGATGTATTTTGCACAATGAGGGGTTCTTTTACTTGATTTTCCTGGGACGACTCTGGCACTAATTATCATTTCAGCAGGAATGATTAGGAGATCAAATGGAAATCGAGTGTCATTTCCTAACATTAATGGAGGGGTTTTATTTAAGCTGTCATGGCAGGCCGCGCTGGCTGTGGGAACGAGACAGTGGGAAGAATGGCGGTAGGATGAAGGAGAGCAGGCTACAGCAGCATAGATCTGCCTGGGTTAAGGGACTGTTCATCAGCTGGGCCCAGAAGGGTGTGACCTGAGCACAAATCTGCGAAACAAAGACGATTGCCCTTCACCCCCACCCCTCTTCGAAATTAGCTAAACAGGGAGGCGCGTTAGAGGTCGCCGGGTAAAGTTCACCTGAAAAGTCAAGCTGCCCCCTTGTGTATATGGGCTGCGTCGATGCATGTTCTGCCCCGACTTACACGCATGCTGAGTAGGTGTGTGCGTGCGTGTGCGTTTGTGCGTGTGTGTGTGTGTGTGTGTGTGTGTGTGTGTGTGTGTGTGTGGTATGCTGAAAAGGGTAGTCAGGGAGGTTAAGGCTGGGCCGTTTCCCTCACTTTCAAACAATTTCCTTTTCCTTCCATAAACTTCTGGTGTATTTTAACTAAACAGTTTTTTTTTTTTTTCTTTCTTTTTTTAATAATAAAAAATATATATATATATATATATATTTTAGCAGGGGGTGCGGTGGCGCAGTGGGTTGGACCACAGTCCTGCTCTCCAGTGGGTCTGGGGTTCGAGTCCCGCTTGGCGTCTATTGTGGAGGACTGGCGTCCCGTCCTGGGTGTGTGTGTCCCCCCCACCTCCATCCCTGTGCTGCTGGATTAGGCTCTGGCTCACCGCGACCCCACATGGGACAAGCGACTTCAGCCAATGTGTGTGTGCATTTTTAATGGATTACTTCATCTAAAAATGAATCAAAGAAGAATATGAATATAAAAAAAAATGTACAAATGGCAATATTTGGTATCCATGTATATATTATGTTTGCTAAGAAACAAAGTTGCAGAAAACACTCTCAACTGGACAGTTTTTTTTTGCGTGCTGGGGGTGCATTCTGTAGTTTGGTCTTAAATTGCAAAAAAGTTCTTCAATTTATTTTATATTGGGTCATCTTTGCCATAGAAATAGAGTTCATAAATCAGTTCCAAAGCAACATTTACTTTACTGCCCTCAATATAAAACCATTTTTCTTTCCCGTGAAAAAAATCAAGTTTTCTCTTTCCAAACAAGTGTCATCCCTCAACTACAAGAACATCCAAGGTTATATAAAACATCTTTTTTTTTTCCTCAGTGAGATAAATAAACACAGATGGCAAATATGCAATATATAACTTTGCCAGTGATTTGTTCTTAAAAACATAAAATGCTAAAAATTTAAAATAACTGCATTTGAAATGTGTGATAAAGATTAGCCTTTTTTTTTTTCCCCTTTCTTTTTGAGGAAGAATTTCGAGAGTTTAACCCTCAATATGTAGAATCCACAATGACACATTCCACTGTGCATTAAAAAAGGCATTCTGCAATCTGCCTTTTGTAACTTTTTTCTGCTTTGGAGGGGAAATTCTTCCAGTCTTTGTGATTTGCAGCAAATGGTATTTATAAACATCCTGTATTCATTAAAATCTTCTAAAAATATTTTTTCCCCTTCCCTTCCTGGTGCTCCAGCTATGTGCACTGCTCACATTTACATATTTATAAATACTGGATGTTCAATCAGTTTTACCTTGCCAAAAACAGTATTTAAAGTTTCCCAATGCATGAAAAAGAATAGAAGGCACCGAGCATTTCACACGATGGTTTTCTCAAGAAAAGTGTCGGGCAAACACATTGCCTGTGCACCCTAGGTAGTCCTTCTATTCTTTGCAGTGCAGCCACGGGTAGATTGTTGCTCCTTGTGTGTGTTTCTGTGCGTGTCAGCTCACTAAAATCACTGCCCTTCCTGATAAACTCGATAAACAAGGCTCCATTGGGGAGAAAAAAGAAGGAAATGAAGACATAACCATTAGGAAACAGTAGTCGTGCTCCTTGCTGGTAATTGCAGCAGGCATTTTTGGGAAAATATATTCAAGGCAATTTATAATAAGCATGAAAACCAAGCCATTAAAATGAACATAACAGACTAAAAGCAAAGCCATCTTTATCATGGCCAAGGTCATAAAATACAACACTAGCTGTGCCTAGCTATAAGGAAGAAAGAAAGAAAAGAAAAAGAAAGAAAGAAAGAAAGAAAGAAAGAAAGAAAGACAAGATACTGCCTTTGAAACTGGTATCCAGTATTGTTTAAGCTTTTGTTTCATTGATTTATTAATTAATCTACTCAGCTAAGCGTGACGCTTGTATTAACATAAAGTGGATCCTGCAGCTAAGTTCCCTCTCACCATATGCTTCTGTTTCCTTGGGATCACATTGATAGACCTAATTATGTTTCAGTGGCGCCACTCGCCCAGTAGAGGGCGCTGAGAACTTTACTGCTGCTCTAATGGCAAAGTCATAATCAAATCACATTTGAATCCATACCAAAAATGCAACGTTAATTCCGAGGTTAGTCATCCGTTATTCTCGCAGATTGAATTAAAAAATTGGCTTTGTGAAACAAGTGTGCAACTTTCTGCTCCCATGTAAATGAAATTAACAAACACGACTCGATTTGTGGGGGGCGCGGTGGTGCGGCGGGCTTGGCCAGGTCCTGCTCTCTGGCGGGTCTGGGGCTCGAGTCCCGTTTGGGGTGCCTTGCAGTGGACTGGCGTCCCGTCCGGGGTGTGTCCCCTCTCCCTTCGGCCTTGCACCCCGTGTTGCCGGCCTAGGCTCCGACTCGCCGCGACCCACTTGGGACAAGCTGTTTCTAACAATGTGTGCGTGTACTCGATTTGTTCACATTTGACATGATTCTTAAAGCTGCTATGATATCGCACATACACATTTTCAGCGTGTGCACCTCGATGTAATTACATTTAAGTGTCGATGTCATCCCTGAAAGTTTTTCACATATTTATGCCTAGTTATATTCTACTTTGCATGCGGTGACATGAAAGTCTAAATAAAATAATGTAAAATAAATAGGCCTTTCTTTCGAAAATTACAATCAGTTTATGAAAGTGTAAAACAAATACACTACTCAGTTATATACTGATACTGAATTTAACGTGTCTTGCTTTGAGCTTGAAAGAATAAGCAAACGGGCGACATATGCAGGTTTATTGCGCCATCTAGTGTCCATGTTATTTTCCTTCATATGATCACAGTTTCCTTACACTTTTACTTTTATTCATTTAGCTGATGCTTTTCTCCAAAGGGTTTTAAAGTTGTTCACCCCTTTCTAAAGCTGGGTAATTTTTACTAGAGCAATATTTAGGGTAAGCACCTTATTTAAGAGTACTACAGGTAGAGGTGATATTCAAACCTGCAGCCTTTCGTTCTAAAGACAGCAGCTGTAACCACTGCACTAACAGCTGTCCGTTCCGGAAATTGAAAATTAGGTTTAAAATTTATTTCTTCATCTAAAACCTAATTATATGAATTGCTGCAAGTTAGGAGAGGAAAATGGTGTTTATTTTCCTCCGAAAATGCAAAATCACCCCTCAAAATTCTCTGTCTTTCCAGTTGGATAATCTTTTTTTTTTTTTTTTTTTAAATCAACGTCATTCCTCCAAGAGAGAGCTCAGTTAAGATGTATAAACATTTGGTTAATTATCATCACACAATTTATTTTAGAAATAATAAAATAAAAAGGAGTATTATTGGCTTTAACTTCATCTTTCCAAATACAGCTGAGAATACTGATATTATTGTATTCAGAACTCTTCACAGAATATCCAAAAGTTTGACATTGATTTAAATTCTAAACTTGCTTGGAAAAAGAGTGAAACATTTACGCAAAACTTACAGAATTGTCCGTAACTTCTCCACAGCATTTATGAAATTTTCTTAATTCACTAATTTTAATACATAAATTGTACTTTTTGCTGAGATGTACGTCGCTTTGGACAAAAGTGTCTGCTAAATGAATAAATGTAAATGTAAATGAAATGGTAAAATAATGCATTTTGGGTCTGTGTCACAGTTTTGTCACTCAGACATTAATAAATAATAGTTGTCACAAGTGCTGTTTTAAACACACACACACACACACACGTATATATTCATTTGGCAGATGCTTTTTTCCAAAGTGATATACATCTCACAGAAAACACAGTATATATACTATGTATACAATATATACAGTAAGCAATATTTTACATTTATTTATTTAGCATAAGCTTTTCTTCAAATCAACTTTCATTGAACTCTATGTAGTGTTATGAGCCCACACACCTCATTCACCGCAGTGACTTACACTGCTAGATACACTACTTACAGTGGGTCACTCATCCATACATCAGTGGAACACACACTTTCTGTCACATATATATATGGTTCCAGTGTTAAACATGCTTTGTTGACTGGCCAAAATTCCACTATTTCTATTGACTGTTGGTCCCACACACTGAAGTACATTGGACTGAACTTTTTGCAGTGGATGCTGTTTTCCAGCGGTGCCACACCTCTGAAATGATGTACAGTGACCTCTACTGGCCATAGTGTTAATTTACCTCTTTTTTTTGAACGTAGTTCCTCATTGGGTAGAACAGGAGGAGGACGGCCCCCGGGTGCCCACCCTTGTGCTCGCCCAGGAGCATAACCTAGGTGACACTGAGATGAAGGAGGACTCTCTTAAAGACTAGTGCAAGACTCCAGGGAGAGCAGCCACCTGATCAGCAAGCAATGAAGACATTTATTAGTCATAATATTAAAAACAAGTAAATCAGAACGAAGAAAAGAGTATATAGCGATGTAACGCGGCTTAGAGCCGCGTATCGGGGACTTTTTGAACGCAGCGCTTTGCCATTTTCGTCCTCAGTTGTCTTGTTGTGCAAGTGAAGTTATGAGCTATCCAGACAGTCACATTCCGCCAGGTGGGTGTGTCACCCCCAGGCACGTGCTACCGTTGTAGACGTCTGCAGACCAACACCGTGTCAGATGGGCAGCTTCTTGCTCCAGCCAGGATCAGGAGTGCCGTGTCCAGAGATCCAGTAGTCCAGGGCTTCTACGTGTTCTAGCATCTTTTTGGAATCGGAGACCATGACGTAACCACCTCCAAAGGACCATCTCAGTTGTTAACATCAGACTGTCTCATGAAATGCATTTATTTACATTCAGCATGGGTTACATTTGTTACTTTAGCCCACTTGCACAGCTGGACATTTTACCTTACTGGAGCAATGCACTTGGTTTAGTGCTCTGCTGAAAAGTACAGCAGCAGAGCATCATTTCAGGATGTTTCCCGCTCCTTAGCTGCTTTTCTGCCTGCTGCCATTCGACTGGAACAAGCAAACTTCACACACATCTCCTTGGGTTCTTTTCATGGTCTATTGCCGCTGTGCCAAGATACAGCACCCTGTATACTATGTGTTAGCTGACAGTCTATGTGCTAATAAACTATATCGATGTGGATCATTTTAATAATAATAAAAAGAATCCATTATTTACGGATATGACTGAAGTTTGTGTTGCGGTAGCAGCTACTGCAAGGACATTCAGGACTGTTGGTTTTTTATTTATTTTATTTTATTTTTTTTGTTACAGGGACAGTAAGGTAAACAGAGACACAGTACAGTATGTGTGACTGAATATGAGTGTAATTTTATCCATGGCAACAGTTTTTTTTTTTTTTTCCTGTACATTCTCAAAAAAAGTAAATATTTAAAAAAAATAAAAAAGTTTAAAAAAACATGCGAAACTCGAAAGCAAACTTTTAAAGCGACTGTAATAACTAGTTTACAAATCATGTCTGAAATAAGTAGATATATAGAGTTAAGAAAGAATGTGGGATTTTTTTTTTTTTTTTTCCTTTGCATTTATCTTGTTGACTTCAAAGACTGTAATGTTTCAAATGTTTATCGAATATTGCCACCGATTAATGTTGCAAAGTACCACTGACTACTGATATGGTTTTATGTAAAAATATAAATAAACAATTACAATAAATATTAATAGTAAGAAAGACATAAATAATGAAAAAGAATGCAGTTATTGTATAGCCTTAGATACAAAATACACTGTAAACTTTACAAATGTAGCTGGTTTAGATTTAGCTTTTAGAACTGGTTGTTACATAAGTACTGTACTTTTTTGCCTTTTACATAAAATATTGACAATCTTTTAATGTGCTGTGAGCATACACTTATAATTTGTTTAGCATAGAGGGATTTTTATTAATTTTCCAAAAGTATTTTGCACTGTGATTGTTTCATGGAATATTGGTTTCACCAAACTGAGGTCTAGAGGTACTTAACAAACTTAAAAAGAAATGTCCGTTTGTGTGTCGCTTGTGAAAAGTGTTTGTTTCCTGTGGGCTCCCCTGCCAACTTTCATCCATTTTTACTACCCTATATCTATATGCCTACTCAAGTTTAGATATTGTATGGCTTTGATATCAACTTTTGTGGTGTGTGTCAGTAATGCACATTCACATCGATTTGCCAACAATTTACCATGGTTGAGGAGAGACTTCCTCTTGCAAGTCAATACATTTTTCGGTTGTTGCTTTTTTCAGCATATGTCCTATATAATATTCATTGGAAGTTTGAAAGTATTTTCCTTTAAAATTGCCAAAATTGAAAACCTACATTTAAATGTCGTTAAAATCACGATAATAATAACTGAAGTAAAATGTTACCTGGGACCTGGCAATGAATTCTGGGGTTGAGTGTGGCCTCACCCGTATCCCAATTTCCCGTGTTCCAAGATGATGTTAAACAGATTTCTTTTTTTTTTTTTTTTTATCTTTTGTTTGCCTGGAAGGAATATGTGTTTGCTAGGGACTGAATAAACAAGTATAAATGCATTACACCTTCCGAAGGTGTGCGATCTGAAAACTTTGCTGTACTCTCTTGGCAGTGCAAGTTCATTGGATGCTTTGTTTTGTAACTACTGATCTGTCCTTGTAATAAAAACATTGTGCATTCAAACCCAGTCTTTTCATTTTAGTAAACAAACAAAAGAAAAATCCTTTTTAGTTAAAGCACGGTAAAGAACACAAGCTCCTGTATGTTACCAAGGTATTATTTTGTTAGCCATGAGCCTGTGTGACTTTGTTTAGTTGAATATCTATAAAAAAAAACCATCACCTTGAGGCAATTAATCTATTTATAGGTTAACTGTGGTTTAGTGTTGACATGGGGTTTAAAATGTTTTCGGAACAAGACTTGCAGCTCCCAAAAACTGGCTGCTATTTCTCTGGCACGTAACCTGGTAAACTGCACCTGTTGATTACTTTAATTTTGGTTGCTGGTAATTTCACTTACACTGGACATCATATAAGCTCCACTAAACAATGATTATATTTTAATTTGAGAAGAAAACCACATATTTTTTATACAGTTATACACTAGCACCTCATCTAACAAACAAAATTGGAACTGGAAGGCTAACTCCAGAAAAATAAAAAACTATGGAATAATGCAATTTCCCATAATGTACCTATGGGTAGGACTGTAAAACCCTCAGAAATACCTATATAGTAAATAATCATTCAGAACTTCTGTAATGCTTCCGTGCATCTGTCCATCCTTAATAACCGCTTACCTAATGTAGGGTTATTGTGGTCCAGAGGCTGTCCCGGAAGCTTCGGGTGTGCAGGAGGGAATGCCCTGGACAGGGCACCACTCCACTGCAGTGTAATACCTTTATTCACTCATTCACTCATTTTTGGTAAACACTTATCTCAGTCATTCTCACAGTAGTGTAGAATATACAGTATGTCAGGACACCGGTTAGATAGAGCACGGGCCTAAGGAGTTTATAACCCTGGACAGGATGGCAGTCTTTTAGAGGACTGCAACAGACACTTGTCTTTTCACACGTACAACCCCCCTCCCCCACCCCCCCCCCCCCCCATGTGTTACACGTGTAATTTTTATTACAAGTGTAGTTTTTTCTAAAAAGAAATTCTGAGTCCACATTACACCTGTTACATTCCTTTGGACTACGTGAGGAAAAAGAGAACCTGGTGGAAACCGATGGAAACACAAGGAGAACATGAATGCTCTGAACTAAACCCAAACAACATCATCACTGTGAGACAGCCATAGAGACAACAGCATAGTATCTTTATATTTCAGCTAACAGTGCCATCCATGATAAATATTATTTTCAAAATTACAGTGTGTTGACAATAATTTATTTTTACACTCCACCAATTCTCACTGTGTGTCTACAAATGAATACTGACAAAATATTCATTATAAATAGCAGGTTATGGAAATTATATGGGGAAAAAAGATACCACCTGAAGATGGTTAACATGTCTTTTTTACAGTGTTCTAGATATGCAAATTTCACAGTAAAACCCCTCCCACTTCAGGGGCATTCATATGTGCTTTGCTCTCAGTCAAAAGGTTTGAGACCATGGCTTTTGGGTCATCATATAAAATTGGTAGAATGTCCTACATGTTTTGTGTTCAGGGTTCTTCTTCTTGTTATTATTATTATTATTATTATTATTATTATTATTATTATTATTATTATACATTCACAGTGCAGAGCTGTTTATTGTGGGAACCTGACTGGAAAGAAATATGGCCTGTGTTTGACAAAACACCGTTAAAGCATATTTGAACACCGCTTTACAATTATGTGTACATGTGCATATATATGCATGTATGTATATATATATATATATAAATATGTTATGTATAAATGTACAACTGTATACTTACACACACATATACATGTACATACACACACACATAGACTTTTATGTGCACTTTTCCTCCAGAAGCCTCCACTATATTATATTAAAAGATGTGCAATATCAGTGATGCATGTCTCTTTCCTGATGTTTTTTTTTTTCTTTTTTTTTGTTGGGTACAACATACCAGAAACACGCTAGAGGGACAGCTCAGCCATCTTTGCAACACATAAAACTGGCGTGGACCATGACAGCAAGTGTGATGTTTGTGCAACTACGATATTAGCCTTGGGATAATGTTTCGTTAATGTATAAACCTGTTCCAGTCATACACTGTCATGACTTATTTTTGCTAGTACAAATAATACTTCGTAATGTGGTCTTTCATCAGGCATGCATTGCTTTGTCTGTTTAATGGATGGATTCTTCAGAAACCAAATTATATTTATGTGAAGTTTAAAAAAAGTCTCCTTGACTTGTGTCGTTGGGCTGTGTTTTTCAGAAATGCACATTATGAGTGTCAGTGTACAGTACAATTTTGTCGTTATGGCATAGGGTGATTTAGGATATTACCTAAATGTTAACGCATTTGATTTTTTATGTGCTAAAGCATTTCAGCCATGCAAAAGCCAAATAAATTTTAGGCACCTTTGTTATTATTGTCTTCACTTCAGAAACAGATGACACAATTGTATTGCTGTGTAATGCATTTTGTTGTTATTGTTAAGAGGTATCGGTGTGTTATCGAATAGCAGCACTTAAGCTGTCAGAAAGACTGATGCCTACACTTTCTCATATTGACGTTCACAACAGCCTTTCGTTCAACTTAAAATCAACATTCATAAAAATAAAGCACGGATTGGGGTTTTTAGAAGTGATTTAAGAAATTTCACTGGAACCATTCGGCACTGAGCGATGAAGGATTTCGTGCGCATTTATTACAAAAGCCAGTGAATAGTAATGCTACTTGAGCAGTTTTTGCCTTCTATTTTATAAGTCACTATACCCTCTGGAAAAACCATATACTAAATCCGAGCAGGACCTCCACCGCCCCATCTGTAGTCCGATAGCAATTTGTGTTTTTTAAAGGAAGTATTTCATGTTATATACCCCTGCAGACATTAGTGTGGCCAAGACTGACTGACATTTGATCCGAGTGGAGCTGATGAAATCCATGTTTCTGTTACTCAAATGTGGTGCCCTCAGCTGAGAAGATTGGGGAGGAGGGTCGAAGGTTAACATCTGACTAATTTCCAAACCCACTGACTACTCAAGAACAGATGTTGGATCGTTGTGATGGGAGAGCCTGTTTCTAATAAAGCCTACATTGAACAGCTAAAGTAACAGCTTTACTGGTAGCATTATGTATTTCACAAAAAACATTTTGGGATCGGTATAATAAATGAGGGGTGGGGCAGAGGGGGTGCCCTAATGGGCACCTCGGTAGTTGTTTTTAACTCCTCTGAATTCTATGTGGTATGTTTTGTTGCCAAATACCTGGCAAGCTGTTATTCCCCTGGTTTTAGGGGTGTCGTGTCACCGGGTGACACGTTGAACTATACCAAACGTTGCTGCAGTAAACACCAGCTAATTTACTGTAATTTGGTAATCTCAAATGATCTGTAATAAAGCGTTAACATAATAATTTAATTTAATTGTATCACGTGTATTTTTGTGTACTGTTTGTGCGTATTCTGTGTCTGTCGGATAAGAAAAGCTATCATCAATCTCGATACCTATAGCTATCAAGTTTTTCCTAAAACTGAGATTAAAGTTATGGTAAATGTAATTGTGAGAAGGAGGAAAAGAACCATGCAGTGATTCATATCGGCAAGTTTAAAAACAGTTTATTGGTCACGTAATTTTTTTTATTGTTTTTATTTATTTATTCACTTGTGATGTGTGGGAAAAGCCCCTCTTTGCCACCATGGAGTTTATGCGTTTCTGTGTTCGATGTCCAGTTTCGCAAAGCCAACTTCACACTGCGATTTCTACGAATGGCGCCTCAGCTCCACACCATATTGCTGGGCAGCATGTACATCGATTGATGTGTTTAATATGACAGTGAGACTCAGCTCCATTGTGCCAACAGTTGTAACCAGGCAGATGGTGACCCCCGGTTGAACCTGTCCTCGTGATCCGGTGTTCAGATGCACTCCATTCCTCCATATTACCCATCTCCAACAGTACTTCTCCTCTGCGGCACAAGGGGGAAGTAGAGACCATCTTACGCACTCATTTTGCCGCCAGTTTGTTTACCAGGTTTTCGGTAGTGCCTTGATTTCTACGCTTCCATGTTTCTCACGATATACTAACAGCACGAATTCTTTATTTTCAAAGTATCATTACATGTTATCTCATGCAAATAACACAATACAGAAAAAAAACAAAACCTTTTTTTCAAGTGTCTTCCCAAATTTAGCGAAAGATCCCCTTTGGAAAAAGAAGACGAAGGAAAGGAAGGCCGAGAGAAGAAGCTGTGAGAAAGCGAAAGTGCCACTGCACATCATCTCACTGAGACTCCACATTCAGATGTCACAGAAGATGTCTAAATGATTACATCTCACTATAATTATAGACACAGAGACGGAGGGGGAAGAAGTTGAACTTAAGATACGGAGTGAGAGAGGAGAGACAAAGAGAGTGAGAGAGGAAATTGTTTTTGTGAGGTTGTGACCAGACCTAAGTGTTGGTGTTTCAGAAAGTCCAGGGGCACAGGACCAAATTAGAGAGGGAAAACAAGGGCGGAAGGAGAGCAGTGAGACAGGCCTTCGCCTTTCAGCGGTGGTGAGAAGTAGGAGACTGGCGATCCCCAGACAGGCCCCACTGGCATTACGCTCCCGCCGCCCAATGGAGGTAATTGCGGATGGCGGTGTTGGAAAAAAGACCCCTAGCCATCGCTCCTTGTCTGTGAGGTATCAGTGCCCATGCTGGAGTCATCTGTCACCATTGAAGATGCTACACTGTCCCTGCCTGCTCCCTTTTGCTTCTCTCTCGCTCAACATGGTTATTATTTCCTCTCAGCACAGGCACCCCCCCCCACCCTATCCCACCTCCAAGCACTAACATCACACACCCACCTTTCTAACCTCACGCACAAACAGAAACCTCTTTTGCCCTCACACCCCCCCTCCAAACCTGCACCACCACCACCAGCAACACACACACATCAAAACTGCATAAACACACACTTCCTCTTCTCTCTCCCCTTGCCTGATAAATGCATTTTTTCTGCTACTCGTAGGCTCTGGATTATGAATCGATGATCATGTGGTGTAAGAGAGATAGATGGCTTTGAGCTCCGTCTTGTCTCCTCTAATTGTAAAGTATTAGTCACATTAGACTCCAGCCTGTGATTAATGGAACTTATTTGGAGGTGGCCCTCTTCCGACCCTCCCCCTTCCAAAGTCCTCTGCGGACTTTTGAGAATTGAGTGATTTCACTTAAAGCAGACAAATAGGGCCCTCAGAGAGCAAGCAGGAGAAGGTGGAGGGAGACAGATACTGGCATGCTTTGAAAGCATCCCTTCTTCATGTATGGCACCGGTGGTTGTATGAGCATTACTAAATGTGTAAAGCACATTGTATGCAAATGGGATTGAAGAGTCAGAGTCACTTTTCGTCCAAGTGACTTACAGTGTCAAGCTACTTGATCTATCCATGTATACTGGTGGTTCATTTTTACTGGAGCAATTCAGAGTATGTATCTTGCTAAATAGTACTATAGCAAGAGTGGGGATTCAAACCTGGGACTTTTGTGTCTAAAGGCAATAAGTTCTTACCACTGCATTACTTGCAGCTCCCCGGCAGTAGGCTTCCAGGTAGTGAGTGCATGCATAATGCATACTGGAACAAACAGATGAAGACAAAAACATAATGAGAAACTTTTTTCAATTTTGCCCCATCTAAATAGCCATAATTATTTAGAATTAGTTTTCTCAAAGAACCAGCTTGGTTTTTTTTTCCTCTTCTTTTTTGAAATCAGCGGATGGTTGCCAGCTCTGACTCACCTGCTACCTGTGAATCACAGTCATCTATCAGGTTCACTCTTTGTGCTCTCTTTGTGTACACAATATTTTGTCTTATCAGTATGAATGCATAAAAGAAAAATATACACCACTTAACAACTGAACTCTTTTGGTTAAGTTTATTGTTTGCTCATGGGAACTGTTCTCTTTATCTGTGGTATCATATCAGTTGTGTTCCTTCTGTGTATTTAATTGGCAGTAAGGCCTTGAGCAGCACCTGGCGCTCAGGAAGATAGGCTGACATTGTTCATACCTTCCAAACTGCTTTATCTTTTTTCTACATTTATCTGAGAGAAGCATTTGGCTCCCTTTTCTGTGACTTCCCTCTCTCTGCCACAGCAACTTACAATAAAGGTCAGAACATGCTTTTTTGTTTTATATTTCCCTTACCATTTCTATTTATTTATTTGCTTATTTATTTATAGGTATGAGATGTATATAAATCTCATATTTCAAAACGGTAGCTCGTATTGAATGCACCAAACGGGGTCTGTAACGGATATAAAGGTGCCAAAATGTATCAAATGTTATCTTTGTTGTCCTTCAAAGTCCTTCACACATAGAGAACAGTACATAAATGCACACACATGCACATACATACACACTCACCCACACATATTTCTTATCGGAGTGGCCTGACAGGTCAGCAGTACAAGGTGCAAACTGGGAAGTGGGAGCTGGAGGAAGGGTAAAAATCAGTGCTACTGAATTCAGTTGTCCCCAGACAAGAACTCCAGCCTTGGACAAGTCCTGCTTGAGGGGCTGTTGAGACCATCGGTGACCTCTCTTTCACTGCATGATAAATGCACTACGCGCCACCCTGGACTCCCAGCAATCTTGGCTAGGACCAGGGTGGGTCCTCCTGCCTCATACAACCATTAATTGCTATTTATATCTAGAAATTTGTAGAATAGGAAAAATAAAGCTTTGATAGATGTTGGGACTGGTAAAAGTTAGGATTATTTACTCTGCTACTCTGAAATTATGGCTGATATTAGTAACACATTAAATGCAGTCTCACTGACAAAGGCTGCATTTGATTGCTGCATGCATCCTTCTCTTAGTAGACTGCCAGAAAATATCACATATTTACAATATATTTATAATATTCTGCAGTTCCGATTACAACTGATAATGTAAGAAAACATCAGAACAGATGAACAGCAATTAGAGTACTTTTAGAATTAATCAATCAATTAATAGAAATATTCTTACGGCACAATTTCAAAGTAAGTGCCTTTTTTTCATTTATAAATAGACCATACCAAGATAGCAATTAATAATCTAGTTAAAAAATTAGCACGTGACTCTTTCCCATGTGAAGATATGATTAACCCGTACTCCACTGCAATCAAATAAGTTTTATAAAACAACAAATATTTTTTTTTTCTCTGCAATGCTCAACACATCAACAGCAACACATCAATGGCTTAAGAAGTTAAATAGAAGGTTATAATGTGATAATGGGTGGAATCATCTGAAACATCCAAAACTTAGTTGCTCAGAAAATAAAGGAAGATTCTCAGGTATTTTTATTTTAAGGAATGTAGGTGCACCTATTTATGCCAAGGATGATTTAAGCATAAGCCTTATGGTGAATGGGCACACTTAATTTTATTTTTCCCTCTCCAGACTTTTGGCGAAACAATTTATTTACGCTCTTTTGAAGTGCAAATATCTCCCACCTGAAACGGTGGCGATGGCGCCTGAAATTCAACGGTGTGACAGGCAGAAGGGAACTGCACACTAATGTTGAGAAGGGATTTGGGTGTTTGGAAAGGCTGTTTGCTGAGTAATCTCCAAGCTTTTACAACTTGCAGGTTATTATTCGCCGACAGATGGTGCACCATGTTTTATTGCTTACACCTTCTGTGTGTGTATTTTTTTCTTTCCAGAAACTTCATTTCAGAAAGCTCTTTTTAGTACAGAGATTTTATGAAATCATGTTTTGACAGCTTGACTTAAAGTTATTGATCTAACAATAACCCAGTACACTGACAAAATGTAAATATACAGTATATGTTGCTCTGTATGTGTTGTTCATATTTCTCTTTCATTTGAAGCATTAATAATTTTGTCCAAATTTATACCCTAAATTTATCCTCTGTTCCGACATGTATTTTTTGTTGATAAGAAAAGCAGAATAAGATCTTTTTAATCTTCATTTAAAAATTCCAGTGAGACATAAAACTCTCTCCGGTGCCTGCTAATCTACTACTCATACCCCCCACTGTGCCAACACACGTTTACACATGGCAAAATCCTGCACGGCTGCTTCCCCTCTCTCCTTGTAATCCTGGAACAGCAGGCTACTTGTCACGGGTTAACCCTGCATCATTTACAGGACCCAGAACGAAACAGGCAAACTGACCTTTTTCCCCCCTCTACAGCTTTTCCCTCTTTTTCAGCCGATAGAATTACTATTTGTAAGCATCTGAAAGCCATTAGAGGCTCTGCAGTCTGTCAGGTGCCAGCAAGCACGTACACACATGCACGCACAGACACACACACACAGACGCAAAACTGCTGAAGCCCATTGACATCCTCTGGCATGCCAGGATTGGGATTTGTCAAGTGCTGATGAGCCGTTATAATAAAATATGAGCAAATCACAGGCATTCTGCAAATTAATCAATTTTTTTCCTCCCTATCGCTCCTCTCTCACCAGCAGAACTCCCGTCCCCGCCTCCCTTCCCCAGCATCCTTTTCTCTTTCCCTCCTTCCCGGTGCGCCCTGTTTCAGAGAGGGTGCCGTTTGCCAGCAGACGTAGGTGAGCTGTTCTTGCTGACAGATGGTAGCGTTGGCACCAGACTCATGAATTTATGGTCATTCTGCACCTCTGCCAAGGAGTCCTGGCGTGCGTGTGGACAGACGGACGGACACTAGGGGGAAGCAGCCTGAGCGAGCGCTATCGTTCACTCCTCCGTAGAAGGTTCGAGAGGAAATGTAACAAGGCATGTGTGTATGCGGGGTGGTGGAAGAGGGGGCAACGAAGGGTTGCTATGGAGTCATAAGGGCTTTGCTCTCTCCTCCTCAGTACTTGTTATCATTTAGCCCGTAGGACCCGAAGCTCAGCATCTCAGCGTTTCGCCAGAGGTGAATTCCTTGCATCTGGGCTAAACTTACAGAGAAAGAGCACTCTGCAGATGTTGTGATTTCAGCCAGGGTGGTGCTGTGGAGGGTTCATGACCCTGCTCGCCAAAAAAACTGTGGCAGTGCATGCTGGTCTTAATACAACTCATCCTGATATTGCCAGAATCTCAGAATTCCGTGCCCTACATAGTTAATAACAACATGATGCAATACATGAAAAAGGAGGCCATTGACTATTTTCTCATTCATTTGGTCTTCAGGTGGAAATGGGGAAGGAGGAAGATAAGAGGAGGGGGTTTGTAGCACGTGAATTCCGTCCTGTTTTGTATCGCTTAGCACCTCCGCAACCGAGCGTCAAAATGTGGGAGAAATGGAGCCGCTGGTACCTGCTGGCCCATTGTGTGGAGGGTGTCAGCCGGACGCAGTGCACTGTAAATAAACCTTCAGCAAGGGGCTCCGGCCCAACATGAATGGGGACAGATGTGCTGTCTGGGGTGTGGGAGGAGGTGAAGGTGGGCTTCATTACAAAGAAAATGTGTGCTTTCTTGCCGCTATGTTGAAAGCATGACAAAAGCAAGTGGGGGGGGGCGGATATCAGCTGCCTTATCCTCCACAGCAGTACTGGCATGTTTTGTATAATGCAGGGGGCTGCCGCCCATTTATTTTGGTCTGTGCGACTCCAGTGAGGTAAGTGGATTAGACAGAAACTTTAACATGCTTCATTGCAGCTGGTTGCAGACATCTGTCATTCCTCAGCCGAACACTCGCAATCACGGCGCGAACAAAAAGGCAAAGCTGACACCTTTCATTTTAAGACGGCTTTGCAGAAGCACGAGGTGCTGATGGGGAGGGGGTGGGAGGGCAAATGAAACCTCTTCTTTATATTTTACATTGTGTTTTGGCTTTTGTAAAATAAGATCTTTAAGCACAGGGAAATAAGTGTTGTTCTCTACTGTATATTGTCAAGATTTTTTTTTAAGTCTTCTGCCTTTCAAAAATATTTGCACCGGATTTGAGTCAGCACTGCCGTAAATACAAAATCCTTATTAAAGAAGTGGGTATCTCACAATACACGTGATTTCGTGTTTTTCCTGGGCCCCTTAAAGTCCCTCACTCTCTTGCGGAGCATGTGTTTAGCTATGATAAGATTTATTTGCATGTCGCCCGAATGTCCCTGCATCGCCCTGCGAGAGAGTTTGCACCGATGTTCAATAACATTAACATTTCCATTTGAATTTAGATATCCCAAATCTTTTCAAGCGATTGATCTCGTTAGGCTTGAATGGAAACGTGACTTTGTGGATATTTTTAAATTAATTTAATACCCCGCACCCCCCTTAACACATCATTCCTGTTTTGTTTCTGCAAATGCTTGTGAACTTCTATTAAAGTGGTTTTCTGTTCATTCTGAGTCATTGAGTATTGAACTATAGAGTACTATCAAAAAACTGTTTTTTTTTTTTTGCGAAAATATCAATACCTCTTTTCTGTCCTACTGTCCAGGTAGGAAGTCTCTGCATATTATTTGATCTTCTGTATGCCATATTTTGTTATCATTTGCTGGAGTGCCAAGAAGGAGTCCAGAATAGCACATCCCCCAACCTTTTGGATTATTACAAAACTGAAGCGAAATCTCCTCATCAGAAGGAAAGTTCAACTTTAATCGATGCACATTTTCTTCATGTGTATTTACTGTAGTACAATAATACCGTAATAATAAAATCCACTTTAGGTTTGCAGCTCAATACTGTGGAAGCTAATATGTGTTTGAGCTGCATCCTTCTGTTTAACTGTAAAATGGGATCATATAAATCTGCTTCTTGGACTTAGCATAATGTAGGAGTGTGAAATTAAAGCCCAACACCTCCTTTGTGTATAGTGGCCTCCATTGTTTGAAACAGAGACAACTCTAACACCTTAGAGTTGCAGTAGCCCCTTCTTTGGACTGTGAATGTTTGGCCTGGGCAAAGCATGTCACTTCTACAGAACGCAAAAAATTCATTCAGGTTTACAGAAAAGCTCTTAACACGATGCGATTATAAATGCTTGTTTTTGATAGTGATGACATTGTGCCAGTTTACGATTCATGTGTTCAGCCAAACTGTACACCTACTCAGTGTATATTTTGAAACTGTTAGCCTGTATTTAACGTAAGTTTGCTAGGAAAAACTGTGAAAATGTGGACTTTTTAGTGGTTATATTGTTCACTAAAGTTTAAGAACTGCTTTTGTCAATGAACAACTTACTGGATTTGAGATTACTTTCGTGGAACTTTGAAAATATGACAGAAAGTTGATAGTGGGTTCATGGTGCCCCAGGGTGATCGAAAGAGGTACTTAGAAACTGAAGTCAGAGCCACATTGTGTTCAGAGGAAGAAGCATAAATAATTATGCTTTGTAGAATCGTACAGCAGAGCTTCAGGTTTGGGCTCAGAGTTTGAACCTGATGTCAAATCTGGCTCTCTCTGTGCAGACTTTGTATGTTCTCCTTGTGTTTGTGTGGGCTTCCTCCTGCTCTTCTGGTTTCCTCCCACAGTCCAAAGATATGTGCTTCTGCTCGTCTTGGAGGCTTGTGTGTGTGAATGGTTCATGATTGCCCTGCAATGTACTGGGAAGTTACACCATACACGGTGTCCCCTGCCTAGCTCCCTCTGCTTCTGGCCTACGCTCTGAACTGGACAAGCGGCTACAGAGAAAAAACAAACAGACAAATGGGCACATGCACAAGTGAATGAAAAAAATCAATTAATTAATTCGCTCATTTTTGCGGATAAAAACCTCAAAAAGGCTCACAGCTGAACAATGACAGATGTTCCGTCGAGGATCTTGACCTAACAGTTCATGTTCAAAGATGGCTTAAAATCTTCCTACGCTTCTGTGCATTATAATGTAGAAAAATTTTGACTGCTACAGTATATCCGGTCCTTTCTTAACACTTACAGCTGTTCCAAACTTAAATGTCAATATTTTAAGTTGAAAAATAATTTTAAATGAGTTTGCTTGGCTTGAATTGTCTTTACCTTGCAGGACCAAGGCCATACCAGTGCAGATACTGTCCCTACAGTGCATCACAGAAAGGCAACCTGAAGACTCATGTGCTGTGTGTCCACCGCATGCCCTTTGACAACAGCCAGTACCCCGACCGTCGCTTCAAGCGTCCACGCATCGACTCGGACACCTACCCGGGCACGGAGATCGGACTCCCCAAAAAGCTGGACAGCACAGGGGACCCCAGTGCCCTTGAGCCTCCCAGTGGACAGGAGTGACACATTGACAGTGCATGCTTCCTTAGCTTACCCCTCATCATGAACATCATGAATAACAACAATAACAATGACAGCAACAGCAACAACTATGCCAGCACTAACTACAGCTTTGGTTCTACTTCTACAATGCAGTGAATGGAGCCATCATGCTCTATTTGCATAAGGGACACAAAAAGCACCAACGAAAAACGTTCACTCTTATTTAATAATTTCACTTCATGAACGTATTATACACATTTATGATTTGGCTACAGTTGCCAAAAATGATATCACTATAAATTACTACTGTACAAGCAACAACACGTACGGATGATGATTGTGAGAACACATTTGATACAGATCTACTTTTAAAAAGTCATTGGCGTGTCTAGGGAAAGTGTCCATGAAGATAACACAATTATGACTGGAAGATGGAAAGGACAGTGCTGTTCGTCACTGAGAGTGTCTTTAGAACCTAACACCGGTTTCACGATGAGCAGATGCCAGTGGTCCGCTACAGTGCCAGCCTGACTGGGGTGCTGTCATCGCTAAGGAAATCAATTTTACCGCCATCATCATGCCATTTCTAGAGAAACCCTAGATGCATACAACCAGCGCTAGTTGTTGTACTGCAGTAAAAACAGAGCAACGCAGCTGCGGTAACCAACAATTTCTTAAGCAGAATGCATATCCTCATTGGCATGAAGCGACCTTGTCATCACTTTTACAAGGGAATATACTTGGACATTGTGATTTCTCCATACATAGGTGAACGACATTTTTGTCTGACCCTTTGACCTGATGACAGCGTACACAGACATTCCAGTAGAGGCAGAATGAAGTAACCACTATGGTTTTGATGGTGCTCAAACCTGGAAATTAAATGATATTCTTTGAGCTGAATTTTACTTTAGTCTGCGGTTAAGACTACAGTTGATAGTTCTGTCAATAAGGAAGAATGTAGGACTTTTTCATTAATTGCTCTGTGTTGCATCTGTTTTTGTTAAAAACTAAATGTTCTCTTTTGTATCAGGTTGAACTCTGGATCTGTACTGAAGTAAAACTTCAGAAAAATTCACAATCACATTCTATCATATTTTTTTCTTTTATTAATGTAAAGAAACTGTATGGAATTCGTTTTTTTTTTTTTTTTCCAATGAAACAAAAATATCTATATCTACGCGTTAATGTCTTCTTATTCACATAAATATGGACTTTCAGAAGATCAAAGTCATACAATGAAGATATAAAACCCCAGGGCCTTAAAAGTTTTATGTCTGCCTAAAGCAGTTTGTAGAAATATAAAACTGCCATCAATGTAAATAAAACCATAAGCATTATTTGTGTATGCTGGTCTAGATGAAGCCCAAATAGAATATTCTTTGTCTTTAAATTAGGACTTTTGAGTTTTCAAAGCTACATTTTTCTATAGTATATTGTAGTTCTCGCTGTCTTACTAACAGTTTCTACTAACTGTTTCCCAATATAAATAAAAGTATTTTATGATCTGGTAAGCTTTAGGATTTGATCAGCGATGTGTTCTGGTGACAGTTATAAGCATTCTTTGTGTGTATGTGAGTGTGTGGATGTGTGTGTTCGTGTGTACGTGTTTGCAAACCACCCCTTCAGTATATTCAGAGCAAAAAGATTAAAATAATAAACAGAATTTAAAAGTTTCTACTCATTGTCACATTTTATTTAAAAAATTCCAGGGCCACAAGTCCACAGATTATTTCAGAATGTTCAGAACACCAAGAAATAAATGTGCTTTTAACACTGAAAGCATGTTTGTTTGTGAAGTGTTCATTTTTTACCGTTCTGTCTGATTCTACCATTTCCTTCCCTATAGTAGCAGTAATAATAATAATAATAATAATAATTCCAACCTCTTAAATATGGGTGGGTCCTAATGAAGATGAGTTACCATTGTCAGAAATTAAACACTGCTGCACGTCTTGAAAACAGTCATACAGAAAACCATTAGGAATGCAGACCATGTGATGACCAGAATCAAAGATTACAGAATATTCCAGAAAGGTAGGAAGAACGCCAGAAGGAATTTTTGTTATTCTCTTAGATCAACTACAATTTGTATTTAAAGATTATTGTCATTTGTTATTTATCTGTTGAAATAACTTTATTATATAAAATATGAAACATTTTTATTTCAGCAATAACACTGAAGCAGTTCAATTCTAACTATTGTTTTAAGCAATAAACTTCTACCTCTGAAAAACAAGTCTTGTCTTTTTTGTTATGATTAATAAAACAAATGCAAGCTGCAGATTGTATTTCCTCTATGACTACATGACTTTTTAAAGAAATTTTTTATTCACTCTCGGTGGTATCTGAAGAACACAGGAACTGGTAACCTTTCTTTGCAGTGACTCAGTCTGTTCAATCTGTAAAGGCTTGGCATGAGCAGGTTAACTAACTTATTTGTTCACATATGCAATATTTTCAAAAAAAAAAAAAAAATCTTGCATGATTAAACGAAAAAAATATGCTGTATTTTCAAAGAAGGTATATTAACTTTTATACAAAAGTATGGTATCCTTGCAATGAAAAGCTATGTGAGTCTAAGAAATCAGTTTTTTCATACTTCAGCAAAGTCTTTCACTTGTTTCATTTTAATGAAAAATTAAATCAGTTTTAACTCAAAGGCTTAAAAAATGAAATACACACAATAGATGTATGCATACATTTAAAAATATCTAAAAATCCTTCATAGAAAGAACAACTTAAAGCAGTATAATGCAAAATACTGTAAATATACACAAACAAATATATAAATACTGTTCATATCAATTAAAAAAAACCTATTTGTTTCATCATGTTATACATTCTTTTCAACCACTATTCCACGCATAGCTTTGAAAAGAACAGAATGTGAAAACCACTATTAAAATATAGAAAAGTATGAATTCCCAATGATGTTCTTAATATGTGTTCTTATTCTAGCTCATGGGAAAATACTGGCCAAGGCATATTTAGTGGGTGTTATTTTTATTATACCTTACTGAATGATTAACTCTGAGGTGGAATGTCACAGAGATTTATCTTTTAATTAAAATAGCATGGTTCACGCATAATTGAATCGTAGTCTAAATAGATGCAATATCAGAATTTATGCTTTGTTTATCTCTTAATTATCAGGAGATTGTTCTGTATATCAGTCCTTCATTATTCTATTTTTTTTTTTTTTTTTTTTGAAGGTTTAAAGGGCTGCCACAAAGCAGAATGAACAAAATACACTACTGTTTTTCCACAATGATTGGCAGACAAGGACTTACTGATAGAAGCTGAATTTTGACTTACTGGATGCTTAAGTCTGCTGATATCTCATTTGGAAGCCATTTCAAGGACACAGACTTACAACATCCTCAATGTGTTCATAGTATCGTTGCTTTTGTATCCTCTTGTTGTTCAGATGGGAGCTGTAACGGGATTAAAAACCTTGGGCCTGGACAACGATTTTAGCTTCCATAAACAGCAGAAGTCTTGACAGATCTAAAGGTCCTTTTTGTATTAAACATATCCACGCAGGTCTGATGTCAACCATAGCAGAATTCCCAGAAGGGGTGAGCAACTACTGGTACCTGGACCCCAGAGGTTTTTCTGTTTTGTTTTCCTCTCCCCCTGCTAGCTTGCTCACTTGTTAACTATCTGATCAGTCTTATAACATTTAATTAAACAGAATCCACTCTGGTTTTTTTTCTCATGACCACCATATGAGTGGTTTTTTTTTTTTAAATTATTATTTAGTTAAATAAATAGGAGGCACGGTGGCATGGTGGAGCAGTGGGTTTGACCGAGTCCTGCTCTCCGGTGGGTCTGCAGTTCGGGTCCCGCTTGGGGTGCCTTGCGAAGGACTGGCGTCCCGTCTTGGTTGTGTCTCCTCCCCCTCCAGCCTTATGCCCTGTGTTGCTGGGTTAGGCTCCAGCTCACCGTGACCCTGCATGGGACAAACGGTTTCAGACAATGTGTGTGATGTGTCTGTTAAATAAAAAATCTTCAACATTGTTTCACAAAATTTGAGAAGACATGATACTGTAGATGTCTGTCATTTGTATGAAGTATGAGTGTTTCATCCCTGTACGGGGTTTTGGTGTGTTTTGTTTTCCCGTTGTGTTTGTGTGTTTTTGCTTCCTGTACAGGCCTATTGCCTACCATTGGTTCTCACTCCTGTCCGTCATTATCAGTCCTGTTGTCATGTCCTCCTTCTGGGCCATTCATTACCATGCTCCCCCACCTTAAAAACCCCACCATTTTCCAAGTGAACCCTGACTTTTGTCTCATGGTGCTTGCATTTAAGCTTGTGTTTCATCATTTACTCGGGTCCTTATGTAACTGGTTAGTCATTAATTATTTACTTTATTGTGAGAGTTAGTTGTTTATCAACTTTATGGTGTTGTCATGGGGAAAAAGAGGACAGATAAGCTCGTCACATGACCTACATGCCCAACACATGGGTTTCAGCAGCCTGTCGAGACACACTAGGGAAGAGGTGGGTCCCACTTCCCGTACTTTTGGTTATTGGTAGATAGAGTAGGTTAGCTAGGGGGTTATTTATGCTGATGACCCTTTTGCTTTATTTTGTTTCCTATAGCTAGGGTACTCTACTAACTTGAGATGGTTGGCTTTGTTCTTTGCTTTGGCACTGTCTTCCTTCCTTTTTGCCCTGGAAAGTGTGTTTTTGTTCTTGTAAGTATTCACCTGAACAGCTGCACAAGTTAGTACAGTTAAAGCACCTGCAATTCACACTTCATCTGTGTATGTGTGATTTTGTTGGCCTCTTTCTACCACTGGTCACCATTCACTTGATGTTACACCCCCTACCCCGAGACGCCTAGGGACAGAACAGTGAGAGTATGTGAGATCTACCGAGGTGGTGGATCAGTGGATGAAGGACTGACCGCTGCGGTTCAACAGCTGATGGGAGCTGATGCTCTATGGAGGAGCCTGTAGCAATAATCCTTCATACAAAGGGTAACCTGCAACTCCTCTCATATCATCTGGGAGTATATGATCAATGAGCTCCAAACTGGGATCCTAGCATTAGATCTTTGTGCTGTCGCTTTGCAAAGATTGCTTTGTATCCCCTGTGTTCTTAATTATTAAAAAAGAAAAAAAAAAAAAAAAATCTTGCTTACACTGTCTTGTTTGCATAGTTGTAGCATGCAGTACCCATATACCCCAGGTATTTATTACAGTTAATTATCAAGAAACAGAAAACACATTGCTCAAGCAGGATATTATCATCCTTATGGGCACCTGGATATAATTTTTAAAAACACAATGCAGGCATTTTTGTATGCGTATACCTTATATTAAAACATACTCAGCATAGTGTAGCACATTTAATTACGTCATTATTTCACTAGTGACTAATAATTTTACTGGTGCAGCACTTCTCTAACATAGATTTAATTACTGCATGTGATATGGAGTTTTAATCTTTCTCCTCCGTTGTTCAGTTCACTGGACCATGGGATTGTATACTTTTCGGCCTTTTTACATAACAGACCTGGTAACGTGTAATGGGCTGTTTCATGTGAGTATTCAAGTGTACAGTGGTTAACAGTTCAAGTCAGGTTTGCTTGGGGTAGTAAAATACTGCCTTCCTGTTGCTGAGCAAAATCATGTTATTTTTGCAATGAAAGTCACTGCCAGTCAGCGTGGAGAAACAAATCCCTACCTACTCGTTCTTAACAAAATTGTTTAAAGGGCAGAAAATCTGGATGAAAACAGCAAACAAAAAGACTGAGAACAGCTCAGATTCCATGAATGACAAGTGACAATTTTGTTAAAACATTTTATATAAAGGCATATCTTTTTCCCCTTTATTTAACATAAAATGGCTTTGTATGCCTTTATCTTCAGAATGTGATCTAGCAACTGAAAAAAACAAAGAACGTGTGGTCTGTGTTAGTCTCACTGTTGAACAAATTCATTTCATTAGAAATCAGAAAACCATGATTAGCCCACATCCAAACAACTGAGCTTGGAAAACCCTGCTCCCCCACAGCCACAACCAGTTGGCCTTGAACCCTAGAGGTTTTTCTTTTCCCCCTGTCCTGTTCCATCCTCTTGAGTTTCTTTTTTTCCCTCACTCTCTACTGTTGCCTTCTGGCTTTTTCCCACTCTTACTTAACTAGGTTTTGTCTTTTTTGTCTGTGTACTTTTTTTTCTTTTTTTACATTTTTCTTTCTTAAAATGCTCTAAGACATTCTATAAGGAAGAGCAGTATTTAAAAATAATGTAAAAAACTGAATTTAAACAGAAATCATCAGTGCTTGTGTTTGTATATAACATTATTATGACGGTTTGAAAAGTTCCACATTATATCACTTGCATTGACTAGCAATGAACAAGATATGTATAAAATAAAACATTCAATTTTCATCTAAAAATGAAATAATACAACATGCTACATTTGTGTATGTATGGAAAGAAGGTATAGCCCCATACCACAATGGTTGCATATCCCTGTGTTTGTTCGCTTGCTTATGTGTACATGAGTACAATTTGTAATGCAAAACAGATACACTAGACACATAAAAATCTCGGAACAAGTAATATTGGTTAAAAATGTAACCTTGAGCAAAGTACCCACCCTCTGTTGCTTCAATAAAAATTTTCCAGTGGTAAATGTAAATGAAACATTCTGAACTGCTTTGGAGAAAAGCATCTGGTCAGTGTTCAAAAGCTTTAAAATCTACAACGATAAACAGCTGCAAAAAAGCAATGCATTACATGAAAAATAACACACACACACACACACAGGTGGAAACCGCTTGTCCCAAGCAGGGTCGTAGTGAACCAGAGCCTAACCTGACAACACAGGGCATAAGGCTGGAGGGGGAGGGGACACACCAAGGACAGGACACTAGTCCATCATAAGGCACCCCAAAGGGGACTCAAACCCCAGACCCAACAAGCAGGAGGTCCTGGCCAAGCCCACTGCACCACCACACTCTTCATTGAACTACACACACATACGCACATTGTCTGAAACTGCTTGTCCCTATGCAGGGTCGCGGGGAGCCGGAACCTAACCCGGCAACACAGGGCATAAGGCTGGAGGGGGATGGGACACACCCAGGACGGGACATCAGTCCATTGCAAGGCACCCCAAGCAGGATTCAAATCCCAGAACCACCAGAGAGTAGGACCTGGTCAAACCCACTGCACCACCACGCCCCTGTGAAAAATTATAATGGTACAGAAATTTGTTGTTGCCAGTTGTACAATATTTTGGTCATGTCTTCTCATTGAACTACTGATTTTTAAAATTTTTCTCTATATAGAAAAGTGGGTGATTTTACTGTTGCACAGAATTGCTTGTAGACATTTCGTAAAGCATTATGCAGTTTTTTTTTTTTCAATGAACAACAAGGACAAATGCTTTTAATTATTTTAATACTAGTCATTTTATTGTGCCTTTGCATCAGGTTTCAAAGAGTTAATTGCTGGAGATAAAACACCAGATATGTTTTGCCTCCAGATATCCATTAAAGTGTTGAATGCTGTTTTCTATTAAAGACTATATGCCAGATGTTCAGATTCTAATCATTGGAGACGTAATGGAGTAGAATGTTGCAGTTTGTGACTTTACTGTCATCCATGCTGTTTACCGCACAAGGGAGAACTATTTCAAATACGTAATTATATCTCATTATTACTCAAGTTTTATTTTTGTGCGATGGAACAAAGCCTTATAAATTGGATACATCCGCTGTGACCATGTTTCCTTAAAGACTGATAGTATTTCTCATGACTTGAATGAATGAATGAATGAATGAATGAATGAATGAATGAATGATTTGTGCTACAGCCATTCATGTTTTAGGTAAGGTCATTGTGTAGGTCTACTGGCATCAGACAAAAGACAGATATGTGGACTGTCCACCACTTTTTGACTGTTGCTGGTCTTCTGCACACATTGTATGAGATTGCCACATTACAAATTAAACTAATGATGAATGATAATGAAGGCTCAGGGACTTGGCATTTCTTTCTCTTTCACCTTTCTTGTCATGTCTGTGGCAGTTCTATATCCCTGTATTAAGTGAATTACTGTTGCAACATTAGACTTCATGGCCAAAGCCTGAACTACTGGCATGTTGTGTGCTTTGACATCATCATCATTTAACTTGTCATCCTTTTCAGGATATGATCATTTTTATTGCCATCATCTTAGATTCCTCACCCATAATTTCAAACTGGTGTGAGACCATTTCCTTGCAGAGAGAAAAACATTTGGAGTCTCTGCTCTGTTTACATGTGGGGACCTGACAGTCTTAGCTTTCAAGTCTAGACTCAACAGACATCTTTGACCAGCAGTTTTTTTTTTTTTTTTTTTAAAAGGGGTGATCCCCCTCACCTTTTTGTTTATGCTGCTCGAGATGAGATGTCTGCGGAGGCTACAGTCTGCTGCACTCTGACACTGTCACTCCTGCCCTTTTTACCAGCCCGGTTTATTCTCTTCCTGGGAGCACCCCCTGAGACCCTCGCTCAGTTTCCTCTGGCCTCCAGACAAAGTTATATATCCAAAAACACTGCATATTAGATATACAAAACAGAAAACTGCATAAATGATTACATTTAAACTATTCCTTTATGTATTGAATAATTACATATTTTATGTTATACTTCATTTCCAGTGAATCCATAGAAAGGGCAACTAGGCTGTTATTTATTTCCAAGGGTCTGGTACAAATTTTGGGGGGTCTGATATTTTTAAGCAGAAACAAATGTTGACTCATATTCCTTGAAAAACTGACTCATACACATTTTTCCAAAAATAAAGTTTGCACTGTATCATCAGTGACTATATTTGTGCGTGATTCAGTGAGCCGCACATGTGCAGTGACTGAACATGCAACGGCTTCAGCCCTCCAGTCCTGTTTCCAAACGATGATATCTTTCACGTCCTCTGCGGCAACATGGGTTGCCTGTGACGGCTGGGCACTAATTGATATTTTCATTAACAACAAATATATGCTCCTATTTCCATCTGCGATAATGACCATTTCTTTGGAGAGCAGTAGAGTCGGGTAATGGGCCTGATGTAAAAGAGAAAGCTTGCTTAATGAATACAAAGGGAGAGCTGTCTCTCTGTGCTACTCTCAGCAGTAGGTTGCTTCGTACTTATGTCTTAAACATAGCTTCTTGGATATAACATGCAGTTTTAATTCTGAAATAACTTTTAATTCGGAAATAAAAAGAGAAAATGAGAAAGTGGGTATTTGCTCTAAATGTCCATTGCCTGAGCTCAAGCCCTAACTGGTTTTATTTAGTTCCTTCACTATATCTAATTATAAATTATTTTAGATACTATAAAAGGATTAAAATATAATAGATGTATAATGTGCATAGATATTGCAGCATACGGTTCCCTTTTTTTTTTTTTTTTTTGATTTTTATTACACTGCCATTTCTGTATCTGATCAGTGCTGATACTTGTGTCCCAATCAGTTGATTTTAGTTGGTGGTTTCTGGATACGGTTTTCATAGTGTCCTTTATTTCATTGCAAGCATTAACTATTGCATTTGCATGTGTGTGTGTGTGCGTGTGCTGAATAAATTACCCAATGCTAATTTATTTCAGAGAGTCACATTTTTGAAACTATACTTTATTAACACATATTTTATTGAGGCAACACTGGCCTCTCTGAATTGCCGATAGTGTGTGTATATGTCTTAAGGAAGGTATGCATGTGTGTGACTGGCCTTCAATGGACTGGCATCCCATCTAGAGTGTAGACTCCCTCAAATTTTTTGTCTCCAGGAAAGCCCCATGATCACTTCCTCTCTGCATTAGCACAAACAGTTAATGACAATGGATGAATAGATATATTTTATCAGTTAAACATCACACAGGAGATAAAAACTCTGTACATAAGAAATGCAGGACATACCAGAGAAATGTTTAGACTCAAGCAGGTATTATGCCACAGTCTGGTGTTGACCATTCATTGAGTTTGAACAATTAGCTTGTAATTTGATTCTATAAGAGAAGCTGACAAATTAAATATGCATATGACAAAAATGTAATATCTGGACTTCAGGATATAATATATTGAAAGGAGAAATTATGTGTTTGCTTGCAAAACAGAAAAAAGTAGTAATGTCAAGTGAATAAGTTTTATTTAAGTGAAATTAACTGATGCTCCGTTTAGATGTCTAAATTGTCATGTCACACCATCACATTAGAGCATCTCTCCGAGGTAAAAGTGTCCTTGAATGAAACTCCATGTTCTCAGTAGGTGCTTTGCAAGACTGCCCACTGCAGTTATCTAATTTGCTTTTACTCTTGTCGTATTCAGCCGTGAACCACATATGTGCTTTTGATGGATAATTTTTGGTGTACAAAGAGAGAAAAATGACAGAGGCCACGTTGAGCAAAAGAGGCAGCAACCCTCCTATGGGCATGAAAGACGACCTAAATGTACAATATGCTGTGTCACGGGTATGCGGGTGGTGAGGCTGGGTGCTCGGTAACAGTGGGCGTTCTGTGATGTTGCGCTTGTAAAACAAGAGATCACCTTGGGCAGCTGCGTAACCTTCCGCCGTTGTTACGGCGACGCACAGCTGATCAGCAGCCGAGCTGACAACTTCATTCAGCTGCCACCTGCGAGCTGTCAATCAGGCAGCCGTCCCCGGGCTATTGATGGAGCTGTCAGCCCAGCTGAGACGTGTCTGTCAAAGCTTTCACTCTCCAGCTCTTCTAACTTGTTCGGCACCACAACCCCCATTCTTCTTCCCTTCCCTTATAACCAGATTGTGTAGGCATGCATTCATATGCAGTATGTGATTCTATGAGAACAATGTGAAGATATTTGATCTTATTTTGCTCTATTTTTTTTACTCAGTTAACACTTTAACCCGCTGGATATTTTGATGGAAATGGCTTAGCAGGGGCTAGAAGTCCATTCCTTTATCCCTGTGGTTCCAAAAACTATGGTCCTGGCCCAACTGCAGACCAAGAGGGTTTTCCTAAGGGTCACAGGAAGGTCTCAAAAAAGGAACGAGCACAGTACTACACGGATATTGCTTCATGGACGCATATGGAGGATACTGAAATGGTAAATAAAGTAGAATAGATGTAGAAAACACAGCATTTATATATACTTGATATGACAATTTTCTCATATGTTCAGGTTCAATACTTCATGAAGCATCAAGCAGACCAGCAAGGAGCCTGCTGTTAAGTAATGCTCTGTATACATCTGTATCTGTATGTAATAATACATATAGTTTTGCTTTTTAATCTTCATTATGATATGCAGTTTTTATTTGTTACTACTTATCTAAATTTACTGAAACTTTTTCATTTTTTAAAATGTATTTTTTTTTATTTAAATGAAAAATGTTTGATTTTCATGCAAAACTGTTACAGGTAAGTTTTATCATTGGAGCTTATTCTATTCTATTGTTCTTTGTCCATCAGTATTAAATCAGACATTGAGGAGCTCACCCTCAAAATGATACAGTTCCATAGTAGGCACTGAGATAATCTTTGCTTGTGTAATAATTTAATTTTTATGTAAATTTGCTATTTAGTTCAATTAAAAATGTTCTAAGTCATTATGTGTTGGTAATTAATACAGTAAAACTATATGAATAAATGCAATATATCAAAATGATCATTAAAAAGTCCCAGCCAGGACAAGATTGTATTGAAGGCTGCCACCAAAAAATTTTTGGAACCACTGCCTTTAACCATTACATTTCCTCTACCTACAATAGCAAGGCAGCTCCATGACCCCAACTTTCTCATTTGTGGAACAGAAGATTCATTTACACTACATTTGCATGTTTAGCAGACACTTTTCTCCAACATGAGTTTACAGTGTGAAGCTGCTTACAGTGATTTTCCCATTTATAGAGGCAGGTCATTTGTACTGGAGCAAGTCAGGGTATGTACATTGCTCAAGGGCACTGAAGCAGGAGGTGGGATTCGAACCTGCGATCTTCAGATGCAGAGGCAGCAGGTAACATTTGGAAGGGGAGCTGGGACACGTCCTCTGCTTAAAGCAGGCACACCTGTGCACAAGCTCTGAAGGCAGATAAAACATTCATACTCTCATAGTTGCAGCGAATTTATCGCACATTAATAGCACTCTTAAGCTCTCTTTGTTATCTTTGAAGGGAACCCAGGGTCTTATTTTTCCTTGTAAAATACCGCTGGGGAAACAACTAAAATCCACTAAGCTTTCTAAAAGGCAAGTGCAACCCTACTCTTAACATCAGAGGGAAATACAGTGGCAGAGGAACAATAACTGAACCACCAGCCTCTGCGAAACCTATTAAATAATGCAACACTTCAAAACTGAACACCTGTTGCTATGATGTGCTGATACAGATATCAGGGGGATTAATTAAAAGTTAATTTTATCATTTCATTTTTGAAGCATTTTCCTGTGAAGACAGAGTCCCTGGCTTCTGATTTTTGATGCAGTGTTATCAGAATCTGGCAAACACTTCACATATACACATTTATAGTTTTTAATCTCATAATTAATATGCATCTCTCTGTTTTATACATACTGGAAAATTTCTAAATTATCAAACTGTGCATTTTCTGAAAAATAAAATAAAATAAAATAAAGAAGTATATAAAAGAAATTCTGGTTAGAGAAAGAAAGCATTCACTTTCAGTTACTGCTCTTCTGATATGCAGGACACATCCTAAATATGTTACAGAAACAACAAAAACATACATTTGCACCTTAAGAGAAATTTAGAACCAGAGTGTTTTTAGCACAAGAATAGAATGCCTTTGTATTGTGAGAGGAAAAGAAACAGGAGAGGAGATCATGCAAACTCTACATCTAACTGCACCTTAGAGGTGCTGAGGCCCCTCATTCCCCTCACCTTTGCTGAAGAGCGACCTTAACCTTCGAGGTCCTAGGAAGAATTTTTAAAAATAGATCTCTGACCTGGTTGCACAGGAGGATGACAACACATTTAAGTTCAGCCCTGTCTCCATCTCCACCTAAGACCTATCAAAGAGTTTGGGCCAGCGGATAACCGCTCTGTGCCGGCCAACCATTAACATGATTCTGTTCCCAGTTGAGAGGCTCATAAAGACATTGCCATCAGTCTCTCAGAACACACCAACACACATTTAACACACACACATACACACTCACACAGAGCTTCCTTTTTAATGCATTACCCTCAAGGGAGACATGCAAGCTGTAGCACTTCAGCATAGATATAAAAATAAATACTATGGGCAGGATTTATATATGTTTTTTATGCTGCAGTAAAATATGGACATTGTATATAATTTGTTTTCCTCAGCTTAGTTTTACCCTAGTGAAGAAAGATGCAAGATGCAGACTTTATTATTCTATAGTATTACTGTACTGAATATGCCTGGAGAGGTCACAATAACATTTATGTTACATTTGCATCGACATGGTGAAATAATAACGATTATTTGAAATATTTTGCTTTAACAATCATTCTGTCAGTATCATTGTCTACCACTGTTCTGCACATTATTGAATAAATGAAAATTGAAACTTGGAAAAAAAAAATCACAAAGTCATATCGATGACTCATCAAGCACAAGGTTGTCAGTCACTTGCTTCCCTGTTTGTCGGCAACACAATGGTTTAAATGACTTAATGGACATTTTTAAATGATAGCTTAAGAATTAGTTCAGTTACTTTTGCTTCTGGAGCAACAGGCAGCTATGATGGTGTTTTAACATGTTGGTCATGTCTTCCTTATTAGTAAATGCATAACAATTCAAGTGTTTAATGTTCCCTTTTTACATGCCAGAATATAAGACAAATGAACTGCTAATTATCCACTTACATTCATCTAAATATTATTACTACTGTAACAGCATATATCAGTGTTAATCGTATTTTCTGCACAAAATTATATGAAATTCCGGGTTGGTGAATGATACCAGCACACAAACACACAACCCATTGCTCAAGTGCACAAGCAAAACTCATAACATAAGTTGTACGGAAAAAATAGAGATGAAACAATACAACACACACATACATACACGCACACACAAGTATGAGCATTACTCATCCTTACAGGCTTGAAAACAAATCTGCAAACAGACTGGAGCGAAAATAAAGAGGAGGTGATGAGACAGATACTCGGAGCACGAGTGTAGTAAACGCGGAGGCCCCCGAGGGCATGGAACCCTCCATTTGGCCGTATTTACATGATGTATGGCTGAAAGCAGACAACATGTGGGTGATTGAGTATTCATGGCCAGTGGTCTGTGTAGCATGCTGTACCCGCCGGGGTCCCTTAAAGCCATTATGACTCTGTGGGCCTGTGGGATAATAAGCTTAGGAGAACTTCGATTATGGCTGCAGAGCGAAGCCAGGAAAAACTCCTCTCAGTGGGCTGACATCGTTTTTATTAGCAACACCCATCTGAGGTCCTTGGGAAACATATAATTCGAGGCAAGGCATTTATCAGTAGCTGTGTGAGTACTGGCAAGGCCTTCTCTCATGCCCATGACGGTTCTCTTTGTCACCCACAGCTTGGAGCTGAGGTTATCATCTTGTTCTGGCCTATCACCCTAAGAACCTCTCTCAGCAAGATTCCCTTTCAACTGCCTTTTGACTTGTCCATCATCATCACATTCACCACTGGTGCCAGATCACTTGATTGGCACTTTTTCGAACTTACAACTTAAAACTATATGGCTGGTAGATCTAATTTAGTGTTTAAGAGCACATCTCTAACCAAATTGTTGCAGGATGATATGTCATCAGATGCTGTACAGTTGAACCCTTGTGCAACATGGATAAATGGGATGATGAAAATGAAATCTGACTCACAGGGACTCATGATGGTTTTCTACATAAAGAGGGAACAGAGGTGCTTTACTATTGTCTTTTTTCCTCCTTGCATGTCTTTGGCTACAAACACAGGAAGAACATGCAAACTCCACACAATATGAGCTCTGCTCAAAGTCATATCCGCCAAACAGCACAGGATCTGAGAGGCACCTGCTAGACCCACTGTGCCAACATGTCCTTTTGAGTAACATACTCAACCTTGCTTGTTTCAGTAAACTCATCTGTGCAAACTGATACAATTTACCACGGATTAAGATATTAGTTCTGCAATATGATCAAACATATATTTGCTTAGTTATATGTTGCTGATTCTGGGCGAGTTCAGCGATTTTATTTTGGCTGAAGACTTGTTCCCATAGCAATATGGAAAGGGCCTGTATTCTTCATATGTATCAGCATTCTTACCCCCAACATCAGTCCAGGGTCTTTTAACATGAAGGAACACCATACATGTTGCCTGAAATGTGAAACAGTTCATGTTTCATCTATAGCGGTGTAAATTTTACTCGAACGCTATTTGAGTGAATTCAGACATAGTTTCAGATGCAGGTCAGTTAGTGTGGAGTTTGTATGCTGTCCTTGTGTTCGCTAGGGTTTCCTCCTATTGCTCTGGTTTCCTCCTCCTACACTCTGAAGATGTTTTTTTTTCAGTGAACTGGGCAATCTAAATTGTCCATTGTCTGTATGTGTTACATGGTCTTAGATCGATCTGCTGTATAGTTGGTTGACTGATTTTAGCAAGTTATGTGCAGCATATCTACCATTGTCATTTCCCTTGGATAAAGTCATCAAAATACTAGTTAGTAATTATTAAATGTCACTTTGTAGGAAATTGTTTGCTAAATGAATAAATGTAAATGTACATGTTGCATGCATCAAATCAACTTCAAACTGTTGCTCAGGGGTCAGTCCCTTCAGTAAAGTCCTACTCATTCTATAGTGTACAGGTGACATGTAGAGGAGCATTCCCTCAACTCAAGGGCTGGTAAATAAGTAACACAACAAAACCCCACCCGGGTACCTGTGGGCCCTTGAGAGTGCTAACTGTCATATGCGTCATGACCCCCATCCCTGGGCTTCCCCTCCCTCAGCCATGCTCCTTTCTCCCTGCCACCCCACCCCTATTGTTTCACACATGACAAGTGACAGGCCTCAGCCTCCTGTTGACTCGATAATCAAAGTCCTGCCAGGGCTGTCAATACCCTGCAGACAGAGGAAAGCCTGCTCATGGTCGGGAAGGCTTTCGGGGGCGGGAAGGAAACCGGTGCCTTCGGATAAATACTGTCACTTCCCCTCACCTGGTACGCCTCACCCCCACTTGTCACACAGTGCTCTTCATTAAGTGGAATTAGTTTTAAAGCATTTTGCTTAATGAACTCTTCAGGTTTATTAATTGCACCTAATCATGATAAATGTGGCCGCTCCCATCTCCCGCTGCCACTGTGCGTTGATGTCTTAATTGTAAAAAGAGACAGTATGATAGGGATCGAATTAGTTTACAATGGCAACCTTACACAATGACAGGTTTTATGCTACCTGCAGCCTTTAAGTAAAAACAACAATGCCTGGAAAATCACTTGAGATGCTTCTATTTTTTGTCTTATGACTATTTGTTCAAATTATCTATCTATCTATCTATCTATCTATCTATGAGCCTGTTTGTTAGTTTAGTTTAGTTTAGTTTAGTTTAGTTTTGTTTAGCTTAGTTTAGTTTTGCAACAATACATAATTGGTCTAAAGTGGCTCATGCCATTCCTAGCAATAAACCCGTTTACTCTGAGCAACAGGAGACAGAAAAAAGTATACATCTATGCTTAAATGTGAAAGTCCCCCCATTTTGGAAAGCACTGAGCTTTTCTCTCTTTGTATCTCATAAAAACTGAGTCATATGACTTCTGCTTTCTTGGAAATGCCAACCAGCCACAGGTTTGGGTGAAACGCAGGTCTCATACATTCACTGAACCCGAATCAGCAAAGGGAGCAAATTGACAGCCACTGTGCAGAGAATAAATTAGACAACTAAACATCATCATCTCGACATGGAACTTTTCAAAATAACGTGTTAATGTAGAAAAAGAAACATATAACAAGTCGCACTGCAAAGAAAATATCCTGGCCATTCAACATTGCCTTAGCACGGGGACATTAGATGTGCAGCTACAAACGCATAATGGTATATTAGAAGCACTTTATAAAACCTTGTTCAATTCTGACACGTGACAGGTGATGGGTGATCCACCGTCTCCTTATTAAAATTAGGGTTTTCATCACAGATGGGAGTGCTTGCAGCGGAAGCTGACAGTAATCTCAATCAACTGTGTTAAAAGTGTCTTATCACGACACGAGAGCTGCCTCCCCATAATTCCCCCCCATTTGAATTTAGCATGCTTCCCATGGAATGCTAAAAAAAAAGGGAATAAAAAAATCACCTGTCTATTAGAAGCTCCTGCGGGATGGCCGTCCCCGGAGACATCATTAGAAGATTTGACTGTGCCATACATTAAGCTCATCAGAACCACCTCGGCCCCTCCAATTAAGAAGCTTTCAACAATTCTTGACAACGATTATGTAAAAAAAAAAAAGTCAACATGCAGCAGACAGATTCCTTGAAAATGTGGGGTGCTGCAAGCCTGGGTGGGGCATGTGCATGTGTGTGTGTGTGTGTGTGTGTGCGTTAGGGGGCTTGTGGTAAGGCAACGTCAGCTGACTTTGACGTGGAGCAACCTGCACTGATCTCACTGGTGAGGAAGACTCCATCCCTCCTTTGTCGCTCTCACTGGGCTGTCGAAGAGACGTGACGGGCGGGCGATGCCACCTCCCACCAGGATGCTTCTGTCACTTTTGCGTTCAGTCAATAAATTGTACATCTAGTTATGGTGGGTGAAGCGTATTGCCGCGCGTCAGCCGGTGTCAGGTTTTACCCTAGCAACGCTCACGCTACGCTCCAGAACCGTTCTGCAGCCTTCTTTATTTTAGCACAATGCCAAACCCATGGGCTGCTCTCAAATTCAGGATAACAACTGTTGCAGCACTTGCTGCACTCCTATGTCCTAATAGAAATTTGTACCTGTGTGAAGGTGATCTCCGTATAAGCATCCACTAAACAGAATCAGTAACATTTTTCTCTCGCTGCACTGCACTCTGACTATGCTATAAGGATCAGAGCAAAAAAAAAAAACATATATATATATATATATATATATATTTAAATTGTAAAAATCATTCCTATTTAATTCATAGCTACATTTGAAACCATTGGTAACATGCATGGCACTGTGACAATACTATAAGTATCAAGGTAAAAAATAAAGTAACATAATTATAGCTATTTTCTTCATGGCTAGATATATTCAGAATAACAACTGTTGCGATATATGCTGCACTCCTGTAAGATGTTTTCCATGGAAGCATAGTAAAGAATTAAACATCATCACTAACATTTCTGTTCTGAATGAAGGTTACAAGAAAGGTATGAAATTTAAAAAAATCAAAAACTGAAGCTATTCTGACCATGGCTAGATATATCCAGGATACAAATTGTTATGATGCATGCTGTACTCCTCTGTACTAGAGACAAAACCTTTACTTGAAGCTGCTTTCCATGTAAGCATCCGTTTAAAAGCATCTCTAACATTTCTGTTTTCCTGCACTGCATTCTAGCTATGCTATAAAGATGAGGATAACAAAAAATAAATAAATGTGATTTTATAAATTAAAAATTATAGCTATCTTTTTGTGACTAGATATAATTAGAATGTGATTGAATTAGTCTATCTTTACATGTGTTAATCCATAAATCTGTATTTTTCCTTAAATTCATTTATTCGCTACTATCTATTTACTTGTGTCTTTTGATTCCGTATTTAGCATTTTATTTATTTTATTGAGTATTTATTTTTTCATTAAGCCCAAATTATAACTGAAGCTATACAAACTTATGTGTTTATCCTCCTTGTTTCTGCTAAAATGAGACCCAATAACTCCTATTATAGGTCTAATATGGTGGATTAGGAGCTGATTCTAAGCTACTTGGGCTCTGAAGAGCCCCATCGATCGCTTGCTATTTTCACACATTTTCAGCGACTGGCGTGTCCTGCAGCAGGCAGTATAGTCTAAATTAGTTATCCGATTGGTTCCTTTGATTAATGACGGACTGCAGCCTCGTTACCTGACAGCGAGTTTAGAATAATCACTGCAATGGGCTGCTAATTCCACACCGATGCACCTCCCTCCCCGCATACATACACGTACACTTTGTATAGTTCATTTATAAAATTATTTAATGTTTATGTCCTGAGTTGTAATTTATTTCTGACACCAATATGGGCTGTTGTAGAATGTCACAAATGGATAAGAAAACAAGGTAGACTTGATGTACAAATCAATGGCTTAGGCTCCAGGGAATAAGAATGCTATAATCAAGATGCAGGAGTTGACCTCGTGTGCATTTCAACTTGTCAGCTTGTGCAACGCTAAAAAAAAAGCCCAGAACAAATTATCGCCTACAAGAGGACGGAACAATATTTCACTCGAAAGTATCGTGATCCTTCTTACTTTACTACAGGAAAGTGGTGGAGATTTCTATTTTTCCCTATTTATAAATTTGTAGACATGTGGCCCCCAAATATTTGGCAGCAGCATTCAATTTCCCCTTCTGTTTTCCTTTTACCCCAATATAATAACATTTCCACAGCCTTTCAGGATAACGTAATAGATATAGAACATAAAAATACACAACCCAATAACTTTCACACTTAATATTTGATCCTAATTGAAAAGGAACATGTGTGTATGTGCTTATGTGCATATGTGCGGCATGTGCTCCATGTGATGGTAATACATCTATAAAAATATTGGTTTTTGGTTTGTGTTTTCAGCATTTGGAAACTCATCAGTACCTGAAATGGAAAAAAAAAAAAAAATGTTACAAATGACAGCAGTGGAGCTGCACTACAGATTGCTCCTCTAATTGAAGAACAGCATTAGAAATACTTGTCTTTTAAACAAAAAAATACATTAGGCAGACTATTCTTTTAAATAATGTGAAGTTCATGATCCACATGGTGCGGACTACAAAGAAAGAGAAAATGCTAATTGGACATACTTCACTAATGCTGTCAAGTCAAAAAGAGGAAGCATTAAGTTATTATTTTTAATAATGTTTACAAGTATATCCAGTCATTACCGAAGGAGTGAAAAATGGCAGCCTTGGCAAAATTTGGCAGCACTACTTTTCACTACTGAAGTTGCTCATCCTCTGCTTGATAGCAATCATTACTTTTATTTTTTAACCCAGGCTACAAATGAAGACAGATGAATGCTTGGGGTTTAAATGTGCATCCTGCTCAGGCTGCAGGATTACAGACCAGAAACAACTGATCGGGAATAGCAGTGAGATAATACAGACGGAATCAGATTGCAAGGGACTGAAATAACAACAAGACAAAAGAAATGGGATATTTATGATACAACAAGATTTTTTTCTTTTCATTTTTTTTCAACTCATGAAGATTTTTTTTTAAAAAAAAAAAAAAAAAGATCTGCCACCAGCACAAACAAATGTGCCAGGTGCAGGAGTTCTTGAAACAGAATATTATGATGTGGATAGCTACATTTCCTCGGGAAAAAAGGAAAAACAGCAAATCTCGAGTTTGAAACTGAATGCAATATTTCCAGAAAAATGTATCTGATTTTGTTCCAAGGCTGTGTATTTTAAAAAGGTCTTAAAGTGTTTTGCTGAAAGTTTATGGTTCAGTTCACAAATCAGAAAAGTATACTCTAAAATTGAGACAATTTAAACAGATGCTTATTAAACTGCCCTCTTTTATTGCTGAGATAATGGAAAAGAGAATTGAAGATACCTACAAAGCAAATGTATATTCTAAATAAAATGTGTATGAATGAAATACATTTGTCATGTATGAGAGCACACGAGAATCAAAGTAAGATGCTGTTGGCAAAGAAACTCTACTTCTGTTGGCTCTGACCTGATCTTACAGGTGGATGTTTTGGAGATGTGAGTGTCGGGTGTCTTCCCAGAACAAATATATGTGGGTGTTAGAAAGGCATGGGAGCAACTGCACACTCACACAAACTTGAAAACTGCTATTCCACTATAGTCTTTTATACAATAGTAAGTGTGTATTCTTCTTTGCGTTCCATCTTCAGTAATTACATGTATTATGCTTATTTCATGTTTCCATTTCCCTGTTTGGAAACATCTGATTCACATTTATGTTTCTTCATGTAGAGCTTGCTTTTTTTTCTAAAGTTATTTACAAATATTCTTAACTAGTATTTAGCTGCAAGAGAACTACTGCACAAGACATGCTATATTAAAATACCTGCAATCATTCACCTATTTATACAGCAAAACAATGCAACACACTCAGCCACGCACTGTGTTTGGAACGCAGGGTGAACACTGAAACATCACCGATAGTATTGGATTCAAACTCATATCCAAAACCACAGTGTGATAAGTGTTCTACTCTAAAAAACAGCCTTTTCTTTACATGCTGTACAACACATTTGCCATACATTGGTGCTGTTGCACATACACACACCACAAGAACACACACATACTGTACATATGGTGCAGCTTGAAAGTTTCTGAGCCCCTTGTGTCCCTTAATTTTACCACAAAATCATTATTGAATCAAAAACATTTGTTATCATCTGATAAAATACATGTGTAATGACCAATTCCATATCTTGCTTTAGAGGAAATTGTGTGTAGTAGAAAAAAACTGAAGCAGTATAGGTGTATGTTACCTTTTACACACATATACATACACATATTTAGCATATATGCATATAGCAGTATGTAAAGAGGGGCATGGTGGCATGGTGGGTTTGGATTGTACCCACCGTGTGGGCGGTTTGAGTTTCGAGCCCCGCTTGGGGTGCTTTGTGGCAGACTGGCATCCCATCCAGCATGTGTCTCCTCCCCCTTCAGCCTTGCACCCTGTGTTGCCGGGTAGGCTCTGGCTCGCCCCGACCCCGCCTGGGACAAGCAGGTGTGGGCAATGCAATATATAATTATTTATAAATTTATTTTAAGATTTAAGATGTAGAACCCATAAGTTTATTTTAACATTTTATACAAAAACAGTGACTGTTCATATAGGGCACACATACTTTCAAGCAGCACTGCATTCATTTCCCTCTCTGTGTCTGCAGCAGTAACGCTAATTGTTAGAATTATGCTGCAGCAAAGCATTGGCCAAACAAGTACATAACATGCTCATCAATCACAATCTGCTCTAAGTTCAAGCAAAAAGCACAACTATTGTACTTCACTGGGTAGAAATCTAAGTCTCACACGGACAGATGCATCCTGAAGATATTGCTTAACTCCAGTGTTTTCTTCACATGTCGCCCAACTGCGTGACTCTTCTCACACACATTTACATTTATTTATTTAGCAGATGCTTTTGTCCAAAGCAACTTCCAGTGGACTCTATGTAGTGTTATCAGCCCACACACACCTTATTCACCGCGGTGACTTACACTGCTAGATACACTACTTGCTCTGGGTCACTCATCCATACAGCAGTGGAACACACACGCTCTGGCACTCACACACTATGGGGAAACCTGAGCAGCATGTCGTTGGACTGTGGGAGGAAACCCATTCAGACACGGGGAGAACATGCAAACTCCACACAGACTAAGCGGAGATCGAACCCACGTCTTCTCGCACCACCCAGGCGCTGTGAGACAGCGTGTGTGAGACAACACACATATTTAGTTTTCTACTTAACATTTTAAAGTCATACACATTAGTTTCACTATTCTTTCAAAAGGAAGGATAGAGCAGGTAGTATAGAGGTATGTCCTTGCACTGTAAAGGCACAGGCTGAAGCCCCATCCCTTACTATTGTACCCTTCATTGTAGTACTTACCCTTTGTGCATACTGCAGAAATTAGCCAGCTGCATTTATAAATGGGTAAATCAGTATAAGCAGTTTAACATTGTAAGTCATTTTGGAGAGAAGCATCG
This sequence comes from Scleropages formosus, assembly GCF_900964775.1. Taxonomy (NCBI): domain Eukaryota; kingdom Metazoa; phylum Chordata; class Actinopteri; order Osteoglossiformes; family Osteoglossidae; genus Scleropages; species Scleropages formosus. The sequence continues at coordinate 21,198,368 of NC_041812.1, read as the reverse complement.
GATAAATCAGTGTAAATGGGTTGAATGTGAATATAAGTAAGCATCATTAGAAGAATGTTGAGATAAATTCAGAGAGTGCTTCTTTCTCCTCCATGCTGGGAAAAAAAAAACGCAGTGTAATGATTAGTTCCCTGTTGAGTCCTTGCAGATGTGTGCATGGCCAGAGCCTCAAAGCTACAGCTGTGCCCTAACAAGCTTAATGAAACCGAACCAACGAGAAGATCTGGGATGGAAAGCAATTTTTCAGCATTCGCTTCCTTTCACCCCCATCTCCTGTCTGCCCTGCCCCCATTCTCTCTCTTTCTCTCTTTCTTTCTCTCTCTTTTTCTCTCTCTCTCTCTTCTTTCCTTTTTAATTAATGGCTTTTAAGGGGGCTGTGTGGTTCTTGACGCAGCGGCTGGGGCTTACCAGTCTGCCTCTGTCTCTCCATTATTGACGTGTGAGCCGAGGAGATGAGGCCTTGACGGGGGTGGCTCATTTGAGGTGCCTGATTTTTTTTTTTTTTTTTTTTTTTTTTGGCGGAGCCCTAACACCTGTCTGCTCATCTCCTGCCAGTCCTCGCCGGAGCCCTCTCTGACAGGGCTGTCTGATTTGCCTAATGACGTGATTGATGGACAAAATGCGGAGGAGCACAGACGCCCCCCCCCATATACACACACCCACCCACCTACATACACACAGAGACACACACACACATAGTCCACAACAGTGTGTCAGTAGACCTTTATGGAGTGGCTGCAGAAGGTATATTCTCCTGCATGGCTCATTACCCGGTAATGGTGTTTCCCAGGTAAAAGCTGATTCCTCTTGTGACGCCGGTGAGCAGGCAGCTTTATGGACTCACCCATCACAACAGCCCATCATGCGCCAGGGGAGAGTGGGTGGTCGCTCCTCGCTGTCGCCTTGTGTGGCACACGGGCCGTGCTTCAGGATAACATGAGCTATTTTGTTAATGCAACTGTGAGTCATTTATTTTTCATTGTAAGATGGTATGTCGGACATAACATATACAAAGTTGGCTATTTCATGTGACTTTGAATGAATGCTCTTTGACTGCTGGCCTCAGTTCTATCTAGCAATACATGACTTCTTTGTCACTGTATGTGTGCAGTATATCACCATATTCATAACTTCTCCTTCACTGTTGCTTTCCATGACTACCTGCATGACTAACCTCTGGCTGTATACAATGGGGAAAAAAGCCACACTTGAACCGAGAAGAATCTGTATTCAATAGTATATAGATACCCCGCACATGAACACACACACACACACACACACACACACACACACACACACACAGAGTTATGTTACATAATATGATACTAGTTTGTTCCTGAAAACAAACAAATAAAAATAAAAAAAATAAAAACTAGATAAGAAAATAACTGTGTGGGTACATAGTACCCACAATGCAGTGCGTCTCACAGAGTTGCTTGGTCCAATTCCCAAATGAGGTTTCTGTTTATTGTACTCGACTCAATGTAATGCGGAGGGACTTGATGCTGCAGACCAGACAATTCAAAAACTGGCCTGAATAACAATAAATGGTTCTAATACTTAAGGACTAGACAACTGGAAAGCCTGTTGTTGACAAACTGAATATAACAGAATGAGTGTGTATACTGAGGTGTATACTGAGTGTATATACTATATAAACATACATGTGGGGCAACAAGTAGCGCAGTTGTTATTGCTGCTCCCTCACACTCAAAGGACCTTTGGTTTAATCTTGCAGTAGTGTCCTTGAGTAATATATATATTTTTTTTTCATTACACAGAAGTAATCCTGTTAATTTTGTACACTGTTGTAAGTTCTGCTTTGTCTCTTCCTGTGGTACGCTCTGCAACGTGCAAAATAAATGATCATTTCATCTATGAAAGCCCTAGCATGGAGGGAGGGTAAGTGGGTGGTGGAGTAGTTGGACAGTGAGCAGCAGGTGAGCTCAAAGGTGTGCAGGTTTAACAGAGCAGGGCCCTCAGCAGGGCATCTGAAGAACAGTCAGTCACCAGTCACTCCAGTCTAGCATGTTACATTATTAATCATGCAAAGCCGTTTGAAACATCAAACACGGCCTGTCAGCCTCTCTGTATTAGATCGTCAAAAATCACTGGTAACTGAGGGACACGGTACATCTGGTTCAGACGTTTTGAGGAGGGGGAAAAAAAATTCTTTTAACAGACATGCGGGCCGTGGAAGAATGGCAGACTTCTTGATTGAGTGGATGTTTGACGTGATTTGAGAGACACGGTTTTAAGAAGAAAGACAGGGGATGCGATCGTGGATTGTCAGCCACAGGGAGATGAGTCCCTGGCTGAGACCAGAGGTATGTCAGAGCTGGAAACACTAATACCCAGTTACAAAGAGCAAAGCCCTCATCCTGCGTGACACATCTCTTTATGCTGGGTAGGTTGAATGTGTGCCAAGTAAATTAACAGAGAAAGCATTAAGAGAACAAATAAAATGGTCCAATAACTTTAGCACAGGTATTTGGAAGCAGTATTTTTTCAGCCTACTGCTCCAGTCCAACACCTGGGCTGTTAGACTAAGGAAGGTCCATGAGAAGACATAGAGCAGCTGTGTGGAAAAGAAACAGTCTTTCATCTGAAAGGGTTTAGTTCTTTCACGCCAACCTTGGAGATCAGGTTCCTTCTTCCTGCAGTATTACCAGTTCTGAGAACTGTTTGTGTGTCATTTTTTTCCCATGAACCACTGTGGTAACAATAAGCTACTGCAGTGGTTCATGGGAAATTCATCACTATTAATTTCAAGACCTTTTCACTTACTGTAAGGCAGCTGTTCATATTGTCTTTTGTAGCTATGTGCTGAAGAGTGGGGATACTTTCATAAACAAACAAATAAATTCATTTGTTCATTTATGCATTCATTCATTTATAGACCGGGCCATTGGAGTATGTGACCTACTTTTGTTTTTGATATAAAACAAGTTCTTCAGCAAAAGCAACTGATTAAAATACAAAAAAGGAACTTCATTTACAGCATCAACAACACTTAGCCCCTCTTGATTCACAGTTCAATCAATATTTTTCCCTTTCAGATCATTTAAATACCTACGACTTCCTTGGCTGCACCTGGTCCTCATCTCTTAAATTAGGGGCAACCAAAAAATCCAGGAGATAAAAGTGGTCTGAGCTGCTGCATGCTTCAAAGGTTTTTTTATAGACATTACATAGCAATAAAATGTATTCTATGGTGGACAGAATTTAGGAAAGAGTAAACAACATATATGCATCAAGTAACAAGTAGGGATGACCTTTGTCTTTGCTTTTGCTTTTGAACAGCTTTGGGGTTTTTGGAGCACTGCCACACAACTACATGAAGCAGAATAGTGGAGATTTCCTAAGAAACAAATGTCATAACTTCTTTGAGAGATGAAGGAGGTGGAAATCTATTCAGCACCAACCCATTTTACTTTTTTCTGCTGCTCAAGGGTCCAACATTTTTGCTCATTAACTCCGCTCAGGTTTTGTGTTTTCCCAGACTGGCATTGGATATAAACGCTTTCTAAATGGCAGCTCTGGCATGAAAATCAAGCTTGTGAAGTTCACAATTTTTTGAGACTGGGTCACAAGAATGTTGATTCAGTTCTTCAGCAGTTTTAAAGGCCTTTGTTTTGTGGTTTTAGTGACTATCCTGTTAAGTGTTTGTCTATCCCTGCCATTGTGTTTTGACTCACAGCCACTGCTTCTCTTTTCCATGCATTTTTTTTTTTCGCTGTTGCCGTATTCTGTCATGGTTTTTGACACCCTTCCGCTTGCCACATTAATGAATTTTGCCGTGTTTGTGACGCATGCACCTGCAATTCAAGAACCAACTGTTTGGTCTCTTTCTAACTCCATTAGTTGGCTCGTATATCTATAGAAACCCAATTATTAAAGTACTGGTAGTCAGACCTTTTCTATAGCTGAAACATACAGTTAATTGGTATTCATATTGTTATGACTCTTCTGTATATTTTCTATTGTAATTTTGATTTAGCTCTTTCACTGTTTTGGTCCATTTTTATCTTATGGTTCCAATGTTTCATATATCTCCTGTAGCGCTGACACTGGCTTGTGACAACATTGCTTTAGAATGAAGTTTTTAAAAAAAACGAGATCTGCAGTAATGATGAAGGCAAGGATCCATTATTCTAGTGGGTCAGTAGCAAAAGTTGCGCCTGAGGCATTCATCATCATAAAGTCTTTAGTTTAATCTTAAAGAGTCATTTGTGGGTCTTGAATCACCATTTTGCTTTAATAAAAGAGTGATAAATCAAAGATTAAAAAACATAAATTATTATTATGGATTCTGAGGAGATTGATCAAATTACTACACTTATATTTTAATGTGATTGTGCTGCAGTCCATACAGGTATCTGGACCTCAGCCAGCCTAAAGGGATAACAAAGTGTAGTTGATCCTCAACAAATAATTACTCAGTCAGATCCTCACAGGCAAGTTCCTGTAATATAACAAACAGCAATAAGGTGTTGACCTTACACCACAGTTGTTGCATCCATGTTTTGCTCTAAGCTCAGTGTTTAAAAGGGACTAGAGCAGGCTCCTCTGATATCAGAATTATTAACGTGTCAGCTAACCTTATCAGCAATCTGATATTCTCCAAAGTTAAAGATTAGTGTTGTCATTACTTCTTTAATTCACCAGTTACAATCATTGTATTTTAAGCAATTTTTACCATTTGTAAAATATAATGCATTACATTTTAATGCAAGTGTGTACTATAGGTAGATGATCAATACACTATCTAGTAAATAGCTGGTTCCAGATCTGTTTGTTAATCTTAAAATATGTATTTCTGACATCAAGCAATGACATTTAGAAGGTAGTCCAGTACAAGGAAATTTGGCTAAATCACTGTCTCTGGACAGATCGCAAAGCTATTGGCAGAACTGTATGATGGCTAATGTAGACTAAATGCAAATATTTTCAGTCAATGAACCAATCACTGAATAAACAAAGAGAAAACAGTTATGATCTGTATGGAGTACCACAATCATATGTGTATATGTATTAAAGTCACAAGTTATTACACACACACACACACATTTCCAGAACCACTTGTCCCATACAGGGTCGCGGGGAACCGGAGCCTACCCGGTAACACAGGGCGTAAGGCCAGAGGGGGAGGGGACACACCCAGGACGGGACGCCAGTCCATCGCAAGGCACACCCAGCGGGACTCGAACCCCAGACCCATCGGAGAGCAGGACTGTGGTCCAACCCACTGCGCCACCGCACCCCCATACCACAAGTTATTAATGTGTTACAAATGGCCATGAATAGTAACAAGTGAAATAGATCAAATCCGAGATGCAAATGACAATGACATGATTTAGTTAAGCTTTCCAAAGTAATCATTTGATCAATTATCATCACTGTCATTCATCATCATCCTCATCATTGGGTGGTTATGAAAACACATTTATTCCATCCGATTCATCTGATAACATATAATAACATAGCACTTACTAACCATTGTAAAGAGATTAAAAATTTCACCTGTCTGATCATCCTTTGTATAGTGATAGAGTGCACTTGACTGATTGACTTTTGCAAAAAAAATAAATGTCCTTGCAATATTCATTTATTTGTTTATTTAATCTATTTATCTATTTATATATTTATATTAATGTTTAACTTCAATATTTCTGACACAGATCCAACATGTTCTTCAAAAAAAAAAAACAGAGAACCACTGCTTCCTTCTTCATTTTGATGACACTATGTCAAGAATATACTCTATATTCTCTTCTGAGAAAAATCACCTGGAATACAATTTAGACTGTTTGGAAAAACACAGTAACTTAGTTTGATTTCATGTTCTAAAACCTCAGAGTTCCAGGTGTCTGTGGTAAGATCAAGTCATTGCTTAGTCCAAGCCAGAACAAAGAAGCTCAATGTCAGTGGTCTACTGGTATCCACCTATTCATCAGTGTCATGTGTTGACCCATACAAGTGATAGACTCCCTGGAGAAATCCTCAAGTCTCTGAGCCAAGAAGGCTTCTAACAGCAATAGCAGCTAGTCTATATTTACTTTGTTTCTTGTATTTAGCTAGTGTTGTTAGTGATAGAATTATCAGTGATTTGACTTTTCCTCTGGTTCAAGAACTGATTATAGAGTAGAAAATGAAAATGTATATTTCTGAAAATGCAATTTTACACAAATTTCATAAGTAGATAAGGTGTTTTTCATAAGACTTTCCCAACCTTCCTGTAATTTTGTTCACTACTGTAATAACTGAATTTTATCACAAACTCAACTTGAGTCCTTGCAAAAAAGGTCAGGTGCGATGCTCTTGATTCCAGTTGTTGATTCATCACTATTAATTTCAGGACCTTTAATTTGATTTTTTACGAAGCATATTTAAAATTATTGTGGCAGTGAAGCTTTTTTTAAAAAAAATAAATATACCAATATACCAGAAATTTTAAAAAACAATTTCTGGAAATTTTGCTTGTAACTTTGTAAATGTATTTCTGATTGTACTATTTATTTTGCATCATAACAGTCAGAAGATCTTAAGTGGGGTGAGCAAACATTAAAGAAAACACTGGAGTGATGGGTGACGCAGCAGGTTTGGCCTGTCCACTGTGTGGCGGGTTTCGGGTTCAAGCCTCACTTGGGGTGGTGGACTGGTGTCCTGTCCAGGGTGTGTCCCCTCCCCCTTCAGCCTTGTGTCCAGTGTTGCTGAGTAGGCTCTGGCTTGCCACAAACCTGCTTGGGACAAGTGGTTGTAGACGTTGCATTGCATTAGAGTGATGCCAGATGAAATTTGGTCAGGGTTAGACTATTACAACTGTTAGAACTAATGGCTATACGTGACTTGACCCATATGAGTTACTCAACTTAACTAGACATGAAGTTGGTGACTTGATCATGATATAATTTATTTGACTTCAGTTCCAGTTTTAATGACCCAATTACAATTTAGATTAAGAGAAAAATGTATGCCCAAAAAAAGAAACATTGCAGTGTATCTTATCAAAATAACTACTCAAGAGCTTTGTTCTGCAGAATAAAATAAAACTCCTTTCTTATCAAAGGCCGGCATAGTCTTTTTGTGCGTTATGTGGAGATTCATTCAAAAACATGTCCCATGTTCTTTTTTAAAGACAAAGTTCTCAAATAAATCAGTTGAAATCACATTTCCACCACTGGACCAGTAGCAATTAGGACAGACACTATGCTCTTTGTGTGAATCAGAGAAGGGTGACAAATACATCAAATGAAAACATCACCAGGTATAACTGCGTGGTTGTGGTTTGACTGAAGTACTTCCAGGCCAGTAGGGGGGAACGATTTATCAATGCAAGCTTAATAACGTTATTTGAATCTAACTAAAAATCAATATTTCATTACCAAATTGTTAGTGAGAATGAAGAAAGATTGCAGAGGCTGGTCAGCTGGGGTGGAGGAGAGGCGTCGGGGTGCTCGATGCAATGACGGGATGATTCATGGGCCCCGACCGGAGGAAGGGTGTCGGAGGACGAACACTGAAAACTTGGAGGGCCCGCTCCATGGTGACCTTGGTAAGGAGGGAAAAATATATATAAGAAATGAAAGCGACTGTCAACTCCCAACAGGCCAAGATCGGACCATAAATCACAGAGGAGCTTGGGGGTGGGGGTTATTGGGAGGAAGAAAAGGTGTGTGTGGGGGTTTAACCCTTGCAGCTGCTAAGCTTTGCTTCTATCTACCAAGGGAAAAAAGCAGGTATGGAAAGGTCCAGGTTCTTGTTCATTCATACAGGGGGTTCTTTATCTGATGTGCTTTCTCTTGAGGTGAACCGTGCAATCTGCAGGGAAAAACACATCCAAATGTGATATGATCCATAGTTTAATCAATGAGTCAGGCCATTACTTCCATGAAGCACATGGAGGGTGAATCTCAGACTTGTTCACAAAGGAGCTAAAAGGTTTGCAAAAAACAAGCTCTTTGGCACATGCCTACTTAAGTCAGAAGTAACTCTGCTCTGTGCTGGGTTCTTTCTATACATAAACATAAGGCAATCATTGACAAATGCCATATTTGCAGCATGACAACTGGCTTGAGTGGTATAATCAAAGCTGGAGAGGGAGAATGCAGATACATCCTATAACACTGAAAACTATAGCATTTCTACAGAATACATCATCTGTTTTTTCGTAATTATTCTTTATGCATTCTGGCTATTTTTTGAGCATCAGAAAAAGATTTTTAGTAGAACAAAGTCTCTAATATCACTATATTGTTAATTGTGACAAAGGATTACATACTGATACTGGTATTCATAATTTTACACTACAGAAAAGTTCTTGAGTGTTATGTTTTTGAGTGTTGTATAGAAAACAAGCTAGCATATTTTGTGCACAATCATAACTTTATCTAATCATGTTACAATTATTGTTCATTTGATCAAAAGTATATCTTAATAACCCTAACCCTAACTGTACATCTGCAATCAAATGTTGAATGTATGTTCTACACCACAAAACATTCTTCTCCTTTTTTTTTTACTTTCTGAACACACACATGCTATAAACAACTGTTAATATGTGCAAACAATTTACTTAACTTGTTTGACATGTTTGCATCATTAATAATTAATTCTTTCATCTTAATTAGCAGTAACATTCTTCTCTAGCATTGCCATTGCTCTTCCCAAAGAAACTGCAAGCAACAAAAAAGGCATACATGTTAATTGAATACTTTATTACATAACCATGTACAGCATATTTCGGTCAAAAAATGTGATTTTGATACTGAGGGATATGACTTTCCATGTCTGAACTATGTCCACACAATATCCATAACCGCTTGTCCCGAGCTGGGTTGCGGCAAGCCACAGCCTAACTCGGCAACACAGGGCACAAGGCTGAAGGGGGAGGGGACACACCCAGGACAGGACTTCAGTCCGCCGCAAGGCATCCCAAGCAGGACTTGAACCCCAGACCCACCACAGAGCAGGCTCCTGCCAACCCGCCATGTTTAAACTTTCCAAATTAGTTTTTCACCAAGATTAAAGCCAGATATTCCAGCGCCATGACACTGAAGATGATCCAAGGTACCTTCCTGTTTCCTTGACAAGGCTGCTGCTCTCTCAGCATTTTACTTTAAGGTGCAGCCTGTGTCCTAACAACTCTTAATGACAATTTAAAGCACTATGTATGATTTTTTAAATTTGTTTATTTATTTAAATTTAGACATACCAAAAAAAGGGCAAAAATACCTTATTGGTCCAAATTCAACTGCAAAAGTTTGCTGCTGACTCAGAAATAAGAATGTTAACTCAAAGTTTCCTTTTCCTGTCACTGAGCTGCTGTGAGGAAGGGTTAGATAAAGCAGCTGCATCAGTCACACTTAAATATCCATATTAGACTATATCCACATACAACTGATACACCTCTTAAAACATGAGTTCAAAAAAAGGTTTGTAGGACATTTCAGTTTCCATAACCAGACTCACACCACAATGGCCATTTACACTTTACAGACAGGCTAAAATAAATCTATACTGAGTGCACACACCTGCCAAAACCAATAACTGTAAGCCTTTCTATTGTTCCCAGAGTTCCCAAAGTATTTACCTAGTAAATTCAAAACGGGATTGTAGTGACTGTATACCCTACTGCCTGACTGCTTTGTGTGTCTTTCACCATCAAGTCGTCAGTGTCTTAACCTTTGCAGTTGGCCAGGGTTGAAAGAGTTAAAGCTGCCCAGCAGGGATGGAATTAATAAATAAACCAACAGCACTTCCTAAGGAAGTGCATCATATTCGGTTAGAAAATGTCAGGAAAAAAGAAAAAAAAAAGACAAAAAATAGATTTATAGTCTCTTTCTAGTACATTATTCTAGCTTGACAGTATTAATCATTCATGCCTTTCTCTTTCATTTTTCTACCTGCCCATGGATTATTGAAATAGAAAACAATGCATGGGAAAGGCTAGGAGTGGTATCAAAATGTCAACTCTGTTTTCACTGTCATATGGAGGTAGACAGGGTCAAGGGCTTCAATTATTTGAACATGCACACATTGGTACGACACGAGAGGCCACGTCACCCCCAGCTATTTACTGGCACATCTGAATAGGATTGATATTCAACACTACAGCCAGCTCCCCTGACATGGAACACGGCATTTAGAGCTGGAGAGCAGAGACCGTTATGTCAAGCTCCGAAAATATGACCAGGGTGATTGCAACAAACATCAGAGACCCACCTGAATGGTTGGTTGGAGTGGTTTTGCTTTAAATATGTTTATTTTAGATTATACAGTACAGTGCATACGTTTTACATTTTTGTCACTGCTGACCTTAGATGGTCACTTAAGGTGAGGGGAAAATTCAGAAAAATACACAGCAAGGAAGCAGTACTGCTATTCGAAGGACCTGTTCTGCTTGCCTTTCCATCAATGGTTTAGAAATGGTAAGGGTGGGAAAATGTTAACAAGGGAAAATGAGAGTATAGGGACCTTTAATGACTAACCTGAAATTGTGTCTCCTTTAAAGGCAGAAAATGTTCTTTGCTAACCTTGGGCTCAAATAAAAAGCAGGTTAAATTACTAAAATTAGCGTTATTCTTTTAAGGAACATGACTACAATGAGTTGTCCAGACATGTGATGGCCAATAGTGCTTGCAAAGGCCCATGATGTTATTGGTACGCACCGACCACCAATGCAAGCGTAATTCCGAGGTAGAAAGTAAAAAAAAAATGGATTGATAAGAAACTTCTAAATGCCATTAATTGACACATTTTCTCCTCAGTTGACAGGAGGGAGACAGAAAGGTCACAGCACAGGAGTGAAATATTTTGCGATGTGAAATATGGCCGTCATTAAACAGCGGAAATGGATGGTGGGGCAGCCTTACGTCTGTTATTGATCCACTTACAGCACTGGCGGCCGGGAGGCTTTCCAGCTGTCTACCTTGAGTGGGCTTGCTTTAAACCAGGCCAGGACACGATGCCCCCTCACAAGATTAGCGTGCACCCATTGACAACATTTGGCTTTGCCATACACATTTTGTGGTGTAAATTCACATGAGGTGGTGAAACTCAAAAAAATTATTGATAGGTAATGAATTAGGGCACATGACCCTGTACCAGGTAACAGACGTATTGGATCTGAGTCATTGTTAACGATAAGAGATATGAGGTGTTGGCACCTGGGGACCCTCCAGTTTCTACATGCAACACTGCCATCCAGAGACAGTTGTGAGAAGAAAGTTTAACCATTTCTTTTCAAATTGAATTGTTTGATTAGCATGTGCAATTTTGGCCCAGTACACACAATAGGAGCACTATTTAATCATTAGGAAACACTATTATTTAATCTTTTTTGTACAAAAAGAAAAAGATTTACAAGATCTGTGCGTTAATTGTGTAATGCAAAGATACCATTTAAGACTTACCATTGCCAAGTAGCCACTTGGGGTAACCTAATATTAATAGAATCCAGTGATTGATACACCACAGGTCAACAGCTCAAGACTTTTACACTTTCTGTCTACAGATGGTGTTCAACTAATCATTAACTTGAATGCAAAAAAAAAAAAAGATGTTATGTTCATGTCCATCCAGCCACTCTGATAGACATGACTGCAATATTTATATGAAACACAAAAAGGGTGGAGCAAGAAGACAAAACACAATAGTGGATTGTTGATGGTTTTAAATTAATGTTTAGTATCTAAACAAAAGCTGAAACTGTTACCAAGCTGTTCACTGTGAACATTTTCCTGTCATTCATCTGGCAATGAAAACATAAGCTATATTGCTAACCATATAGTTGTTAATTGTTCTGTGATAAATGAAGGATACCTGAATATTTTGATCACATTGTACTCGGACAGCTACACAATACAAAGTACCTGTACTGTAACAAGCAGAAAGAAAGAAAATCTCAACTAGCTACAGTGGTAACTGGATAGAGTCAGTTTTATATCATTCAAGCTACTGGTCCCTTTAAAGGAAACAGAATGAAAACGCATCAGAAATAAAGTAAATAAATTTGCTTGGTGCTGCTGCAGGTGACATAAAGTGATATACAAGAAGCAGAGCTGTATATGAACGTGACTGGCTGTGTGTGAATTGGAGCTCGGGGGAAAGTGTTCTTGAAAGTATTGTAGTCTATGTTCATTGACAGTGCTGGAGGAGAGGTGGTTAATTTAGACCGAATATTATGCTACATAACCACTTGACATTTAACTTGAAAAATGACTTTATGCTTCACCTGTCAGCAAGCCTGTTCTCACCATAAAAGTGAGTACAGGGGGGAAATATCAGATTCTTCCATTTTCTGGCACTATTAGCTGTTACTTCCTCCATACTTAAGCAGTTTACGGGTGCACACACATCTGTTTGGTATGCACAGCACATACTCTGCAACATGTAACAATACCAGCATGTGTTTAAAGGCAGAGTGATGGAAGGTAAAGTGAAGGATCCTTATTTTGAGGTGAGATAAACATTTCACCATAGTAAGCAATTAGGCGACGGATGGCTTTGCTTCAGGGTACCACTCCCTCCTGGTTCTGAACAAGAAAAAATAAAAAAAAGAGATACTGCATGTCATTATGGAAATGGCGCCAACTCAATGTTCATAAAATCAGAAGAAAGACTCAGGAATGAGAAATCAGAATGTCTTTCAAACAAAGGTGTAGACTAAGTAGACTCGTAAGTGTGACATGTAGCCAATGAGGACACAGTGTGTCTCCAAATAGATTCTTCAACTGTTCTGCTGGCATCTGACCAAATTCCTTCACAAAGAGTTCCTTCAGTAGAGGAAGTAATGGAGATGGAAACCATTTGTTATAGGCACCAGTGCCGCATGTGCTTTATGGTATTGATTTCTATTGACTGGGAGGACCACTGGGGATTTCGGCAAATCACACTTCCCTTGTGCCTTTCACACCACCTTCAGCTTGTGTCCTGTTAATAGAGAGAACACTGCAAACAGGAAAGAAATCCTGTAAGCTGGTGGTAGAAGTCTAGTGAAACATCATTTACCTTTCAGTGAACTGAGAGGACCCAGACCATGTAAAATAATTGCACCATTCTGGAACTCCCAATTCCATTTATTCACTGAACTAATGATGATAACTAGAAATTAAGTGCACCTTAATCACATTATGGAGCTGATTTTGAAGCTGGTCTCTCTTTTAGAGCGATTCCAGAAGTTCTTAATTATCAATGATCCCACTTGCTGGACTGAAAATGTGTAAGTTCACAGCCCAATAATGAAAGGATTTATATATGGTGATAAAACTTATAAATGTTGAAAAAGCAAAAAATGGACAAAGGGGAAAATCATCATAATCATTAAAATCATTAAAGTGTTTGTAATGGAAAATAGCTGACTTTTTATTAATGTGGTACTTTAGTAGACAATATTGATATTGCTGTGTCTATTTTTAGATTATATTACCTATATTACCTGGAAGAGTAAACAGGTGGAATTTCAAATAAAATGATTGTCCATCACTGTGGACACAAAATTTCAGAAAGACGCATCATAGACAAAACCACATAACCCTTAAACTACACACACACACTGTCTGTAACTGCTTTTCCCAAGCGGGGTCGCAGCAAACTAGAGCCTAACCCGGCCACGCAGGGCGCAAGGGCGCACACCCAGGGCGGGACATCAGTCCGCTACAAGGCATCCCAAGCAGGACCTCGAACCCCAAACCAGCTAGAGAGCAGGACCCGGCCAAGCCCGCTGTGTCACCACGCCCCCCTGAATTATACATGTTACATAAATTTTAAACCTCACATCAACAATAAATGTAATACTATTATTAATATTAATTTGTAATGTACATAAATTGCTATTTTGACAAAAGCACAAGCGAATTTTTATCCAGGTTATACCTTTCACATCAGGGAAAGAAGTGGGTTTTTACATTTTAAATCTTCTGAATGCAGTTTGCCATTAATAAGCTGCTTTAAGTTCCATAGGATTTGGTCCCTAGTCACAACCGTGGCATTATTGATGTTACCATTATTTACTGACTAATCAGGGCTCCTGAGGTACTCGATTAGAAAGGAATAAAATGCTGTATCGGTCACCTACAAGAGGAGGCTGCTAATGTATATTCAACTTTTTCTAATTCCTGCAAACTTTGCTTCTGTAGAAGAAATGAAGGCTATGCAATATTTGCAGACGAAGAAGACACAAGCGTGAACAGAGAGGTCCACGATAAAGACTCTGCAAGCAAGACAGAGCCATATACTGCTGGTAGAGCTCTGAATGTAGCATTTACACACAGACACAAATATACACCCACAAACAATAAAAACATAAAAGCCATTAATATTATGTGTAAATTTGACCCATCCTCAATTGATTCTATTTTCTCCCCACACCTGGAAGTTGGTATGTCTCATGAACACTGTCCTGCTGAGCATGCTGACAGTTTGTTGCAGATTGATTATAGCATTAATGTGTGCATTGATTTTAAATGGGACTGTAGGGGCACGAGATGATCTTTTATGCAACAGGCATCTTGTGAGGAATTGGCGAAAGCTGGCTCATTATGAAGCATTACTCTGAGATCTCTCATAAAGCAGTGCTACAGTGGCACGGTTTTTGTATTCTTACATGTTTGCACATGGTCTCCTGTCATTCTAGAATTGCTTTAAATCAATGGAACTGATCCATCATTAAGAAAACATTCAAAACAACTGAAAAAAAAAAATGCATGCTTCACTTTTTCGTTCAGTCTTTGCTCCTTCGGTGTTACTCATTGATCTCCTGTATGTTTCCTTCTCTTCAAAGGCTGATTTTGTCCTTCAGGGTATCAGGTCCTCTTCTGAAGTGCAGTTCTCCTGCCTCTAGCCGGGGGTTATGTTAGGAGGGCATGGGAATATTACAGACGACATAACAGATGGTGAGGCCCGCCTCAAACTCACTTCCTGAGCTGGCGACGCAGCTGGTAAGCCCCCCCCAACACACACACCATGGTGAGCCCCACCACTGGACTCTTTCCTGCCCAGATGTGGAATGCAATATTAGCCCCACCTGCCAGTGGCATTGCATTGTTGAACAGCATGTGGGTGCTTATTTGCGTGTGCTGAATCATCTTTTAGATTCTGTAAAGCAAGAAAGAACAGTCTTTTTTTTTATTTTAGACTAACATATGTGTTCAAAAATGCAGGCAGCTCATGTAAATTAGAAATTAAGGGCTTGGACAGCTCACTGATTTTATGTGTGTGTAATTTTTATCAACTGTTGTGTTGTGTAGCAGTCACTTTTGGAGTGAGAGTTAAAATTTAATTTGAAACTGACTGAAGTGTATGCAGTCATCCCTCGAAATGAGCATTCAGTACAGGGACCTGAGACCTTCTACTCTAACTCACGAAACATCTTTCCATGGACAAAGACATAATTTGGATTTCACACCTCTTGAGAGCACAAGACCAGAGCCACCATGTGGTCTTCTTATCTATTATAGTTTGGCTCATGCTGCATTAAGTTTTCAAACTTCATCAGCCCTTGTTTGTTAGTTTCTCCTGTTATGATCCCAGTAGTCATGCCCCCCATTAGGACTGTCCGGACCGTGTCAACATCTTTCCTGAGTGTGAATTCATTTGCATTATTTTGCCTTTATAGTACATTCATTCATTTAGCTGATGCTTTTCTCCAAATGAACTTACAGTTTTAAGCACCTTAAAACTGTTTATCCATTTAAATAGCCTGGTAATTTTTACTGCAGCTATTTAAGGTAAGTACCTTGCTCAGAGGTACTTCAATAGTAGGTGAGATGTGAACTGGCAACTTTCAGATCAGAATAAGCAGCACCTGTAACCACTACACTCTCAGCTTCCCCTTTACTGTTCTGCTGTCGTTTTTTTTTTTTTTTTTTTTATCTTTGCATTGTATTGTGTGTTACAAGAATGTTTTGTTTCTGAACATTTATTAAGTGCGTAACACTATATAACATTTACCTTAAGAAGGTTTTTTTAGGAATGAATTGTCCTGACTGTAAGGTCTGGGGAAGACTGTACAAGCAAGCAGAAGACCTTATAGTTAATGTTCTCACCGTCCCAACTCCTAAGAAGCATTGCAGGGTTAGAAAGGTGAAGTTGACCGAGTTAAATACTTCCCCACTATTAAAGAGTATGACATTTGTTTTGACCAAGGTGTGGAGGAGATGGTGGGTGGCAGAGGACAGCCATTCCACTGTTGGGACCAATAGGCTGTGACACAGCCGCCAGTGTGGAGTGTCACATGGAGAAAGAGGCCACATATGCTCGTCACGGGCAAGCTGAGGGGAGAGGACAGACGTCTGCGGCCGTCGCAGGTTGGCTGAGGGAACGGGACAAGCGAAGGAGGCTGCCACGCCTCTCCATATGGAGGAGCAGGCGTCTGCGCTGATGATGCTGCTGCCTGAAATGGCCCATCTGCACAGTTTGCAGGTGTTTCGACTTGATTATACCATTAGCATTATCTGTTCAACTTAGAACTTTATGTTGTTTTACTATCTTAGTTTTTTTTTTTTTTTTTTTTTTTTTTTTAAATCTGGCTGAGAAAAAAAAAAAGGAATACATATGCAAGCTGCACCATCTGTTTCAAACTGGCAGTGAATGGCCTTCTCAGGAAATTAAGACTTTAGTGCTGTTTTATAAGTATTTACCTCTAGACTGGATTCTGTGACAGGAGTATCTGTGTGAATCTGTGGGGATATTGGAAAATACACAACATTTGTGCACATAATAAAAGAAAAATGTGAGAACATTTAATTAACATTCTCCTTCTGTGCTTTTATTGGCACAAGAGGTACACATACGGTGTCAAAAGTAGAAATATTTAATTTTTGATGTACTAGTCACTGCATTTTAAATTAAAGGAAAAGTTAATACTTTGTAAACTTTGTCACAGGCATCATTATAAGCATGACCTTTGGGTAGCTGACCTTCAGTGACGATCTATGAGGTCATTCAGTTGTGTATTTTCAAACCCAGGTTATAGTTGTGCAACACTGCAAAGAGAAATGACGGTGCAGCACACCTGCTGGCAGCCAGCCCCAAAGATGAAGACAGAAAGGAGCAGGTGCAATAATAGGAACATCAGAACAATGTACTATGAAACTGCATTTCTGCCCTGTCAGAGAGATTGAAGAGACCTAATCTCACTTGTTTCCTTTCCAAATATCTTACTGATGAACCTTTTTCCAGGCCTTTATTCTACCTCACACTTGGTAATGACTGAAAATAAATAAGTAAAACTGCTATACACAAGCAAAGCAATATTGCTCAGAAAGCCAGAGGAAAATAAACTTAAAATCTTTACTGGACATCTTAGGCTGGACATTATGGTCTTACAGACATCGGTCTAGATTGCAAATATTTATTTGTATCTGAAGCCCTTAACCAACTTATAATGAAACGTTTAAATAAACGTTTTCAAGATGGCCTACAGATTTTCTTAATTGATGATTTCAAGTTCTATCTAGGATATATATGGTAATGACGTGCTTTACTGACGTTTAGGTGGAAAGATTTATTTATCGTACATAGTTGTATTGTGGGTAAATTGTAAATACAGGGTTCAACCACTAGGGTAATTTATGGGGAAATTAATGGGGTGACTGTTTGCGAGGGTGTTGGGAGAGAGCCTGTAGGTGTTAAGCAGGGTGGGAAGGCTGACTTAAGGTGCAGGTCCTGGAGAAAATGGGGTCCTTGGACTGAGAGCATTGTTTCCTTGTGTGGTGGTGTTCAAATAAATGTTTGAGATGAATACCATCTCTGTGTCCTTCTTCGCCCCATCTAAACCCACAGTGCTGCAATATAGTTGTGTTTTTTTTTTTTCTTCTTTGGTCTTTACTTGTCATCATAAACATCTCCACTGAGATGTTTAATAAGATGCTCTCCAAAACTAACACACTTGAGTTTAAATACTTAGTACACGGCACCAGTGCTGACAGTTGACAACTATTACTCTACTTCTTATAATTATTCTGATTTTCCCATTACACATTTTCATGCCCAGCTTTGTGTAGACACTTTCCTGGACACGCAAACAACACAAAAAATATTTTCGCTGGAAACGTAACCTTGTGGTCATACTACTGTTCAGTCCTTTATTGTAAAAACGAGTTTCCGTTGCCTTTTTTTCCTAAGAAAGAAATTGAAATGTTGGCAAATAAATAAATAAATAAATGAGTCATCATCGCCCAATTTTTTTCAGCTCAGTCCAGCGATTACCTATTCCTCTTTGTCATACTTGCCTTTCATTCACTGGTGGCGGATGTTTTATAATGGCCATTTAAAGTAATCAATCGTTTTCTTTGAAGTTTGCAGATGAAAGAAGGAAGATGACAGTTAATGTGTCTGTCCTGTGACGTGAACAGCATAACGCTGCCGCAGCTTTGAAGGCAAAGGCACTTCACATCAGGTTGAATTTATCCCGCTCTGAGAATATACCTTTGCCGCATGGCATCGCAAACACAAAATGCCTGTTTTATTTTCTTTGCCTTTGCCTTCCCTGTATTGCTGTCACTTACACTTACCTTGCCGTTCTTAGCAACTGCCTATTCTGTACACTTTTAAAAAATAATCATCATAAATAAAAGTTAGAATAAATCTCTCGTGCCTGTTTTCTAAATGAGAAGCGGCTGATGAAGGTGATTTACGCAGATCTGTGTCATGTCGGATCATTGATATATGCTGTCTTTTTGTGTGTTCTCTAAACCAGTGTAATGGCTTTAGGCTCCAGTAGAGCCTGGAAACCCCTTTAGGACATAGAACATATATTCCTCCAAAAATAGGCAGCACCAGTTTTTGTATATTCCCATCATTTCTAATATTGACATATCTAATATATCAACAATAAAGTCCCAAATAAGATGCTATTCAATTTTTGTGGCCTTCTGTAGGATTTCCCGCCATTAATTACTATTGATCATATGGAAATACTTTTTTGTGTGAGTTTTTTCCCTGAAGGAAAAGTATACAGGTGCTTGTTTGGACGAAAGCTTCTAATCTATCCGAATCATGGTAGTTCTTTTTTTTTTTGTATTACTCCTCTCTAATTTAGTCATATATCAGCCTGCTCATATGGTGGGCCAGGAGCCTTTTGAACGCTGGCATGAAACGGATCCCTGCAGCATCAAAGATGGCGAGAGCAGTACAACTCATTAACAGTGATAAATATTTCTGTTTGCAGTCTATTGCCCTTTTGTAGCAGCTAGGGGGTAAGAAAGCCCTGTTCTCTCAAAACTGATGGTATCCCTGCTAGTTTGTTATTGCAGCTTGACATCATAAGCACTGTGTTATTGGTCTTCAGCATAACAGTGTAAATATATATTTATATATGTACATGGCATCATGTTGCAGATCCCTGAATTATTATTCTTCCTAAAACTTTCCAGAAAGTTTCTGCTCAAACAGGTAGCACAAGTCCATTCCTTTCATTGGCAAGCTGCACTAATATACCCCGGCTATTTAATGCACATCTACATTTATTAATTTAGCAGACGCTTTTATCCAAAGCACTACTAAAATTTGATACTGAAACCTTCAGCATTTTTTCCAATTTTCAGATTTTATGTTCAGCAATTTTAACATTCTAGATATTTTGAGATAACATATTAACAAAAGAAAGAAAGAAAGAAAGAAAGAAAGAAAGAAAGAATTGTATATGAATGTTGCATTATATAATAGAGGTTTATTATATTTACTAAAAATATCACATATTTACTAAAAAAAATCACATTCCTGTCAAAATAATATAGAAAACTAATAATATAAATACAGTGTGGTATTATAATTACATTTTCATGCTGTACTATTGTTTTCATTTTTAATTCTGTATCTGCTTTCTTTTGCTCTTTCTCTTTTGTATCACCAGAAGGCTTACATTTTTACCTGCTTGCCACTGTAAATAAGAAAAAAGTAACTTGGATTCGCAAACAAAAAATTATGTAAATTTCTAATAGACACACTGATTAAGTTAATAAGAAATAAAGTATCTTTTACCAGCAAAATCATGTATCATACAGCAAGCACGGTCATTGAAAGTACATGCCACTGTAAGATGCCTTGGTCTTAAGTCAAGGACTTCCTATGCTTTCTGCTTCTGCCAGGTGACTGCCCATATTGTAAAGGGTGAGGATCTGTACATGCGCTGTGAAAATCTGAGATTATCCAATGGTCCAGAATATCCCAAGACAAGGCATAGTACTGTTTCTTTAGTCTGCAACCCTCCAGTCCACAAGGCAGAACTGTCATTCATCCCTTTCTTTTGAGTCCAGGACAGGTTGAACTGAATATGCGAAAGTTCCGTCAACCAAAGTCCAGTGTGGTGAATCTGCTGTCGAGAGCTCATCATCCCAGAGGGTGAAGGGGTTAATTGAAGGTTAATGAGGCACCTTGCCTGAGACCACGAATATGACAAAGGACACCTTGGCTGACTCAGAGCAAAATGTGAAAGGTTTGTTCATTCAGAAATGCCTTGCAGTTGTTTTGTGAGCTGACATCATGACTGAGAGCTAATTACATTTGTCTGATGCTTTTTGGCAACGCAACTACCAATATTAAGCTATTTACACTGATTTACCAATTTATAAAGCTGGGCAATTTTTAGCTGAAGCTATTCAGGGTAAGTGCCTTGATCAAACATACTATGGAAGGAAGTGGGAGGTTAAAATCACAATGCGACCTGGTGCTCTGAGAATGCTTGGATGTGGGGATAGGCCTCCCTTGGCTGAGCAGGTGGATGGATGTCACACGTTCCTCCTGGCTCCACAACTGTGGTCTTCGAATACCCCATGAGGTGAGTGGCAGTTCTGATGTGACAACTTGAAGATGTTAATTTTTTTTCGGACCATAACCACCAAATGCGCATGTAGGCCCACAGTCCCAAATCAGGATGTCCTTCACAATGAAACCAATTGTCTTTTTTGTTCATTAGTTTTTTGTTTTGTTTCTTTCTTTCATTCTTTCAATTTGTGACCTAAACATAAAATCAGGTCTGTAAATAAATATTGCAATCTCATTATTTGTTTCTCCTATATAAGTTTTAGCCAAAAGTGTGACATACACAATATTTTGGACAATGGCTCATAACAAAAAGGCTGAAATGCTCAATTTGCTTTTGACTGTAGGTCTGACCCAGTAAAAAGTTATATGAAACATGACAATACCAAGACTATAAAGAAATAAATATAGACCTCTTCAAAATAGCTCAAAATGCCAAAAGGCAAACACAATAAAACTGTAAAATAGAGTACCTCTGATCTTTCTTACTTCTTAGTCACTGGTTTAGTGTCTCTGGCTTGATCCTGTTTTTCTCTTGCCATAAGCTTTTCTCTAAAAATATTGCAATGCCAGTAAGATCACAAAGACTAACTTATCTATGTATTACCTATTAAAGGTTTAAACCTCTGTTCCTCGATAAAGATTCCCTATAACGTTTATCTGCTCTCCTTCATCGTGTTTTTGAAGGTCCTTCTCCCTCAGCAAAGTAATTTGTTTAATTAAAGTGTCATTTCTGAAGAAAATATTGCCTCCTCCTTTGCATGAAATAAAAAGAAGTTTATAATATAGTTTATCCTTATCAACCCTTAGCTCAGATTAGAATAAGTCCATATCCGTCCCTGTTTGAATCTCAGCTACATTGTGTTGATCCTCATGGAGACACTATGAAAGCAAAACACCAATGGAAGTAAAAGGGATTCACTTTAGCTTTCTACCTCGTCAGCATTTCAGGCAATTTCTTTGTGGTTTTAAGATGATCCTATGGCCTAAAATCAAAATAACAGACAATAAGACAAAAATAGACTAATGCTTTCGGATTTCAGCAGTCAGTTACATCAAGTTAAGTCCACGGATGCAGAGTTATCTGCAAATTCCATCCATAAAGGATACTGAAAATGGTTCCTTCCATTGTCACACACGATTCATGGAACAGTTACTGTAAGAAGTAAAACTTGCTAACTGGCTGGAAAATAATGTTTTGCAAAAATGTCTTACATTTATTTTTTAGAAGATGCTTTTCTCCAAAGCAACTTCCACTGAACTCTATGCAGTGTTATCAGCCCATGCACCTTATTCACCAAGGTGACTTACACTGTTAGACACACTACTTACAATGGGTCACTCATCCATACATCAGTGGAATGTATACTCACTGGGGGAACCTGAACAGCAGGTCTTTGGACTGTGGGAGGAAACAGAGATATGGGGAGAACATGCAAACTCCACACAGACTGAGCAGGGATCAAACCCATGACCTCTTGCACCATCCAGGTGCTGTGAGACAGCAGGGCTACTCAAAACATAAAACACAATGTTCTGACTTTGCTCTCTTTTAGCTCTGAAGAAACTGAAACACATTGTGGTTTCACAAGCTGAAATCTTTTTTAGTCATGGAGTGCTTTACTGTCATGGAGTGCTTAACTATTTCTGCAAAGCTTGTACTGATGAAAGAATAGAGGCACCAGAGGGACAAAAAATATACTTGAATGTTTCTTGTTGCTGTTGTTCTTGTTGTTGCTGTTGTTTATCGCCATTCAGCTTTTTTTAATTTTTTTTTTTTCTTCAGATCAAGCAAAAAATTCAAGTGAAACAGAGCTGGAGTACTTCACAGATCAACAAGTTCCCTTAGATATTTTCCAAAGATATTTTATGTTTGACTACCAATCAACGTCAATAATCGCCTGTCCCAAGCAGGGTTGTGGAGAGCCAGAACTTACCTGGCAACACAGGGCGCAAGGCCAAAGGAGGAGAACACACCCATGACAGCATGCCAGGCACACCAAACAGGGCTCAAACCCCAGACCCGCCATACAGCAGGCACTAGCCAACCTGCCACATCCCTGTTTTAACGGGGTAATTGGTAGCATAGTGGTAAGAACTACTGCTTTCAGACCTAAAAGTTGTAGGTTTGAGCCCTGCCTCAACCAAGAGGTTTACTCTAGTAACATTAACCAGTTGTATAAATGGGCAAATAATTAAGGAGGAAAAAGTGTCTGCTAAATAGATGTAAAATACTTATTACTCTATATCCTGAAATAGAACTGTAAAATAAACTTACAAAGTCAACAACATAATAGAAATGCAATATCAGCTTATGAACAGAACACTAATTGACCTGTGCCTCCCTTTTATGAATAAAATATTAAATTCCCAAATAATACTTATAACCTGCTGCCCTGTTTGCAATTATTGTGCTTGACGTTGTCTCCCTGATGTTTGTGATATTTATATTGTAGACTTATGAAATTCCACTTAATTGTTCCATTGAACAAGTTAAAAAGGATAATTCCTGTATCCAACAACAAAACTAAATATCAGAATAGAGCTGACTTCTGAACACAACAGCTCTGATAATAAGACAGAAAGAAGAATGGAAATACACTAACTCAGTATTAACATTAAATTAACTGTATTTATGTACATATGTCATATCTCTTATTTAATGCCAAATATTGTTCACTGCTGCAACCAAGTGGAATTTTACCTACGGTATTAATAATTGCCATTCATTCATTCATTCATTCAGAAATAACACTGTTACAAAGCTCGTGTCAACAGCAGACCAAGAACGTCATTGCCCTGACGTGACAAATATGCAGTAGGTTTCTGGATGAATGGTGTTATGCAACGCACCTGTGATAAGGTGCGTGCATTAATATTTCTATCATGTTAAGCTGATGTGATAAACCGGTGAACTCCACATTGACCGTGCTGTGTGCTGCATCCCGCAAGGCTCCATCCCTCTGTGTCATGGTACAAATGGATGGATGCATTACAAAGAAGCAGACATCAGGTCTGGTGCTGTCTTATTCTCAGTTCAGATAATAATAGGTTGAGTGGGAAGAAAAGATACTTTGGGTCATCCTTCCAGATTTAAGTTTTTGATGAGCCATTCTGCTGCATAAATGTTTTTCTTTCTTTTTTGTATATTCTAGGACTTATCCTTAATACCAAAGCAAAATAATTTTATATCTCCTTCCACCCTTTCAAATCCCTTTGTACATTAGTGAACTGGACTATCTGAACTGAACTTATCCAAGTGGAATGTTTAGAATGCTAGAAATATTGAAAAATAAAGTCCTCCATTTATTTCTCATGAGCTTGTTTTAATACATTGAGCTAAATAACTGTAAAAATTATCTATATATATACAGCATGCAATGTATTTAAAGAATGGTTCAAAGCACTGTTTATAACCATGACTAAATTAGACCAAAGAAAGATAATTTCCTACTTTCCCATAAATTTAACATGTTGGTGGATTTCAGAAAGGCCATACTATCTTATAACTAATGCATAGAACCTTTCTTTAGCACTAACGCAGGAAAATGTATTGTTGCACATGCTTTCTCACAAGTACACAACTATAAATGCACTGGAGAGACCTTTCAAATAATCATTTAAGCTGTATGAATACATAACATAAGTTCACAATTTAATTGTAACCCTCATGTTAGTGCAGACACCCCTGGTTTTTACCCATCAGCAGCAGCAGTAGCGATCACTGTGTGGCCTGGTCTGGGCAGCGTGAGTTCGGGCGTGGGCCAAGGGGGGAGGGCACGGCAGCTGTGAGCACAGCACCTACTGTGAAAGGAGAGGTGAACAGAAAGATAAAGTTTTCAACGACAAGATTCCACCAGGGGTCTGGCAGGAAGTCAGCCAAGGAGGTCCACACAGTGTGTTCCTCCCAACTGGTGTGCTCATTCTTTCAAGTCCAGTATAAGAACCATGCCTCCTCTTCTCACCATTCTGTCTCCATCTAACTGTAAAGTATGTTAATAAAAAACTGTGTGGATGTGCATTCCTCTTACCTGCCTGTCACAGTCCAGAAAAGTCCTCCTGGCCACTTGGAAGGCCTGAAGAATCCACTCCGGCTTCTTTAGGGGCTGATTCTTCCAGACCACCTGACAAGTACACATCCAGTTCAAGACAATCCCATTTAGGAAGACTCATCCTAGGATGGCTTGTGTCTAAGGCAAATAAAACTGACAAGCTAAACAAGAATATTGTAATGATGAAAAGTATAGATGATGATTTCTTCTAATGTATGTGGAGTTTTCAAACAGCAGCCACTCCAGAAAACATCTGGGAATAAGACAAAGAATGCTTTCGTACTTAGATGCCTCCTTTTAGACCACAAAAGCCTTTGAGTTAGCATTCATAATTAAACTTTACGTCCAAATACTTTTATTAAAACTAAGTAAAATAATAGAAATTTAAAAGCAAGATATAACCTTTCAAGCTGCTTTCTATTAGATATGTTTCTTTCTTATCTAATAAGAAATGTGTTCCTCTATATGCCACTCTGAAGCTAGGTAGCTATTTAGTGACTCTACAGTGTTTTAATATTTCAGGAGGTTTTGTACCTGCAGAAAGCCATATCTACAACAAAGGTAACTGTCATTTTTGTGTTTGTCTTAATCAGTGCCAGATAAAGTAGTCCTCAGGCTTTGTTAAGTGTGGAATGGATTAAACCTTGATAACACAACTGTGCAGTAAATGTGGAAGCTGTAGCATCTATCTATCTATCTATCTATCTATCTATCTATCTATCTAAAGTAGGCTCAAGACCACTGAGACCCTAACATTGTATACATGTACAAGTATTCATAGAAGTTTATATATACACACATACACACACACAAATGACAGTGGCCCCTTCAGTCTTTTTATAACACTGTTAATGAAAGTATTTTCATACATCTTCTTGCAGAAACATCACTCCGTGTGTGTGTGTGTGTGTGTGTGTGTGTGTGTGTGTGTGTGTACAGGCAGTGCTAGCACTTGCTAAGTTTAGTGCATTAGCATTAAATCTTTGGAATTAAAGTTTTACTTGGGTGTTATAGGTAAAAATGCCTTGTCAGCCACCTGCTACATCTCCTAATCATGCCCATTATTTCCAGTGCTGCTGAGTTTCCATGGTGCCCCTGCTGGCAACAGCAAGAACTGCAGCAGGCCTGGTCTGCAGAATCAACTTGAGGGACCTGTCCTACCCTCTATTACTTATTACGAAGACTAATGAAAAGCTATCGCCATGTCACCATGACGTTTTGGAAGCCAAGCATATTAAACTGTTCACCATAGAGAAAGAGGGAAAAAGTAAAATGAAAAAAAGTCTTTGTCTTAAGACTCCACAGATGTCAATCACGACATTTTAATCGGGCTCTAATTTCACTTTTCAAAAAGGTTATGCAGGCAACCGTTTTAATGTAGCTCTCTTGTCCTTTCATACAAAAAATGGAGTTTAACAATTAAATTCTTGTATGCTAAAGGTTCAGCAGAAAATGATATAAAAAAAATGATTCAGTATTCAGAGGCAGATATTTATCTAGATTTCTAAATTAAATGCCTATACATAGTCATCATGAAGAATGATCAAAATATTTTAGCTTTTAATAACTTTTTTCTAGTTACTGGGTGAGGTTAAATGTATGGTTTTATCAATATTTTTATATTTTTGTTTACTTTTTATTTATACATTTATACTTCTGCAATTTCATGCTGTTATATTTATAGAACACCTAGGTCTTCACAACATTTTTATGTGTTTCTGTGACTATCCATTTTACTTAGTTAATGGTTACAGTGCCATTATTGTGGTACACTTATATAAGTACTAATGTAGTCTACCCAAAGACAAAACTCTTACACCAGTAATATATAATTAATTAAAATGCTAATTTACCATAAAACACAGCATCCGTGTTCCTGTCTGGTAATAAAATTAATGAATATAAGTTTAAATATGTGAGAACCAAACTTATGACCCAGCTGTGCAGGTAACTGAAAAATATAAACATAAGAAGGTGTAGCGCTTTGCAGTCTGAGTGGTTTCCTACTATGCTAAACAAGAGCTCACTCTTACAGCAGTCTTTAAAAATGACCATGGCCACTAATGTAGGTGTGCTGATTTTATTTCTTCTACCGTTTTGTCCTTATTGTTTATGCCACTTTATTCATCACTATCTCTGGATTCCTCTTCTTTTCTGGGGTAGATCTGCCAAGACACCCAAACTTCCCTACACTCTGACCGGTCACTCATTGGATGGTCTCCAGGTGGTTCCATACATCTACACCACAAAGAAGTTGCTGGGCTACAGCCAGAACACAAAGAATCCCATTTTTCACTTTGGCCTGAAAGCTGGTCCTTTCTTCAGCAGAGGAGCACCATGGCTACTTGCCTACATTCCAGGATGTCGGATCGCTGCTGAGGAATTGACATGGAACAGCTGTGTCCTTTCATAAATTAAACTACGGGAGGGAGCAGACCCATGTAGGACATGTTTGGGCTTGTAGCTTCTTGCCTACCACCACTGCTGTAAATAAATATATTGACCTGCTCTTTTTCAGGTTAACACATGTTAAAAGAAGAAGAGTGAGCATCAGTGAAACACACTGGCAGCTGTTTTTCTCTACTTACAGTGCATATAACAAGTGATCCAAGAAAAACTATGGAAGCTCAAGGAGAGGCTGGTACAATGTCATATGAAGACAAAGGCCTTGATATCTGTTGAGAAGAATGTATTGTAGACATCATATAGATCTTCCCAAATTACGTCAAATAGAAAATGTTAAATGTTTTAGACTGTGATATTTTGTTACCTGTGTAATATCCTCATACATATACATTTTTGATACAGTAGGTGACCAGAATAATGTAGTTCTGCAAATAAAAGCTAACACACGATAATATTATATTATTTTTAACCCTTTGTGATGGACTGGCATGTCGGGTGTACCCTGCCTCATTTACATTTTCTATTTGGCTGATGCTTTTCTCCAGTCCAATGTACAATGATTTACCCATTACCCATTAATTTAGGGCAATTTTTGCAGCAGTAATTTAAGGTAAGCACCTCAGGTGTACAACATGAGATGCTAACCTGGGTCCTTTGAATGTATGATAGCTGCTGTCACCACAGGGCGTCCTGCTCCCTACACTTTCATGATAAGCTCCAGATCACCAAGACTTTCAATTGGAGAAGTAGTTATTGATGATGGATGGATTTATGGATTTTTAGATCAGCCTAAATGACACAAATAAAGCTATTGTAATATTTTTATTAATATTGTTCTTGAGAATATTCATGATTGTAGGCAGTTTATTGCTACTTACTGAAAAAGATGTTTGATCAGTTAGTTGAAAGCATTCGACTATAATCAAGATTAAAATAAAAATAATTGCTCTGTTCATCTTTAATACACAGCCAACGTAATGATTCATTTTAAGTTTTCATTAACTCTGGTTGACACAAATGCAGCTCTGTAAAACCATGATGAAAGGGTAACAAGTAGAAAAAACGTATGGAAGGAAAACAAGTTACACATGCTGAGTGTGACCTGGATAACATTCAGCTTGCCAACATTAGCTTTGTTGTGGTTCGGACATTATATAATGGCAGCGTTTGTTTTCCCTCTGGAATGTGTGTTAAGCAGTAATAGTCTGGAAAAAAAGGAAATAATTTCTCAAAGAAAAATGAATTCACTCGCTTTGTTCGTTCTGTCTATTACGACTTTCAATTTCCCAGCAGGGAAAAAAAGTGAGTTACTGATCTGAGTTGAATTGGCTGTTAAAGGACTCGCTAAATACACGTTCCCAATAGAACGTGATGGCCGGTAGTCGAGAGGTATTTTCGTTAGTCCTGGATTGACATGTTTATTTTGAGAACATCCAGGAAGGAGCCTCCAAGTACACGCCTCTCCATACACATGGTCAGCTGTAAAGCATTTCCACTGTACCGTCTTTCCAGCTCACATGACAAATGGAAAAACAACACTTGCTTATCATCATGCGTGTGTGATGCAGTGAGCACACTGTGATCCCTATTCTTTGGGGTCTTTTTTTATTCCACTGGATCTGGGCGGTTCTTACTAACGGGCCGTGTGGCTCTTGTCTTCGAGCGCTGTTCTGTTTCAAAGCTGCTTTGACGGAAGGCTCTCCTGTGGACCGGGGGCCTGTCACAGCTCCCTGTCATGTGTCCGATAATTAAAAATCTGACTGATTTATTGACGAGCATCAGCCGCCGCAGAGGAGCTGGAGCTATATCATGTTCATCCTTCCCAAGGCTAAATTTACTCTTGGAAAAAAAAAGTCTGAGGCCCTCTTTTTCTCATATCACCCCTCCCGGCTGGGTTGTCAGTCAGCTGCCGTGGCAACCAGAAAGACAGCGAACAGAACCCCCGGCCAGACGCTCTTTAGTTTATTCTATTCTAATATTTATTGCCACCCAGAAAATGAACATGATACAGGCAACTTAGTGCGCATGGGTGCATCCCAGTGATTTGTGGGAAATGTCCGTTGAAAGGAGACAAGGGGTGCGAAATCAACAGCCCCCTGACATATTTACACCATTGCAAAATGCACTTGTTCAATTAATTCCCCAATAATTTGTGCAGCCCATCAGGACGGTTTCAATAATTCAGGCTTCATCAAGCCAATCACGGATAACCTAATGTGCAATGTAATACACTAATCTCACAAAATTGATTTACAAGTTCATCTTGTTCATTTTATCATACAATTAGGATCAATAGGGTGTATATCAGGTTAATACAGCGTTTTTGGTATAATGAAAAGTAAAACCAAATATTACTTTACCTAGACGCTCCTAACAGATCACAGTGCATTCAGTTTCTGCGGACAAATGAGAGCACAGGTAACAGCAGAGGTACTATTTTCTTGGAGCATCGCTAAGAAAGCACCAAGCTGGCTGTCAGCGCATCGCCGTGCAGAGCGATCCGAGGCTTGAGACTTCACTGCTGACACCTCGACATTCTCCTGTGACAGCCGGCGCCAGACAGGCATCCAGAATCACACGCTCTGTTCCATGGACACCCACTCTGATAGGCAAACAAAGACGCACACACACACACACACACACACACACACACACACAGGCTTCCACACCATCTTCCCAGTTACCATCATCATGATATCTTCACGCATGTTCACGAGCAAAAACAAATAAGCAGTTGGACACTGTATCAGGAGCACTGATAGACAAATAAAGACACACAAACACACATATAAACACTAAGGCTACCCATCTCTGTGTCCAGTTACCTTCCCTGTGTTTACAGACACGCGCAAAGAGGGCTGTGTACAAAACACTCCACGTACACACAGTCATGTTTGAATAAAAGCACACTCCAAAAAAGAGACATGCTCCCAAATATCAGCTCACAGCCATTTTCACACATTTTACACACAGTGGGTAAGTTATGCATGTAACGTCAGGTGCTCCCCAAGGTTTATGTGCTGGAAGGAGCCAAACACACACAGAGCAATGTGGAAATGGAAGCTGCACAGGCTTAAGGTCAATTCTACACACTTGAAAGTAAGGGTTGTAATTTTTATGGGGTGTCTAAGCGACCGCTGGTGAGAAAAGCTTCATCCAATTAATAAGTTAATTCCGCTAGCGTCAGAACTTAATATAATTTCATCAGATCAAGCCACCATGAGGGTAGCAAGTAAAACAAAACTTCTGCGGTGCACTTAGAGGTCACAGGTTCAAAGCCAACCTCTTCCCGTAGTATCTATGAGCGAGATACACTACATCAATACAATGAAATGTGACTGGGTGTGTAAATAGGTAAAACCTTAGACATACTGAAAAATCTTATTTGCTTCAGAGGAAAGAATTATTACTATTATTATTGTTTTTAAAAAGGGTGAATTTTTAACAGCATTTCAAATCCCTAAGTGAACAGCAAAGTAATGACCCACATAAGAACACAATAACCTTCTGGTCATCATTTCTGTCACCTGCCCATGGCAGTTCATTGTGTCACAAAGGAGTTGTTTCTCTTTACACTTCTGAGTTGGGGAATGCCTCACAGTGGCCTGTGTGGTGCCACTGGCTGAGGGATCCAAGGGCTATCTTTCCCCAGCCACTCCAGGGTTTCGAGCCCTCAACATTTGTGTGTTGTTATTGAACCCGCCGTCCCCGCCAAGAGGCCAGATGCTGAATGCTCGGGGCGCTCCTCCCTTCATCACTTTTTTTTTTAATTACCTGAGGAGGGGTCTGATTTACTCTGGGAGATGTCCAGGGTGAAACATCCTGCAGTGAAGAGCCAATGGTTTTCATGAGCTCTGGAGAAACGACAAGGCTTACATCAGATGGTGAATAGCTTTTTTTTTTCTTCTTTCTGACATAGGATATCTGGTCAAAGGTACGCGTTCTCCTTTCCTGTCGATTCAAAGACTATGAAAACTATCACACTAAAAATGGGAAACACGACTTTCCAGGTGTATTTGCACATTTTGCTATGGACAAAATGGACAATAAAGTTGAGATTATGGAGATTATGCAAAGACTAACCATGTAGATAGAAAATGGAACATTGTTGGTTCAAGGAGGATTCTGTAATTGAGCCTTTCAGAGAAGTACTTGATCTGAACTGTCCCAGCAAAGTATTGGTTTGTATAAGTTGCACTAGCTAAACAAAGCCTTAGAAGCCGATAAAGCATGGACTCTGCGACTGTTATTTTATTGGTTTGTATTAAAACACAATATTTATTATTTATTGTATTGACTTCTTTTGTGGTTTTCTTTTTTCTAAGTTATTTTCAGGTTTAATTTTTATGATCAGAAATAACGATCACATCAATTACAAGAGTTGCATTTTGCCAAAATACATAGATACATGCAAACACTTGTGCAGATGACCTGTTGTGTTCATCAACTGCATAATTTTGCATGCACGCATTTTTAATTTTTAGCAACTATTACAATCTAGAGATTATGTCCCTGGGTATTTTATAAAAGTAAAAAAACAGCATGATGTTAGGTAAAAATGTATTTATATAATCTCTGCAGAAATATTTCTACAAGTGCATGTGCAAGAAATGTCTTGTGACAGTATCCTTCCCTGCCGCTGCCCATGTACTTGTTGGACACATGCCGCATTCCCAATTTACATTGCATAATGAACCTGTAATAACCGTACATCAGTGTCATCACAGATGCTAAGGCTGAACCACCACGGCGGAACAATGGAGTTAATGGATGACCTACAGCTTCATCAATCGGGCTTGTAGTGTCCGAGGTCCTCACGTTCCAAGCCTCCCTGCATTATTACACTATTTTTATCAGAAGGTATGGGCTGCCCTGGCAAGGCACTAGAGCTTACGCACTGACAGATGGATCACCTTGGTGACAGGGGTGCATTTTTTGAGGAGCTGGACGACATATGATGGAGTCCCACCTCACTCCTTCTATGGCTGGTCTGACACTTGTCCGAAGGGGTCTTGAATTCCTGGCTGCCAGGCAGCAAAATAGCAAATACAGTGCATGTCACCCATTACTTAATTTCTTTCTAACGTCTGAGAAAATAAAATATTCCAGTAAATATTCAAATTTTCAAGCAATGAAGCTATAAGATGGTGATGGTAGAGAAAACCACTTGAAGTCCTCAGTCCCAACTAAGAATAAATCCAAGGTGTTCCTGGTTCAAATGCGAGATTAATTCATCTGTAAAAGCTAAAAACTTTAGGTATGATAACCATAACCACTAAACTAAATATTACCACTAACACTTGCTTATGTCACGCCCCTGGGAACAAGCGGAGAAGCAACACCTGTGGTTAATTGATATAAGGAGCTCTGTGTCCACACCGGGGGCGCGGTGGCGCAATGGGTTGGACCAGGTCCTGCTCGTCTGCGGTTCGAGTCCTGCTTGAGGTGCCTTGTGATGGACTGGCGTCCTGTCCTGGGTGTGTCCCCTCCCCCTCCGGCCTTACGCCCTGTGTTGCCGGGTAGGCTCCGGTTCCCCGTAACCCCGTATGGGACAAGCGGTTCTGAAAATGTGTGTGTGTGTGTGTGTGTCCACATGTCTACACCACGATGCAGATTCTTGCAATCGCCCTGGTGGTTTTGCAGTATCAGCGTTCTCGTCTTGCCCTGCTTCTATTGGTCCTGGTTTTCGACCCTAGCCCATTTTCCTCGACCGCAACGTGCATGTATCTCCTTGCCTGGATAGTGATGTTTGTACCTCGTAGACCTTCACCTGTACCTGACCTGCGAGTTTGTCTTGCCCTACGAACCCAGTCGAATGAATAAAACTACCTGCACTTGGATCCACTACTTACATGTCTATCTTCAGTCAGCCTGTCGCCATGACAGCTTATGTGCACATAGTGACTATTTAACGGTAAATTGTGGGTTAATTCAGAGACATCAATGAAAGAAGAATGTTCTGAAATGTTTTAGTAATCTCTTTCCTCTTTTACTTTGCACAGGAGAAACATTAACTTTGGGTATTTTCATTTCTCATTTGTTATTACTCCTACTTGTTTAATTTTCCTTTAATTGCGCTTCCAGCCTTTAACTGATAGAATAATTTAATTAAAGGCACAAACAAAGCTAGAAACATCATTAAAATGACTGAAATGTTATTAAAAAGAAACAGGTTTTGATAATCCTGCAGTTTACTGACATGTTTGGCAATGTGCTCTTTGTTAGGAAACTTCAGTTCATTATAGAAACTCATATACCAATCAGCCACAACATTAAAACCACCGAGAGGTGAAGTGAATAACATTGATTATCTCGTTACAATGGCACCTGTCAAGGTGTGGGATATATTAGGCAGCAAGTGAACAGTCAGTTCTTGAATTTGATATGTTGGAAGCAGTTGGAAAATTGGTAAGCGTAAAAATCTGAGCAACTTTGACAAGGGCCAAATTGTGATGGCTAGACGATTGTGTCAGAGCATCTACAAAACGACAGGTCTTGCGGGGTGTTCCCTCTATAAAATGGTTAGTACCCACCAAAAGTGGTCCAAGGAAAGACAACCAGTGAACTGGCAACAGGGTCATGGGTGCCCAAGACTCATTGATATGCATGGGGATCGAAGGCTAGACTGTCTGGTCCAATCCCATACAAGAGCTACTGTAGCACAAATTGCTGAAAACCTTAATGCTGGCCATGACAGAAAGGTGTCAGAACACACAGTGCATCGCAGCTTGCTGCGTATGGGGCTGCGTAGTCGCAGAACGGTCAGAGTGCCCATGCTGACCCCTGTCTACTACCGAAAGCAGTGGCCATCATATTATAAGCAGAGTACTGTATCTCCATCAATCATGTCCTTTTAAAACATCTAAACTAGATGACATGTAGAGTCAACCAGTAATCTCAGTTGTGTTGTACAATGAATGAGTGAGTTGAGAAAAGAAGAGGATTAGGGTTTAAGGAACTGAATCATGAGGTTATGCTCATAAATCCTCAGACACCCTATTTTCTTGAGCAAAGGCAAAATTAAGGAGGCAGATGTTTGGTCGATATTATGCATACGTGCTTATTTGCAGCACAGTGAGAGAAACAGGGACCCTGGACATAGAACACTAGAACTTCCTTGACTTGAAAATCACAAAGCAGTTGGTAGTGACTCTGGAGGAGTAACCAGGAACTAGAAACTACCCTGGTCATGCACATTCAAAGATGAAAAGATGCTTGGTAAGATGAACAAAGAAAAGAAAACCAAGGCTGCATAAACAGTCATTCACTGACTGCCATTTATAGCAAAGCCTGGAGCCACACTGGCTAATTAGCTGCAATTCCTGTCTCATCTCTTACTCAGAAAGATCTAGCATAGTGTGTATGTCTCTAACATAGCATAGCTACATAATGTAGTGCTGAGTCCCTCTCAATGTTTAAGAAAGGTTTCAAAATACATCTCTTTCAGTTCCAGTGCTCTCCTGATCTCCTGTCTAATCCATCTGAAAAGTCTGGCCTCCATTTATTAATGCAAGAGGCCATTTCTTATTTATTTCCTGCACTGGAGTGTCCCAAAGGATTCAGTATACATATTTATTTAAGTTACAGGTTTCAGTGGAATAAAAAATGAATGGTTGATTTCCCATGTCCGATTTCACTCCAGTTAGACATGTACCAACATGCCAGAAACCTTAGTGGGCAACAATAAAAACAGGTTGACACCCCCAGTAATTTGAATGTCCATAACTCCTACCATTCAACAGAGCTCATCTTTCTTGCTGTTATTCTTCCAACATCCTTTTTTTAGATACATGACAATTGTTCTGTGATGGAAAAACTGTAAACCAAATTCGTGTCTCTTAAAAAGTTCCAATGAGTAATTGTTAGGAGTAACTTTTTGTGATACAAAATGTACATTTTCCTGGTTAAGAAGCATTCCCACTTATTCATAAATGTCACTTATCAAATAGGGTGTCAACTGCTGAAAAATTCTCAACAAAGCTTGGCCAAGTGATTGTCATACTTGGTGGCGTGAAAAAACACAGCAGTAGATTTCTCTTCTTGCAGTGTGTGTCGCAGGGACTGAAAGAGTTCCATTACAGTTTAACTTAACTCAAACAAAACTTTGATGTTAACACTTTCTCAGGATTGTTAAAGCCCACCAGTGATATTTAACATCTCACACTCAAGTCAAATTCATCACAGTATTTGAATGCCACATTCATTCCCCTCACTTTTCTTGGTAAGTTATATAATATTGGTAAGTTATATAACACAAAAAAGGATATGAAACAAAGAACAATAATTCTTTTTTATGTACTTTTCTAAATCATACAGTTCTTAATTTGGATAGGGGTTAGGTTAGGGTTAAAAGAAAATGATTCTGCTTTTGCCAGTACAAAGTTGACCTGAAAATTGACTGTTTCATCAGAAAGCTCTAAATCCAAATTTTCTCATTTTCGGCCATTCCTTTCAAACAATTTCTTCATTAGACTGCACACCCAAGACTGTCCAGGCTCTTTTATGATACACTCAGGGCTTAGCGGGACACTATAAAACAGCCATGGTAATGACTGAATTGTACAGTTCAGCGCTAAGTCTATATGTACAGCACCCTTATTAACAACTATTTTAACACCCCAAACCAGACGTAGATGATTTGGCAGCCAGCCTGAGGCGTCAGGGCCCACATATTAAGGAGGAAGTGGAGATCACCGGACAAGTCCAAAAATATGTGTAACCGCAATGAGGACATGCAGTAGCTGAGAGTCACAAGTCCTCCATAAAATGTCAACCAGTAAACAAAGCAGGCATTTAGAAACCACTCACTTAAGGGAGGAGGGCTAAACAAGTGGGTTTGGATTTTGTGCTGCTATTATTTTTTCACCATGGAAGAGCACTACTTTAGTCTTCCAAAAATGAAATGTCAAATGATGGGTTACCCATCCTTACTCACATATACTGCGTACATCTTGTAATTCTCACCCATGATGGATACTGTTCAGCAAATACAGGACAGTGTATGTAGTTAATATCATGCACTGATAGCTGATTTTCTGATATATTTTCTTCACTTATACTTGTACAATATGCATTGTTTTAGTCCACTTTATATACACAAGAAGAATCTGGAACAAAATATAGCTAGTGCGCAACAAAAGTATGGCAAATTAAGTATCACAAGAATGTGTGCAGCTGGGCAGCTCTTTTGACCTGTGGCTTCTCTGTAAGAAAGAGAAAGGTTTGCATTAAAAGGATAAATCTGTCCCTGCTGCTGTCTGAAGAGACGATGAGTTCAATCAGTTTGTTTCAACATTGGTTTAACATAGGTTATCATGATCCTGGAGTTAGGTTATCTTTAAGAGTCACACAACAAATTACATTAACCCTGAAAAAACATAGTAAAAAAAGTACATTGATTTGAATGTTCACAATGAGTTCTACAACTACTTTTCCCCAAACAGGGTCAAGGCAAACCCAGGATGCAAGGCTGGAGGGGACACACCCAGGACAGGACGCCAGTCTGCCACAGGGTACCCCAAGCAGGACTCGAACCCCAGGCCCACCAGAAAGCAGGATCTGGCCAAGCCCACTGTGCCACCACGCCTTCATAAGTGGAGCAGCAACTTTTTTAATGATAATTTTCACACACACACTTTCAGAACCACTTTTCCCATACAGGGTCACGGGGAACCGGAGCCTACCCGGCAACACAGTGCATAAGACCAGAGGGGGAGGGGACACACCCAGGACAGGACACCAGTCTGTCACAAGGCACCCCAAGCAGGACTCAAACCCCAGACCCACTAGAGAGCAGGACCTGGCCCAACCCACTGCGCCACCGCGCCCCCTATTTAAAAAATATTTCAGCATTATTCCTTTATTTGTTAATATTGTTTTAGATATCCTTGCAATTTTCTCCTGGGAAGAGTACAACAGGAGAGACATTTAAACTGCATGAATGGAGCAACACTTTGGCTATAACCATGTTTTCTTAGTAAAGATGAAGTAATTCAAACACACAGGAAGGAATCCTGTGAAGGAGGATGAGGCCAAGACTGCAAGTAAGATGTCTAAAGCAGACTGGGTCTGTGTTGCATCAAGCATATTAATTCACTGTTTTAGCACCTAAGTAGGGAGCAGATTAATTTTTTTTTTTGAATTTACCTCACACTTTTTTCCAGAGAAGATTACAATGATTTATCTATTTATTCAGTAAAGTATTTTGTAGAGAAATTCAGGCTAAGTAGTACTACAGCAGGAGGTAGGATTCAAAGCTGGGTCTTTCAAATCCAAAGATGGTGGCTGTAACCACTATGCCACCTGCTGCCCCAAAATGATATAAAGAATATACAAGAATAAAGGATATAATGGCATCCTCTTTTTTGTCCTATTTATAATGCCCCTGCCTTTGAAGAACAAAACAGATTTGTTTTCTCCATAATATAGGAAGTGAAGTCATGCCTTTGCTTCCATCGCAATCTCAGCAGCTCTCTTAATATGCTGTGTGTGAAAATGAAACAAGAAAAGATTCTGCAAACTGAGTCATTGTGTGACAAAGAGCAAACAAACACAAAAAAAAAAAGTAGTGGTGTTTGTTTTTTTTTTTTTACAGGCAATTTACACATTATTTTTAGTATTAGAAATATTTATAAATTCTTTTCAGTACTCTGCTGAGTTGAGAAAATGAGCGATGAACCCAGGTAAAGGGGGTGTCAGTGTCATAAAGGTAAGGTGACAAAGTGGGGGCAACCCAGAACGAATGACACTCTCACCCCGTAGGTGAGTGCAACCATGGGTCATGGGGGCAGTGACAGGGCAAAAGGAGGGTGGGGTGATAAGGTTACAGTACCGCCCCACCCCACCCCCAGAGTCTTACAATACTAGACATAACATTGAGTGTTGAATGCAGTTCAGCCAAAACAAAGCCTCCTTTGTCAGCTTCAGTGCACAGCCAGATGTACGCTAAGGAAAAAATGTTAAACTATAAACAATTAACACTTGAACTTACCATTGTTGTTTTTGTAATTTGAATGATAAGACTAGTAATAATAGTCTTATCATTCAAATTACAAAACTCTAGTCTTAAGACTATTTTATATATATTTTTATGTTGACAAAAAAATTGCTCTTTCATTTATCTTTTCCATCTCAGAGCTTATAAAACCAATCAAATATAAATAAAGAAGAGAAAATTATATTCCGAATGATGCTGCCGAGTTGAGAGAGTTTTATTTGACAGCAGCAAGCAGCTTCTTTATGAGGCGCAATGGAGGAAAAAGAAATATGGGGATAGTGGCATCGCTCCTTCAAGAAATGGCAATCCATTCTTGGGTTCTGGAGTCTTCCGGCAAGCCTCCCCTCAAAGCAGAGGCAGTAATCAATGAGGGGAAAGTAGCCTGAACTCAGGGACCGGGAGCTGACGAACCAGCCCACAGACAAAGCGTGACATTTAAAGTGAAAAAGCTGACATCGCCTCCATCAATGTCAGCGCCTCTGCCATAAAGCAGGAGCACATATTAAAACATCCTTCATCGGTGGGGGGTGGCAGCGAGGGGGGGGATGCTGCGTTATTGGCATCAGGAATTGTTTTCTTCTCTGTTTGATACTCGGCTTAACTCGGGCACCGGCTCCCCTAGGCCCGCACATTGTTAGAGAGGACTCATAACGTATCGGCAGTTGTCGTGGCGGCCCTGGTGCACGTTAACTGCTGATTTCTACACCCCGGCCCCCCATCTCCATAAACCCCCCACTCACCAGCTGCACCAGCCTTCCCTTCTCTTTCATCCATCTTCTTATTCTCTTCTTACTCCCCTTCAGTCAGTGGGAGAGAAAAGTCCGCCAGTATTTAGAAAGCACATGCCTTTACATGTTATTTGTGGATGAGTGGTTTAAAGCACATCTGTTCTACTATTTTTCCTTTGTTCAGGTGCATTTTCTCATGTGCATCTGTGGACTAGTGCTCATGTGTATTTATTTGTTCTGTTATTGTTCACCTCCAGTGCCTGGTGTGTGGAGGGTCTGGGGTTCGAGTCCTGCTTGGGGTGCCTTATGATAAACTGGGGTCCCGTCCGGGGTGTTTCCCCTCCCCCTTCAGACTGCTCCCTGTGTTTCCAGGATAGGCTCCGACTTGCCGCGACCCCACTCAGGAGAAGTGGTTGTTGACATTGGTTGGTTCGTTGGTTATTGTTCACTTGACTTTCACAAGTGCAGTTATCTAGTTCTCAGGTATGGACAGCAGAGGGCATAGTGGTTAGAGCTACTGTGTGGTACTCAGAGGTCTGGGGTTTGTATACCCCCTGCTGCTGTAGTACCCCTGATTAATATAGTTATCCTAAATTGCTCCAGTATAATTTAGCCTGAGTAACTTAATATTGTAAGTCATCTCAGAGAAAATATCAGCTAGATAAATGAAGGAATTTGTCCCTTCGATTGTAACAGCTGAGTTGTTAATATTTTAAAGTAGCTTAAAATTGTAAGTTAGATAAATGAAAAAATGTAAATCAGAAATTTTTTTCAAAAGCACTTTGATTGACAGTAAGGCTGGAGGATTTAAAACCCAAATTAAAATTCAACTGAAATGTTTAGCAACAAATATGAGAATGGCAGTCCAACCTTTCTGCTTCAGAAGCAGTTTGGTGTCTGGCATAGGGGACGTGGGCAGGGACTCCGCTATGAGCACCACTTCTAGAACTCTGCATGACCCAGGGGCAAAAAGCGGTCACTTGTCTATTGGTTAGGATAGATGATGCTCCACAGAAATTGCATTATGGACATCCCCTAGAGTCGGCAGACTGTTAGTGCGAGAATCAGTCATTGTTAGTCTCATCTGCGCTTAACCCCTCTTTCCATAAACTGGCTCTTGTCTGCAATGGAAGACCCCAGAGTCTCCATCTCATCCTATATAAGATCAGCCTAGTGTGTTACACAGCCCACCTGCTTTAATGCGGTGTGATGCGGTTAGCATTGTATTGCAAAATGTGCAGGCTCCGTAATATTATTTGAGTACAGCCCCGTCAGATGACTGTGAGAACATTATCCGTTAGCTAAGTCTTGAAGTGCTTCCGCTAGCAGTCTACATTTGGGTAGATCCTACTAAAAATAAAAGGGCCATTTGCCAGCATGAAACTACGTATTTTTTGGTGAATTTGATATATCAGTTTAATTTTGGAACCTGATTGATATAATCTGGAATTGATACAGCACTCAAAGAGACGCATGTCAGTTCCACTTCTGACGCTTCAATGGTTATGTGCAGAAAGGGATGACAATGACTCACATGTCAGTCTTTTTTGGCATTTCCAAATTCTGCTTTGCTACTGTTAAGATTGTTCTAGCATGGCTTTTGCTATCGCAAATCCTTGTGTGAGCGAGGAGACTGTCAGTTGCACCCATTCATGCGTATTTCTAAGATTTATTAACATTGTGGTACTGGTCATATCAACACATCTTCAGTGTTGCTCGTTTCATACATGCCTAGTGTTCAGTAATGCCGTAACCTTTTTACAATACCCATGCATTAAGCAAAATATTGTATATTTTTTTGTGATTATAGTAAGAAAGGGCTGTGCTTAAAAACAGCATGGAACTCAGAAGCGGACTGTGAGAGTTTGCACTACAGCACAGGTACCAAAGTCGCTTACGAGAGATCTTG
The DNA here is from genome assembly GCF_900964775.1 of Scleropages formosus. Classification (NCBI taxonomy): domain Eukaryota; kingdom Metazoa; phylum Chordata; class Actinopteri; order Osteoglossiformes; family Osteoglossidae; genus Scleropages; species Scleropages formosus. The sequence continues at coordinate 21,157,514 of NC_041812.1, read as the reverse complement.
TCACATCCGCCCTTTTGTTTACATTAAGGCTACACAGTTAACATTACTTAAATTTAGCATGCATATTCAAATAGAAACACCTAAGTGCAAGGAAACAGACCGTGGTTTAGTAACACCGACAGAGTAGTATGAAGCAACTTCTTCATAGCACATTTGACCAGCTAGCTGAAGTCGTTGCACAAGAGCATAATGCCGACTTAAACTTTTTGTGATAAATGGCACCGCTATTACTATTGCATGCCTATTTTTATTTTTTTTTCTTTTTTTAAATAGAGGCCCATGTCAGCTTGACCAGGTGCAGCTAACTAGGGAAACAAGACCATCCTAGATGTTAGCTTCCGGCATAAATGAGAGGTATTCCGTAGAAGATCCTTGACCTGAATGGCCATGATTTCAAACCTGTTGAAAAAGTGCACATCGCCTTCCTTCCCAACCCTTCCAAACTACGTGTAACTGAAAGGAAAAAGAGGATTCAGTGGCTCTCATATCACCTTTCCCTCACACACACGCACATACACATATACCAGGTCTGACCAAGCAATAAGTAAATAAAAGAAAACATGTTTCCTGTGCACCCTTTCATTTCGATGGTTCTCAGGCACGGTGAGCTGCAGAGCAGTGGAACTGGGGAATTGCATCTTACAGATGAGCGAGGCCACACAGGCAGTTTGTGTGCTCCGATGCTCTCCTTAGCCATCTGCCATGTCACGTGACCTTCTGTAAACTGACAAACACCTCTTGCAGGAAGCCTGAGCTCCACATCCATCAACCCAAACAGGAAACAAGTAATAATAAAACATGTGACACAATGGAGGTGGGGGGAGTCTCTCAAAACGTAATCACAAAAGGTCATGTGAGGGTGTGGGGAACATATTAAATTACCATGGTTTTAGATACGGGAAATGATTTCTGTCAAAACCATCTTTACTGCAATTATAATATGTTAATTATGTATTTCATTAAGTAAGTGGATCATTTGCCGTGTAGATGGAATCTCACTGAGGGCTTCAGAGCCATATCTGCACGGTGCAGAATCAGGAAGCCTGTGGCAGCATTTTGGGAACATCTTCTGGTCAAGCTTTCTCCTCCTTTAGCTGTGTAACACACTAAAACTGCAAACTCTGACATTCCACAATAGTTATAGTAGCAGTTCCATTGCTTCTTTTCTACTGCACATATTAAGTCCTTCTTGAAATTATGTTAACTCCTTGTGTCCCTTAGATTTACAACAAATTCATTATTTAATCAGAAGCAGTTTTCCTCATCTGGCATAATAGATGTGTGATGACTAATTCCATAGGTTGCTCAAGGGAAATAATGCATATAGTAAAATACTGCAGGTGCAAAAATCAGTGAACCCCGAGTTGTATTAGTTAAATCAAGTAGGTCAGTAGAATTAGGTGTGTAAATTCTAATAATTTATTCACACACACACACACACATTTTCTGAACCACTTGTCCCATACAGGTTGCAGGGAACCAGAGCCTAACCCAGCAACTCAGGGCGTAAGGCTGGAGGGGGAGGGGACACACCCAGGACAGGACGCCAGTCTATCGCAAGGCACCCCAAGCAGGACTCGAACCCCAGACCCACCGGAGAGCAGGACCCGGTCCAACCCACTGTGCCACCACGCCCCCCCAATAATTTATTCATTTTATGCTTATTTTAACATGTAAGATTTAGATTTTAGATATTTCTTTTAATATTTTATAAAGGAATCAAGATCATCTATATAGGATTTGCATACATTCAATAAGCACTGCCTATGAATTGTTTTTAAATAGAACGATGAAGAGTCATTCAAGTTTTCGTAACTATTATGTGTATTTTTTGTGGATTGTATTTGCCGAAATACAAATAGCCCTTTTCTCCAGTGTACACTTGTGCAATAACAGGTGTGTGGGAGCAGACCAGTGTGCTGGTCTCAGAGATTTGTGATTGTGCAAAGATTTAGAAAGAATTGTCTTTTACCTCCCTATATTTTTTATTTTAAGTGAAAGAATTTGTTTTGACCATACCAACAAAGCCACATACTGTATTGAGCATTAGTGCAAAAACTGAAAATGAATAAAATGCATAATTGTGAAAAACTAAAAATGTATGACTGTTTTATTAGATTATGAAATTTCTTGCTGTTATTGCAACAACCAGAAAATTTTAAAGTACTGCAGCATCTGTGTCTTCATGAAGTCAAGTTATGCGTGATTTCATGTTTCCAAGAGGCACATTTTTCAAAAAACAAAGCGATAATTAAGATACAGAACAGCATCCCATTTTGGATTACTACTGAGTTATTCTCCCCTCGCTGGATTGTTGGCAGCCATCTGGAGCTGGAATGCTGTGACCAGAGAACGGCCTTGTGCCTTTTTGAAATCCCAATTCAAAATTACAGAGCATTAATGGTCCCTCGTCAAGCACGGCCCGTAATTATTCGGCGTAGAGCCGGATATCGGGATGAAGAGGTGGGGAGATAATCAAGACAGGATACAGGAATGGGAGGGGGGCAAGTTAGATGGTTGTATTGAAAGGGAGGGGTAAGATAGCCGGAGGAGAGAAAAAGCGCACAAAAAGGGCAGGAGACTCGGAGCAGCAGCCACAACAGACCGCATGAGAAAATAGCTGGATTGGTGGGCTGATTTGAGGAGAACCCAATCCGACTCCCGCGGGACACATTACCTTCCTCATTATAGGCTGATTGGCCTTATTTCATCTGAGAAGGCCGGAGCATTCTGCTTGCAGTTGCTTTGCCTTATGTTAATGAAAAGGGAAAACAAATTAACAGGAGCCATACTTCAGAGGAGTCTCCATTGTCTCCTTCTGTGTAACGAAGCAAAATGAGAAAGTAAATTACGGAAAGTAAAAGCTGGTATGCGTGGGGTATTCCAGCCAATTAACTTGCACCTTCATTACGCCTCTGAGGGTTGCCAAATCTCCTTTGAAAATAAAAGCCAGAGGACAGGAAGCTAAAAAACAAAAAAAAAAAAGTGACTGCAGAGTGGCTGCGAGAAAATGCAAAGCTTTGAAGGCACCTGTGAACAATATGAGCTCTGCCAAGTGATTATCTACAGTACAGTGACTTCTTCAACATTTGTGTCCAAATTTTAAGTTACTTCATTCAGTAGAGACATTTCTGAAAAGCAACTTCCAGTGAGCCCTCTGTAGCACTATCAGCCCACACCTTATCCACCCAAGGTGATTTATACTGCTATATGCACACTACTTACAATGGGTGCTTATCCACACATCACTGAAACACACTCTCTCTCACTCACACACTTTAGGTGACTTAGAGTCACCAACCCACATGAACAGCACCTCCTTGGCCTGTGGGAGGAAACCCAGAGGTATGGAGAACATTTAAACTCCACACAAACTGAGCAGGAATTGAACCCATGTCCTCTCACACCACCCAGGCACTGTGAGACAGCAGTATTATTCACTGTGCCACCTGCCAATGTCACTGATTGCTGAGCTCTACTGAAGTGAAAAATAACAAAATATGAAACAAAAAAAAAATCCAACCTCATACTGAGACATTTTAGAAAGTCATGTGTAGGTTTCTCAGTGATTTTTTGTACAATAGGGGTGTGGTGGCGCAGTGGGTTGGACCACAGTCCTGCTCTCCGGTGGGTCTGGGGTTTGAGTCCCGCTTGGGGTGCCTTGCGATGGACTGGCGTCCCGTCCTGGGTGTGTCCCTTACGCCCTGTGTTACCGGGTAGGCTCCGGTTCCCCGCAACCCTGTATGGGACAAGCGGTTCTGAAAATGTGTGTGTGTATATTTGTACAATTAATTCAGAGAGCGATAGAGAGAGAGGAAAAAATAATAATAATTGTTCAATATTTGAATAATATTGTTATTTTACTTACAAAATTTCATATTCCTAAAAGCAAACTTAATAGCAAGAAAACCTATCTTCCTTGTATCTCGTGCTAAGGTCAAGCAGTATATCAATACCATCTTGACTTCCAGAAACTGTAAAAACCTAAAAACCATTGAATCTGGCTGTTTCAACATTTTGGTGTAGTATTTGTAACCCTGGCATTGGTTTATGTCATATTTTCTTCTTTTCGTGGATATCGTCTCCTTTACCAGTGCATTGGAATTGTTAAGAATTCATTCTGGAAAATCCTCAACAATGCCCTAGTAATAATGTTGTTATACTATGTACGATGCTGCATGAATTAATTACAATCTTGCATTTCCAAATGTAACTTCACTATGCTTTTATTGTATCCAGACATGTCCGGTAGTCAGCAACAGGAGGAATGTTATAAGAGTTAGACCTGGAAGTGTAATGGCCAGTGCTGCAGAAAGGAAGTCTGGGGTTTGCTTTGATGGGCTGCCTTGGCAGACTACACCAGCTGTGCGGCGATGCACCGACACCTCCCCTCCCCAGTTTAGGGTCCCGGCTGGCGCGTCTCCCACCAGCTGGAGTACGCTGATGGAGTGTGATGATGGGGGCAGTGAGCGAAGCGCCACGGCACTCCCTGGCACCCACAACAGATGGGGACGAGAGCCATCTCACCGTGGAGCGCGGAATGGTGGGAGGGGAGGATAAATTCTCCCACCTCTTTAGTCGGTGCGCGTGTACAGCCCCTTCCCAGGGGCAACAACTACAGCAAGGGTTTGTTGTGAATTATGCAGCTCTGCAACAGACAGACTACCTTAACCGTGCTCACTACATGGAAACGCCTGTCTCTGTTACTGGACAATGCCACAGTGCTCTTCTAGCTTCAAGAATAGTTTATTCCCTCCAAAAATACAAACTCAAAGAAAATGAAGGCATTGCAGAACATCAGACGTACTGCAGATGCTAAAACGAAACGTGCAAATAAAAAATAAAAAAATTTTTTTAAAAAATGACAAACGGACAGGTATTCATTGCTTTTGTATGATTATTCCAACCTGGGAGCAAATGGTCACTTGGTACAAGCAAACTTCTAGATTATTTTGAATCCAAGCATGCAGGTAGCTTGTTGTTCACTTCAATGGCTGATGCTTTAGTCAGCCTCTCTCTAGTTTTTTCCCCTTCCTCTCCATTTTACCCCTGCCCTCCCCTCCCTTAATCTAGCCCAGGGGGAGCGGGGCCATGCCCAGGTCCCAGCGGCACAGGGAACATTTCCTTTCAGCAGCTGCCGATCCATCAAACCCCCACCACTGCTGCGAGCCACATCATCCAGTGTAGAAATGCACGAGGCCCAGCACCAGACCCCCACGCTGCCACCATCACTCATCCCACACACTGAACTTTACTTGACCTTTGAACGCTTTCTAGAATTTGCTGTCTTTAGCACATAGCTATTGCTTAAAGTGACAGGTTTTAATTGATATTTACACTCCTCTTTTCATTTTTTATTCCCTTTTTTCCCTTTATGGTGAAGGATCAACGTCAGACCTGCATAGCCTTTACAGTGGGGGCTGGAGCGGATGGAGTATGCTTGTTTTCAATGTTGTTATGTACTTTGTAATGGATCAATATTTTATTCTTTATAATTACTGCATTTCACAAAAAAATAACATTATAGATAACATTATAGTTATAGAATAGAAACAAAAAATAGTTCAGATATTTTTTCCATCGCTTAATACATTCAAGGGGGGGTGTGGTGGTGCAGAGAATTTGGCTGGGACCTTCTCCGTGGTTTGAGTTCTGCTTGGGGTGCCTTGCAACAGGCTTGCATCCCATCCTGCGTGTGGACCCCTCCCCCCCCAGCCCCATGCCCTGCATTGCCAGGTTAGGCTCTGGCTCGATGCAACCCCTCTTGTGACAAGCAGTTGTGGACATTGTGTGTGTAATACATGCACATATAAATATCTTTAACATTTTTCTTACATGGGGGGTGTGGTGGTGCAGCGGGTTTGGCTGGGTCCTACTCTCTGGTGGATCTGGGGTTCAAGTCCCACTTGGGGTAGGCCTTGTGATGGACTGGCATCCCATCCTGGGTGTGTCCCCTCCCCCTCCAGCCTTACGCCCTGTGTTGCCGGATTAGGCTCCGGTTCATTGTGACCCCACTTGGGACAAGCAGCTTCAGCCAGTGTGTGAGTATTTCTTACCTGAGACTCATAGGCACATAGAGTCAGGCTTAAAGCACAGTTTGACATCATTAGTCTAGGCATATTTTTTGTCATAGTTGGAAGTTTAAGTAATCTGCACAGCCATGTATTTCAGTTGCTCTTGCCGTCCCGCTCACACACTAAACATCAGCAGCGTTTCGCTGATTTTTGACCGCAAACTCGATGAACAAGGAAACTCTTGCACTAGCTTACATTTGTGAAAGAAAAAACAAACAACGACTTCAGAGAAAGCCAAAACCACATCGCAACTCCACATGTTATTATTGTATTATTATTGTGCACGCTTTCAACCATTCCACAAAGGACTGGTCCCTGGAATGAGTATTAGAGACGCAAAGCTTCTGCCGTCTTTACTGATCAATAGTGAATTTGATTACTGTAAGGTCACCCTATATATGAATGTGCCATGCTTGGAGTATTATCGTTGAGATGCGTAATTTATATTAACTTTACTGCTGGGCTTTGCTGTGTATCAATGGCATAATTGTATTAACTTGTGTAGTATTTATAACATTTGGAAGATTCAAAAACAATTTGGCATCCATCCTCTTTCTGGAATGGACTGGATTGTGTTACTTTGATGAAGGAGCAGGGACAATGTCTGAGCTTCATTTGAAATGGTTTTCAGTAATATTTGTTCTAGGTACAGCAGACGTACCGTACTCGTTATAAGCCGAACCAGAAGGGACATAATCATATAATATCTCCATCAGGAAACAGCGCTGTCCGAATTCTTTTTGTGTGGGTAACGGTGACATGTGGTGGACATATTTGCTTATTCGAAGACAAAAAAATAAATAAATAAAAATAAATAGAAACTCATAAAAAGAACGGAAGGAAACCACCCTCAAACTTTAAGACAAATGTACCTCCTTCCAGTGTGATTAGACAAAAGGATAACTCACTAGTATCCGTGCAAGCTACAATAAAGAGGGATTTAGTGTTACAGCAAATAAGGTAAAACTAGGTTGTCTGTCTATTAAACGCTTTATTACAGTGCCAGCAGGTCTGTTCTAACTTGGTTTGCTCAGGCACTGGGTCTCTGCAGTATGACTGCCTGTCACCCACATGAGACACGGCTGCAGGCTGTATTTCTATTTCCCTCCATCTCTCTCTCTCTCTCTCTCTCTCTCTCTCTCTCTCTCTCTCTCTCTCTCTCTTGCTCGCTCGCTCTTTTCACACTGTTTTTCTTTTTTTGTTTATTGTTTTCTTCTTTATAGATGGAGTGTACTAGATGACTTATCAGCTGACTTGCTGAGCACAGCAGGAGTCTGGCCCTGTTTAAGCATTAACTGTGGAAAGTGACGGGGAACACGTTACACCTATGCCATGGAAAGTGTGCTGACTCCAAACAGGGCAGCAGGTGAGCAGGATGAAACACCTTAAAGTGACAGTGAAGCATTTTTTGTGCTGCGGTACTCTGAATATCAATGAATCAGCTATTTCAGATTCACACATATGAGCTCTGGCAGAGCTAATAATGATTTTAAATTTTGTCCAACACATAGAATATGTTTGTTTTTGCTGAAAACTGATTAATGTCAGAAGATTTCAAAAATGGCATACCAAGTAAACAGGAAAATGATGATGCAGAAATTTGTTTGCATCATTTCCTTACATAAGTTCAAGGTGATTGATAAGTAATTTGGCAACTATTTTTGAAGCTTTTTCAAAATTCAAAATTTTTCAAAATTTCAAATATTTCAAAATCCCAAATTTGTCCCCAAATTCTTTTCATTATCTCTTTACTTATTACATTACTTGTTATTATAAAATACTGAGCAGGTGATGCTTCCATTCATATGCAAGATTTTTTTTTTTTTTTTTCAGCACTGCAGAAGGATGCAGGCGTGGATGTTGGCAAAGTGACTCTGAGCTACAGTAGTGACAGTGAGTAAAAACTGACATGGAGACGAATGTCTGCTTCAAGCTCTTCAAACGTTAAATTTAAACCCTGTAATGTGTGAATAAAGAAGACAGAAAGTGGCAGTTTGGCAGCTCCAGCCATGAGTGTCACTCTGCATTGACTCTCATGTCAGCCAAAGAAAGTCTTGGGATGGAGGTCATCATTCCGCTCCTATGATTTGTTTTTTTTGTGTGGAATATCATGAAATACATGTAAACACTACACATAATGGATGATACACACCACTGGGAGCAAAAGAGGGTTTGGCATAATAGTTTGCAGTTGAAGCCTCACAGACATTTCAGCATCTGTCTCTTTAGTTGAACCTGTGAGCATTTGAACCCTCATAAATTTTTGTATGCTAACACAGTAATTGCCAAGAGGAGTTTCTGTTTATTACAATAAAAAGAAAGCAATGCTGTCCTCCCTCAGCAACACATAATTTTACATATATAAAAAAAATGCATATCATTCATGACTTTTTCAACTACAATATGTATAAAAACATGACTTGGAATTAACTAAGTAATTATTTTTAATAAACCTTCAAATTAATGTTCTCTCCTGGAGAGCAGTATATGAATGTATGTCTTCAAAATATGGTAAAAAAGTTTAATACTGAGTCTGAAGTTACAAATAAATATATGAGTAAAATGCTAATGATAATTAAAATAAAACTTCCGTATTCCTTAAACAACACCTGGCACTGAGATGCTAATAAAACAATATCGTGAGAAATAACCAGCATAAGAAATAGAATTTATCTGTTGGACTTTGAACGTAGGCAATATTCTTCTGATTAGCTGACATGCACTGTTCTGTGACTAATGAATATATGCACCCTACGTTATGTTCTAATGAACACGTTGGAAATCAACATTTGGGTATTGTGCACTCAGTATTGATTGCTTGCTATGGATTTATGATGTCTGTCTGAGCTTCTTCACTTGCAGTCCACAGAAAAATATTGCACATCTTCCTCAGCAAAGCTACGCTGATGTAACTGAAATCCTGCAACTCGTAAACAGGATGTTTCACTAACCTGGCCATGTTTCAAGGGTTTGAATTGGCATTCAAAATTCTTTGCTGACCTTTGAGTAAATTCCAAAAATTGTGAATGGTCATAGTAGAACTCAACTGAGTTTGGTTCTGCTTAGTCCCTTTAGGGCTGCTTGTGCTGAAAAATTGTGATGCAGTTGGCCTTGACTGCTACCCTCTGAGTGCCATTATAATTGGACAATTTTTGACCCAGAGTAGCTTGTTCAAGGGGTAATGTAAATCCTCAGAAACTGCTTTTCAGGTTGGCAATATTGACATTTCACTAGTCCATTTCACAGCGCATGCACATGCGTGATCATTGTCGTAAAATGTCATTATTGCCAGCATCAACAGCAATTTCTGAGAATTTATGTGCACCCTTCAACAAACACAACACCCACAGTCTGCCCGAAATACTCAGGTTATAAACTTTTTAGCAGATGGTGTTGTTTCCCCTTGGCGAGATTTCAGAGGTGCCAATTGCTGCAGTTTGGCCATAGCACCAGTTTTTACCTTGAAGGATACATATATTACCCTCTTTTCTTAAAACTTTGTTTCTTAACAATGTGGCAAAACATCTCATAACAGTACAGCTGGAAATTTTGTGGATTTGCTTCATTTCATGACAACAGCACTCAGCCATGTTTATATTGCTTCTCAATTCAGGAAGTGGCTCTACTGAAACTCACCGTTGGCTTCCTCAACATTTGTTGCCCGACGTCCAGCCTTTGTGTCATTGAGTGCTTGTGGTCTACCCATGGCCGTGATGGTTCATTGTGCAGCACTTCCAGTTGACTGAATGTCATTTACTCTTCATTTCAACATTAAGAGGTGACAGATCTATAGCAGGCTTGTCATCAAGTGGCTGCCCGACTAATAGTTGTGTGTTACATTATGTGGTCTCGATAAACAACAGCTTTTTCAGAGTAGGCCTGCAAATTTTATAAAAATAATAATAATTATTATTATTATTATTTTTATTATTGTAAGAAGAAGAAGAGGAAAAATAGTGTTCATGCACTATACCTCTGAGATCATGCCAATTAATCATTGGAGAAACCTTCACCAAACTATTCCTATAACATAACATAAATATTTATATACAGTATATATTAAAAAAAATTACTAGGAAGGAATCATCAATATTCGGATAAAGTTTTATGCAGCTACTCTCGTGATGTACATTGATTCATCACTCAATCACTTGTCTGCATCTAAGTCTCTCTTTCTGCTAATGTAATGTACATATTGTATTTTCTATGAGATGTACGTCTCTTTGGGGAAAGAAATGTACTAAATGAATAAATGTAAATGTAAGTGTATGAAGAAGGTAACAGTTATAACTTTTTTATAACAATTTATAACCTTAACTTTTTGAATATGGACTGTTGAACAATATCTCTAAATACTCATATAGTGAAGAAGATATGCTGACATAGCACTTTCTGCACCCACCCCTTGTTACATTCTTGAAAGCCATGAAGAGTTTTCTGTTTAATTTTTTGTTTAATTATAATCTACAGCAGATGAAATCCCAGTTTTGGAGTTCATAAATATTTATCTTGCCTGAAATAATAATTAGTTAAAATGTCTTTTTGTCTTTTGCTGCCTGGACATTTTGTAGTGCATTATTATATGTATACAAGATCTGATTTTACATTTACATTTACATTTATTCATTTAGCAGACGCTTTCTCCAAAGCAACATACATCTCATAGAAAAGACAGGTTGTGCATTACCTTAGGAGAAAGACACATAGCTGCAGATGAGTGATTAAGTACAGTAAGTTTGTTTCCTTCACCTTATGCACCGGCATTCATCACACAAGTAGCTGCATAAAACTTTACCGGAATATTGTCAATTTTTTTTGAGACACATACACAGACACACACCGTCTGAACTGCTTGCCCCATATGGGGTCACAGGGAGCCAGAGCCTAATCTAGCAACACAGGGTGAAAGGCTGGAGGGGGGACACACACCCAGGATGTGATGCCAATCCATCGCAAGGCACCCCAAGCGGGACTCGAAACCCAGACCCACTGGAGAGCAGGACCCGGTCCAGCCCACTGTACCACCACGTCTCCTGTTTGAGATACATATAAACATATTGTAACGACCCCGCGTTACTGTTTTAGGAGGGAGTGTGTGTTTAAATGTAAATAGTTGCATTATGGGAAATAATGTTAAATGTGTATGTAACCACTGGGGGAACTTAAGGGGAAAATTGTAGGGTGACCGTGTCTCCCAGTGTGTTGAGAAAAGCCTAGGGGTGCTAAGGCAGTCTAGGAAGGCTGGCTATAAGCACAGGTCCTGGAGGAAAAAGGGGTTCTTGGCCTAAGAGCATTATTTTCCTTGTGTTGGTGTTCCAATAAATTGTTCATTATGAACGCTGTCTCCCTGTCCTTCTTTGCCCTGTCCAGACCCACGGCACTGCGCGCCACAATATGTTAGGAAGCCTTTTTATATAAAGAAGCCATCTTTCTCAAATGCATGGAATACACAGGATTTTTAACCTTTGTTCAAGAATATATGGTTTTTTTATGTTTTAGGAAAGCCATGTGATTAATCTTATATCTGTAGCTTTACATTATTCTTTCAGGCACCATTTAATCAGTTTTCCAGTACATGCTGAAAAGTATAGCAGTGTGGTACACATTGCTTTAGTCTGTTATCACTGGTATTATAAGTACAGTTTCTGCTCTTCTGTGTCTAACATGTTCACTGAAATAGACAGCTAAATAATGCCTTAGCAGAATAAACAAACTGAAATTACACACGGGAGTGGGAGATTGTGTCCGTCTTGCCTGTTCTGTACCCTTCAATCCAGACTCTGTCAAAGAGCAAGGCAGCTATTTAGGTCTTGACAAGATACAGAAGAGTTGTCATGTTAGAATGCTTTCACTCCCTGTGTTTGTATATCGGCTATCACAGTCAGGTCTAGTAAAATGCGTTAAACCTCCCTTGGCTTCTCTGAACATGTGGCATGCAAAGTGTGCTTCTTACATGCCACAACCAAAAGCAAGTACCTGCAAACCACAGCACTGCAAACATTTAAACATCTGTACCAGAGGTGCTCAACATGTGACCACATGGCCCACCATTTCACATAATGCAGTCCACAAGAACATTTTTTTAATTATTAATACAGATGTTACATGCCATAAAAAGTATATCTTCGAATCACATGGTAAATAATAACGCACAAATATTCTAACACACATTACATCTAAATACACACACACACATTTTCTGAACTGCTTGTCCCATGCGGAGTTGCGGGGAACCGGAGCCTACCCGGCAGCTCAGGGCGTGAGGCCAGAGGGGGAGGGGACACACCCAGGAGGGGACGCCAGTCTGCCGCAAGGCACCCCAAGCGGGACTCGAACCCCAGACCCACCAGAGAGGAGGACCCGGTCCAACCCACTGCGCCCCCCCACATCTAAATAACATAGAATAAAAGAAATACTAATTTTTCAATTTAAACATTTAAGACTCAGTATGTAACTTACAAAGTTTTTTACATGTGTGACCCTCAGGCTAATTCGCAATACCAACTAGCCCTTGATCAAGTAAAGTTGGACACCTCTGAGTGTAGAGTCTAGAGTCTAGTATGCATGTATAAATACATATATTTTTTGCAAAATCTACAGAAAATGAGAAAATCTGTGTGTCGTGAAGCTCAGAATATGAAATTGTTTTAAAATTTAAAACAAGAAGGACATGAAAGGAAACAATTCTTGTGATTAAATCTACACAGAAAAGTTTAATGTAAAAGTCGGTTGGCGAGTGCCTCAACGGCGGTATCTGAATTCCTAATTAAAGCACCGGCTGAGTATTCATTGTGCAAAAATTCTGTTTCTGTTACAGAAGACCCTGCTGCGTTCATTATTAAACAAAGATGGTGATTATCATAAACTTCTCGAAAAAATGAATTAAGATAAAACACTTACACAACAGCACATAATGTGGTACAATGTGGCCTACTCTAAACAATAATATTTTGCACTTCAAGAACTACTTTAAAATTGCACAACATTTAAAAAGAAATATTTAATGAAATGATGCACAATAAACATTTAAATATTGAGTTTATGCTTCACAGCTGCTTTGAGAAGAACGCAACAATACATTTATGCCAAAACAATCCATGGCAAACCCAGTGTCATTTTGGTCTTTGTAACCCTCAGAAATAATCCAGCATTGCCAATTCTTTCTGGAATCTTGATGTTTGACCTGTCAGTTTCCATACTATAAGATATGCACCTAGACATACTCATTGTTCATAGTGGATTTTGCAGATGTTTGTTAGTTCAGAGCCAGTGGACTGCCAACACAATCCCGAGACATTTGAAAATGTGAAGTGAAGTTCAGATGCCTGTCAAAACTGGAGTAAGCTCAAAAAATGTATTCTTGTCAGGCAAATAACACAATACAGGCCTGATTTAAGACAACATAGTCACCTGCCACAAGTAATGTACTCATCCACGAGACAAGATTTTTCACCAACTCGTTCCTTCCTTAAGTAGCTTTATAACATTTTATGCTTTTTATCTAAAGTTCTGGGAAAATTGCAAAGATGACTGGAAAGGCCCTGAGAGTAATTCACTATGATGGTGTCGAAATGAATTTGTTATGTAAAAAGAAGAAGTGAGTATGTAACGCAAGACAAAGGTGTCCAGCAAGAATTTTTCTGCTAAATTCTTACTGTCAGGCTCTGAAATATATTGAGTCCAACGAACTGTCAAAGTCACAGAACTCCTTCAATGTTTTGTGAGGACAGATAACAGTGGATGTTTGATTCCAAGTAGATGGAAATCCTTGTACTTTGCATAAAAAGAGTTCTACAATAATGTTGACCAGGTGTCCAGTTTAATTTCATACTTGCTGCTCTCATCAGACATCAAATCTCTACTTCTACAAAAAATGTCTGTCTCTCCCAATGTAAGGGGCACGTTGACTCAGTATCATTGCTGTCCTGTCTAAAACATTAGAAATATACTCAGGATTTATACATGAAAGTGGAACATGAAGCAACTGAAAACAAGAATGAATTCTGTGTCGTGTGCTGTTTCAGTAGCTGAAATGAAATGACAAGAAAATAACTGTTTCCCCTTACATGTAATATGTCGGTGCACCATCTTTTGCATCACGGTTGAGTTTTACAAGTCAGAATGTCAATTTGCAGTGACAGAATATGACAGCCCAGTGCCAGCAGGCCCAAACCAAATAGAAGGCTGCACAAATTGATTCTGATTTTACTCCAAATCATTTAAAGTGCTTATTTTAATGTGTGCTGATCAGAATTCGTCTAAAGCATGACATGGTAAAATAATGGGAAAGATTAATTATGTCACTTCTGTAATCAGTCCTCTTTGAGAAGGTGCACCTTTAGAAAGCTTGGAAGCAGAAGTCCCAGCTACATCATGCCATTCATTTTCATATCTGCACTATCAAGGGCAAAAAGAAAACACATATTTAAATATACGCTTCCAATAGATTGTGTACAATCAGCATCTCAGCACAGCAAGTACCTTTCACTAGGAGACAGGCAACCTAGAAATAAGATTATAATCTGATGTTTCACTCTAGCCACTGTATTCAAGTTTAACTCTCAGCAGAAAAAAATGTTTTTCAAGGTGTATTTCGAAGGCAGGGAAGCTGTATTTTAAATGTTTCTATGATAATCTGCTTGATTTATTTAAGGGAATTGCTACATTTTTTATTTTACTTTATTTAGGTCTGTTTTATTTGCTTCTTTCCAAAACACGTGTACCCTCCCTGTCCACTGCTTCATGCTGAATGAGCAGCCATGGCAATCACACAAGTGACGTTTCACCTTTGCCTGCGGGCTTATCCTCAGTCAACAGCGTTTCATCCAAAAAAAAAAAAAATCCTTGACTTATTAAAAAGTTTCATCAAAGTGACATGGGAGGATCACGGGGGATCGATGTGTGAGTTCCTGTCTATTGGTGAGTGTGGGGGCCGGCGAGGTGCCAGGCAATCGAGGGCACACAGCCGTGCCAGCACCCCGAAGGGTGTGCCCTTTTTCCAAGGACACGTGAGTAATTAGAAGTGCTCAGCATTAAATCTGGGCTTGACTGAACCAAGTGATTCCAAATGGGAGACATGTGAAATCAGTAAAGTGTTTTTTCAGTCGTGGTAACCTGCCACACACTTCTCAAACAACATCCTTCAGATACAAAGGTGCTCAAAACAACTGTATTTATGTATTTGACTGAGAAATGGTCTGAAAGGATGTCCAATATTTCTTAGGATGGAAATTTTATATTTTAATTTAAATTCAGAGAAAAGACTATAAAATCTAATAGAGGAAATTTTCATCTGACCTGGTTACCTGGGGGAGGAACAAAGAGTACACAAGGCTAAGTTATTAAGGTCTGGTGATATAAGTCAATTGCACAATCTGTGGCAAAGTCTCCATCAGGTCAGAAGTAGCTCTCATGGAGATATGGCTTTAGGTGCCAGCTAATGTGTCGGGAGATGGGATCTAATAGATTGATACACAGGTTTTGACATGCTATTTGAGCATGTAGCTCACTGTAATTGGTCATGTCACCATGCATTAAACTAACAATATATAGAGAAGTGCCCTGAAACAAGTGTCATCAGCTGATCCGTCAGATGTCAGGCCAAACTGTTCGTGAGGGCTATCTGGAGAAGGAGAAGCAAAATGGTAATACAATCTTTCTGTTTCCTCCAAGATTTCTTCCCCTTTTCAGTAAAGTCTTGCCCACCTTACGCTGGTAATGAATTCCTGAACATCCTGTCATGAGGTGAATACTCATAAATCAAAGTTCTAATTACATTTTGTTTCAATAGCAAGTAGTTTTATGCTTTCCTGAGCACCAAAATTTTCACCATTTCTGCTAAAATGTAACCAGATCCTACTGAAATAGATGCAGCTCCTACAATAGTTAACATTAGTCATCATAACACAGCATAACAAGGCAGTTTCTCTTCATTAATTACTCTGTAATACTAAACAGCTGTGTGACTGTGCTTATTTCACTCTTAGCAGTTATTACACACCTTACACTTAATAAATGCTCACAAATAAAATGTACATATGACACTCAATGTTTATGTATTAATTCAACATCCATCTATCTCTTTTCCTTAACAATTTGTCCTAATCAGGGTGGTGGATGTCCAGTGCTTATCCTGGAAGCACTGAGCACATGGCAGAGGCGGTTACACCCTGGATGGGATGCCAGTCATTTGCAGGGTAACCAGAGCACCCGGAAGACACCCACACAGGCACGGGGAGAACATGCACAACTCCACACAGACTGAGCTGGATTCCAACCGACTCCCAAAAAACTAAGGTGCTGTGAGGCAGCTTATCTTCGGAATGGATATATTTGAAATCTGTCTGAGACATGTATTTTCAGTGACACACTGCCTGTACTCTTCCCAATGGGCAGCCCAGCCAACACATATAGGCCTACACATGCAGAATTCATTTCAGTGAATTTAATTTAACTGCAGGTCTTAGGGAAAGGGATCTGCATCAGTCTGCATGCCAAAAGTCACATTAAATCGACCAATGTGCCTGTGGTCTGCCATGCAACAAGTCCTTTTAGCAGCTGTTACTAAAGGAACCATAAACCAAAGCTAATGAAAGCCCACTCTGCCACATAGCTCTCACCAGTCCGGTTGGCTCAGTCTGTGTAACAGTGCTGATGAGGCTCTCATCCCCCAACCAGACAAGGAGACAGCTGTTTTCCATTCAGGCCCGGTGGTGGACGCGACCTACAAAGACCTGGCACGTCTAACTCTTATGCACGCAGCTGAGTCACCCTGTGTCCTGCCACAGCCACTAACCTGATACAGGTCAGCAGTTAAAGTGGCCATTCATTATCAAATGCTGCTATTGTTTCAAAAGCATCCTGATCATATGCTTATGTTTTTTGTAATTATAGGTTTTACATAATTGTTTCATTGATTTAGAATTATTGGATACTTATGGTGACATATATAGTATGACACAACTAGTAGTAGCTGTAGTTTTGGAACACAATTAAAACATAGCATTCTTTCTGTATTTGAGAAGAAAGAGTGCAGTTTGTCCTTAAAGTTCAGCCCTTCTTTAAACAGAGTCACTGTCAATTCCTAGAAGCCTGAAGTGGTGCTTAATACATTTGAAAATTCTTATGATGGAAAAATACCCTTTAAATATGTTTATTCTGTGCAGTTTATGTTTATGTAGCACTATTTTTTCCACCTTTGATGTAGCAGAATCCCTGGCATCAAAGAGGATATATGGACTAAACACTGCCTCCTCTTTCTGGAGACATACACGCCCAGTGAACTGAGATGGATCATTTGTCTAAAGCACGGTGATAGGGAAGTATCCATCAAAACAAGCAACTCTATTCTGGGAAAAGAACTGACAAGAAAACAGAGACACTAAAACTGTTTACAGAACATTATGCTTCACACAAAATAACAATGGATTATAATGGTAATGTCATCACAGGCAAGAAGTGACAAAACATAACAGATGTTAAGACTACAGATAAAATCATCTCTTCAAGCAGTGCAATGATAAAACTGAGGTTATGATAATTGCCAGATTTTTGCTGCCTTTTATTGTGCTGTTGCACATTCCAATATCTTAATCGCAAATATTTAGAAATTTCTATTCTCTTTATCTTCTTGTTTATATTTATATAGAGAGAGGGTGGGGTGCAGTGACACAGCAGGTTTGGCCTGTGCCTGCTCTCTGGTAGGTCTGGGGTTCTAGTCCTGCTTGGGGTCCCTTGCGACAGACTGGCGTCCCATCCTGGTTGTGTCCCCTCCCCTTCCAGCCTTACACCCTGTGTTGGCGCATTAGGCTCCGGCTCGCCGCGACCCCGCTTGGGACAAGCAATTTCAGTCAACGTGTGTATATATGTATATGGTTCAACGTCCAATTTTATAATTCAATGAACATCAATGCCCAGTGGCTGGTGGACCCGAGAACAGACCACATCAACTTCCCAGAGCAAGAACCAGTCTTCATCACAAAGGCAGACATCCAACAACGAGTCTCAAGTATGAAGAGCTGGGCAGCACCGGGGCCTGACATGGTCCACACCTACTGGCTGAAGAAGCTAACTGCACTCCGTGAACTCCTGGCAGCACAAATGAATGAGCTGCAAACATCAAGGTCTCACCCAGACTGGCTAACACAGGGCAGGACAATCCTGATCATGAGAGATCCCCACAAGGGTAAAACACCTTCCAACTAGTGACCGAAAACCTGCCTTTCCACAGCATGGAAGCTCCTCTCAGGCATCATAGCTGCTAAGTTGAACAGGCACATACAGTAAGTCAGTACATAAGCGTTGCTCAGAAGGGCGTTGAAAACAACAGCAAAGGGTCAAAGTACCAGCTACTAGTTGATAGCGCAATCACCGAAGACTCTAAGACCAGACAGATCTACCTGAGCATTGCCTGGATTGATTACAAGAAAGTCTACAACTCAGTGTCCCACACATGGATTCTGGAGTGCTTGACATTATACGAGACCAATAGGACACTGACAGCCTTCCTCAAGAACTCAATGAGGCTCTGGAAAACACCACTAGAAGCCAACTCCAAAGCCATCGCACAAGTGACCATCAAGTGCAGCATATACCAAGGTGATGCCTTGCCCCCCAGCTGTTCTGCATTGCCCTGAACTATCTCAGTCAGATCATTGCAAAGAGTGGATATGGATATAAGTTCAGAAGTGGAGTAACCATAAGCCACCTCCTCTACATGGATGACATCAAGCTCTATGCCAGGAGTGAATGAGACGTTGATTCACTGATCCACCTCACCAGGATAGACAACAGTGATGACATCGGGATATCATTCAGACTGGATAAGTGTGGTTGAATGGTAGCAAGAAAAGGAAAGGTGATCAGGACTGAAGGAGTGGAGTTACCAAACGGTTTCAGTCAAGGTGTCAACCACTACACCCCAGCCCACCCCAGTCAACCGCTACACCCCAGCCAGGCCCCTTTGCCTTGTCTACTTCTGCTCACTTGGTGGTCCCGCGCACGAAAGGTAAAGCTCAGAGGTTCTCGGTTCTGGGTCCGTTGTGGTGGAATGACCTTCTCCTGTCACTCAGAACTGCGGAAACTCTGTCTATTTTCAAGAAGGGTCTGAAAACTCTCCTTTTCCAGATCCACTTCGCCCAAGATCTCTCCAGCTCATTTACGGTGTAACTGTTCACGCATCGTCGCTCCATAAGCATCCCCAGATACAACCTTTATTCAGCCACTACTCTGGCATTGTACTTGCTCATTTGTGTATTTTATAATATCTAAAAAAAAAAAAAAAAAAAAAAAAAAATTGTGGAAGGGTATTGGGATTTGTCTATCCTGTGTCTTATGCACCTACTCGAACGATGAACCTCGGTGCAGCAAGTGATAAGTAACAAATTAGGTATGCTTGAGACTTTCATGTCTGCAGCTATGTCTCTTCTTAATGTAATGCATAAATTGTACCTTAGCTGAGATGTACGTCTGCTAAATGAATAAATGTAAATGTAAGTGTGTGTGGGTAAATTCATATATATATATATATAGTGTTTTGAGAGGGGGCGCGGTGGTGAGTCTGGGGTTAGAGTCCTGCTTGGGGTGCCTTGTGACGGGCTGGCATCCTGTCCTGGGTGTGTCCCCTCCCCCTCCAGCCTTATGCCCTGTGTTGCTGGGTCAGGCTCTGGTTCACCACCACCCTGCTCGGGACAAGTGGTTTCAGACAGCGTGTGTGTTTGTATCTAGTGTTGTGTAATATGTATGCAATAAATACATAATAATGTCTCCTCTATTAATCTGTGAAAAAATGGTCCAAAGCATCAATTCCTGCAATGTCAAATTTTTGAGCTTCCAGAACCTTCCAGATGTCATAATGACCTGTGTCAGTTTGGAAAGCACCACGCATGCTATGTTATTAACTTAAAATGGTGACCGTTAATTAAATTCAACAGGCAGCTTTCATAGAATTTTTGGACAGTCCATTAATGCCATCACAAAATATGGACAAACAATGGATGGATTAATGACAGCTGCCCTGTAGGCAGTTATTATTATTATTATTATTAAACTCTGTCTGAAACCATGAAGCTACTATATAAAGAAAACAATCTTTACACAAAAATGTGTAATTTAAGAGGAGTTTAAATGTCAAGCCGCCTCTGGAACAGTAAGAACTTTTGAATCTGACAAGCTGAGGAGCTGTCAGAATAAGGTTCAGTCCTGCCTCGATATAGGTGGTGAGATCTTCTGCACTTAACTAACCTTGAGCTTCAAACCCTAAGTAAGCTTCCTGGAGCATAATTAAATGATAGGTGCTCATTCAAGGGACAATTACATGGCATTGCTGGAATTGTCACCGGTTCACGGCAGCAAGATGGATCCCCTTATTAGCATCACAAGGCAGTGTGCTACCAAGCCCAGTGAGCTGCAAGGGTATCTAACAAGGAGAGGCCACTGGCTGAGATGTCCCAAGGGACTATTTAAAATCTGAGTGAAAAAACACAGGGAAGTAAACTGATCTCATACACGACAGCAATCATGGTGAAATGCACTGCACTACAACACAAATTTTGGTATGCTTTGGTTGATGTAGTTTTCATTGCATGGACAAGGCCAAACTGCAAATAGGTGGCTTGCATCAAATATGAAAATTAGAATAGTCAAATCAAGAAAATATGACATTCCTAGTGTACCCACAATCCTCATTTTTACACCTGTGGTTTTTTGCACCAGGCTTTTGAAAGAAAGAAAACATTTTTGTTTTACTGTAATTTTACACATATATTTTCTAAAATTTCTGCATGTTGGAGAACAAAAGCTACCTGCAATTCCTTGCCCAAAAAAGTAGAAGGGTGAGACTGGTCTTAAGTTTTTGAGTGTTTGTGAGCAGTGCGTATGTTTATGGGATTAATCTTTCAACAATTTAGACTGCTTTAGTCTTTGGAGAAAGCAGACTTTTATTTACCAAAATTTTCAAATTGTGATTTTAGTGTAGCCATACATACTCACAGGCCACTTTATTAGGTACACCTTGCTAGTAGCGGGTTGGACCACCTTTTACCTTCAGAACTGCCTTAATTCTTCACGCCATAGATTCAACAAGGTGCTGGAAACATTCCTCAGAGATTTTGGTCTGTATTGACTTGATAGCATCACGCAGTTGCTGCAGATTTGTCGGCTGCACATCCCTAATGGGAATCTCCCTTTCCACCACATCCCGAAGGTGCTCTATTGGATTGAGATATAGTGACAGTGGAGGCCATTTGAATGTATGTGGTGAACTCATTGTCATGTTCAAGAAACCAGTTTGAGGTGATTTGAGCTTTGAGACATGGCGCGTTATCCTGCTGGAAATAGCCATCAGATGATGGGTACGCTGTGGTCATAAAGGGATGGACATGGTCAGCAACAATACTCAAGTAGGCTGTGGCGTTTAAACAATGCTCAATTGGTACTAAGGGGCCCAAAGTGTGCCAAGAAAATACCCCCACACCATTACACCACCACCATTCTGAACCATTGATACAAGGCAGGATGGATCCATGCTTTCATGTTGTTTACACCAAATTCTGACCCTCCCATCTGAATGTCGCAACAGAAATCGAGACTCATCAGACCAAGCAACATTTTTCCAATCTTTTATTGTTCCATTTTGGTGAGCTCGTGCGAATTGTAGCCTCAGTTTCCTGTTCTTAGCTGACAGGAGTGGCACCCGGTGTGGTCTTCTGCTGTTGTAGCCCGTTTGCTTGAAGGTTCGACGTGTTGTGCATTCAGAGATGCTCTTCTGCATACCTCGGTTGTAACTGTAGAAAGCAACTTCAGATGTTGTTCCTGGAATCTGCTGGAGCCACTCTCCTTGTTTGGGGCTCACAGCCTCAAGTGCTCCTATTACCACTGGGATCAACCTGGACTTCACTTTCCACATCCGTTCCAATTCTTCCTTCAGCCCTTGGTACTTCTTAATCTTTTCATGCTCCTTCTTTCTGGTATTGCTTTCACTTGGGATAGCTACATATATCACAATTGCCCTCTTCTCCTTCCTGTAGACCACCACTATGTCTGGTTGGTTGGCCAGCAGCTGCTTGTCAATCTGGAACTTGAAGTCCCACAGGACCTTAGATCTGCTGTTTTCAAACCCCTTTGGTAGTGTCTTCGATTTGGATTTGTGGACTTCCAGTCCGTATTCTGCACAGATGTTCCTGTACACTATCTCAGCCACTTGGTTATGCCTCTCAGTGTATGCTGTCCCAGCTTGCATCTTACGCCCTGGTACTATGTGCTGGACTGTTTCAGAGGCATCTTGCAGGATTTCTTGATGTCAGCCACTCCCTCTATTTGTCAATGTTAGATCCTGTGGAGGGGCTTGGTCTTCCATGATGTCTCCACTTTTTCCTCATCACCCTCTGTCTTCTGCTGCTTGAGGTATTCAGTCAGCGGTATGTCCTGGGGTTGATATCGTCCTGATGTACTCTTGGATGCTCCTTGTTTCATTGTTTCACACACCTTGACTGAAACCGTTTGGTAACTCCACTCCTTCAGTCCTGATCACCTTTCCTTTTCTTGCTACCATTCAACCACACTTATCCAGTCTGAATGATATCCCGATGTCATCACTGTTGTCTATCCTGGTGAGGTGGATCAGTGAATCAACGTCTCATTCACTCCTGGCATAGAGCTTGATGTCATCCATGTAGAGGAGGTGGCTTATGGTTACTCCACTTCTGAACTTATATCCATATCCACTCTTTGCAATGATCTGACTGAGATAGTTCAGGGCAATGCAGAACAGCTGGGGGGCAAGGCATCACCTTGGTATATGCTGCACTTGATGGTCACTTGTGCGATGGCTTTGGAGTTGGCTTCTAGTGGTGTTTTCCAGAGCCTCATTGAGTTCTTGAGGAAGGCTGTCAGTGTCCTATTGGTCTCGTATAATGTCAAGCACTCCAGAATCCATGTGTGGGACACTGAGTTGTAGACTTTCTTGTAATCAATCCAGGCAATGCTCAGGTAGATCTGTCTGGTCTTAGAGTCTTCGGTGATTGCGCTATCAACTAGTAGCTGGTACTTTGACCCTTTGCTGTTGTTTTCAACGCCCTTCTGAGCAACGCTTATGTACTGACTTACTGTATGTGCCTGTTCAACTTAGCAGCTATGATGCCTGAGAGGAGCTTCCATGCTGTGGAAAGGCAGGTTTTCGGTCACTAGTTGGAAGGTGTTTTACCCTTGTGGGGATCTCTCATGATCAGGATTGTCCTGCCCTGTGTTAGCCAGTCTGGGTGAGACCTTGATGTTTGCAGCTCATTCATTTGTGCTGCCAGGAGTTCACGGAGTGCAGTTAGCTTCTTCAGCCAGTAGGTGTGGACCATGTCAGGCCCCGGTGCTGCCCAGCTCTTCATACTTGAGACTCGTTGTTGGATGTCTGCCTTTGTGATGAAGACTGGTTCTTGCTCTGGGAAGTTGATGTGGTCTGTTCTCGGGTCCACCAGCCACTGGGCATTGATGTTCATTGAATTATAAAATTGGACGTTGAACCATATACATATATACACACGTTGACTGAAATTGCTTGTCCCAAGCGGGGTCGCGGCGAGCCGGAGCCTAATGCGCCAACACAGGGTGTAAGGCTGGAAGGGGAGGGGACACAACCAGGATGGGATGCCAGTCTGTCGCAAGGGACCCCAAGCAGGACTAGAACCCCAGACCTACCAGAGAGCAGGCACAGGCCAAACCTGCTGCGTCACTGCACCCCACCCTCTCTCTATATAAATATAAACAAGAAGATAAAGAGAATAGAAATTTCTAAATATTTGCGATTAAGATATAAGAATGTTCAATAGTACAATAGAAGGCAGCAAAAATCTGGCAGTTATTAAAATCTTGTGCCTTGTGACGAACCGGTGTCCCGTCCTGGATGTGTCCCCACCCCCTCCAGCCTTGTGCCGTGTTGCCGGGTTAGGCTCCAGCTCACTGCGACCCTGCTTGGGACAAACGGTTTCAGTCAATGTGTGTGTGTGAGTTTAACATCCCATTGTGCAGAACTTGTTTTACCTGGTAAGCCTAACTGTCCTTTAACTTGGACAATGTTTACTGATGTCTAGCTTTGACAGGAAGGCAGTGGATCCCACTGTAATACAGCCACTTAAGAGTTTCTGACATTTTCCTGTTATGTGATCTTTCCAAACTTAGAGTAGCCAACTGTGACATACTGAAAAAGAGGTTAGTCCAGGTCACCCAGACTGCTTCAGCCAACAAAAATAATTCTCTTCTCAAGCAATGAATGAATCTATGCTGCTCATAAACAAGTTAAATTACTTGCAGCGTGATCGGATCCTATGAGATTAAAACGATACACTCTACTCTGTTGTTGAACTTTATGAACCGCGTGTTACATTCAATGAATGACACAAACATAATTAGACACAATGCCAGGTTTACAGCTGTGGCTATTTATCTTCCAATTTATACTGGAGATGATGTCTTTTAAGAATATTATTAGCTGCACAAACTGTGTCCATTGTTAATATTAACCTTGGTAGTCTCATACACATGCACAAGTCTGTTCCCCAAGGGTCCCATCACATGCTGCATTTTAAACTCTTTATGACTAAACTGGTAAAATTCTTTTTTGAGTACTCTTACCTGACATTTCAGGTGTCAGTTAGACAACGATTAAAATGATGTCTTTAAAATCTTCAGGATGCCAGTCACTGAGAGCTGAAAACGGGCAGCACTGTTGTAATAGCTTGGGTTCACTGCCTTGAAAATCCCTGGGTCTGCACAGACCCTTTACAGTGGTACTGTAAAGAAAATGAAGGAAAGAAACACAAATAAAGATGCGAGAAAACAATAGCACACTCTGAATACTTAAATCGTATGCTGTAAATTTATGTGGTTAAAAACTACTCAAACTCTACTTGTATGTAGTAAAACAAAGGAACGTTCTCCCCTTACAGCAATTGCATTCAAGTTAAAATGATGTGAGGCAAAACCCAGGAAGATGCTGTTCACCTGACCCCCTATTTCTGCCTTCTTAATGTTTGTATGGGAACTGACAATACGCAGATGTGCATCGCCATATGTACCAAATTTTGAAGTCACAAAGTATGAAATGAAGGGTAATTGAAGTGCAATTGATTATACTAATTGCACTGTGTAATTAGATCACTCTCACTTAAAACATCCACAGAAATTGCAACTAATTGCAAATGATGCATGTCTAATTGTAAAACGGTTATTTTTTCAGCAGTTGTGTTTTACACATATCCATTCTGAATTTCTAAACCATAAACGTTCTCTAAAATATAGTTGGTAAAAAAAAAAAACATTTTGCTGTTTTTGCACTTTCCTCAACTGGAATTTATCTCATTTGCTTTCATAAAGGGGAGTAATATTTCACTACTTGCAGCTTGCAAAAGTGCAATGCATGTAGATGCGAGTATGTTTGAAATACTGCATCAGCATATTGTAATTCCATTATAGTGAGGTTATGTCTAAACGGGTGATATACATAAGACTTTATGCCTTTTCCTTCATTCTGCATGATTTGTATTGAAGTCCTTGTTGGAAGTCATTAGCCCACTTTTCAACGGGGTATCATAAAATGACAAGTCGTAGCGCTCCACCCACAGTTCATTTTGATGACAATGTGTACTGCTTTGCAGGCACTTCCTAAAAAGCTTATGTGGGTGTGTGTGTCTGTGTCTGTGTGTGTGTGTGTGTGTGTGTGTGTGTGTGTGCGCGAAAGAGAGAGAAACAGAGAGAGCTTCTGTATGTTGTTCTTTTCATTCCTTGTCAGGATCCCCTTTCTGAGCCATGTGATCGGGTCAAGCCTCATCACACTGCCACCTTCCATCTCGCTTTCTTGCAGCCTTGCACGCTTGCGTCGCCTAGCCAAGCGTTAGGGTTCAAGCACGTGAGCAAATTAAATCGACATCCAAACTCCGCTGATACACACAGCAATTTAAATGATATTCATTACAGTGATGACATGTCCTGATGAACCATTCAGAGAGGGGTCCTACACCTTATGCCAACTCTGTTCCACAACCACTGAGCCTTGACAAGCACCATTGTACGTTCTTATAAAAAACTTAAAAGGAAAAAAAAACTCAGGGTTACAGTTCTCCCCCACATAACTTAATTGTTCTGTGCTTTTGCATTTTGACGTTTTCCAGGTTGTGCTGTTGTACAAAACCAGTCTCACCACATTTTTTTGTTTTTCCCCATTCTCCTTTTTATGGGGAAACCAACTGATATTGGCATTGAAATTACTATATTATTGTTATATAATAAAAATAAAAATAAACACAATAATAATAATAATAATACATTTTCTACTTCTTCTTCTTTTTTAAGGGGGTGCTGTGGTGCAGCGGGCTTGGCCGGGTCCTGCTCTCTGGTGGGTCTGGGGTTCGAGTCCTGGTGGGGGTGCCTTGTGACAGACTGGTGTCCCGTCCTGGGTGTGTTCCCTTCTCTTCCAGCTCTATGCCCTGTGTTGCCAGGTTAGGCTCCAACTCGCCGCAACCCCACTTGGGAGTGTATCTACATGTATTTTAATTATTACTTGGCCTTTTCCTCTAAAACCTAAGGTCTGTATTTTCAGATTGCTGTAAAGGAAGAAACATTAGAGCACAATAACACATATCCATTGTTCTGCAGTACAGGAAGAATCGTGTCTCCATAATAAGCTTAAGTGTGGCTTGTGGACGTGTATCCTTCCAAGACCACAATATCAGAAGTTCTTTTCAGTCTTCTCAGTGTCAGAGAAGTTACAATGTTTCCTGACAGATTTATTCCTTAAGCTCTAACAATGAGGCCTTATTCATGTTGACTGGAGAATTAGATTTAGAGGCTCAGCATTTTATCTGTATACATATTATTGAACGGCTTTAAAATACGTACAATACTTAGTGATGGTAAAGTCTTGGATATAGAAATTTACACACACATATCTAGCTTTTAGCTATTACCATGCTTATAATTGACAAAGAATTGTGTTTTCAAAGGACCCTGAAATGGTTTCATGTACCCTGCCTTGTACCCTGTTCTACCAGGATAGACTTTTGATCATGACAACCTTGCACTGGACAAGTGACTATTGTAAATGAAAAAATGGTTTCAAAGGCCTTCCTTGGTTGTCACCATCACTGTTATTATTCTTTTACTTGAACATTTATGAAATCCGTTGCCTTATTTTACCTTCCAGAACACTGAGGTCCTTATAATGATACAGCACATATTTTATGTCTCTCACAGTTCCCTTTGTCCTTTGCATAAAGCCTTCCTGTGTGTAAAGACGGTATCTACAGAAGGTACGTGCTGAAGAATTTGATGAATTTGAGTGAGGATGCAGTAAAACAGCTTAACATGTTTTTAGGAAGAGCAGAGGAAACAGATCTGATGTGTTGACAATGAAAGAAAGATACCCTCAGGGCCCATCTCTGCTAAAGGAATGATTTTTTTTCTCATCAAGGTCACAGAATTGACCTTTTCAAAGTGTTCCCCAACAACAGCTGAAGAGATTTCAGTTCAACTTCACAGCACTGGTCTAACTTGGACTTCCAAAAGTTGAAGGGGGTCTTTAGACACTGCTCAGTAATTTCCCTTATCAGCCTTGCTTTTGCTGTATGACCTTGTGACATATTACCTCATCCCGTCAGGGAGATCAGAGTTTTCCCACATAGCATGTCTTTTTTACTGAATAACCTGAACTTGAGTTGACCCTGCAGGATCGTTTTAATTGATGACAACAAAAACAGCCTGACAAAACAACTGGGGCAGCCCTTGGACTTATTGTCTTCTGGAATGGAATGGCCATGGAATGCAAAATGTAACATGTTAATGATATGCAATGTGACAGTTTATAATTATGAATATAATTCATTTCATGTTAATGTGAATTTCATTTCGGTGAATGAATGTAATTTTGTTAGCAGTATCTATAGACAGAGACGTTGATATTTAGGGCCCAAGGCACTTTATGTTTTTTTCAGTGGGGTCTGTGAATT
Organism: Scleropages formosus; assembly: GCF_900964775.1. Lineage (NCBI taxonomy): Eukaryota > Metazoa > Chordata > Actinopteri > Osteoglossiformes > Osteoglossidae > Scleropages > Scleropages formosus. Next base: position 21,129,454 of record NC_041812.1, on the reverse strand, counting down.
TTAAAGTACAAGGAGTTTCCATGTGTTTTGCCCACAAGAAAATAATTTGGCATTTTTGTTATTCGAAATAGACTGTCCGTCTTTTAGCCTGAAAATGAAGGTTAGTGTTTGATTATAATTCTGGCTGATTTGTATTCTGAAAGAAACAATACAATAACAAATACAGTCTTTACTGTTTATGTGGAGAAATACACAAGCAAGCTAGCAATAAACGAAGAGTTTATATATGTAGACAGAAAGACAGAAAGACTGACAGACAGATAGATAGATAGATAGATAGATAGATAGATAGATAGATAGATAGATAGATAGATAGAGTACACAGTGCTAACTTTGAGGGTTCCTTCTGTTGCATGGTGCTGTAGGGAAAAGTGACTCCCAGCCCTTGTAGAGTCTTGTTTCCAGGTCACAAGGGTGAATGGCAGGGCAAAAAGGCAACATAAGGCAGCTAACGTAGCGTGTTTGTTCAACGAGACGGAAGGTCTCACGAGCGGGCGGCAAGGGCACGGCACTTCATGATGGTGATGACAAGAGGGTGGATTTAGATCTGAGGATGGGACAAAATGAGCGGTGTGTCCGGGTAAGGGTGGGGGGGTGGGAAAAGAGAAGGGGGGGCTACTGTTCAACATTGGGAGGTCAGAGCAGGACTAGTGCATCAGTGCCTCCTGGGAGATGACAGTTTGCTTTTATCAGGATAGATAATTTAGTGTAGTCGTAAAATCAGGGGGATTGAGCAGTTGGAAGCTGTTTCAGTTGCTAAATGTGTGTATATGTGCAACAGAAGAAGGCCCATCAGGGTGGCGATGCCTTCGCTATGGTGAACAGTCATGGAAGCTGTGGGAATGACACTTTATTTTCAAAATGGGCAGAACTCTACTGAGTAGGTGTTAATCTACATTTACATTCTGGGCATTGGATGAATTGCATGACATCGCTCTCATGGGTCTCTGTTTTAATGTACTTGTATGATGCACTGTGAAGACACTGTAATTATGCAGTTATCACTGTAGATTGTAATGCTTTTAGCCTCAAAACATTTTGTGCGCATGAATATGTTAGCATATGCTTGTGGGTGTTTATGGATGTGGAAATAAGGCTTTCCAAGCTATTTCCATAGGTTATAGCTATAAAAAATATACAGCAGCAACATGTGGACTGCAACTGGCTTTCAGAATGCTTTTCATGTATGTCCAGAGATGTATAAAAAAAACATATGCAACAACTGCAGACACGTACACAAGCATATTTTGTGCTTACAAATTAGTTTAGCAAGTATAGTAATGGCTGAGCTAAAACTGTTATTTACCGAGTACAGTTATCAAAGCTAAGTGGAATAAAAGTTTCTTCTGAAGAGGAACAGTATATTTTGAATTCCTGCATAAGATGTTCATCTCCATGTATCCCTGAGGTCACAAGAGCTCCATAAATTAAAGAAATGGCACATTTCTCTCATGCATTATTTTATGTTACTTTAGGATAAAGATGGCAGACAGGTCCACAGATTTAGTCCTGCCGAGCTTAGGTTTTGTCAAAGGGGTGATGGCTGGATCACTGAGATACGCTCACCACTGAGATTTTACTTTTAGTGAATGTTCAGTAATATCTGTCATTGTGATTAACATAATAATAATAATAATAATAATAGGGATGAGAATCATCAATAGCGCTCCCTGTCAATAAACAACATCGCATGGGCTTCTGGGATTGAATTCATGTCTGTTGTTGAGGCATTACACCCAGCAATGCCATATAGCCTGCTGGGATAAACTAAACTAAAAAGTGTTTTTGGTGTATTTTGCATTTCCAAAATCCACTAGTAACATTTTACACTTATACTACTGTTCTACGCAGATGTGGAAATGCGTACAAACGTAATACGGCACATTGTAGTATTATCATTTAATTATTTGATGGAAATGCATAAATGGGCCTAGTAAAGAATTTTTTTTTGTGTCAGAATTATACAATGCCTGATATTACACTTTTTTTTAACATAAAAACCGTGAATTCCAACAGTGAATTAGTATCAGTCAATCTGTACATGCCGAACACAAATCCTGATTCCATGTATGCAGTGTGTTTGTGTGTGTGAATTTGTGCAAGCACATTTGACAGCTCAGATAGGCTTTTTGTGCCAGCGCTTTAGAAACCCCATCTAAATTTCACATTTAAATTTGGAGAATGTGACGGTAAAGAATATTCTCACCGTGTGCAGCAGTCTAAGGCTGCACAGAGAATGATAAGGATGGGGGTGATGTCGGGGGGGGGGGGGGGGGGCACAGGCAGGCGATGGTCACATTTTGTCTCCTACAAGGTTGTTTTGAACCTTAATAAGCACAGCCGATGCTCATCTCCCGAGATGTGAAGGGAAGAGAAAATGGCATTCTTACACTTCAATTTCACGCATATTTCCTTTGTAACTAATGAGAACCTTAAATACGGTGCCAGACCCGGGGGTTGCGCTGCTGACATTTTCAGACACAACAGCACCTTGTCATTTAGAATGAAGAGCACCCACCTGCAATAAATAAATAAATAAATAAAGAAAGAAAGAAAGAAAGAAAGAAAGAAAGAAAGAAAAAGAAAAACCTCTCCCTCTGTTATAGTTGTCAGAGTCCCGATGCGATTCCACTCTTCCCAGCTGCCAAACGCTGCTGAGGGCCGTAAGCGATTCTGTAGATCGGAAAATGTTTTAATTGTTTATCCATGTAAAACAGAACTTCAAAGTGGTGTGTTCTTAAATGGAACATAGTTGTCACTTTCAATGAAGCACAAACCTTTTTTTTTAAGCACAACATAAACGTCAAGGCTAATTGTGGCATTATGAATAAAATCACAAAAATTAGGCACTTATAGTTTGGGTTTAGGCACAATTGCTGCTAGTTTCTGCTGTAATACTTCTGTTTCGGCGTATGCTGCGGGAAATGTACATTTTATTACACGCACATTTACAAATTATTCGTTTACAGTCCTCAGCAATACCACCACAAAGAAATAAATCATGAGAGAAACTGAACGATGAGCCACTGGACTTGAGATTTAGGATAAATGGGTGAATTATGGGTTTGAGGTTCTGCTGCCTGGTTCAAAGTTCAGAAGAGAGATCTTTTCCTTCAGCAGTCAATGGTTTTTTGAGTGTGCAGGAAGGCAAGCTGTTCAGATTTGTGACTCCTCTCACCCAACTATGCACTGCTCTAAATTTAATAAAGTTGGGAACCTAAGAAATGCAGAATATAGGGCAGCTAGTAGTCACATGAGAAGTACAGCTGCAGTACAGCTGACCAAGATACTTTACCTGAATAGCAGAACAACATTCAGCTCTATAAATTTACAGAAACTGTTAAGCAATAATAATAATAATAGAAGAATGAATGAATGAATGAATGAATGACCTCTTTCATTCTGAAAGTGTTACAGTATAATTATGGTGGATGTAACCCAGGTACCGTGACTTGTATCTTTGGACACTGTGGTTGGAGGGCTTTCCTGATGCCATAAAATCGTCAGGATCTCATCGCTTGACAGATACTCGGCACGCTTTCAGCTTAATGTGCTCATTAGACACAACACACCACGAACATAATGGTGAGCCTGACACAAACACAATTACTGCAAAAAAATAAAAGCAAAAAACATTTTTAATGCTGCAGTAGAAAAAAGGTTATATGAATTCATATAATGGTGCTTCATTGTCAACAACAAAAACATGGCACAGAGTGCATAACAGTGTCTGTGCTGTTTACATGCCAATATTTTACACATAGTTTTATATGCTGTCAGCTGTCAGTTACTAACGGCAAATTAACTTCCAGAAATGTTGCGAAACTGTCAATCAATGTGCTGGTAACCATGGTTACCTTTCATATCTCTACAAGATAAAGCTGCATAATGGAATTATGGGAGAATAGTTAGAACAGAAGTCGTTAACAATCAAAAAGACATTTTACAGTATGAAACAACCAAGAGTGCTTATAAATAAGAAGTTACTTTGTGGAATGCCTTAAGCTTAATAAAGTAACATTTTGTACAAATGTTTTGCAAGGAATACAGTACAGTTTGTACTAGAGGTTTAACCCTTTGAGCACGAGGCAGAAATACGTTTTATGTGTTTTCTGTCATTCAAACAACATTTAAAAAAATTATTGTGCAAAACAATTTCATTAATGTCTTCATATACTGTGCACCAGTAGATAATTATTGTCCTCTTAAATTAAAAATATAAAACAATGCATAATTTCAATTGGAACTGGTATATATATACTTTTATATACATTTTTTACACAGACCTGAATCCATAAAGGCCCCTGATTTAAAGAAAAAGAGACTGCAGATTGGATTTAATATGCTTTACGAAACTTGGAGGAAAACTATATACTGCTTGTATGTTTGTGTGTCTCATGTCTGTATGTATGGGTGTAACATTCAAGCTTTTGCCAATTATCGTACAAAATCCCCCTTTATCTTGGTTTTTAACTTGGAGTAGAAGCTGTGAGCCGTACTCAGAGGGTTAAATGTTAGATGCTGGTACCAGCGCACTTCCGTCACATTAACAAAAAAGTGCACTAGATTTAGTTAAAAATGTGTAATTAAATTGTCCAATAACGCATGCAGCTTGATACATCTCAAGGATGCAAAAAATATAGAAAACTAAACCGGATTTACACAAACGCTAACACATAGCACTTCATTTCAGATGTTCTCTTTTAACCTTCATAGCTTTTTTCTTTCTTTTTTTACATTATCGATATGCTGATTATACAGCACCTCCATATTAAACGCTGTACAATTAGAAAATAAATGGTAAAAAAGAGGGGCAGGAAAAAAAAGAGGGGGCCAGAGTCTCCCTTGGAGATAAATAGAGACTGTGTGCCTAAACTAAAACAGTAGTTATATGGCATCTTTGTGCAGTTTTATCTTAGTGTATTTTGTTCTCCTTTAAAAAAAGATATTTGAAAGTCTACAGGAAGTTCGCAGAGTGTTAGTCCAGCTCTACTGCTTCTCAAGTTCACACACATACAGAAGGTGATCTTCAGGAGACTTCCCATGGGTCTTGCTGAGGTGAAGTTTAACAGCATGCTTGCTCGCAAAGGTCCGGTTGCAGAGCTTGCACCGGTAAAAAGTGCCCGTGCCCTCCTCCTCGGAAGAAGGAGAGGGGGAGGAGAACAGTTTGTCGGACATGCCCTTGGTGTGCCGTGCGATCTGGCTGCCAATCTGCTCGCCTGACAGTTTGGCCAGGTCCCTCAGCCTGAAGCCCAGGTGCGACTCCAGGTGGCTAATGTATGTTGAAGGAGTCCGGATCTGGGAGGCACAATCGTTGCAGAAGAACAGCGGGTGTCCAGAGTCCAGATTCTTCAAGAACTTGGTTCCACCTGTCCTTCTTAGCTGATACTTGACATTGGCCAGCCAATGGCTGATGGTGGTCATAGAGAGGCCTGTGAAGCGGGAGATGTGCATCCGTTCCTGGGGGCTGAGGTCTGTCATAATGTACTTGCCGTCAGACGTCTGCTGCAAGCTAGCAGCAAACTGGGCCTGCAAGATAAGGAGGTGTTGAGGGTTCCAGTTGGACTGCCGGCCCTTGCGCTTCTGGGCCGGGGAAATCTCCTCAGGCTCATCAAGGGTCACGCCCTCCACATCCGACCTCTCAGACAGACTGGTAGGTGTGGAGGACTTTGACGTGTGGCTCTCTGTCAGGTTCCTCAGCATGTCGGATATGTCAGACAGGGCGTTCTCGCGCAGCGGAGAGCTTGACATGAATGACACGACTGCAGATGTCTTAGCCGTTGTCACAGTGGATGAGGGAGAAGCAGACGATGATGTCGAACTGGATGACAGGAGAGCTGAACCCAAAGAGCAGCTTTTGTCACTCTTGCCTTTCGTCAAATCTATCGGCTGGTCGTTGTTGACATGGTAGAAACAGCGGTCCAAGGGCTCAGTTTTTTTGGTTTGCACGGGTGGCGTGGCAATGGCAGCCTTTTCTGCCAAGCTGTTGCTCATTTTGAACAGCATACTCATAGGGTCCAGGGCTGGCAAGGCGGGTTTAGCAGCCTTGCCCAAGTGGACATTCATTACAGACTGAAGCGCACTTAAAGGGTTGACAAAAGGCTGTTCTGGGGGGTGATCGGTTATGATGGCAGTGCTATTGGACAGAGCAGAGGCTGGTCGTTTCAGCGAGTCTGTCCCATTCTCCAGTGACACCTTTCCAAGGACATCGTTGCTCAAATCCTTGTGGCTACCTCCATTGCTTTCTGGAGTCTTGACTCTTTTCTCTTTTGGTGAGTCCCCTCTTTCAGACTCGCCACCATCACTGCTACATGGCGAGGGTGTTGTTTGCCTTAGGGGGGATGCTTTCACCTTGCGATCCTTCATCTTTTCTTCCACTTTAGCCACTTTCTCTGTGACCTTCTTGACAAGTTCTTCCATGGCATGAAAATTGTTTTTGGGGAGTGGAGAGGTCTGTCTGCTGGGAGGAGAGATCAGCGGCTGGCTTTTGCTGGGAGGAAGAATCTCTCCTCCAGTAAACATGTATTTCAGAGGAGAGTTTTTCCCTGAGGCACCCAGGGATAGCTTCATGATGTTGGGTAGCTGGTAGGCTGCATGGATGCTGGGGTAACCCCCCCAGCTTGGTGCACCGTTCTGTGCTTTGTTTATTGCGGACGTTACAGTGTTTTCCAGTGACTTCAGGATGTCAAATCCCCCATTTGGCGTCTCCTCAAGATCTTCTTCAGTCAAATAATGATATTTGGAGGAAATGTCAAATTTTTCTTCCTCTTCCTCGACCACTGTTTTATCTTTATTGTCAACCTCTTTAGTGCACTCCACCTCCTTCTCTTCCTTCTTGATCTCCACAGATGGGTTAGGGGAGGTGCTGACAGGGGGCGCCACAGGTGGAGGGGAGAAAGTGGTTGCAGCCAGAGGTACGGACTGAACCTTCTCCTTAGCAGAGGTGACTGGAACCGGAGTAGGTGGGGACTCCATAATAGGCTTGCCTTTCTTAATAGCCGAGTTGGTTACCTTGATGAAGTGCCCAGTGACCATCATGTGGGCAGTGAGCTCCTGCAGTGTGTCATGGGAGCTACCACATTCCATACATTTGAGTATCTGAGACTTCCGTGACTCAAACTGCCATGCGTAGCTGGCACCATTCTGGTGCCCATAGCGATTGTTTGGCGTGATATAGGGGTTGGAGGCCTTCTGCAGGACATCATTATTATCCACCAAAGTGGGTTTGGGTGTCCCACCTGAAGATTCTGGGGAACTGGGGATGTCCAGCTCAATAGGAGCCCTCTTTCTGGTATTGGAAATTATTTTAGCTGCCACAGGGGCCACAGGCTCTTTGAGAGGCACTTTCTGGTAGTGTTTTGTCTTAATCATGTGAACACTGAGATCCTGCAAAGACTCAAAAGAATGGCCACAGTACATACACTTTAGAACCTTCTGGGCATCTTCCTTTCCTTCCATTTCCAGGAGGGATCGCTTGCGTGGTTTGGACCAGCGCTTGGTGCCATTGCTGTCGGTCTCATGGTTGTCATCGCGGTAGTGCCCAGTTTCATTCATGTGCACAGTCAGTTCCACCAGGGTGTCGTAGGCAGCACTGCAGTCCTTGCAGCGAAACTTGCTGGCACCAGTGAAGATGGAGCCATAGAGCTTGGTGCTCTGGCGATAGAGCTGTACAGTGCTGAGGAGGTTGGGTTCTGGCTGGAGCCGGTTTTGGGACACCTGCTGAAGAGTCTTGGCCACAGCAGACTGGTGCCAGTCATAGCTTCCACTACCGCAGCTGCTGCTACTGCTACTGCTGCTGCTGCTGCTGCTCCTCTGCTGTTTATCAGGAGCTGGATGGTTGAGATTCAGGTTCAGCGACGACCAGTAAGAGTTGGTCAGGAAGCTAGTGTAGATGGCCTTCATCTGCTCCAGGCTGTCCGGGCCTACTGGGGCATCCTCACTGGTTGCCGCCAAGGGTTCTTTGACCATCTCCTCCTCATTTTTCATGGAGGCACTCTCAAAGTCTGACATACGGTCACTTGACTCACTCAGATGCGACTCACTGTCCATTTCATGGCCAGAAAACTCTGCACCAGGGGAGTCCTGAAAACATGGACGTTCTTTGATAGAGGAATCCTTGTCTGGGCATGTGTATTTCACAGGGGGCTCCTCCTCCACAGCCAAGCGTTCCCCATCCAAATCCTCATCCAACACTGCAGCTTCCTTCAGTTCCTCAGGCACATAGGCTGGAAAAAAAGAATAAATTAGTGTAAACCAGAAAGATGATGCACTCATTCTGCAATGTGCAATGTCCAGCTCGTAAAAAGATATAAATATCAATCTTCTTCTTTTGTTCAAATGATGACAGATGAAACAATCACAACCACCCAATTTCAAATCATATATTTTTGTTTAATTCTTTGTCATATTTATAACCTTTGCCATTTGGAATAGTTTTGATTCTTTGCTTCTGATTCCTTCCTGCAGAAAGAGTGAAAAAAATCTCTCTCGTCAAACATAATTTGCCAACTTATTCTTCTCAAGGGGCAACAGCTTGAAATTAAAACTAAATTTGAAATTAATGAAGCACATTCTGGAGGTGGCATTCATTTCTAAAGTAATAAATTACTTGTATCAACCTCAGAGACAGCAGTTCCTGTCTGTCAATTAATATGTCTTACCATTCTTCTGACTCTAATGCATCTTCTAAAAGACAAAGTCGCGATTTAAATTAAGCTTGCATTTTCACTCATTACTAGTCCAAGGCTTGCCTCTTTGTAAATAAATGAGCATATATGAAATCTGAACAACAAACCCCTCTAAACAACACACATTTATGCCAATTATACTACATTAGGAAATTCTGAGAATGCATTAAACTTCTTTTATTTTATGGCTAGGAAGTTACTGAAGGATTCAGTAAAAAGAAAGCAATTAATTACTCTTTGGTCTTCACAGCATATGTTAAATTGACATTGGACCAGGTTCACTAGACAAAAGAAATGCCTAGGAAACAGGACAGTGATATAAGGCACATAGTAAAAATATATATATATTCTCATTACCATATTCCACACGCTGACATTTACAGAAAGTCACTTATAATTTTGTAACTAATGTTGCAATGGTGAATTAAGAGAAAATACAATGACAAGATAAACACCATAATAAATGCACAAGAAATAGAAAGCAGAAGATGTTTTATATTTTTTCTAAAATCACAAACATTCTTCTTCTTCTTCTTATAATAATAATAATAATAATAATAATAATAATAATAATAATAATAATAATAAATGCATTTCTGTTATACACTTCATTAAGAATTTCATAGAAACTTGTGCTTACACTGTTCAACAGATATTCAACTGAAATAACAATAACAAGGTAGCACTCGAGCAACACAACACTGAAGGACAATATCTTCTCATTAAAAAAAAATAACTGCTGCAGCCAGATCTGTCATTTTACGTAAATGCAAAATATACTGCTCTGTGAAGGATTTAAGCAGTAATAACTTTCCAAAAACATGCAGTGTATAACACTGCCAAGAGCAACAACAAACACAAAGTGTGACTGCAGCCATTCTCCTTTGCACATGACCTGCCATGTTTTTTTTCTAACAGGAAGGGTATATATAATTACTTATGCCCAATGGCACACACATCTCTACCGATCACATGGTAGCCCTTGTACACACACACACACACACACACACACACACACACACACACACACACAGTAACTGCCATCTGCTTCAAATCAGCCAGAACGACAGCTGTTTAAAAGAACAATGATCCTGCTGACAAAGCAGTCAGATTCAAACAGGGCTTACATTAAGGCCAACTACTGCTGTAAATGTCCTCCAAACTTGAAGCCTTATTAGAACACACTCCCTAAAAGTGAAGGAGGTCGATGGGCATTGGAAAAATGGTGCCAGAAAATACTGGTGAACTAGATGGAACAGAGCACAACCATAGGAATGCTGTTTAATACCCCCAGTTACACACACACACACACACACCGTTTTAACCACTCGCCCCAAACGGGGTTGTGGGGAGCTGGAGCCTAACCTGGCAACACAGGGCAAAAGGCTGTAGGGGGAGGGGACACACCCAAGACAGGACGCAGTCTGTCACAAAGCACCTCAAGCAGGACTCGAACCCTAGACCCACCCGAGAGCAGGACCTGGTCTAACCCTCTCCACCACCACACCCCCACTACACAGAAGTAAATAGAAACAGCAAATAACAAACAAAAATAAAAAACAGGCATGCATTTCAGCTGGCTGCTTTATGGATTCTGTACAACCCCATTGACTTCAGTCAACTTTTGCTGAGTTACTCGGGAAATCGTGGCTGCCTATCAAAGTTGAGTTTGCAGAGCCAAAGGAAAAACACATGAACAGGTATTATCACAGCCCATGAACAGAATTTCTATATATGTATGTATATACTATTTACAGTATATAGTGTATATAAACACACACACACACATTTTCTGAACCGCTCGTCCCATACGGGGAGCCGGAGTCTACCCGGCAACACAGGGCGTAGGGCCGGAGGGGGAGGGGACACACCCAGGATGGGACGCCAGTCCGTCGCAAGGCACCCCAAGCGGGACTTGAACCCCAGACCCACCAGAGAGCAGGACCCGGTCCAACCCACTGCGCCACCGCGCCCCCCCATAGTGTATATATTTCTGCTTTTATATATATATATATATATATGGATATATGGCCAGGTCCTGCTCTCTGGTGGGTCTGAGGTCGAGTCTACTTGGGGTGCCTTGTGATGGACTGGCGTCCCATCCTGGGTGTGTCCCCTCCCCCTCCAGCCTTGCGCTTTGTGTTGCCGGGCTAGGCTCAGGTTCACCACAACCCCGCTCGGGACAAGTGGTTTCAGCCTCTGTGTGTGTGTGTGTGTGTGTGTGTGTGTGTGTGTGTGTGTGTGTGTGTGTGTGTGTGTGTGTGTGTAAAATCCTATGCCAGACTTGATAAATACAAAGAGGTGAACTCTCAGTTGGGTTGTAAAGTACCTTTTCACAGTCATGACAAGACAAGCAGAACAAGATCATGAGTGAGTAGAAAACATCTTTTTTTCCTCATGATTGTTTTTCACATGCTGTTTTCTCAGAATCAATATACAGGCAATGCCAAATTGATTAAATTAATGCACTAATACACAGTATAGTATTTGAGATACAAGTATAAAAATGCATTAATTAACAAAAACCTTGGACTAACTATAGCATCTGAAAGTCACGGATTTCAACTACAAGACAGACACAGACACACATACTAAAATCTCTGCATGACTATGGTAACTGGTAAGAACAAAGTTACCATAAATCTGTGCATGTATCCCCTTTAAATGATTATACCAGTTTTATAAGCAGGCCGATAACTTAAAAGTAGTTAAACATAATATTCAAATATATGTCCTGGAGAGGGGCTATTTTTTTCATATATCTTCTTATTTCTCTTCTCAAACCTGAAAACAACCATTTTTTCACTGAACAGAAAACATAACCAGAATTTCGTGACTTGACAATGTTTATATTAGTCATCTTGTGTTTATATTAGCCAATGTGTACATGCTGGAAAATAGTGACACCAGATGTCACAGTTACAGCACGGTTATGTTTTTACATTCAGAGATTTTTCAGCTTGTGTTCCCACACCTGTGGGAAACAGGTGTTCAGAATTTTTATGTGCTTCATAAGTACTTCTGGGTATCTATGAAAAAATGGGAATAGTTGTGGGGGTGGGGCAGAACATAATTAAACTTGCTATATATAGCATCAAACCAAACCCCACATTTATAATTTAAGATACCTCTCACTACTGTGTCAGTAGCGGTGGTGTGATATTATTGAAGAGAAAATGGTTTGATGCTTTATGATGACAATCTCTTAAGTACCCAGGCACTATGGGGGTGGGGGGGACCCATCCACTACCATCATCAAAAGTCAGAGTTTCCATCTTTTAAAGTGACCACAGTAACCTGTGTTAAGTTAATCTAATTTAAGGTCAGTAATACTTAATTAACAGACATGCATGGAGCAATTGGCCGGGAAGCGGGAAACGTGTGTTTAAGAGAGAACACGTGGTCCACTCACTTGAAAGTGAGACCGCTGTGGGTGGCAGAGAGCGATTGTCTGGGCAACCCATCGATCTGAGCGATCTAAGACATCGACCAGGACACCTGATAAATGGGGCCCGCTCTCAGGACCAATGAGTAAACATTCTGTGGGACTAGGCTGCCCATTGTCTCTAACTATGTCCATTGAGGCAGGGCCCATGGAAGGATAATGAGCATTAACATAAGCAGGATGGTTCATCAGAAAAAGACAAACCAATATGTCAACCTAAAAGTATATAGGATATCCCCGGAAAAATTATTACTTTTTATTTATTTTTTAATTATTTTTTTTTTTAATGCATTGCAGTAAAAAGATATTCTCACTTGGCTACTGAGCTTAAAAAAATAAAATTTTCACTTTCTTTCTGACTGCCAAACTTGTAATTGCTCTCACTGGACATTCAGATGGTCTTGTTTGCTTTATTATAAATTTTGGATTTGTTTTTTTTTTTTTTTTTTTTTTTCCTTTAGGATAACGTGAAAGAAGAAGCAGGATCTTGTTTAATAGTGTCCATCTGCTGTTTACTAAAGCATTGTCCATTTTAGTGTGAATGAATATACAGTAAAAATGTCTTTCACAGAAAACTCACATCTACAGTTCCAGGATTATACTTCAACAAGTAAATAGTTCAAAAAGGCCAAAACATATACATATGTTTATAATATTGAACCAATGTTCACAAATCAAACAAACCCACACAGACACACACACAAAGATACTCCAAACAGGAAAAAAGGTTAAATGCTTCAGTGTACCAGTGCCAAAATGTTATGTCACATTAAAAGTTTTTGTACATTTTTTCCTGCTACTGAAAGTAGGTGCACACATTTGTAGTTTAAAGTATCACTAAACCCTAATGAGAAACTAAAAAAAAATACAGTATATCATATAGTAGTAAATTTACAGTGCATACTGAACAATATTTAAATAAATATGCATATACTGTACATTGAAATTGCAGGCCACTTAGTAAAACTGGGAAAACACAGAGGCGGCTCTGGATTAAGGTACACCACAATTTCTGAGAGAATTTTTACCACAATGCTGTCAGCAGCAAGGAAGCAGTGGAGCACCGTCCAACTGTAAGATTATGCATAAACACCATAGAGAACAACGCTAATCACCTCCTTATGCCATTCACTTGAAGAGCATTTGACAGCGTATTTATATTGTGAGCTGTCGACTTGGGTGCTGGGTGTGCTGCAAGACTATCTTCCGTCTTCTTATTCAATAAAGGAAAATGTGGTGTGGTGTTTCAGACAGAGGTATGTAACACACGAGTTCAAATTTCACAGTAGTGGACAGTGGAGAAAGCAGAAGATTCAAAATTACTCTGTTCATACAGGCATTTAACGTAACTTTTGCATTATGATAAAATGTTGAAATATTTTGAGTGAAGAAAGGAAAAATATAGCAATTGCAAATAAAAAGCAACACTATCCTTACAATAGCTGGATATTATCAGGCAGGTGAAAAACAATCATATGAAAAATTAATATTTACTGTACAAAGCATAAATGCTGACTTCAGATAGCTAGTTTTATTTCAATAGCTAGTTTCAGAACACAGAAAACTAAAAAAATATTAACACTAGTTTATGAAATATAAATTCATGCTTAGTTACAAATTTTAAAGGAGTTCTGTAAGCAGAACAGCAAAATTCTGGAGAATATAGGTATGTTTAACCTATTATATGTGAGACTTTTTTAAAATCTTTATACATCTGTGCACTGATACAGACCAATAGATAGATAGATAGATCTATTTAAAAAGAACTAGACTGTATATTATTGGTTCTTTTCACTAACAATTTTTGAACTGTGTCTTTACTCTGCCTGTTGCACAACTTTCTGTATCCCGTCACTGCAGCTTTTCGATGGCAGATTCTTGTAGTACAGACACTCTACGACTTACACAAATAGACCATTCTTCAACCCCTTACGTAAGTCAAAATTTACGTATGTCGGATTCCCCCCCGTTGCAGAGCCAAGCCTTCTCATTTCCTTCGCAGGTGTTGTAACACAAGTAGAAAAAAATTACACAATATAATTCAAACATATTAAATAGTGTAATAAGGCATAGGCCTAGTCAATGAAATAAGTCTTTACATTTCTATAAAGAATAAATTTAAGAAAAAAAAAGATAGAGTACTGCATGTGGTACGTGTACGGTATTGTATTGTGCATGCTTATCTAGTAGTTTGCTGGGACACAAGAAGGTGCTGTTGTTGCATAATTTATAATTTTTTCATATCAGTTATTGCACCTTGATGGTTCTATATTATTATTGTTGTTTTCACGCTAGCTGTTCGTTTCACATGCTCCTTTATGCGTGCAGCATCCTTCTCTATCGTATTTATAGGCGATACAGCTAAATCTGGTTCCCATGCTATGGACGATAATCCTGTCCACCTTCATACTTCTTATTTACAATTCCATCTCCAAGTCAATGGCTGTACGCTTGCGAGATGGTTCTCGTTTTATTTCAAGTGCACGTTTATCAGCAGGTATTGTAAATAATGAAAAGGGTAGAAAATATACAAAAAAAAAAAAGCACTACACTAACGAGAGGAAATGCATTCACGGCTCAAAACACGCAAGAACTGTAAAGATGCAGCTTCCTGCCTTGTCTGGTTACGTCAGCTTCCGTGTAACGTATTTCAGATGTTTTGCGTAAAATAAAGGTCTGCCTGTAAATAATGTGCATGCCGGGGATTTTTTTATATAAATCTAGATTTACTTAAATCGAATGTATGTAAGAAGAGGTTTGTTTGTTCATTAGTTAGCTAGATAGTTAACTAGACAAATTCATGTGATGATGAGACATGCACATATCCAGCTCTTACAAAGGTAGGGAGAGAATGTGTGGTGTCAGGGTAACTAGTAGCCTGTCACAATTTGATCTATATAAACTGAATGTGGCTGGGGTCTCTCCTATGAATTAAAAAGATTAAGACAAAATCCCAGCCTTATGAAATTAGGCAACTACCATGCTGGATTAGCTATGTAGTGACATTTGTGCATGTAGCTCAGAATACCTTGTAAAAATGTATGATCAAAAATATCATTACTTTTAACTGAATAAGTATTGTATATTATCATATGTCAGGATATCCAGTGTGTGGCACGAGGGGTGTATGTGGCCCACTATTTCACATAATGTGGCCGGCAAAAACAATTATAAAGTTATTAATAGATGCTCTACCTAATATAAACAGAGTGAATTCTGAATGGCATGATGATGCAGTTATAATTAGACATACAGCTGAATGCACACCACACCTACAGTAAATACATATTTTTTTCAACTTAGACATTTAAGGTTCAGTACATCACTTACGATGATTTTTACACTTGCGACCAATTCACAGTAATGATTGTTGCCCTTAGCCAGAAAAAGGTTGGTCACCCCTCTCATGAAGTTTGCTTTCCATACACACACACACACACATTTTCAGAACCGCTTGTCCCTTACGGGGTCACGGGGAACCGGAGCCTACCCGGTAACACAGGGCGTAAGGCCGGAGGGGGAAGGGGACACACCCAGGACGGGACGCCAGTCCGCCGCAAGGCACCCCAAGCGGGACTTGAACCCCAGACCCACCGGAGAGCAGGACTGCGGTCCAACCCACTGCGCCACCGCACCCCCTCGCTTTCCATACAAATAATTTCAAATAATTAGCATTTTCACATTTCAGTATTTTTAATGTTCATAAAATTCTGTGTTGTATCACTTCAATTTTACGAAGGAAATGTTTAAA
This sequence comes from Scleropages formosus, assembly GCF_900964775.1. Lineage (NCBI taxonomy): Eukaryota > Metazoa > Chordata > Actinopteri > Osteoglossiformes > Osteoglossidae > Scleropages > Scleropages formosus. Next base: position 21,113,571 of record NC_041812.1, on the reverse strand, counting down.
TTGACCTGGAATATTCCCTTTTTAGAACCTTACCCCACAGATACTGTAATGTACATGCCTTGAATTGTTCAGATGCAGCGGACTGTGCAAAGCACACTTTTTGGAATAAACACTCTACACAGATCTTCACAGGCTTCACACAGCAAAAAGGGCAACTATGACAACTACCTCTCTCATTCACTGAAGACAGCAAAATGGCTGAATATCTTTTTTTTTTTTTTTTTTTGCTCGCAGGCAGAATGAGCAGATTGCAGCTGTAGAAGAGTGATGGGGGATAGACGATGGCAAAACATCAACTGCTTTGCTGGCGGGATTCACTACAATTATGAGAGCACAGAATAACCCCTGGGGCAGCCCAGCTTTTTCAGTACAACTCTTTTACCTAAAACATCAACAAACAGTTGGAACCAATGTCACTACATCCATGTGAATTCACCAAAGGGGAGGCAATTGCTCGCTGTAAACGCATGTGTTGTATTCGCAGGCTTGAACGTACACGCCACCAGTAAACTTCAGCAAGTTTGTCTGTGCAAACTTAAATATACAACAGAAAACTTTTTTTTTTTTTTTTTTTATTGCGTGGGATCATGTTTCTGTGCCTTCCAGTGAGAAGAACTAGGCATTTGTTCCATACTGTGTCTCAGTGATCAAGTAACATAAAATAAAGCTTGAATGATGGTGATGGAGATGTACAATGGCTTTTTTTTAAAGATCACCATTTGATGGTCTTAGCATTGAAGTACTACTTACACCTCACAAACATTTGACTTCCACTTGACCTGATCTTTTTTGCTGCACCGGTTAATAAATATATGTTATGCACAAATTGAAATTAAATTTACAAGATGAAAAAGGATAATTAAGACTATCTAGGGACTTATAGGAAAGCAATGTGTAGCGAAGAGGAGAAGCTGGAGTTGCAATTGTGCTGTGCAACTCTTCTGGCCGTCAATTTTAATCGGAGGGAAACATGACTTTTGCTGAGGATCAAAAATGAGACTTACCCAGCAATGATTAAAAAGAGCGAAGCTGCCTGCCTGTGTGCTTGTGAGTTTGCACGGAGCAGTTCAGTACCAACAAAATCTACGTTGCGACACAAAAACAAGATTTCACAAATACAAGCATCTGTAGGCCCAACAAGAAGCTCTACAGGCTGACAGGTAATAGAGGAACTCTCAAAATGCCCTCAAGCCACCATTTGTTATTTTCCATCTTGTCAATATGGATGCTTCCAAGTATAGAATTCTGTGCCCTACATGAATTTTAGCAGCTATAACATGCAAAATAATGAAGCCATGTACTTAGTGCAGCACACTGAACACATTAACATGCCCTAACTGTAGACTTCTGCTTAAAGTTTTGAGACACTAACTGTTTCAGGTGTATGGCAGTATTAAAACATTAATACTGGACATAATACCTCAAAGGACATACTGTAAAATTGACATCAATAACTTAAATATAAATTGGCCAAAACAAACAAGGCTTTAGAACAGAGAGTGCAGGATATTTTTCTGCTTCCTTATCTGGAGCAAGCTTCCCTGCAGAGCATAGCTAACTCCTTGACATTTACAATTCTCTAAGAGCCACCATAATAAGGGGGTTGATTGCATCTTCTGCACAGTCAGTCTTTTAATAACTGTGATCAGATGTACACTCACAATACAACTGTCTCTGCAATGGCAGTAAAAAAACAGACAAAAAAGACAAAACTGTCATTTTTGTCACTGTGTCACAATGCTGGCACTAAATTATCAGTGGGTCTCCTATAAAAGTTTAGACCAGTTGGCATGTTGAGATTCATATGATATGATGGTGGAAGAATATTTTATTTTTTGGGCACCAGAGTATAGCCTGTCAACTCCATTTATTCATTAGCTTATGCTTCTCTCTAAAGCAACTTAAGCTGCTTATAGTGGTTTACCCATTGAAATAGCTTTATTAGATGAATTTGGTGTAAGAACCTTGGTTAAGGGTACTACAACAAGAACTGGGATCCAAACCTGCAACCTTCAAGGCCAAAAGCAGCAGCACTAACCATTATGCTACCTACAGCTGAAACATTTCACCTTTGTATCAGTCAGGCACTTGCAGTAATTAAGATTTCTGGAAAATGATTTGTTAAGGCACCAATTTAAAACAAGAACCGGGACACGGTTAGTCTTGTCCTTTAACAAAGAGATTTAAAAAAGCACCCCTCCTTCCACTACACATACAGACCGACAAACACGTACTGAAGAGCATCCTGTTATCAGAGTGCACTTGTAGCACAGCACTGACATGTTACACGTTTCTGCATCGCATGCTAGGCTCTGGCTGGTGAGATTTCTACACCTTGAGCTCTGCAAAGAAATGTAGCCCAGGGTTAGCTCAGACTTTGCCTTCCTGATAAGGAAAATCCTTCCTCTTTCATTAACTCTGAAAAGAGGAATGAAATCAAGACTATACATCTCAAGTCAACTTGCGGTGTGTGTTACACCTTTGGATTTGACTTGTGCTTGAGACTTTTAGCATGTTCCCGTGTTTGACAGGCAGGGAGAATGATGAGGTGGTTTCCCTGTGTTCTGAACACACCGATAGGCAGACTCCGGTTTATTTACAGAGCAGTAGTGCCTGAGCCTGGGTGCGAGGCCCTGTAAGCCCTGCAAAGCTTGAAAACAGCCAAAGGGAGGCCTGTCTTGCTGCTGCACCAGGCCCGGCGGATGGCTCTGACAACCGCACGTCAGGAAACGCATGCTAAGGGCGTGTAGCACTCCTTCTCCCCACCCTGTGACGGAAAGGCGGTCGCCGAGAAAGCGGAGGGTGGAGGTGGTCACGCATAAGCAGCCTGTCACTTTGTGTATCCCCCCGCCCCCCGCCAATGACTCACCTAGACAGGTGATGCAGGGCGGATGGGCCCCACAAACACCGGGGCCCCCGATGCCGTGTGATGGATCTGAAGGGATTCGGCCACCCCTCTTCATCCAGCTGCCCTCGCTGCCAATCAGCACTTCTCCCGCACTTCTCCACGATGTGACATTTCCATCTAGTCCCGTTGGACCCTGTCAGCCGAATGTGACTGGCTGGCACAAATATTTCCCCCCGAAAACCACATCAGCTTGCGCCGCATTACTCATTTCTCTCTTTTTGCTTCCTCCTCCACATCTTTGAATATCTCCAACCTTCCATTTTCCATTCAAGTTCCTTATCTCTATTTATCATGCCTGCATGTTCCGACCAAGATCTCAAATGATCCCAAAACCAACTATGATCTCAACAATGAAAGGCTATCATTAAAAATTTAATCTATTACTTATTACTTTAATCATACTAGTATTTACATCCCTAAAATGCATAAAAAGAGCTACCGAATGAGACTTTTATTTTGTACTTCTTCAGTTTGGTCAGTGTCAAAGATGCTGTCTCAGGCTAAGAATGCTTCTCCCGGAAACATTAATCTATTTGAATTCCGTCAGTCGCCTAATAAAAATTCAAGTTTAGCCACTGTTTCATATCATTATCTACCAATTAAAATGTGCACATGGATAATAATGCTTCATATCAGCATTCAGCTTTTTTTTATGAGAATGGTTGCTCTCTGCTGTAAAACGAGGCCACAAGTTTGCCTTTTCAAACTGATGGAGGTGGGTGTGTCGCTCGGCCTTTGCTCACAGTGTTGTCTTGGAAGGCAGACAATGCGTCACTATCAAACAGCGTGGATGATGATCTCCAGCAAATTATCTGGCAGCTGCCTTTGTTATTTTGATGCGCCACTTGGAGCACTTGCATTCCTGAACCACGAGGGCGCCGGGAGGTCACGGACATTGTTCCCAAGAGGGATGGGGAGTGGGGCGGGGGCAGTGGGGAAGGGGGATAAGTGGAAATTCGGGGAGGAGAGGAAGGATCATCCTACCCTCTCTGTCTTCACGGAGGTGTTGGTTCCAGCTTTGCTACACATTTCACATAAAAGAGGTCTCCCGCTCTCCCTCTCCCTTGCTCGCTCTTTCCACAGAATCATGGGAGGCTGTCAATCCCCCATTAGAGAGGAGCTGGGTAATGGAAACGAACAGATCTGGCCTGCTGGGAGCCCCGGGGCTCACTCCGCTCTGGGATCCGACTCAGCCTGACTGCAGGTCAGTCCCACGCAAACACACAGCCCTAACAGAAACGTAACAGGGGAAATAATAGCCATTTCAAACGATAATACACAATTTCGAGAGAGATGCTAGCTTGATTCAGATGGTCGGCGGACGTGTCAAGCGCACTTTCTTCGCAAAGGGAAGCCCTTAATGGGTAACTGGCAGGCAGTGGCAGTCTTATTCCTGCTCTAGATTTGGTTTGTCATTGGGTATCCATTACCTGCCATTCTCCTTTGATCTCTTTGGACAGGCCTGATCAGAAGATGTCATCTGACCTACTCCACTTGGCAGAAACTTATCCCAGACTCATAAAGGAGGCCAACCTGGCTATAAATAAAATGACATTATTATTTTACTGTCCCATCATGTGGAAGAGACAATTATGATAATGCAGGGTCTGTCACGGACAGAAAAGCAAATTGGTAGCTCTCGCACAAATGTATAGGGTACCCATCTTTCACTTGTGCCTTTTTTGGTATTGGATCAGATATTTACCCATTCACCCTTTATTTGGGAACAGGGAATGAGGCCAAATGTATCTAATTCCATTGTGTCCAACCCAGCTGGGTCCAGGTATCATTATTTTATATATTTTTTTATTTATTTATTTATCACATCGTCATCGCGCCCCCCCCCCCCCCCATTACGATAGACTGAGAACACCAGGTCCCCTACGGTTTTCAATTTTTCTGTGGGTGGTTATGAGCTCTAGGTCAGCCAAAGACAGAATAGACAAAAAACGATACATGGGAAAACATCCCAAATGGCTCGGGAAACTTAAGTCGGGGGAGCGATAAAACATAAGAAATCTGTAGGGTTGGGAGGAGAGAAAAACGGCTTGCAATAAAGCTTGAAAATAGCATTGCTCCAAGGCAATTTTGACTGCAAAACACAAACCATTACGTTTGAGCATTATCTTTTAATTTAATCTTGAATGACTTATAATTCATCACGCAAGGCTTCAACCATATCCAATTATTCTCAGTGGCTTGATTGACAACAAAGGTGATTTATTAAGCTAATAAAAAGTGATATGCACTCAGCTCACACTGAAAATAACCAGCTGGACGGAGTCTTTAAAGAGACACCCGTCCCTTTTTATAACCGCTGTGTTTATGCCACTTCCTGGGTGCAAATTAAATCAATCAGACTTCCAAGGGAGGAGGCAGCTACCCAGCAATCGCTTCATGACTCCCTACTTAAAAACAGAACGATTCAGCGCATTGGCTTGCTACGTGATAAAATACTGGAAATCAAAACGTCGTACGTCTTATGGCTGCGGCAGAGTGCAATGGTGAGTGATTAGACGATGCTTTAATTCCAGCCTCCCTGGTATATGTGTCCACTCATTTGGTGCGTTATCTGTTAATGTTCCGCTCAATCATTCGTTATTAATGAAAAGCAGAACCCGGAGGCCATAAGTTCACCCACTTATTAATACATTTTCAGGGACGACATTAGGAAATATTAAACTGTTTACAGCAGCAAACATGTATGCCCAGCTAATGAGGATTCATCCCCCAGAATTTAACAGATGTCCTTTCCTAATTCTATAAAAGTCCTCTTGCTGGAGGATGCACAATATTTACCAAATGTGCACACAAATCACTTCCTGATGCGGTGGGGAATTGCAATCTCACAGAAATTGAGATCCATTCAGTGCCTTCGAATGTTTTTGCTCGAGGGCTAAAGATAAATAGGTTTTAAGTCTGTCGAGAAATGTTAGAAGGCTTTTTGTGTCTCTAATGTGTCAACCAGGTTTGCTTTGGTATGACTGACCTGCAGTGACTGTCTCTTTCAGAATAATAGGGTAAAGCACTGTATTTATCCAGGAGAGTCCTGCCCTCCCCCCTCTCTGTCTCTCTCTCGCTCACACACACACACACACACACACACACACACACACACACACACACACATAGTTACACAAAAATGTCACACACCGTACATGAAACATGCATCAAGCTAAAGAGAAGAAGCTCACTTCTCACAAGATGAAACATAAGGATGGAACGCTGCAGATCTGCAGTCATCTGGCATAATTGTTTAATTGTTCAGCTACTGCAGAAGCAGCCCTCAGGGAGTGTGTGTGTGTGTGTGTGTGTGTGGGTGTGTGTGGGTGTGTGTGGGTGTGTGGGTGTGTGGCGGGGGAAAAAAGTCAGGGTTTCAGTGTGATGAAGTGGTAAATATAACACCCTCTCCTAATACTCAACAAGATGGTGCTTTAATGTCCGAGATATGGAGCTGTTGCAGTAAGCATGGCACTCCACAGTTAATGATGCAATCAGGGACCGCACCATCAGAAACCCTTATACCGACACTTACTAGAAGGGGGACATCTCTAGAATCCACACAGGCCAAAACCAGCACAGCAGTAGATACACCACGAAATCATAGAAAGTATTGCAAGCAAACATTTTTCATCTTGCAGGGACAGTAACTGAGCAATGATCCATTACAGTAATGTACGTATTCACAGTTATTTGTTTTAAAATGACATTCAAGTGTGTAGCATGCAACGCATAAAAATACAAGCGTCAATCTTTCACTATCTCGGTCATAGATATTGCATTATTGATAAAATTTTAGAAAAAAATACATATTATAACTGTGTCGAGCTTTTTGCAGAGTGAAAATAATGATTCCTTAAATGTATTGGTGCATATAATCCACTTTATTCCAATTTGAACGCCGACCAACTTCTTCTTGTTATTATTATTATTATTTTTGCACTTTACAACCAGCATTCACAACCAGAAATTAGCTGCTGACTTGATATGAGCTTTAAAATAAAACTTAACTGCATGGTTACCGCATGTCAGACAAGTACCGATGGATATAGTCATATGATATGACCAAAAGGTTACAGGAGACACATGCCATTTTACCCTCAAAAAGTGTATAGTTTTTTCTTTTCTTTTTTCCAGTAAATGCTTAGCTCTATAGACCAGTTAAAGTGTCCGGGAAAACAGCAAACTAAGCAAACTGATAACAGTATCAATGTCGGGGTCGTGTAATTTTGTTTCCGATACAGATGTAACTATAAATGTGCATTTTTAGCGCTGGCCTAAGCGTACGCATGTGAGAAGATGCTTTTTCACAGCTCATCAAAGATGCTGCAGATACACCTGGCTTACATAAACTGGGAAGCTGATTCTTACATGGCTGGAAGAACACATCTGAGGTGCTAAACATGAGATACGCAAATTGACAGGCTGCCATGCACGTAAACACATACAAAACACATCTCTGTGAATTAAAAAAAAAAAAAAAAACACCAAAACAAAAATGTTACGGTTCAACAACGGTGACCTGCAATACGTCTTACAAGATAACTTCATCATGATCGTTTGAATTTTACAAGATTACTTCAACGGTCACTCAGCTGTCTTCTCAGCATGTCTTCAGCAGCAACTTTTTCCTCGACCGTCCCTCTCCTAATATCATTCTGGTTACGTTACTTGGTTTATAAAGGGCCGCTTATAGAACGGGGCATTTTTTTTGCAGATGTTACTTTTCTGCTCCTTTTGCTACACAACAAGCTCTGTGAAAGCACTACGAAAGGGGGGCTTCCAACAGGGACCCCGGCAGAGGTTAGCTCAGCGCGTCCTCTTTATCTCAACCCTGGCTTACTACCGCTTGCTTCTGACCCTTTAACCAGGCCCCTCTGCAAGGCGGACCTGAGGGTGGGGGCAGGGGAGGCCGCTACGTGCCGAAATTAAACACAAAAGGATGTAAACAGGATGCGTAATTAAGACACCACTGAGCCAGACAACATGACTACTGCATGACATAACACGAACACGAGCCGAGCGGAGCTGTGTGGAAGGGACGGGAAAAGAGAACCGGGAGGGCGTGTGCCTCTTTGGGGGGGGGGGGCGGGGGGTGCTGTGGAGGAGACAAGATGGAGAACTGCAGAATGGGCTTTTGACACAGCAGAGCTCCTCCCTCTTTCCTGCTAACGACACGTTGCTCCGACGGAAGAATTATTCCACTTTGTCAAAGAGAAGTGAGAAAAAAGAGCACGTATCACGACGTGTAACGTGCTCCCCTTCGAAACCGAGGCTTTCCTAAAGTAAAAGAAAATAAGCAAATCATTTCGGCCAAAACAATTATGCAGTTCTGATTCACGGAACCGCTTCATCTGCTGTAAAAGCACCGTGCGAAGACTTGTATTTTGCCTGCACAAAGAAGGCTGAGGGATAGAAAAGGCTGGGGATCTTGTAAGTGCACCACTCCATTTGTTTTAGCTTACGGGTATTATCTGGCTGCGCTGTTCTTAACAGGCTGAAAACAGAGCAACGTGCTGACCGAGGAGCTCACTCCAGCAACCACAGGTGCTCTCTGTCAGTCATCAAGCAGCTCACAAATGCCAAATGCATGACATGTGTGCACAAACTGACAGTCATTCAAGCTGGAGAAGCATTATCACACCCCTCTTTACAGGAAAAATGTAAGAGCTACAATAAAGTCTAATGGGGTAAAAAGAAAAAAAAAGAAAAAAAAAGAAAGGTTTCCTGTGAGCCATACAAAAAATATAGTGTATATAGTTTTGGTACAGTTGATATGGAATCAGTTATTGAATATATACGTGTGTGTATATATATATATATATATATATATACACACACATAGCTACATAGCTAGCACTAAGCTGGACAAACAGATGTATTTCACTGACTGTTAACATGTTAACGACTCCGAAAGATTAAAAAAGATTATCAGATCTGGTGACATACAACACAGAAGTTAGAAAATCTTTTGGTCAGAAGTACTGAGGGTGTTGTGAATAATGTCTGAATCTTGTATGTTCTTTTTCAGTCAGAGGGCATGTTGTTTAGCTTCTATTGAGCCCCAGAATCCATACTCATGTTTCCCTTCCTTTTGTTGCACCTTAAAAAAATTGCCCCATAAATCTGGATCTCAAATAAAAAGATGGGCAAATACATGACAAGAGACAACTTGATAGTGTGTTCCATTGTTTGTCCTTAATCTAATTTGATTCCCATTTTGATTCCCAAAAATCCATGAGGGTGTACCAGCGACAGCAGTAATAATACACCATAGGTGTAGTTAATGGTTACTGCCCTTGTTTTTCCATAGTTTCTTGTTAAAGAACAAAGGCATCTTGTAAAAGGGGAGGGGGGTCTGTTGTAAAGCAGGTCAAGTGGTCTTAAACAGAAATGCATGTCTTTTATTATTCAGCTGGAACTGGCTTGTGAAGTATATGGATATAATTTAGAAGAGAAATGGCTATGGGTCTCACAGCCTGGATTTGACTATAAGCTCTGAAGACCTGAAGAGGAGATACAACACAAGGTCACACTGCAGTTTTTAAAAAGCTGTATTAGTGGTTAAGTCAAGCTGCTTTCCAACAAGATTCTGCTTTTGGATGTCAAAATGGCCTGAGAAGGGGAGAGATGCGGGCTTAAAATGGTATTAAAGCAGCAGCAAATGAAAGACTATGTTTAGATGCTCTGACAGCCTTTTGCTTCACACTTTTACAGGGACCACAGTGGCCGTAAGAGTGGGGAGGCAATTAACCCCCACAACCCCAATTAGTGTATGTGTGCAGACATCTGCTTTCCGAGCTAAGACGTAGTCGTGTTTCCTGCAGTCGCTCACAACTCCACAAGACTTACAAAACTGCAAGAATATACTAATAATAGCAAGTATACCATGTTTCTCAAACAAAAATAATAATATTGTGGTGCTAAATATTGAAACATTGTGCAACCTATACACTGCCCACGCAAAGTATATGACTAATTAAAATGGAAAAAAGAAAATAATGCTTCCAAAAAATGAATAAATCCTTAGGATTTGGCACTCTGTAACGAAGTCAAAAGACAAAACATTTTCCTGAGGAATACAGGACAGAAAGGTCTAAATGAATACTGCCCTGAGTACTGGCATGCAGTCATTTTTTTCTCATTAATAAACCACCAAATCAGCCAGAGACTACTTAAAAACACATGAAAACCCGATTGTAAAATAAACCGAATATATACTAAATTGTGCCATTTTGTCAAACATATTAAAAAATGTACTCCTGAAATAATTTTATTTTATGCTTAAATATTTTGCTTACTATACAGTATTTATACGTAGACCTTCAGTCTTCCACCTTTCTGCAACAGACGTGCAGCACCTTGAAACAATAAATGAAGAATAAACGGCAAGTGTAGGAGATAATCCAGTCACTGGTATCTCGTGTGAATAAAGAAGCGTATCTGCACTGTAGTGTGGCGTGCGGCAGGCAGCCCCTATCATATATATTAATGTACTGCAGGTGTCCGTATGGCGATGCGATGATAGGAGTGCCAGCGCCGGCCTTGCGAACGCCTAGCGGGAGCTTCCTTTCCCAGATCGTCGTTGGAGCTTCCTGTTTTATACACAGTGATGACAAAGGTTCTTTGGAGGAGCTACAGAGGACTCTTAGACCTACTTCCACCTTCGGCAGAAGATGCGTATCAAAGAAATGGTCATGCAAGACAGAGGAATGTATATGAGAGAAGTGCTGAGCCTAAGGGGATGGGAAAAACACAGACAGAACGAATACAGTAATTATAATGAATAACAATAATAAAAACAATCAGCTCTACCTACACTGTAATGAATTTCCCATCGTTATGTCCCATATGTTATATCTGGGAAGCAAACAGATAAAGCTCGGAGCACTTCTATAAAAATAAAAACGAATTTGCACAAAAGGATGTGATTAATGGGCTTTTCACTTTTTCTCCTTTCCTTGAATTCAGAGTTTAGCGGTCACGTCCAGGACGCCATGTGACGGGGTGTGTTGCGATACAGCTGGCCCCTGTGTGAGCCGTGTCCGTTCGTCTGGAATTCCATGACATATCACGTAATTGATTAAAGTGATTTACAGCCCTCCCACACACTTCATTTTACATTTTTTTTTTTTCTCCCCACAGAAAATTCCACAGCCCTGGCTGTACAGAGCCTCAGGAATTTGTAAACACTGTAACCCTTGTTAGAGCTGCCTGTAACATCCCATCCTCACACATGGTAGGAACAGCGACGTAAAAGATGCACCAGGGGCGATCGGGGAGGGGTGCAGCCTCCGTGAGTTTGGCTGTAACGGACATGATGGACTGTCTCGACAAGAGATTGTGACCTTACAGGACCCCACTCTCACGGTGGACACCGTAGGCTGAGCATGTCTTCACCTTGAGCAAAGGTGGACAATGCCAATGCATTTAGAACAGGACAATACACACATATATATATATATATATATATATATATATATATACTTTTTTTCACCATGGGTTTTTTACTTCAAATTACCAAAATGCTATAAGCACAAGGCTATTTTTCTTCTAAAAAGAAACAAGAACAGCAAAAAAAAAATGGCATATATATAATGAATGCTTGAAAAATGAATGGCTTTGATGTGCACAAAACCGAACTTATTGCTGACATGAAACATTTATATCACTTTGAAATGTAACTGGGTGCCATATGGCTGCACAAGGTATATATAACTGTATATTCCTCACGGTTGGCGTTTTGGTTCTAGCAGGACAGGAGCACACACTGGAAGTAAAAATACTAAAACAGAATAAATTAGCATAACTCAGAAATGTATTACATTGCTGAGCTTGTACTACATCTCTAACATTGTTGACACCGTTACAAGAGCACTGTTCCAAGTATGACACCACAACTGCTCCTGCTATTTATTTAGCAGTTTAAATGAAGGCAACTTGTGTTTTCTCTCTAATTGTAAAAACACAAACTGCAAGCTTGGCGTTATCATTCTGCTTCTCATTGCAATTGTGCTTTAATGTAACACGCACCTATTTGCTTGTTCGCACAAATGTCAAAACATAACGCTGCATGCATTTTAGTATATTGCGTATGATTGTGGTTTTTAATGTCAAACTTAAAGCGCTCTGATTCAAGGAACAGATTTTTATTGTCTCTTCCCACCCCTCCACCCCCCGCTCTTCTGGTTGAAACTGAACGACGCTTAATATTTCATATGCGGTGTTGTGAGGTGCTGTACAGCAGAATGGGAGACAGCAGGGAGAGAGCTACGCGTAACTGGGAAATGTTTCTTGCCCTGGGCGAAGCTTTAGGCTAAATCGTTTTAAGCAAAGCAAGGTGCGAGGCTACGCCGCACTGCCTGTACTCCCATCACATTACTGTACTGTCTTATGACTAGTTCCCTGCTGCAGCTGTAGAGGGAACTTCAGATCATACCGACGCTTAATCCGCTATCAAATAAAATGTGCGCAACAAGAGAGGCAACGGAACGTGTGGTAATCTGTAGAAACAATGACGGTTTATGGAGAACGAGGACGATAGCACTCATTACCCATAGCGAAGTGTATAGGGCAGTTGTAATAATGCACAGCTGATGAGAGCAGCAGTGGGGTGAAAACACTCAGATTTGTACTGTGCTGTTTTATTTTCAGAAGGCTCTGCAGTAAGAGCTCAGATTGTCCCCCTTATGAACATCTATAAATCAATGCAGGCCTCAGTCAAGAAGTGCAGGCTAGAGCTGGACTCACACCCTTCTCCATGTGGGGTGTAGGAAGGAGGGTGGCATAGAGGTTTGAAGTACTGCACCATTGTGCACTGAAGGAACCCAGCAGAATGCACATGCACATGCTAAGACACAACGTTACAGAAAATTGCTTTGCACATGACCACTCACTTAAATCTCCCCCCATATGTCAGCCCACATCAGTTTACAATTATACTGCATTCAACGGTTTTTATTACATTGTGAATGAGTAATTAACTTTTTTCTTTACCTATAAATGAGTCATTATGATAATTTTGTACTTTTGCACAGAATTAAATACAAAAAAAAGTTTTAATTAAAAGACCTAACTCAGCAGCCAGTGTCACTTTCAGGCCCAAAGTTATTACAGGTAACTTAACTATGGTACTGAACCAGAAATAAACCTTTTGTTCTCCACAAAAAAGCCAAAAAAAAAAGAAGGAAAAAAATCTACTGTATGGATTCTTTGATGTTTTAATTTTATGTACAATAGATAATAATTTTAGCATATTTCACATACTTTAGACGACAACCATGCAGAGAAAAAGAACCACAGGAAAATGAATCAATAAGAGAAAATAAGAGGGGTTCAAAAGAGATCTGACCTTATGTTAACTACAACGAGTGGATATATACAGAGCCCTGAACTATAAGAATACTGAAGATTTATATTATTCTCAGGTTTGGGGAGATTCAAGGTGGTTAACTGCTTTCAGGCACAGTAAATAAAATAGAAATTAATCATCTATGGAATTCCCCCCCTCCCCCCCAGTGCTCCAGTGCTTTCCTTCTATTTTTAAACATCTTATACTATAAGTCTGCTGCGTGTTCAACAAACTTGCCGCATCCCACATCCGTCTTACGGCCTACACAGGTGCAGAGGCGAGAAGATGCTCGGCAAGCGCCGACTTCCAGCGCAGCGGAGGAAGACATTGGAGGCTGGATGCTGGAGGAAGGGTTATCTCTCTGATACAGCAGCTCCCGCCCGCGCTGTAGCCCCTCCCTTTTCACGGCCTTTAGTGTCGTTTGCACAAGGCCTCGGCTTCATGAGGTGTTGCTGGAATACGTGTGTTTACACACCACGCTCTCATATCCACGGTGGGGGCTTGGGGGGGGTGTCAGTACTCCCAGGGAAACCCCCTACATGGGGCGTCCAAACTGCTTTCAGAAAGAGCCCAAGGCATGCTGGGAGGGGATGGGGGGTATGGGGGATAAGGGGGGTGGGGGGGAGCAGGCTCGAGGAGACAAGCAGGAGGGGAGCTCGCGGATAAAAAGGCAGTGCCCTCTCTCCCCGTCTCCCTCGCTGCGGGACGGACATAAAGGATCACAGCCAGCGCGTCTCTCCAGCTCACCAGACGCAGCGTGCAGCCGCACTAAAAGCAAAGAAATCCAATAAGGCTGTAAAGTGAAACATTTGCCCAGTAAAATAAGCTATTCCGTGCCGAACTGTTAATACGAGCCAACTGCTACTGCAATCCACCGATCTGCAGAAATATACGCCCAACAGGCCGGATTACGGAGTATAAGCAGGTTTACAGCATTATATTTAAATGGGCCGGGGTGCTGGATGTTTAAAAAAAATCCCGACGTGTCATTTAGTTTCCTCAAACGCTAAAAAATTGCTCATTTACCTTTGCTCACCTTTTCTTAAACTCAGACTCTGAGCTATCATCGTTGCGGTCTTCTGTTCAGAAACTCGAGACGAGGCAAAACCAGGCCGCTTCTTACCCCGGCCAACCTGGGGTGGGTGTTTCAAGGGGTCGTATCTTTTTAATTACCTTTTATCCCCTTTGATTAATTAGGCCGTGTGACAATAGCGTGTTGCTAATGCTATTCACCTGCCGCCGCTGATTGACAGGCTTTCTGTCTGATTCAAAGTAAACAGCTGCTGCCATGATTGCCTAGCAACCAGGAGGTGATGGATGAGTCCCAAAGATGGATGGCTACAATAAATCATGTCTCCTTCTATAAAACTGTGAATGGGGGGATTACACAAAAGCAAAACAACCTTTTTCCTATTAAGGAAGCTGAGCAGAACTTCACTCCCCGTCTCTCACTGTACACTTCTCTTCCGGTATTTTATAATTCACGTGGCAGCAGAAACTTTAAAAAAGGGGATTTAGATTCGCTGAATATGAAGCACAAAGTGCGCTGTCAAAACCAGAAAGTTTTTTTTTTTTTTTAAATGAGATTGTCACAAGGGGTTTGCTGTATCTGCCGAGATCTGCTAAGTGGAATGTAGGATTTAAACACTGCTGTTAAACCCACTGAAAAGCCATAAAGTTTAAAAAAAAAAAAACATATATATAAAGTTGTCATGTGCAGATGCACAGCTCAACCTATACTGTACCAAACAGACATGTAAATGCAGATCTGTACTCTCATCACACTAAGTTACTCAAAGCACAGGTTTTACTCGGTACAATATGCAAGCTGCAATCCTGCATCCTTCACCTCATGTCTTTGATGTTAGTAATAAATTATTATTTTGTCCACTAGGTAGCACATTCCATGATTAATTGTAAAATTCACAGAAGTGTTGACTATTATGACTATTTTTTTCTGTATAAATTTTAAAAAATTAAAAGTAAATTACAAGTTTACATTAAAAGATTAAAATGAAATATAAGGGAAACACAATTTGTTTTATTTAACAAGTGATACATGCAAAAAACTAACTTTACGCCAAACAACAAACTTGAGTTTTACAATTGTTTTTAAAATAAATGTCCTGTTTCGGACCATTTCAGATATTATGCAGTCATCCCACAAAGCATACCCAACAAATTTTTAAGTGAGGAAGGTTCATGACTCCCAGTGATACACTCTTTTGTAGTTTAATACAGTACATTGAAATGCTTTGATTTTATGTTTGAAGTTCATGTGTAAGTGTGACAGCCAACAGGGATTTAACTAAAATTAAAAAAAAAATAAATAAATAAAAAAGTCCAAATTAACCCCAGCTGTGTTCACTTCCTTTTCCTGCTTTGATGCTATGTTTCCCTTCCCTCTTATTCCAAACTTTGTAACCAAATGAGCCGAAAGAATGTGAGTTATCAGCCGCAAGTGGGATAACGTTCACATCAAATATTTTGTTTCTTCACGGCCTAGGTTTTCTTTCTCTAATTTTTTACTGTTTCAGGAAAGAATAAAAAGATGGTAGGCTGATGCCACAGCATCGCAGTGCTGGTCTGCTGGTATCTGGTAACAAACAAGCAGGAAGCAGAGCCATCCATCAAACAGCTAACATCGAGGCCTTCTACTCCAGCCCCACTCCTCCAACTCTCGAGTTACAGCTTTACATGGCGGGTCTAAATAATATTCAAAAATGATAAATGGCCCTGTAAGCCCCGTATCTGTCATCAATCTTTTTTTAAGAAACATCCGTCTTCGGTAATGCATGTTTGAATCATGGGAAACCAGGAGAGACCTGGCTCTGTTTACGCAACCCCCAGCAAGCAGCCACGGCCTTGAGTGACACCTGTCAGCCTGGACTAAGCGCACGCACACACACACACACACACACACACACACACACACACACACACACACACACACACGCTGAACCATACCCAGAAACAAACATTCTGACTCAGACACACATGGACAATGACACATAATAAAACTTCCCCTAGTATATTCTCTTTAATACTTTCTGACAAGGTCACTCATAAGATGCAATGAGAACCACCACACTGATAAGTCTAGATTTTTTCATTTATATTTATCCATTTATCTGAAGCTTTCCTCCCAAAATGACGTGCAATGTTTAGTCACTTACTGTGATTTGCCCATTAATACGGCTGAGTAATATTTACTGTTATTAATTCCGGGTAAGTACCTTAATCAAAGATACTACAGCAAGAGATGCGATTCACACCTGCGACCTTTGACTGTAGCTTTAAATAATACGCCTCCTGCTAAATCTAACCCTTTCGGAAGAAAGGTCAGCAGGTAGCCTGGCGGCCAAAGCTGCTGCGTTTGGACTCGGGTTGTAGGTTTGAATCGCGCCTCCTGCCGTACTACGTCTGTTGAAGGTACTTGCCCTGAACTGATTCATTACAAATTATCCATCTGTATTAATGGGAAAATCTGGGTAAAATTCAACACCGTAACCCCACTTTGGAAAAAAGCACCAGGTAAAGGAATAAATGTTACAAAGACAACACAAAGAGTCACAAGAGAAGCACACATTACTGTCCGGTCCACAACGTTCCCATTGTCTAGCGTCAGGATGTTTCTAAGCAGCACTTTTCCAAGGCCAGTCTCACACTCCACCTTCGTCCGCACAACACCGAATGCTTCCCTCGCCCCTGCACCCTGTGGCGCCCCTGCCGGGCGAGCCGTCCCCCAATCAGCTGTGTCACGGGCCCTGGCGGGGAGGAGAGGAGTGCCCGGCGCTCTCCCCCTCGCTGTCTGGCAGGGCCCGTTTGATAAATGACACGTGTCATTCTGTCAGGAGGGAAGGGCGGGTCAGTGATATATGACTCTGCTGAATGGGAAATCGACTGTTTGGCACGGCGCGGCCACTCTCCACCAGGATTCGGTTTCAGGAGGCCTGAAAATGAAAATGCGCAGCCTTTTTTTCCCATGCGCGGACTGGGCTCCGGGTGTCTGACGGCTGACCCCGGGGCCGCTCCTCCCTTTCCCTCCATTCCCCAGTTAAAAAAAGGAAGAAGAGGAAAAAAGGAAACGGAGAAAGAAGTACAGCTGGCCGAGCGAGGCGAGAGGGCGGCAGTATCTATCAAAGTCCGCTTCGACAACAATGATACCACTATTTCACCTAAAGTATGTAACTTTGACAAATGGTGCTAAAGCGGGGGACCGAAATCCGATAGCCGAAAATATATACAGTGCAGAAGGATACAGGCCTTTTTTTTTTCTATCTCCCTTCCCTCCCTTTTTTTTTTAATGCACAACCCACGGGTTGACATCTGCAGAGTACATTTAAAGAAAAAATGTGTCAGGCAAGCGTGATCGCCCCCCTCCCCCTTTTCATTAGCTCACTGGCAGGGTGGCACTTCTCAACCTCATTACAGAGCCAGGATTTATGAAGCTGAACCCGATGGCAAAGAAAAGGCATCTGTCAATAATTGCGGGGAGCTGCGCTCCCATCTCAAGAAGCTTTGAAATCTCATTAAGTATGCAGTTATCAGGCATAAAGATCAAAAACATTACTCAACTCCGACAGACTCGTACCAAGGAACATTAATTAGCAACAGGCCTGCTGAACAAAAACAGACTTCCTCTCGCACCTGCCTGCCCCCACTGGGGAAGAGGGGGAAAAATTAAAAAAATGTATATATTTTTTAAATACTGTCCCCCATCAACAACAAACAGCCTGCACACACACACACACACACACACACACACACACACCTAAACACATTTATACACACATAGATGAATAACCACCAACACCACCTCCGCCTGATTCTCCTGACTTCCTCTTTCCTCCCTCTCATTTCAAACAAAAAGGGGAGGAAAATAATTCCCGGCATCTGAGACTGATCAAGTACATGAAACAAGAAAAAAAAATGCTAAAAAAAAAAAAAAAAAGATCCAGTTGAGACAGTCTTGGCGGTGAGGAGAGAAAAGGAAGAGGCTGTCAGAGTTGAGAAGGATGTCAGCGCTGGCCCTGATTACGGGGGGCTATACGGTTCCCGAACCTTTCATCGCAGCTGCCATCGAAATGTGTGTGTGTGAGGGTGTGTGTGTGTGTGTGTGTGTGTGGGGCACATGGATGACTGATGGCTGCCAGTCCTCGTCTCGCTGCCAGGCGTCATCCCACAGGAGGAGGAAACCCAAGCGCAGGCCCCGCTCCAAACGCACACTCGCACGTACACACATGTAACCCCCTCAACCCCCACCACCGACCGGCTAGCCCCCCTGCTGCCCCGACATGACAACAGCGCAGACAGGGATTATTCTGGGGAGCCGTATTTCACTTTGCGGGGCTACTGGGAGATGCGATCCTCGCGCAAACTGCCAGACTTTGAAAACCGCCCTGACACACACATCACACACTCGGCCCGCGGTAACGGGGAAGGAGAAGGGCAAGGAGGGGGCGGCGGGATGGGGGGCTCAAATCCTCAAGAATAAACTTAGAGGTAAGCTTCCAACTGGACCGCAATTCTCTAAATCCCCCAGTCCATCTTGTGTGTTTGCAGCAAAAAGGTCACGTTTCCACACAAATGGTGGCATGTTTTTACTGAAAAAAATTACACTAAATTCCTCCTAAATTCCCTATCAGGTCTATATGCAGCTACCTGTGTAACGTGGTGCTACTGGAGAGAACGAATGCGCTTAGACAATTGCGTGTCTGTGTCCAAAGCTCTGAGGCTGTCGACGCTCTTCTGTTTGCACTGCCGTCCACCGCTTCAGAAAAAGTTTCTGATAAACGAAAACGCGTGAACGCAAATTATGTTTCTTTTACCGGAAAATAACACCGACAGAAACAAAATGCTGTGAAATTAACTTCAATTCATGTTTTATGACAAGTTCAGCTGAACGATTACGACATATTTTGCTCATTATATGCAGCTCCCAAACGCAGAATGCATTTTTTTTTTCTTTTTTTTTAGCATTTACGTGACACCTTTCTTCGAAGTGACTTATAGAGTGTTGAGCAGGATAAATCTTAATGGAGAAATTCAGGGTAATTACTTTGATAAAGGGGACTATAACAGGAGGTGGGATTTCAATCTGTGACCTTTGTGTCCAAAGGGTGCAGTAATAGTCACTACGCCGCCTTCTGCCCCAGTTGGTCAAAGTTGTCCATTATACGAAGGGTTACCTGCGCGGCGATTGCCCCCAACCCTGGGACAATCCCTCGGCACCGCTTTCTCTTCACAAAACAAACTCGAGAAGCGCAGGACAGGGAGGGGAAGCTGAGGGAGGATGTCGCCTTGTGAGCCAATTTAAGAAATAACTGCTGATACATCAGCTATTGACTATTTCACCGCTCGTGATAACGCTCAAGGCAAAACTGTGAACAAAATGACAGCATCAACTGCCTGCAATAAACTCTGGCCCCGGAGAGTGGGAAAGCTCTAATTGACAGCTGTCAAGCTAATGGGAGCCACGACGGAAGATTCCGGGAAGCAAAAAAAAAGCGAAAATCTGTTTATCAACCGAACAACCATCCGTGAGAGCTGAAACTTTTCTCCCTCTTGGGCTGTTAGGTTATTCAAGTCTTTTTCTTCTGCCCCCCTTCCTTTTTTAACCCTCCCTCCTTAGTTTCCTCTTTTCTCGCTTCTTTCATTTTTCTCCCCTGCTCTCTCGGCTCCCTTCATTGTTGTTCACTTCTTGCGGTGAAAAAAGCAAAGGACGTCCATAACTAATCATACTGTCAGTTGGCTGCTAGGGAGAGTCTCGGCCGGGAAGAGTAATGCGGGGCAGGTTCCGCGGGGCAGTCTTCCAAAGGCAACGCCTCCCCCCTACCCCCACTCCCCATCCCTCGCTCCCGAAGAGCCACTCTGCTCATGGGGGGGGGGGGGCACAGAAAAAGAGAGACCACTGGCCTGTTGGCTACTGACTGCCACACCATGGGCCACAGACACCACACGCACTCGTTCCACATGGCCAGTCCGCACACGGGACACGACGGTCCCACTGAAGCCCCTTGCCCACGCCTTTTCTTTGTGGGTTCACATCCTAAGCGTATACAGCACTCTCTCCCCGGCACCTTTTGGGTTTGTTTTTAGTTCTTACTGCCGTTGATTTAGATATTTACACTGAATTCTTACAGTTCTCTAAAGTTTAAGTGTCTCATGTAACAACCCACTGCACACTGTTGACTTTTTGTTCTTAGTTTTTTATTGTGGGTTGGTACAGAATTGTTTGTTTATCTGTGAATCAGTCTGTCTATGTGTTTGTTTTCTACTTCTTTGCCTTCACTGAATTCTTACCATTTCTGAGAGTATAACAATTTTATAGAAAAAAAATCAATACCATACTATTTTTTTTTTTTTTTGGTTTAGCTTCACAAATTATTTGCTTGTCATTCTATCTGTTTGTTTCTTTGCTTACATTGCATTCTTACAACTGTTGGAAATCTATCTATCTATCTATCTATCTATCTATCTATCTATCTATCTTCCTGGCAAATATATCCTTGTAGCTTATGCAAGTTTCCGCTGAAGCGTTATACACCAGCTCACTGCTGATTCTACATACTGATGGTAAATTACCAGTGTAAAAGCTGTACTCAGCTGTACTACTGTGTCATCGGTGATACATGCTCTCGTACCGTCCGCAATCAATCAAACAAACAAAACAAAATCCAGTTTGTTATACTTGGTTCACAGTTAATTTATTTTATGTTAACCATAACCGGATCTGTCACAAACTGAGTATTTCTATAAATCATTTTTAGGCACTTATTCACAATGTAGCTGATACACACATTTGATTTTATCCCAAGTGATCCTGCAACTTTGACTGTGCCACAAAGAGAATCATAATGACTAACGTCAACACCATCTATCTTATCGTCCTTGCACAGATGCACTCTCCGCAAACGAAAGTTGAGTGCAGTTGCTCAGACTGAGCCGAACACGTCCCTACCACTCGTGTGTAACACGATCTGCCCCTGTGGCACAGCAGCAGCAGCATGCCAACAGGGATATCTATATTAAAAATAAACAAATAAACAGTCATGAACCGTTCTAGCATCATCCGCAACAAATCAATGCTGATTTTACAGCCGGCACACAGGGTGATGTGTCTGAAATACCGAGTAGGGTGAGGGCTCGATCCAAAGCATGGACCGAGTTTCTGCATCCGCCCATTCCGTTCCCATCCCATGGCCACCGCCGCCAGGCCTTCTCTGTTGTTATTCCACTCCCAGCCATTAAAAAGCACCCTAATTCCTGTAAACATGATTACCCAGGTACCAAAGCCCATTTGTCACCTGCAGCAGAAAATTGAGTTAATGCACAACTAAAGGCAAGCAGGACTGTGTAATATCAACTTGATTACATCAAACTAGCTGCAAACCTAATTCGGCGGCATGACAGGGCGCGAAGCTTGTCATCTCCAATCATTAGAGCTGTCAGGAATCCATCAGGTTTACAGCTAATTAGGTGAACACTAATGAAGCTGGCAAAACAACTTTTCTTTTTATACGGCTGAGTGGACCTTTCAGATTGGGGGAGAGGGAGAAGAGAGTGTGTGTGAGAGAGGGGGTGAGAGAGAGAGAGAGAGAGAAAGAGAGAGAGAGAGAGAGAGAGAGAGAGAGAGAGAGAGAGAGAGATGGGGGGGGCAAGGGAGGGAGCTAGGGAGATTTTCTCATGAAATTCTCAAGGTTGCTGGGGACTGGATTTCCCAAAGTTCCTAATCAAGGCCCATCATCTGACATCTTTCCTTGCTCTTTCCATCACTACAAAGCAATCAATTTGTCATCACTCTTTGTGTGCCACAAAGCAGTCACGGACCTTATAACTTGCAGCTGTGAGGCCTGGAAGGGGGGTGGAGAAGGAAAAAAATACAGGAAGTTGCTGAGTCTCAACATTTAAAAAAACCTCTCTCACCACTCTCTAGTTTTTTTTTTTTTTTTTTTTTTTCTCCTCATTTGCTCATCAACACAATAAATGCTTCTTTCACTCTTGTGATAAGAAGCTTTTTGATCATTCTTGGCCCTTCCCCACACTCGCCCCATGAGTGTCCATTAACTAAGCACATAACGATAAAGTTATGTCCAGGCCAACATATAGAAAGAGGAATGAAAGCGCTCACTTCGCCAGCTTCTGATTGCTCATCCAAGCTATTGATGAATGTGTCTGCCAGAAGAAATAAAACAATACACAAAACTTTCTCACTGGCCTTTCTGATGGCGCAAACCATTATTTCACCTCTGACTGGACTGTTTTTACTGCTTATTATTGTTATACAGTTTACTGCTTTTGTTTTACTTTGTTTACATGCATCCCTCATGATTTCTAGCATGCTGAAATTAAAACTGTTTGTATTTGTGTGTGTATATGTGTGAGTCTTAAACTGTTAACGGAAACCCTACTGACGTTCTTCGCAACTGTTTTGTAACTCAAAATGTAAAACATGCCCCTGCCTTAAATGGGAATTCATGTTGAAATGACTGATTAAATACACTCAGACTGAAATCTCTAAATCAGGTACTTTTCAAACATTAAATTTTGAACTCAACATCAAGACAGGAGATATATGAAACTTATTAATGTTATTATTACTGGTATTTTAACCAAAATAATTGCTCTCCCCTAGAACAGTTCTCCTGGCCCGGTGTGTTAGTAAATAGGTTTAGGACTGTTTTTCTTATATTTAAACATCCAAAGCGTTGTACTTTTAATGTTTACTAACTGAATTAGTCAGACAGTTTAATTCTATCACTTCAAACCCGATCAGGTTACTTATTATTTTCACATGATTAAAAACTTTGAGCCAAAATCGCGAAAAAAGAAACGGAGCGAAAAATAATTATTTATTCCAAGAAACCTGTGTCATTTTTTCTTGTGCTGAAAAAAAGTTTTCTCAGCAGACACAGCGGATATGCGAGTATAAAGGACAACATTCTGCGCGTTTAGTCTGCTGTTTGCGATGGGAACACGAAGTATAAAAGATGCAATTAAAGTTGTTTTTTTAATGGGGCAGTTCAGGCCAGACGTGACGTAACGGGACCGGCGTTGCCATGGAGACGGATTTATTGACGTTTATCGGGAATGAATAGATCAAAGGGGAGCCAGATGACAGGCGATCAATCAGCCGTCAAATCAAACATGGCAATTGTCCATTAAAGGCCCTTCCAGGCCAGTTACTCTCGCCGCGTGCGGGGCGCGGCCCCTTACACTGCCCCCCGGGAAAATTATGAAAAATAAAGCGAGAAACTCGGCGAAAGTTCATATTTGCGGAGGACAAAGGAACGACGGGGAGCCATCGCAGCGCTCTGACAGTCAGCTGACACTCGAATCCGGCACCAGGCCACTACTCTCCGCAAACCTCCACCCTTTTACACTTTAAACTCCGACTGAACACAAGAGGAGTTTAAAGAAATATACACCGTAAAGTAGAGCATGTGCTGCTGGTCCGGGAAGCGCGTTGCGTCGCGTCGCGTCGCGTCCCTGGACTGGGGGGGCGGGGGGTGTTCACCGCGCACTTCTAGGGACAGGCGGACGGGCGACAGCAACAGCTCGAGCTCAGTGTGTGTGTGTGAGAGAGAGAGAGAGAGAGAGAGAGAGAGAGAGAGAGAGCAGTGGGGTACCGCGATACCGGGATGGGTGTCCTGAGCAGGAGAAGTGTAGAAACTGAACTTAAAACCCGCAGCAAACACCCGATCCAATAAGTGGCAAACACAGCAGCACAATTAAAAGAGCCGCAATTAGCGCACTGTGGGGGATCCGGAGTAGACGGGGTCGTGCGGTGTGTTTGGAGATGTTTGGAGGTGTCTGGCGGGTGTGTGGAGACGGTTTGAGATGTTGTGTGGACATGTCTGCAGATGAGGAGATGTTCAGAGGTGCGGAGTTAACGTTCGGAGACGTCAGGAGATGAGGGCATATTGCTGAAGCGTGTATACATGCGTTGATGTGGGGGAGTTGTGTGTGGAGATGATGATTAGAGAGATCTGGAAGTGTGCAGAGCTGTTTGGAAGTCAAGTGTGCAGGGAGATTTCGAGGTGTATAAAGATGCGCTGATGGCCGCAAATGCATGCAGAGAGATGTTCGTCCAGAGCAGAGGTGCGGAGAAGACAAGGGACACGGTGTGTGTGTAGATGCTTGAGGACATACCTGCTGCGCGCCTGGGCGCCTGTTGTTTCCTCCGCGGCATCGCTCGTCTTCTCTGTGTTGCGTGTGAGTGTGTGTGCGTGTGCGTGTGTGTGTGTGTGTGTGTTTTTCCGGAGAGTTTCTCCTTCAGTCCCGCAGATGTCGATCCGCTGCGCTCCGCTCCCCCAGCGCTCGGTGCGCGGCGCTCACACGCGGAACCCGGGGGCGCTTCGGGGGGCTTCAAATAGATCGACACTTTTCAAACAACAAGAAGGAAAAACTGAAAAAGAACAGATCTAGGGAAGGAGGGATTTCTTCTTCTTTTTCTTCTTGTTCCTCCCGCTTGTTCTTCTTCTTGTTCTTCTTGTTCACCACAACCCCCCCTCCACCACCTCCACCGCCTTCTCCACTCCGATATCACGGTGGGCAGACGAGCAGTAACACTGCAAAGAAAAAAGGGAAGAAGAATAAGGAGGACAAAAAAGAAAAAGAAAAAAAAAAACACCTCGAGCCTCCGCGCGATCCTCACTCCTCGAGGGGAGCCGCAACAGGCAAGCTTAGAGGAGCGCGAGACGATCGCGTCACTCAAAGTCCGCGAGCAGGGGGCGAGGACATCAAGTGCTGTCACGTTAACTCCTTCCCCTCGAACCGTGGGCAGGCGGGCCGCCTGGCTGGCTCTGGCTCGCGCCGCGTGGTGCGGGTGCGGGTGCGGGCAGCGCGTGCGTGTCCTTCTACCGCAGGATAACGTCCCCCCACATCACCCGCTCCCTCCACGGCCGCGTGCGCTCAAATGATTTTTCTTTTATTTCTTCTTTTATTTTCCTTTGTATTACAAACTGCTCGTGTCGTGACTGAAATCCTGATTGACACGGAAGAATATAATCCTCTCCACACACTGGAGACTTACAACAAAACCATGATCTATCAGTATAAACACTTAGCAGTGAGCTGGTGTCTTTCCCCCAGCCCACTTACCATGATTATTATTATTGTAATTATTATTATTATTATTAAGCCATAGTAGTTTAAGAACACTGCAAATAATACAGAATTAAAATTACATTTTATTCAATAAAATAAACAAATGATGAAGAATTTAGTTCTTACTTATCTGCTGTATCCGTTTAAAAAATGTTTCCCAAAATTAGCATACGCATTTCAAAAAAAAGAATGCCGGAAAGAATGTGTGCGCTTCTGATATCATCTTGCGCGTATCACAGTGTAAAACTTCACATGTCCTCTGCGCTCGTCACCGGCGATGGTCTTTTCATTTTTTTAATATTTTGTTCAAAGTCCCTTTTTCAGAAGAAGTGAAGACAAGATTTTCAGAAATGTCGGAGGAATCGGACGAAACTGTCCCTCACGCGCTCACACTTTGGCTAGTTATTTTGGTCCGGGAGGGTGCGTGGAAAATCCACGGAGGGGTCCGAATCGATGAGATATGCGCTCGATTGAGTGTCCCTGGCTACACTAGCGCTCATCAGAAGGAGGGGATGGACTCTCACTGTGTCCCAGCTGCTCTTTGAACATGGATGAGCTGCTATTGCCAAACACTTTCCTTTGGCTTGCTAATCACACTTTTCATTTTTTTCCCCCCTCTCTCTTCCTCCCCTATTCTTTGTGTGCTTCAGAGTTGGTATTTAAGCAACAGCAAATCAAAGACTCCTTCCCTTTGCACAAAGATGCCTCCTTCACTTGAAAAGAGTAAAGCACAAATGATGTAGCACAATTTGTATTTCTTTTTCCCCCCTTTTTTTCTCGGGGGTGGGGGGGGATCGTCTTCACTTTATTAAGGTAAGATCACAATTCTTGACAATGTCCCATTCCCAGAATGATGGAGATGCTTCACTTCTATTACACACATATTTATATATAATAATATAGATATCAATAATTTTATCTTGTCGTTCGTTTTGTTTCGTCCTTCCTTCCTTCTCTGTCTTTTCCCCTTTTACAGGAAAATCAAAATAGCTGCCTTTTAAAAAGCAAAAGTGGATGCACTGTCCGCACTTTTTCAGATCGTCATGAAAAAAGAATAATTAGCCCACGCGAAAAGAGGAGAATCGGTGAGTTGTCGCGGTCTGCTTCTGCTGCCACATGATCATGTGTTCAGATCCATGTCAGTCAGCTGCCATCCATACATAGCTCGTCTTCCTCCGCTCGTTTTAAATGGCCCACGAAAGGGAGCCGGATCGCGGGGGGGACAGTGATAAAGGGAGCCGCGCGGAGCGGCCGATCCACGTCTCGCGCTCGCGTGGGAACGGAGCATCTGACTGTGTCGCTGAATCGGGTTTCTTTCTCTCTTTTTTGCTTTAAATCCGACCTCGTCGCCGCAGCATCGCATTCCGTTAGATCCGCCCAAACATCTGTCCGTCTAACCATTAGGGCATCCATCAGTGTCACAGCAGCTGCTCATTACAAGGACAACACCTCGCACACACACACACACACACACACACGCAGACACACGCACACATACAGGCTCCACACCTTTTCGGTGGAAAGCCTTACCCTCCACCTCGTGGATATTATTATTATTATTATTATTATTATTATTATTATTAGAAGTAGTAGTATTGTTGTTAATAACCCTCATTTTGTTGGTACCTTTGTCCAAGGTGACGTACAGATGAGCAACTTTACAATGCTTTCATACAGAGGGTATTCGTGCTGTACGAATACAGGGTAAGTACCTTCATCAGGACTACTACAGTACGAGGTGGATTCGAACCTTGAAGCCTCACCACTCCAAACCACTACGCCGCCTGCTGTTCCACCATATATGTATAGCATGTGTAGGATTTAACCTGAATAGAACTGTAAGCTTTGTGGAACATCCTTGGATTTTTTTTTTTTTTTTTTTTTTAATTGTTGCGCACTTACAGGTTTTCAGACTATAACCAGGTTTGGGAATTTTCTTACAAAAGAAATATTTCTAGTTTTACCTTCCTTTGCACTGGTTGGTTTTTACACACACACACACACACACACACACACACGCGCGCACACACAGAGGAGAAACATACGGAACCGGCGCCCATGTCATGGTTCATCCATAGTTTCATGCTTCATTGAGTTGGATCATTTAATGTGTAGTCTTTAAATAAGGGTGTGGCAAAATGTTGATTGATCATGGCCTGTGAATGACACGTCAATTCTGGACAGATCAGTCTTTAACAGCAACACACAGAATGTTATTTCGCATTGCACATGTGATCAGACTCATTCAGTCTATTCTCCAAAGTACAGTGCTGCACTGTGTTTTTACTTACTGTATTGTCACCAAGCGCTACCTGCCTCTCATGTGGAAGTTCTCTTGTCAGTCTTCTTCCTTCATGTCCACCTCATATGAAGAGGCGTGAGAAGGAATTATTATATTTTCTGCGAAGCCACAGGCAAAAAACGTCTTATTCAGCTATAACGAATTTATCTGAACACACTATTTTCATATATCTAGTGTTCATGTTTTCTTGCTATACAATTAATTGTATTGCTGTATTGCATGTAAATGATAACAATGAGTTTCTGTTAATCTTTTTCCCTGACGTTTTTATTGTCTTGGAGTTATAAAAGAAACAAGAAAAACGGTAATCATACTGATTTATTAGTATTAATTGCCTTATACCGTTTGCCTGGAAACATTTCCAGTTATTATTGACGCATTGTAGCAGTGATTAAATGGAAGATTTACGCATTGTGAGTAGTCAGTAACTTTAAGACGTTCTTTTGTTTTATTTTTTACTCTGTGGTTATAATAATGACATGAAGTGCTAGCCTACTTTATAACGTTAGGCCCGTCACATAAGGTACAGATTCATTTACTTGCGCGGTCCACGAGCGTATGTGAAAATGCAATGTTCGGGTTACCTTCTCTGCTCTGTACAGGTGGAAATATGTTCCAAAGCAAAACTACGAAACATGAAATAACGTTTCTCTGCTATACATTGGAATGTAATCTATATTTTACTGACTGAGAAGACCGAAGAAATTGATAATGGAAGATGTGCTTTCTTTTAGACGTGAGTTCATTTCTCATTTGTGTATTTCTTTCTGTTGTGGTCTTCTTACTTTCCACATATCATGTTTTTAAATTGAGTAGATATACTGACTGGAGGAGTAGAAACAATTCCACAAAGCAAGTATTTTTTCCACGGCCTGACTGGTCACGTGGTTTGCAACTCCGTGCGCTTCGCAAATTATGTGTGCATACACATCATGTACAGTGGTGTTGGGTGAGCACACTGATACACATCTGCAGTGGTACTGGCAATATAAGTTAATACTTTAAGGAAGAAGGAGGATCGCTGTTAATGAGGTTACTCACTCTAATCACTTGCGCACGTGCGTGTGTGTGCGTGCGTGCGTGCGCGTGCGTGCGTGTGTGTGTGTGTGTGTGTGTGAGGGAAAAGAGGGAGGTTTTGTGGAGAAAATTAAAGAAGGTGCGATATGATTTCGGAACTGCTGAAGTCCCCTGTCCACATTTGACACTTAAACTATCCGATGGCTACAATATACCGCTTCTTCAAAAACTTAATTTGTTCCAAAACTGCAACTTTTTATTCGACTTATGTGAATAAAAAAGGGAGGATTCACGCAGTGTTAAATTACGATTAATAATAGGTATTATTAGCCATTCTGGAGTGGTTGTTAAAATATTTTCAATAGAAATTCTGTAAGGACGTTAAGGGAGTTATGAAACATGAATATTAAAATCCCCCCCCCCCCCCGTTTTGTACTTGGTGAGTGGTTCAAACTTACAGGTCCTTTGGGAAATATAATGCAGAAATGACTTTGTGAGATTTTCACGTATCCAAAATTGTTGCAAATGTCGTACTTCCAACTATGAGAGCAGCATTAAAAAATAAAGAAATAAATTAAAGACCGTAGTATCAGTTTTTCCCGAAGTGGGAAACCTACAGGTTTGCAAGGCGAGTTAATCGTACTTTGGAGTTGGGTCATTCATTGTCACGCGTGGTATCCGCTTTTCTCTCATTTGGCTCTCCTTTTTGTTCACTATTCCATATAATATCATGATATTGTGTGGCAGAAAGCAGCTCTTCTTCTTCTTCTGCCAGTCACGGGTTTCTTCAACTTTATTCGTGGAAAAATTGTTCCAGTATTTGTCTAAAACACATCTATAGCCTAAATTATTTCAATACTGTCGTGAATACCGGATAATACATTTAATTTAATGTATTTCACAAAACACGTAAATATACCAAGGTAAGTACAGAACTTTTTTATTATTGCGGACTCTTTTTGACTTGGCCTCGTAATAAAGTCTGTAATGTCACAGAGATAGAAAACTTGTGTGTCGTGCAGTGTATTATTATTATTATTTTTGTTATTATTATTATTTTTCTTCTTATTATTATTATTTTTGAATAAGAATGAAAAAAAAACAATAATTCCGTTTATTTCACAGGGACCCAATTCTGCACGATACAGTCTTCACTTAAGTTTATTGGCTCATTTATTTGCATTGTTTCAATCAGAATACGATGTGACTGCATGAGCTTTTTTCACTTTGAATAAAAAATAAAGCGCAAATCAAAACTGGACTCCAAGAGCCTTTTATTCCCTTCATTATTTTTTATTTTTTCCCCTCTTCTTCTTCATATTAGCAGTTATTACTGCACAAATAGAAACAAATTACGGTTCTATTCCCCTGTAGTCTTATTTTTATGCACTTTTATTAAAAGTACATACACTGAGAAATAAAAATGAATTAACTTAAAATGCAACTTTTGTCATATAAAGTAGTGATATTATGTAGCAAATGCACGGTTGTTTGCATGGAATGTCATTTTTCTCGCGCAGTTTCGTATAAAATAGTAAAAACTTTTATTTAACAATATAAAACAGAAGAACATCATTTATATCAACTACATCAGTTTATGCTTCTGTATATTAGTTTGAACAGGAATTTTTCACAGAAATCGATGCACATATTATATAACGTAATAAATGATTTTGACAACTTCCTGTTTTTTTTTTTTTTTTTCAGTTTCCATAATAATAATGGCGATTAAAATCAGCATGGTAATTTTCATAAACGTCAGTGTAGTGACAAAAATGAAAGATATAAATCATTTGACTTATGTATCGGTATTTATTCCATTGTTATCGTTCTCCTTCCTTGTTTGCAGTACATTGTTTGGATCCTGTCTTCATAAGAAAAAAAAAAAAAAACTCAGGCAGTCCTAACAAGTGAACTGAAGCTTAGAAACACACGTGACTGAAGAGGTTTGTTCAGAGGCCAAGTACTCAACAAATGCACACTTCTCTGATACTTTGAACCTTTAAAGATAACTCCTTATACAGTACATATCTGCAACAGCTCTGTGTGTGTGTGTGTGTGTCTGTGTGTGTGTGTGTGTGTGTGTGTGTGTCAGGTCTCTCCCTCTGGAGGTACTTCAAACCCTGGACAACAGTGCTTTGAGAATAAGGTGCAGATGATGGAGAGCCTTTTAGACACGAGAAGTGAGAAGATGAAGATGAGCTGGCAGTCCACATGCACCGAAAGGGTTTTCCAGAGTGCATTGTACAGATGTTTATACTGTGCAAAAAAGCCCAGATATGATGTAAACACTTGCCATCGATAGATAATGAGTTTGGGAAAGTAATAAAAGACAAAGGGCTTCAGTGCCCTTCGATATGGCTTAATCTGCAAATTGCCAGTCTATCCAGTTGCTCTAGCAGGAGGACGGTGTGTGGCTTTTTCGAAAGATGGGACAGGATCTAGCATGAGACTAGTACTAGTGGTCACCGCAGCTTCAGGTTTCCCATTAGACACTGTAAGGACATGCTTAGGGCTTGTAAAATTTCTAGGGTCTCGGACACAGAAAAAAATGAGGAAAACAGGAAACATAAAGACAGAGACCTAATGCTACTACAGCTTTAAAATTACATTTTAAAAGCATAATTCCAGAATTTTTGGGCATTTTTTAAGAAAGTTCCAATCTCCAGCTTCTCCATCAGTCGTGCGGTTTAACATTACAATGAAGTTCATCATATTAATCTACGTATTTCAGTTGGCCTCTCCCCCTTTTTTTGCACATTTCAGAGTGAAAGTGCCCAGGGCCTATGAGCACCAAAATCCAGCTACTTTTTTTTTTTTTTTTTCTAGATGTTTAAACTATGGTCACTGGTGGTTAAATGGAGACGTAAAGAGACTTAGGGATTTTCTTGATTTCCTGGTCTTGGAAGGATAGTTTTGTCACCGCAGAGTAACAATAAACCCATGGGTTGACACTCATCAGGAGTGCAAGTCTAGCTCTTACTTCCAAGAGTGCAGGATGGAGCATCGGGAGGGAGAACCAGTGAGCCGGGCATAGCCTATTTGCCCCTGTGCTCTATTCTCTTTGCCATGTGTCTTAACTGCAGGGCTAAGAAGACAAGTACTGACCAGCGCTCTTTCAGTGCCTGTTACTGGGTCACAGAGCTCCTTAGCCTATAGCCACTGAGGTGGGTGTAATTTAACTTCCCCTTGTTGCTCTTGATACATCCCTGTTCACCAGTCATGGTTCAAAAATTAAAGTTTGTCCTGCAGAATTAAACCTAAAAAGGTAGAGATCTCGGAACGCTCAACTCGTCAGAATCTACAGCGGTCTTTCTCTACTTTTGATTTAAATTTCTGCTGCATTTGTTTGAATGATTTTAGACATCAGCGTGCGGCAGTTCAGATGTTTCTTTACATTTACCTTTTTTGAATTAGCTGACGCTTTTCTCCAAAGCAACTCATAATGCTCAGCTACGTACAATTATTCACCCATTTATCCAGCTGGGTATTTTACTGGAACAATTTTTTAGGTTAAGTACCATGTTATTCAGGGGTACTGCAGTTGGAGGTGGGATATGAACCTGCAACCTTTAGATCCGAAGGCAGCATAACATTTGCGTTTACATTTGTTCATTTAACACCTACTTTTCTCCAAAGCAACATAAATGTCAGTGAGCAAAAAAAAAAGACTGCATTACATCAACAACAGCAGCTCAAACCACTGTGCTACCAGTTGCCCACGTAACATTTTTCCTCTCATTATATGTGATATAATAACAAAAGAGGGATGTTTAAACTTTTAAACAAACCAGAAGATTAGGAATTAATTTTAATTGTAAAATATCATGGTTGTTATTATGTGTTTACACTTGGCTGAATCATAGATTTATTAATCCATATTTTAAGTTGCCTTTATTATTGTAAAATCTTGCTGAATTCTTGCATGAATTTACCTATCTATCTCTGAAAAGGATATGCCCTGCCTTGGAAGTCGACGCACTCTTCTTCTTCTTCTTCTTCTTCTTCTTCTTCTTCTTCTTCTTCTTCTTCTTCTACAACATCAGCAGCAGCAACTCATATCAGTTATATGACCACTAATGAGCAGCAGCTGTGTCTGCGGTTTATGAGTTCTTGTATATCTTTCATGTTCCAGGCACAGGGATCAGAAATGGAGCAAATGTTTACTCCGACAAGAAACAGGGAGAACGAGAGAACCTTCCAGAATTTTCTGCATCTCAATAAACAGCATTTTCACCCACACAGATGGTGCTGATCAGCCGCCCGAGAGATGCTCGTCACCGTGTGAGCTATTGCAGAGCTTCAAGTCATAGGCATAAGTTCATAATCAGTCGTCAACTTTGATTCAGTGTTAAGATTCTTGTGTCAGCCTCCTGGAGAATTAAACAAGCTTACATCCTGATCCCTTTATAACAGTTTATGCAGATGCTGTGCTGTTTGATGTTTGAACAGAACTTATGTTCACTCCTTTACTGGCCTTGTGTTTGCTACTGTGAAGTGCTATGGCGACAACTTATCACCGTAATGCAAACTGATTTTTGAGACTGTAATCACTTAACTCAGCCTTTTCTCTGAAGCTGCTTACTGCATCAAGCTATTTAAACTGATTTATCCATTTTTACAACAAGGAAATTTATATTGCCAATCAATTCAGAGTAAAGATCTTGATCAAGGGTACTACAGCAAGAAGTGAAACCGAAACGTAGAGCCTCAAATAGTCAAGTCCAAAGGCTGTGACTCGAACCCCTTTTCCATCTTTTGCACTGAAACACCCTCTGAGGCCAGGTAGTTTGGTTATGGTGTTTGATGAAGGTCTCTTCTCTTTGTGGGCCAAAACTCTTGCAATACAGGTTGTCTATAAATTGCAACATTTGTGGCTTTTACAATCCACCTGTATTCATAATGGCCGTCTTATCAACCTTGTTATATTATTTTCCAGTCCTGCTATTTGCTTGTTATGACTAACGTCGATCGCTCCATCTGCTCTACATAACACGGGCTGACCTGCTGCGAGGCACAATATCTCTTATTGACTTGGTGAGTGTTTGGGTGTCTAAAAGTGATTTTGCTTCATTTACAGAACTTTGTGCTTGTGATTCCCTTCAAGTTCCTTTTATTTAAAATGGCTAGGAAGTGAAAAATCAGTGTTCTGGTGGTGCTTTAAAGAAAAAGCGGGGCAACGGATTTAGAAATGAAAGCGTAAATAATAGTGTGGCATGAAAATATATATACAGGGATTTTCTACTGATGACGGAGTTGATTTATGATAAGGACGAACGAACCCCGCCGTATATCGAGGACCACCTGTACTGGCAAAGATCTGCATAAGTTCAGTGCGAGAGGTGAAAAGACTGAAACGGTAAAGGGAGCCGCTAGTGAAAGATGCAGCTCTTTTGCAAGAACATTCCTTCTGTCGCTGGGAGACATATAGATACTGTATTGTGTGCGGCCGCAGACTCTGTCATCCTCCTGGGTGGGCCCAGGTGTTCGTTGGAAGTGCGGGAGAAAAGTGTCTTATACAAGGCAGGTAGGGCAACTTTTTCCCATCAACCTCCTGCCTTAAGAGCGATATAACAATAATTTAACTGATTATGGGATAGACTGCCAAGTGGAAGCCTGTAATTATAACTGCTTGCTATTCGGCATCAGAGCTCCATTTTTACTGAGCAAAAAAGTCAACTGTTCTCAAAATAATATTATCACAAGCAAACAAACGACAATGTGTTTTGACACAGTGGGCTTTTCTGTTTATTTTTCCCTCAAGCACTTGAGATCTAATGGGCCTGTTGCAATGGCAGGGCAAAGCTACTTGTTCTGAGGTGGATTTACAGCTCAACTCTGACCTTTGACAGATTAACGGAATTAACAGCACAAACACAGCCATCAACAGACTTTCCTTTCAGAGGGATCCTCCGTTATCTTGAAATGAGATGTATTTCCTATATAAAGTATATAAAATTCGTCGTAAGGAGGCAACGAAAAAGTAGGTAATGAATCTGTAATTTATGTAGTATCTCTTTTAATAAAATTCTCTTAACTTTGGTCTCTATTGACAAATTACTTTGCCTTCAAATTTTAGAGTAATATTTTGAGGACATAACAAAAGACATATGTGTTTGTTAATTGTTAAAATCTTGCTTCTCCCCATTCTAATGAAGCTTCCTTCTCTTAAAAAATTATGACAGCTGAAAAGGCACTGCTGTTTCAAGAAATTCACACTTTTTCGGTGCTAACTTGTATTATCTGGAAACTAAACACCCCTTTTTAGCTTTTTCTGCTTTCCAGGTTTACTGGGATTGTGTATGGAACCATGGCACAAAGTCAAAGGTGCGGTGCTAACTATGATGACATGTGTCATAGCAACCTCATTAATTAGGTGTGTTGTGTTGTTAATGCTGTATTTTGTGCTGCTCTTTGTTTATTCAACAAACAACCCACCATTAGAGTCAATGTTAAGAGGCTGCAAATATGGAGCAGGCACAGAGGCCATAAAAAAAACATCAATTTCTACTGTTACATGTTAAATCAAAGAAGTAAAGACCATGAATTTCATAACATATATTCAGCATTATTGCTTCTTGGTTGTAATTTTGAATAATTACAATAAACAGTGATGTTTACGGAAGAGATTGCTGAACTTGTGTGTGCAGTCTGGTTTTCCGTCTACTTATGGAAGGAAAACAATTTAGGTTTTAAAAAGCAAATATGGAATTTTAAACATGTATGTCCTCTTACGGTCATCTGTAGGTATACGCTTAGTGATGGGATGCGAATCAGAAGGTTCAGGGTTCAGTTGAAACCCTAGGATGTACGGCACTCCAGTGATCGCGATGCATGAGTTCTCTATTACCACGCATTCATGCAGAAATCTGCCCATTGCTCAGGCCCATCACATAGCATTAAGTTGACCCTTTGCAGGCTCAAAAAAAAATACATATTTCAGTATGGATACAAAAGTGTATGCCAGAAGGCTCCTCAGTCTCCTGTACAACTCAGTGATTACTGCACAGAGCGAGGCAGAGATGTTATGAAAGCTGACAATATTTCACCGTGGTCTGTATGTTTTCTGTCTGTCTGTATTACCAATATTCCATATCGGCCCATATGTTATTTAATGTCCCTGAAAATCTGTTTCATTCCAAATTTAAAATAAGCAGACGTATTGTGAGAATATTAAAACCCAACAAAAACCATAAAAATACCTACTGGATCATTTTTCTTTTCTTCTTATTAAACCCTTGTAATAGTTTATTTTTGATTTAGATATGGTGATGACTGCCTAAGCAAAACTGTCAAAAAAAGTATCAGTTTAACATCAGTACCTTTTAATGTTTAATAGAACTTGTTTTGAAAAGGTCTCTCTACTGGAACTATTGCCTCATAAGTCATCGTAATTGTGTATACTGTTTCTCGTTATAATTATTAATAACTATTATTGTAAAACCCTTTTCAGTTTGTTGCTCACTGATGGGCATCACAGCTGGCGTAAGTCGGAGTAAATCCCTTCTTTTCATGAGGATCCCTGTGGTCTCGCCATCTACTGGGGTGCAAGTCAGCCAGATGGCCTTGATTTGGGCACGGGAAGTGGAGAGGTTACAGGTCAAAAAGACGTGCTGGGGGGTCAATGGGCTGGCTGGCGAGCTGAACAATGGCCACACGTGGAGAGGAGCAAAGAGGCTCCAAGGGGGCCGTTTGCATTTGCATGGGCATGACAAGGAGCAGTTACTTTCCCAAAAAAAGAATAGTGCAACTTGAACACTGTCACTCTAAAAAAATGTGTGCTACATGTTGGAATATAATGCACAAAATATGAAAACATTACAGTTTTTACTGTAATGTATTTTACTTTAACCAGTTCTGGATTTCCTACAAGAAACTATAGGTACAATACCTATAAGGTATATAAAAGTTTTAGGGGCCTAGGAAGAAAAAAGGAAAAGCAGAAAATATTGAAATATAAAAAAGGGGAAAATTGTGAAATTTTATGCAATTAAAACTTACATAATTGCAGAATTTGTAGACATTTCCTAAAAATGGTTATTTCTTTGGCTTCTCCAGTCACATGATTTAGTATTAGAATAAAGTGCATCAAGTCAGTTAATGGAATTCATTTGCCATTTACCTGTATTTTTACATATTTCAGAGGAGAAGCATCGAGGGTTACAAATACAAAAGTCCAGCCCTGACTTTAACATTACTGTATTTTCACAAAAAATATAAAAATGCGTTACCTTTATAATGCTGATATCCAAAGCAATTTACAGCAGTTGACAACAGCTGGTTGTTTCACTGGAGCAATTGAGCATACCTTGCTCAAGAATACTACAGCGGTGGTGGGAGTGGGATTTAAACCAACAAACTGTAGGTTTCAAGTCCAGATATGAAAGTGCTCACTCACACACTTTCAGTAACTCTTCATCCAAGTTAGGGTCATGTTGGTCCAGAGCCTATTGCAGAACCACTGGATATGAGGCATGGTACTCCCTAGATGGAGTGCTAGCCCATCACAGGACAATCACACATTTACTCAGTTATACACATGTATGTGCTCACACATTCATGCAGAAAGGGCTATTTAGAGTCACCAATCTACCTTAAACATACAGTTTGTACATCTTTGGACTTTGGGAGGAAGCACAGAAGCAGGAGGAGACGCATATAAACACAGAGAGAACACGTCCCTCCATCAGTATCTAAACATCTGTTGTTGTTGCCATTGAGTTGAACCTGACCCATAGTGTCCACCGTGTCATTTTCATGGCAAGGGAGGAACAGAAGTGGGTTGCCAGTGCCTTCTTCTGTATGTTGGAGAGGCACACACAGGGAGAAACATGGAACCGCCGCAGACCCCGAGCAGGGCTTAAACCCCATACCCACCAAAAGGCAAGGAACCGGTCAAAGGTTACTTTATTTTAACAAACACCTTTAATAATTTGTAACAACAGTAATAATAAGAGACATACATAATAGATACAGATTTTTATACGAGCAGTAATATAAAACATGATCCACAAATAAGGAAAACAAGACTGATCCCACTTTTTCTTTTTTTTTTCTCTCAGTGGATTCTGCAATGGATGAAAGTGACGAAAAGAAATTCCTCTCACCTTATGCCCTAAAACAGTGTGACCAAACCTCACAGACTCACCAGGCTGTTAGTTATTTTAAGGGCAATACATGACAGTTGAGGAGGATGTACACAGGAAGTACATTAGGTATCAGTCTTTGTTGTCTCTGTCCTTTCAGATACCATCAGGATGGAGCTGCTCTCAGTGGCCTCCTCACCATTACCGAGTGCTGCGCTCCAGTTTAAAACAGGCCTCAGACCTGCCTGACCCTTCACATCATGTGTAAGTGCCAACACCTGAATGAAAAATTCAACGAAAACTAGGGAGGAAAGAATGATAATGTGTTTACGGTGTCATCGGCTGTTCCTGTTAACTGTTCACTTTCTTGTTTTAAACTGCTTTCGGGTTTCAGAGAATGTTTTAGTACTAATCAAATATTTTTATTTTATTTATGAAATTATCCCATGGAAGCATTTAGCTGGCTTGGTTTTGTGGCATGCAGCTTTTCATAAGGGCAGCCCTTGGGTAACATATGTACATGTACAGACAGGCCAGAATTATTTCATGAGTATGCAATATACTGCATTGTACTTGAGAGTATATTCAAGATTCTGAATATAGATACACAGTACTGCAGTTTATATATAGATATATATTTACATACATATATATGTATGTATGCAGGGGGGCGTGGTGGTGCAGTGGCGCAGCGGGTTGGACCGGGTCCTCTTCTCCGGTGGGTCTAGGGTTCGAGTCCCGCTTGGGGTGCCCTGCGGCGGACTGGCATCCCGTCCTGGGTGTGTCCCCTCCCTCTCTGGCCCTACGCCCTGTGTGTTGCCGGGTAGGCTCCGTGACCCCGTATGGGACAAGCGGTTCAGAAACTGTGTGTGTATGTACAGTATGTATGTTTGTAAACCCTATAGGGATGGTAATTAGTCTTCTACAAAATATCAAAATGAACTTTCTACTAATGTAATGCACAAATTGTATTTTCTCTGAGATGTACGTCGCTTCAAGGGGGTGCAGTGGCGCAGTGGGTTGGACCACAGTCCTGCTCTCCGGTGGGTCTGGGGTTCAAGTCCCGCTTGGGGTGCTTTGCGACAGACTGGCATCCCATCCTGGGTGTGTCCCCTCCCCCTCCGGCCTTACGCCCTGTGTTACCAGGTAGGCTCCGGTTCCCCATGACCCCGTAGGGGACAAGCGGTTCTGAAAATGTGTGTGTGTGTGTGTGTGTGTGTGTGTGTGTGTACGTTGCTTTCGAGAAAAACATATGCTGAATGTATGTAAATTTAACTTATAAAATGTAAATCTTAAACCTTTAAAATGAAAAAGGATTATGATTAACATACATGATGTTATTTACCTACTTGGTCTATCTTATGCAACTTGAGGTTCACTCATTTTTGCAACGGTACAAGTATGATTGGAAGCATGATTTAATCTAAACCAGCATATGTTATTGATAATTACACACCTTTTATATTAGAAGAGAAGACTGCTTCTCATTAAATCACAATTTTGTGGTAAAACTAAGAGACACAAGGGGTTCACATACTATACTCTACATGTACATATATGCACTACAGTAAATAACACTATTTATGGGTATATTTTTATATATGTATATATACTCTATCAATGCTCTTGTATATTAAGGGGTTGTTATATTTTCTTCTAATTTATCTGATTTCATATGCTATTTATGTTAAAAATATATAAATGTAAAATAATAATAGCTGGGACTCAATAATGTAAGGTTAAAAAGAAAGGGCAATTGTAAGTCTATTTCATTGTAAGTTGGATGTGTTGTAACTCAAGGATCTGGGCCCCCTGTGTGTGTGTGTGTGTGTGTGTGTGTGTGTGGTATATGATGTGTAACAATAATGGAACTACAATGAACAGAAACTTTTGCAGCTTAATGATGTGTAGCTCAGTAATCAGAATAATTTTTCTCATGTTAAAAATCCACATGCAGGCGGAAGAGGGTTAAAGAACAGTAGCTCTGGATAGAGTATCAGTATGCAGGCCTTGCCACAAAATCTAGTCTCAGCACTTACACTAATTATTTTCTGTTGAACTCAGCCATGTGTGCAAAACTTGCCTGCTAGTTGTGCAAATGCTTATTTAAACTGTATAACTGACACACATATGGTTTTTATCATCATAAAAAATGTTGTACAAAGCTAAAGCAGTTGCTGGCTGACAACCAAGGGTTTTAGCTGCCTTCCTATGAATTTTATTCAACATTCTGACATTTAGAATTATGAATGTGCCTTGCCTTATGTGATTACTGTTTTACCGTTGTCAATTCTTTCCGTAATTAATTAAAAATACAGTACAAAGCCCAATTTCTGGCATTTCTTGTGTAATGGTGTCATGCAGATCTGTTATAAGAAGTTTTTGTTTTTCATATGAAAATACATAGTAAGTGTAAGAAGCTCCAAAGTAGTTGTTTAATCTGTAAAATACTGGATTTTCAGCATTTTTTAAAATAACACCATGTAAAATTTTACTTGGTGCCGTTCTGCAATCTCAGATAAACACTGTCTATAATATGTAAGAGGGCAAATCATACTTTTTCAAAAAAGTTGCATCCTTGCTCTCTGAATGACTGTTAACACGTCTTCCGCAATCAGCCAAACATGCAGATTTTGAAATGGCAGGGTTCCGATTGACGTTTTCAACAACTTGTCAATACTCGCTATATTTTCACTGCAAATATTCTGAACTAGAACAGAATAAAAAAATGCATTAATTCATCAGAACGTGGACCTTTACAGCCCAAGACGATGTCAGATCTGATCAGAGCTCTATAGCTTGTGGATAAAAGAAGCTGCAAACATGTTTCGCAACAGTCACACAACAGTGCATTGTGTCTCGCTGATTAAAAATAGTGTTTTGTCACGCATTCTTTCCTTGTGTGTGCATGATGTCACGTCGCCGCAGAAAATTGTACACAAATCAAAGTTTCTCGGAGATACTGAAGCACAAGTCAAAACTGGTTGCCTGGCATTTTGCAGACTTCTTTATTCTAATTCTAATTCTAATTCTATCTATCTATCTATCTATCTATCTATCTATCTATCTATCTATCTATCTATCTATCTATCTTAATTTATTTGCTTTTTGGTTGTTTCTACATTTTATACCTTACAGTATATTTATCCCCCAGGCTGGTTTGCAAAGAAGTAGACCCTACACAGAGAGGTTGCATCAGAGGAGATTTGATTTTGCTCGCCCTCCATTCCTGCCCAGAGAATGGGCTTGTCTTGGCGGCAGCCAACTCCGCACAGCAGCGCCGACACAGCTGTGTGACCGTGTTTGTCTCCCCACTGTAAACAGGTTGATGGTGACTTATATTGTTCTCTGCTTGGAGACCGCAGGTAGGATCTTCCCTGGTGGGCGAATGATAGGTGAAATTAGTCAAGAGCCGAAAATCAGGCCAGTTACTTTACAACCTGTGTAACATTGACGTTCCAGTTAGTACTCTCAGACAGACCAGAGGGCACATTCTGGAGCATTTGTCTCTGATTCTTTTTTTTTTTTTTTTTTTTTTGGGTGTGGAGGTGATGTAAAATACATATCCATTAATATAAATGCCATATTCGAGCTAGTTGTAACTTATTCTGCTTCCTACACAGTAGGTCACCTCCTGGAGATCTTTGTGTAAAATGTTACATTCCGGTGCTGGTCTTTGCATAAATACAGCCAGAAACAGTCCAGAAGTGCTGGGTTTGTCTCTTAATGCCAGACAGATGTGCAGCTCAATCTGGAATTTATTAAATGTGCAGTATGAGGAAAATCGAGTACAATTCAATGCATTCAAAAAGCCATTTCATTGTTTCATTTCAGAGACAGAAGATTTCTTTTTTTTTTTTTTTTCATTTTTCAGGTAATTTACACTTCATCACATACGTGCAACGAGGTAGTGCAATGAGGTAGGGGCATTTACACCCCCAGTGTCAAGGCCAGCCTAATACTCTCCCAAGGAGGTGTGTCTTTTTTTAAAATACCGTTACTAATATTTAGTAATAGTACAAAGAGATTAATTTTTATGTCACTGCTTCAAAGATTCATACTACATTTAAAAACTTTTAATTTAACTGAATGCTGCATGGGTTGGTCAACGGTGTCATCAAATCAACGTGAAACAATTCACTGCAAATGGTTAGAGTCCATTTTAGATTACACTGATCACTGACATATTTGCTGGCATAAAGTAAGTCTTTGTAACGTGAAGTGCCTTTTTATGGAAGAAGGACGTGCACGATACAGTTGTGTTTATTGTAAAAGCTGCAGCTTTGTTGTGTGTCTTGGTACTTGGGTCAAAGCCCAGTACAAACTTTATGCACTTACTGCTGGATTTGGGCAATGAAATGATGGTTTTGTGTCTAGAGGCAGCCAAGAAATGCACATCCCAGGCACATACTGTGCTCTAACATTGTCACACTCATACACAAGCACACACACCGACACACACACACAAACACAAGATTCAGACAGAAGGTGGCACTTAACATAAATGTGATATACATGGCCATCCTGGATTCTCTGGGAAAGGCGCTGACCCCAGTGTGAAACCGCAGTGGCTTTCTATCCCTGCATGAATGGCAGTCTTAGCCAAAGAGACATTACTCCAGGAAGGGAACACCACCCCTGGAAAGTAAGACTCAATATAACCGCAGTCCGCCCCTCTGTGGCTTCCACTCGCAGATGTGTGAGAGATGATCAAATCAGAATTGGGAAAATCTGATTTGATCCCCTCCACAAGAAGCAGAAAGGTCAGCAGCAGTTGGTAAAAACGGATGGAGCCTAATAATGAATTCAACCTTTATTCAATCAATAAAAATTTATTCTACAATATTACAGACATAATATCCCATTTTCCATTAACCCACAGAGCCTGACATGAACTGTATTGTCAAGTGTGGCAGGTTTATAGTAACGGAACAAACCCCTGAAAGTCATTTGAGGATGTATTGCACACAGGTCTGAATTAAACACAAAGCCATGTCTGAATATAGTCGATGATTTATTCTAGTGTTAATTCAGATTAGGTCATAATATCAGATTATAAAAACTTCAGATGATTCTATCATCCTTACGGAAATCCATTTATATATTTAAACATTGTTTTCCCCCACTCAAAAAAAAAAAAAAGAAGGAACCCAGTTCACATGGTTCTACAGTCTCTTTCTAAATATTTAGCCCTCAGGTTGTATCCCAGTGAAACGGAAACCACTTTCAACTTTTATCCATCATAAATATGGTTTCTTTCATGTCATTGTCTTAAAGCTTCATGACATCCTCTACACCAAGCACCTGAGCACATGAAATTATTTATCAACAGTTACACACACGCACACAAACACACACACACAAAGGTGTATAGATCATAAACTCCAAAAAGACGCGTAGAACTTGGTAATGACTAGCAATGAAGTTTCTTAAGGTGTGGCACACCTTTACGTGATCATCCATGTTTTA
Organism: Scleropages formosus; assembly: GCF_900964775.1. NCBI lineage: Eukaryota > Metazoa > Chordata > Actinopteri > Osteoglossiformes > Osteoglossidae > Scleropages > Scleropages formosus. The sequence continues at coordinate 21,070,327 of NC_041812.1, read as the reverse complement.
TAACTGCTTTATAAATAGTTATAAGAGGACATTACACAAAAATCTAAAAGCTGTTTCGAACACAGAGCATGGGTAAAACCTATGATCCCAGTATGTCTTTTTTCGAAACATCACACGCTGCCCCCAGCCTGTCAGTTAATAAACAGAAGCTGACTGCACACGTTTTGCCACACTCCTGTGAAAAATTTAAACAACTGAGAAATCTGAGTCAATATTCTTCTTGGGTTTTAAGAAGCCTTTATCATCACCAGACAATGTAACAAGGAGCTTGCGGTCAGTTTTTTCATAATTTTATAGTCGGCTGTGACTCTCTCTTTGGGAATAGTGCTGTGACACAGCCCTCTGTGTCTGTCTGCTACCATCCACTCCATACCCCCTGACTCCAGTCTGTCGCTCATAACGAGACTTTTTATCGCCCCTAATGACTCACTCTTCCCTTACATTAATTCTTTATTGATTTTTTTTTTTTTTTTTGTAGACGTCTGCTGAATTCATTTCGTTTCATCAGTTACAGAAAAATGAAGCCCCACAAACACACCCGCACACCAACAAGGCCAAAGCAACGTGTTTGCATTGGTGCTTAGCGCCACGCTATATTAGCATTTGATTGTCCCCTTTCTCTTCTTTACAGATTGCGGTTTATAAAAGGACTAAGAGAAAAAACTGAAATGGCCTGAGCCCTGCGACACCCTGCTGATAACGTGAGTTTGGCAAAGAGAAATTGTTCTAAAGGTCACCGTGGGCTATTAACTGAGGTATCTTACAAGGAAGGATTCCACACATTTTCGACAGGATGCTCAGTGTCACACGGTGCTCTTTATCCAGGGAGCTCACTTGACTAGACATCGCATATTAAATGTGCTCTTCACAGATCAGAGTGGCTTCTCATTTCATAAACACTCCACTTCACTGTAGTACAGCGCAGGCTGAAGCTACAGCATAGGGCTACGAACAACAAAATGCACCCCAAAATATTAACTATACCCTCAGAACTGAGCAAAGACAAACAGTAGCAATATCAAAAAGCCAACGGCAGTGTATTACGAAAATTATTTGCTATATTTCTAGTGACACATATTAGGTTTTTCTTGTTACTATTAGGAACCTTTATGCCCCAAAGAAAGATTATGGCAAAGAATATGAAAATAAATTAGATTAATCTATACAATTACATCTTAGAACAGCAAAAGACTGTTTTGCTAGAGACTAGAAAATAACAATGTTACTACCCCATTTTAGTCTGCTTTAAAGATCTGTCGATTATCCTTGTTATTATTATGAGGAAAGCAAGGGGAACAGAAAACACTGAATATCCAGGCTTTCAAAATGTATCTTTAATTTAAGTAACAACTAAAAAGCAGTTATTGATTATGTGTGTAGGGGGCGCGGTGGCGCAGTGGGTTGGACCACAGTCCTGCTCTCTGGTGGGTTTGGGGTTCGAGTCCCGCTTGGGGTGCCTTGCGACGGACTGGCGTCCCGTCCTGGGTGTGTCCCCTCCCCCTCCGGCCTTATGCCCTGTGTTACCGGGTAGGCTACGGTTCCCCGCGACCCCGTATGGGATAAGCGGTTCTGAAAATGTGTGTGTGATTATGTGTGCAATATTCTTTCTCTTCATATAAGTAAACATGCACATACACAGTATATATATATAAAACTATTTTAAATGGGCAATAATTATAAATTAGTAACTATTATTTAGCTATTATTTTTTTACTACAGTTATTTGTTATGTATCTTATTTCTGTCTGTTTTTATAAATATCTCTTTATTCATATCCCGTGATGTACATTGGTACATATGGTGGGATGTGACCAATTGGCTGTGCTTTAGAATCATGTGTCTGCATCCCAAGCTCTCCTTCTGGTGATATGATGCACTCATTGGATTTGTTCTGTGAGATGTACGTTGCTTTGCAGAAAAGCATCTGTTAAATGGCGAAATGTAAATGTAAATATCAAATTTTCTAAATGCTTTTTAAATAACAACGATTTAAATACTATTTAAATAATAGTCAATTATTACAAGTTGTTAGTTTGTAATAATTGTTAACTATTCTTTACATAGTAGAGCCTTAAGGAATGGTATTTAAAGTGCGTCTTGCAGTACTCCACAGCACATATTCTACGTACTGCGATGTCTCTCGGTTTCCTCTCTCTAGGCAGTGTAAATGCCATGGCAAAAGCCAGCAGCAGAGCCCAGAGTTAGTGTGTGTCCCACGTGGCTTCCTACAGCTCCTTGGCCCAGCCTCTGTCCATCTGTGTTCCTCACCATATGAGAGGGGCATGAAATACAGCTCCCAAATTACCCGGCCCGGCCCCACGCCTCTCAAGCGGAGAGGCGATCTCCTCTCAGTGTCACTTTAACAACATAAAATTATAACCAAATAGACGTTTCGGGTTAAAAGTGTCTCCAAGAGTATATGGATACATTTCCATCAATAAATTCTCCCTCGTTCCGGCCTCCCACGGCCTAACAGCCGTATGCTTGATTGACATTTTTACTGCAAAGTTATACTATGTCTGTCTCTGAGACATAGGGAAAAAAATTCTCTATTCCTAAATTAGCTAACCAGCAACATAACATGTAATAACATGGTGTCATTTCTCAAGAATATTGATTCACGTGGCCGTGTGGAACTCAGAGTGGATTTTCCATAAAAGGAGTGGCCTTTATATGTTACAGGATAGACAGCGAAACACGGAAGTAAACCGCGACTTGCTTAACAATTAACGAGAGAAACAGCACGGCTCAGAAAAGTTTGTTTCTTTAGTTATCGTTGTTTCTAAAAATAAGAATCCCATATGTCTGGGATTCACAGCTTTAATGAGCCACACACCTATTGCAAGTGTCCAATAAAGAAACAAAATGACCTCTCCTGTCAATTTTGAGTTGAAAAGAAAAGCAGGTTTCAGCTATGAATATGGCAAAGCATAAAAGCAATATAACGATAGCCAGCCTATGCTTTCCTGCTGTAATGAAAGACATGCTGAGCTGAACTCTCAGCATGTTTGATGGCCATTCTCCCAAATCTGCATTTGAAGAAAATGGATGAATCATTTCATCATTACTGCAAGTATAAATAAATAAATAAATAAATAAATAAATGACAGCAGCAACAGACACTGCAAGCACAATTTCGAGATCGTAATGTAAATAAGTATATGTCAAAGAGATAATGAGATAAAAGAGCAGAAGGCAAATCGGGGTTAAAAGACATAGTGAGCTCATATGTGTGAGTTGGTGGATACTCTAGGTGTGATGACAGGGCCAGGCAAGTTAGTATGGAAAATGATTAGAGGGCATCATTTTGACAGGCGGTTGACAGGAAATGACTGGTAAAAGAGAGTTCAGGAGGCTGTTGTGGATTGGAGCATGAAGGCGATGTACAGCAGTTTAGGAACAGTGGTAGTACAACGTGGTACTAAAGCACCAGTAGTGTGGATAAAAGCAGGTAAATCCTAAATGTAGACATCTTCAGCAGAAGCCTTTCAGACGGGTATTCTTCTTCTTCTTCTTCTTATTATTATTATTATTATTATTAATGGGTCACAGAAACTCTGGAAATTAAACCCTTTGGTCACACACCTATTTTCAAAGGGAACTTCAGGTGTCGATCATAACAGTAAAATACATTACCTTAAGTAAGTACAGTATAAAGTACAGTATTAACTTGCTTAGGTGACTTTAAATGAGGTTTGCCCTTGTAATAATATACAGGTAAAAAATGCATTTTAAAATACTGGAATTGGCAACTAAAAGGTGATATAAAATCATCTACTGCTCCATAACAGCACCTTTGGTACATCAGCTACACACTCAGCTTCCTTAAACATATTTTTTGTATTCATTCAGCTATTGTGTGTTCATCTTGCAGTGACAAGAGAACAGAAATAAAACACTTGCACTTGATATCGTGCAGAATGGCCCCGGCTCCGGCGCCTCGGAGTGTGATTGGTAGGCACGTGTCTCACTGTTACTCATCCTACTTGTTTTGACATCAGGATTATCATAAAAGTAGGCAACCTGTCTAGGGCTCAGGTGATTTACAGACAGCTTGAGCCGATCAATCTCAAAGTTCAGATTAAAAGTATAAGATTCTCCTTTTTTATTTTAATCTAAGTGAAAATATAGAAGCTCTAAAATCTCCCAGCCTCTTGAAACTCCGGCAAGTTTTCATTCTGCTCCTCTTTTTTTCTTTCCAACCTCTCCTCAGGAGGTTCCGCTCATGACATCTTTATATATGATGCTCTGACTCCAAATGCCATAGAACCTTCAAATGAACACTGCTCTATGATCTCTGAATACAAAAACACTTGTATCAGATTTTTCATATTGACATGCACTTGACTAAAAAGCCACTTTGAAATACCAAAGAGCATATCGTCTCTCAGCAAAAAAAACACTCCTTGCTTTACTCCAAAATACTTCCCCAGTAATTTAGAAATTTCCACTAAATTCTTTGTGTATGAGCACATTTTCTGATTACTTTTTAAAGAATGTCAAAAAAAAAGCTAAGCAGTTAATGAAAAGAACACATTTCATTTTTCATTGGCTTTCCAACAGCTGCTGTCGTTACACCATGCCGAAGCATGTTATTTATGCAAAGTGTTACACAGAACATTGCATAGAGCAGAGTAAAGCAGTATACAAAAAATTCAGAGATAAATTCTGCACTTTACATTGTGCATTAGTTGGTGTTTATCCCAAAGTAGCTTGTAGTTACGCACATATGTATATAGGTGGGTAATTATTTCCAGCATTGGATCAGGGTAAGGACCTCAATTATGGGTACTAAAGCAAGAGCTGAGATTCGAATCTGCATCCTCTAAGTCCTCTAAGTCCAGAGCTAGGAGCTTCAACCATGACACCATCTGCTGTCCCGGCAAGCCAGCCCCCAGAATGTGGTTTCAAAACTGTATGAATTTTCTTTTTTCCATGTGATCATAATTGACAGAAATCCCATTTACTCATTTATTAGTTGTTTAATGGTAGACCACAAAAACGATAACTTTTTAAGTCTCTCGTCCGTTAGCTCTGCTGTCGCAGAACCACTTGGCGGGGCATAATGTACTGCACTGGCAACAAGAAATATTGCAGGATGCAGGAGTGTCGTGGATCAGGTATATAAATGGCCCAAAGAGGTTTCCATCATTCATAAAATGCGCCTTTACATGCCTTATCTTGCAAAGAAGAAGGGTGGAACACCACTTCATTAAACCGCTGGTGCCACAAATCAAGGAGCAGACACTTCGCAGGGCCCCCCGGCCGGTTCTGTCGCTTCAGTCACGGCACATAAGAGGGCAGAGTGCAAAAGGGGCAGCTGGTAGTCAGGTCCTCGTGGTGTTTGCACTGCCAAAACCCTAATGCATTCAGGTATTTTCATAATGATTTGAAGATGTGCATCCTCATATTGGGGCAGCAGGTACTGCAGTACAGTGTTTACAGCCACCTATGGACCTTAAGGTGCCAGGTTTGACTCCCACTCCTACTATAGTAGCCCTGAACAAGGTAAATACCTTGAACTGAAACAGTAAAAATTATCCAGATGAATAAATGGTTAAATCAGTGTAAGTGGTCCAAAATCAAAAGCCAAAAGATTTTAGTTTTGGCTCCAAGGTGCTAGAATGAACTGCCTCTGTCCCTCGAGCTACTGAATCCCTTTCAACATCTCCTTCTTGTTCTATTAACTCGCCTGTATATATTCAACTAATTTTATAGGCTGCTGCTCATGTAATGTGTATCACAAAAAATGTGATTATTGGACAAACTGACTGTGCTAAAACAACTGGGTGGCTTGTATCTATAACCCTTGGTCAGTTCATGAATAAATGCACCTTTTTACTCTTACACTTTGAGCTATACATCACTTTAGTGAAAAGCATCTACTAAATTAAATAAATGTAAATGTGAATAGGTAAGTGGAAACACATTTCAAGTTTTATATATATATATATATATATATAACTTAAAATATTTCCATTTATATAACAGTTATATTAATTGTATTATATTGATATAAATAATTATGTGCAGGGGGGTGTGGTGGGGCAGTGTGTTTGGCTGGTGCCTGCTCTCTGGTGGGTCTGGGGTTTGAGTCCTGCTTGGGGTGCCTTGTGACGGACTGGTGTCCTGTCCTCGGTGTGTCCCCTACCCCTCCGGCCTTGCACCGTGTGTGTGTGTGAGAGAATTATGTGCAGGAAAAGTGTGCTACATTTATCATGTACAGACAAAGAACATTTTTCAGTCCCTCTGATTCAAGTTTTTAGTCACAAACAGATTTTGAAAGACTTTCGGATTCTTTCACAGTCACGTTACCTGATATGAAATGTCTCATAATCAGTCTGTTTACCTTCTAGAGTCCACTATTGTGTCAAGTGCTTGTTAATATTCCGTGACATTCTCTGCATGAAGATATGCCGAGCCCCTCTGAATGTGAGCAGATTCCGAGCAGTCTGCCTCCAGTGAACGCGTCAGTCGCCGCATCACCCATCCAGCCAATAAGTTTGCATTTGGAGCATGATGATGGAAACATACATTAAAAAAAGAAAAAAGTCTAATATGAAAATTAATGAAGGAATCTAAAAAAGTCACATGACACATCGACAACAACTGCACAAATTTTGTACACTCCCATAACCTTGATACATTCATGCTTTATAGTTCTTTGTAATGATTTGAAGAGATGTATTGCAATAATATTGGCAGCAGGTACACAGTGATTCAAAGATCCAAGTTCATTTCCCACCTCTTGGTATAGTACCTTTGATTAAGCTACTTACCCTGAAATGATACAGTAAAAATTACCCCGATGATTCAATGGGTAAGCAAAAGTAGCTTTACAAAGGATGTTAGCTTGGACTGCAGTCTCAGCTAGATAAATAAATATAGCAAAACTAAAGTTCATTGTAGAAAGTCCTTCCCTGTAAACTTTCATTGATGCTCCCTCCTTCTCCATGTCTTTTTTGGCCGTCCTTTGAAGGGGTCTGTAACCCAGTGCTGTGAGCTCCTCAGTGTAACTAATGGTTTGTTTGTTAATGTGGCCTCCCAGGAGCCCCAGACTGAAGCTCAGCAGGGGCCACGAAGACGGGGAGGTCTCAGGAGCCCTGCTTTCCTAGCTGCGTTCCCATGCTGCCCTCAACCAGCCCAACCGGTGATGCTTAACGAATGCTTATGAGGGAAGAATCAATAATTCAGTCCACTCATGGAGGGGAGTGCAGCGGGGGTGGCAGGAGAAGCCAGTCCTCTCCACTCAGGTTCCTCTGAGGGCCCAGCTGCATTCGCAAGGAGACAGTGCCATTACGAGGGCCACAGTCCACGGGGAGTTTGGACAGTCTCCATTACAGTGACAGAGTGATTTGTGTGGAATTATGTCAAAGCAAAGAGACGTGGGCCTTGGGGGAAAGAGACTTGTCTGTTCCCTGTGTACACTGATCCAAGAAGTTTTTTTTTTTTCCGACCATATTTAAACTGCCAAATTCAACCTGACTCAGCATCACTTGTTCGAATGGGTTTGCACATTTATTAAGGAAATGGATTACAACAATCATGATCCATTGATACAGAGGATAAAATGAACATCTGCGAGTTATGCGGCACGTTTTTGTGGCTGCTTCAAATTTCAACATTTCAAAAATATATGTTGCTGTTTCAAGTGTCACCTGTCATGTTGTCTGTAGTAGGGGCCACACTTGCAAATGCATGTTTATGTCCACCTTTCCAGTATAAGACAAGGCTAAGACCAAATGAATATGCTGAAAGGCATGCTGTTTAAAGAAGCATTGTCTTAAGAATGATGCTGTCTGTTAATTGTTCAAATATAGCTTCAGTCAAAAGTTTGAGTAAAACTGGGCAATCTGGTCAACACCTGAATGGGATGAACTGGACAGAGGAGTAAAAGCAAGGCAACATACAAGTGAACATCTCCGGAAAGTGCTGAAAAGACATGGACATGTCCACATCAAGCTTAAGTAAATGAACAAAAGCTGGCTTCCAGCAGGTGTATGACAACATAAAAACTGTAAACTGGTACTGTAGTTGGATGCGGATTACTGTATGTCAGTATTACATAATATGATAGCCTATAGGGATATATAAATGATTACAATATGGGATGGATTGGAACATGGAGCTGAGGGCTGTAAAGACAGGGCGAGTTGGGCTGTACAACCTGTCCTTGATTCCAACCCTGAGGGTACAGTTAGAAAACGGCTGTTGTCCGCATTTAAATTCCACCATTTGTAAAGAGGAGCCGAGCTGGGACAGAAGCCGAAAGCAGGGAACAGTTACATTTTCACTTCTGTTTCAATGAATGTGACCTGACAATGTGAAAACGGGGGCCGCCATAATGTGCACCGTTCCCCATGCATGTGCGTGATGGAGGGGGGGACACACCTCGCAGTCATAAAAGAGGAAGGCACATATCTATAATTAATTCCTGACTTTAAGCCTCATGCTGATGTGATGCAGCCCTCACTAGACAACGGCAGCATGTCTTGGCACTGGGCGTCATTCAAGCTGAGACACCTCTTAGCCGTTAATGGAGGGAACACGGGCCGCCATTTAACAACACCTTTACTTCTCTTGAATGAACAAAGTGAACTTAACTGAACACATGATTTTTAATCTCTTGTGAATCCTGATCACAACATAAATTGACACAAGATGTGGATCCCCTCCAACCCCCACCCTGTGTCTTGAGGTCAGATGTTTACTTGATCACTTCTGTAAGCAAATTTGAATGAGATACTGTATAATCAAGAATTTTCTACAGTTTTTCTCATAGCATAAATGAGGAATTATCCACAATTTTGTGTATTCTGAATATGGGAAAAAAGAATTGTATTATAATCTTGTGCTTTGAATGTTATTTTGAAAATGACATTTATTTAGCAGACAGTTTTTACAGAGCAAATTATCATGTTTTTACCTATTTATACAGAAAAACAAATTTTCCTGTATCAATTCATAGTAAGGACAGTATCAAGGGTGCTACAGCAGTATGTGGAATTCCAACCTGCAACCTTTAAGTTGAAAAGCAACAACTCTAATTACTGCATGATCTGCTGGCAGAAGTATCTTGAAGAAGGCTCACTTCTCCACTCTCATTACCCACCAAAATTTAGTAGTACAGTTGAAATCATCTTTAAGAGAATAACTGCTTTGTCATTTGATGTTTCATGAAAATATCAGTCAAATGGGTGGCATGGTGCACAGCAAGTAGCACTGCTGTCTCACAGCTCCCGGGTGGTGGGAGGGGATGTGGGTTTGATCCCTGCTCAGGCTGTGTGGAGTTTGCATGTTCTCCCCATGTCTGTGTGGGTTTTCTCTGGGTGTTCTGGTTTCTTTCCACCGTCCAAAGACCTGCTGTTCAGGTTTCCCCCTGCAGCGTGTGAGTGACAGAGAGAGTGTGTTCCACTGATGTATGGATGAGTGACCCATTGTAAGTAGTGTATCTAGCAGTGTAAGTCACCTTGGTGAATAAGGCGTGTGGGCCGACAACATTATGTCGTGTCCATTGGACGTCACTTTAGAGAAAAGCGTCTGCTAAATAAATGTAAGTGCAAGCTGTGCATCAATTTCTGTTTGGGAAAAGTGCTGTATTCCTGCATTTCATTTCATTATGATTTTTCCTTAGCTTATTCTGGAGACCCCTTTCATGTAGGAGCAAGACCTCGAGAAGTCCTTGGCCTTAATATCTTTTGTCTGTAATTTCCAAACCGAAGGGGGTGGTAATGGGACATATACCCTTGCTGCATCTAGAGCAACTGGCATACACAGGGAAGAGGAGAAGAAAATAATTCTGCCTTATGTGCCAGGCCTTCTTGCACTCCAGTCTTGGACATCTTTAACTAATAAAGTGCAGAAATGGATGTGGCTGTGAGACCTGCTGACATTTTCATTATATGCTGTGTATTACTCTGAATTCTTTTTTATACAGATGGCTATTTACAAAGCTAATATCAGTAAAAACCTTATGTGCTGTTGCCATTGGAAAAGGACAACTCCCAAGGGTGATTAAGGATTATGTTTCTTAAAATGTATACTGTTCTATTTCAGCTTTTGGTCAGAGAACAACAGATCTGCGCCCGGAGCATTCTCATTACATGATTACAGCGCATTGCATTCCAAAGAAACTTGTCTGATCAGGTTAATGTAACTAATTTCGGGCAGCTTTTATAAGGGTGATTGATTCTTCTATTACAGAATCATAGCTAAGCATTCAAAATGTGTCAAACTGGCAGCTGGACCCAGAAGTACAAGTCATCAACGAGTACAAAGTTTAAGTGCTTCATTTTTCCATGCAAAATAGCGACCAAAAACAGAGGTGAAAATAGAGGTCAAAGTGACATCCCATAGAAAATTGAAAAAAAATGAAAAGAGGAGGGGGAAAACAGTAAGTATTTCTGCTCCTCGCTTGTTCTTATCACTGTGTGAGTCACCCTGCTCTTCTAAGCTTCACTGGACTAATTGAGTATCTAAACAAACTAATTAATCACTGGTGTGTGCAGAAGACGGACAGGTCTGGAGAGGTGATGTTCATCAGACTCACCCAACTCATTATTATTATTTTTTCCTAAATCCCTGATGCCATTTATTTGCTGAATATGCACATTTCTCAACAGAAAATAGCTTGTCTGCGGCCAAGGTTAACTGTACACAGACTCATTCACTATTTATGATTTTTGCATAGCGGATAGATACTTTTTTTCTGCTTTTCTCCAGAGCTGGTCTTGGCACATTAATCAAAAAATAATGAATAAAATGATCCATCTGACAATGCTCATAGCCACTTAGGTTTTAGGAGAGTAGTGGACCAACTTTATTAATCAACACTTCCTGATTAATTGTTACAATGTGTGTCATCCATAAATTTCCTTTTATTTTAATAATACTAGCTGAACACTAACAATATCCCCAGTGATTTCAGATTTATTGAGGCTTTAGCAATTGGCACCGGAAAGGGCAGGGATTTTCCTCTTCTTACGCTTCTCTCTGCAGGGGCAACTGGACCAGGTCCTTTTTAAGCCCTCTCCTCCATGGTCACGTTGACCGTTGCATGTGCACTTCAGATGTATTTGTGCTTTTCAGGAGCAGTTGTGTAAACCATTAGCAATGACAGTTTCACTTTTCTCCCTTAATTACGTGTTCCTGCCTCATGGCATTTCTTCAAAAAAAAAAAAAATTGTTGAATAATGACCAACATTAAAATGGAAGCTCTTATGAATTTATATATGCCACTTAATTTATCATGCACTTTCCGTATCTGGAAGCTGGATTTATATCCGTGGAGCAAGCAGCTCCTTGGTTTATGACAGCATTGTCATTTTGAGGCCACAGCATGTGTATTAGTCTAACATGCAATTTCGGTTTCTAATCAAAGGAGATATATTGAGCGGAGGCAAAAGTAAATTCCTTGGGCGTTTTGTGTGTTTGTTATTGTTCTTGTTGCACATTAAAGAGCTGCTTCTAACAAGCGTTTTTTTTTTTTTTTCTTTTCTTTTTAAGCAATGACTTATGGTTTGTAACTTTCTGAAAAAAAACACCAAACCCCATAATTTTATTTTCTTTCATATTTTTGCTCTTTGTTTGTCTTAAACAATCTACCCAGTGTATAATTTCCAACAATTCCCAGAAAACATGAATAAAATGAATTACCTATCTTGATAAAATGTTCAGAAAAAAAAAATATATAAATTTATTGTTAGTTAATTCTGCACAGGTTTAAATTGTGTTTTCTCCACACTGAGTTGAACCTTTACATAGTTTTGTTCCATGAAGAATTTGTATTGCTTCTTAAAAACTTTTAGTGAAGATGTATTTATTTATGTATTTACAGTCACAACAACTAAAATAGTTCCAACTTCATTTCTTCTCTCTCTTTAAAAAAAGCAGTGTGACCCTCATAGGCTTGTTTTGTCAACTCTGCTGTGCGTTAATTTATGTCAATAAGAACACAGCGATTCCCAGTGGGGGTCTCTACTGTATGTATGGAGCTCTGTAGCATCATAACACAGTAATGTCTTGCAGACGCCATGCTGTGTTACAAATGCAAAGATATATAAAGATTTCTTCTACGTACTGTTCTCTGCCTGCCTGTGCATACCTTCTGCGTGCCCTCCTTTTTTCTCATTAAAATATGGGTACTTTTTAGTTACACATTAGAGTGATTTATGAAACACATCAGCGAGAGTGTCCTAAGCGCCGTCGAAAGGATGCCCTTTATTGCTATTGTTTTTAATATTGACTTCGACTGGGGTAATTTACGGTGCAGTCTTGGGAGCAATGCCTGATGGCAGTTGGCTTCGAGGGCAGAAACTCCCAGCATCCCTTGCAGCAATTACCTCTGCACTATGTTTGCCATGCGGCCTACCCAAGAAAAATGTATATAGACATTGGTTTTTGACACTAGTTGCAAAATGGAACTTCTTCCTCTTTACATGGCACCCATGAAACAACTTAATTATGTGTAATGTGTAATGCATCATGTTTTAAAGCTGCAAAAATGGAAGCAAAAAAAATTACTTTCATTCCTGAGCTATAAGAGGCCGGATGAATTTTTTATTTCTTTTGATAGATATGAACAGTTTTCTTCCTGACACTTTTTTGAAAGCAGCAGTACGTACAATATCATTCGTGTAAGGTTAAAATTTTTGGTTTGTGACCTAATAAAATTACAGGTTCCCCCTTTTGACTAGTTATTATAGTCCGTCATGCATGTCTATGGTAATTAATGCAAATGCATGGAAAAAACACAGCAGCCATTTAACCCCAAAGTACAAATCATAGGAAATTATCTGAATTGCACAGTTTTCAATGTGTATGTATATACACAAGCTTAAAATACTTGAGAGTTTTGTTTCTGTCAAATTCAACTTCCACTTATATAAACCAGATTAACTAACTAAAACTAAATGTTCTGTACTTTTTGTATTGTTTTCTAAGATGTACATCTTGTTGGAGAAAAGTGTCAGCTAAATGATTAAATGTAAATGTAAATGTAACTATGAAGAACATAAAACTTGGCATTATACTGAATTAGAACAATTTACATGTGATCATCAGAATAAAATGGAATATTCTGGATATTCTATTAACGCAAGAGATAACATTGCAAAATGGAATTAAAATTTTTCCACATTTGTTACACATAGGTAATAATTGAAGGCATTGTTTCTAACACCCAGCTTTAGCTGTTATGAATATGCTTTAATGAACCTTATGGGAATTTTTCTTATCCCTTCATAAAACATTGATGACGAGACTGGACAATGGCTACAGTGTTCAGTGTACTTCTAATAAATTGTCCCCATTTATAACTTCTCATCCATTTCATGCTAACCTGCAGGTTAAAGTAGATTCTTTACCACCTATCACCAAACACAGCTTCATCTACATTTGACTATATATAGGACTCACATATATCTTTAGATTTGGAGCCCTATGAATATTTAAGCATAGAGCAGCCCATGCACATTGGTGTGCAGAAATGGACACTAGCTGATGGGGTTATCGCTTACTTAAAATGCGTAAGGTGGGTGGAAGCTCAGAATGTTCAGAGATAACACAAGATGTTTTTTCTTGATGCTATTGAATAGTGGACACAAGTTTTACTACCCTTTTGTGCTTGGAGAAAAATGTGTGCAACTTTAATGCTACTACAATGCGTGTAAAAACGTTCTTTTATGTGTCAGGTTTATAATTCTATTCCCAGTAATACATTGGATCTAGTGGGATGTGTGTCATCTTACCCTCTTCGTAGTGTGCCTTCCTGTCCTTGGATATGGTAAAATGAAAATATCAAATATGTTTCCCCCCACATAAGCCTTCTGGCATGTAATTATCTGAAATAAAATTCACTGGGTCTGAAAACAGTTAAGTTAATCTTAAACTGATAATTAGTGGCTTGAACGTGCAGCCTAAGATGCTTCTTTTTTTATGTACGTATGCACTACAGCTCGCACATTTTACTCAGCTGTTGAGAGCTTGAACCTAGATGAATTCAGAAACACAAAACAGTGCTGTCATCAAGATGGAAGAAACATTAGTGTCAGGAGTGACCCAAAAGTGGGGCTTTCCTATGTCTTAATTTTTTTTCGCAGAACTGTAATGTAGTTGGGGTGCGGAGGCGTGGTGGGTTGGACTGGGTCATGCTCTCTGGTGGGTCTGGGGTTCAAGTCCCACTTGGGGTGCCTTGCGTGCGACGGACTGGCTTCCCGTCCTGGGTGCGTCCCCTTTTGCCCTGTGTTGCCGGGTTAGGCTCCGGCTCCCCGCAACCCTGTATGGGACAAGTGGTTCAGCCGGTGTGTGTAATGTAGTTGTTTGAAATTTAATTACATAACCTAATAAATGCAATAATTACTAAAACATTGTGATGCATCTCAGATGGAAATGATTTCAGCACAAGAGGCCATGCAGCCTCTGATACACGTTAATTTAACGCAGAAGAGTGGAGCTGCTCCAACTCGCATCCATGCCGGACGAAGAGATTCAAACTCAAAGTAACTGTCAACTATTGCTGTGAATTAATTTTTTAGCTTTAGTCTGCTGTACCTGCTGCTTAGAGGCATTCCTCTTAGGGCATCAGACTTATACAGGATGTATCTCACTTTCTCACCCAATGCAATGGGTGACATTTTATCCAGTCATCAGACCTACTGCTTGTACACCTTGGCGAGAAGGGAGGAGGTAAACACACACATCAGGCTGTTAACATTTGGAAAGTTGCTGGTGTGACTGTATGGAGAAGGTTTAGTAAAGAAAGGGTCTGGAGGTATTAGTCCCTACCCACAATCCACTCCTTGCATAAAAATCCTTTCATTGTAAACTCAGCTCGCTCTACCGAAATCTTTGAATCCCTGCCTTTTTTTCTTCTTAATTTATTCATTTAGCTGATGCTGTTCTTCAGAGTAGCTTATGACATTAAACTACTTACAGAGATTTACCCATTTATGCAGGGTCGTAATTTGAGCTGTATCAGTTCAGGGTAAGTACAGTACCTTCATCAAGGGTACTAGAGCAGGAGCAGAGATTTGAACCTGACTCCAGTGACTGCACTGCCTGCTGGCTCACAACAGTGACTCGTTTTATTAAGTTTCATTTATTTAGCTCCTTTGTCCAAGGCAATTTATAATGTTCACTAAGCAACTTTACTTATGTACACAGCAGGGTATTCTTACTACAGGGTGGAAGTACCTTAATAAGAGGAGTAACAGCAGGAGGCAGATTTGAACCAACACCTTTCAGGTTGTAAGGTGATGCCCCCCCACTACTCTCTGCTGAAGAGGCTTAAATTATATTTTTTAAATCTTGTTTATTGCTCTTACCTGATATTCTGAATTCGGAACTAAATCTCGAAAACTATGAATTTCTGGGGGAATCTTCTGGTTATGGATTTTCAGCCCTTGATCACCCCCTCCCCTCCTGAACCGAGCTTGTTTCACCTGCTCCCTGGTGAAAGTGTCCATCCATGAGTCTGTCATGTGTGTGACCGCAGGAGGAGACAGATGTGATAACCTTCCTTCAGGTTAAAGCGTGTTCAGTTGTGCAGAAAGACTTGTAATTAAAATCCTTTCTCGCGCTGTCGAAATGAACCAAAGTTAAGCCCACAACAAAAAGAAAATAATGTTGATACAAAGTAGAGATCTTGCTGCATATCAACATCACATTAACTGCTTCTAGCAATTATTTTTGACATTTAGGTTTCATTGTTTCACTCATCAAATTCGGTCATTAATATCACACATATATGAAAGGAATGTTTTAAATAGGCTATAGAGATGCAAGTTCATTAAAATGACTTTTGCTCATTTTGCTAATATATGCAATTTATCAATTAATAATCTGACCCAGCTGATTGCAGTAAAGATCATTAAGTTAGATGAATTTGCTCCATCTGACATTAGGTATTTTTTAGGTGTGAGAAAGGGAAATTATGCTTTGGCCTCAGGTTAAATATTACTTTTCCTTTCTTTGGGAATTCAGATCTCACTTATCAAGTTTTTAGACACATCATTGATCTTTGCATTAAAATAATCTCTCTACATTTCTACCATTTGGCCTCTTAGGGTGTTTTTATTTCTGCGGTTGTGTTTAACACAATATCGATTAAAGCTGATCCACAAGGCCCATTTTGAAGATTTACTGTAATTGTCTATTATTCACATTTTACCAAACGGGAGTGCTTGTGCGGTGAATTAGTTGTGAGTTATCAATTTGTTATCTTCTTTGTCTATTTAAAAAGCCAGCAACTAACCCATTGCAACCCTTTGCACTGCAATATAAAGTCAGAAGTCAGTTTTGTTGAAATAACGGATTTAGCAAGAAGATGTTTTGTGTTTTCCTCACTGGATGCTGGAATTCTGCTGTTAGCTCTCTGCTCGCTTCTGATCGCTCTTAGGAGGTACTGTTAGTGTTATATGTTTTTTACATTACACATCATTTGCGTTTCAGCTTTCCTACCTGTCTCTTTCAAGATTACTGTCAAAGTGACTGTCACTTTCCTGAAATGATTTCAGAACAGAATTAAACCATCTTGATGTTTAAAAGCACCAATTCCTGTCTCTGCAACGACATCAAATGAACAACAATAACTCAACATAAAGTTTAAAATTATATGGCACCGCTATATCTAAAGAATGTTTATTAGACTCCAGGGCTTATGAAATCACACCAGCTCTCCTTTTGTTTTTAGTGCAAAAATATTCAATCACTGTAATTATTCTAAGCACTGGAACCTGATTTAGTGCGCAGACTAGAGCATATTTGTCTTTTTTTTCCCTCTGCCTCTCTTCCACCTCCCCTTTCCTCTCTCTTCATCTGGTGGTACTTTTAAGTTCAGAGACTGAGAGCATGTCTTCATTAGGAACATTAACATTCACGGGCTGTAGTAAATTCTGACAGTGAAAAGGTCCCTGTAACCTTTAGTTGTGCAGAAATTTACTTCCCAAGAAAATTACAGCTGGCGCTGTCTTAATTAATGCTGACTTTCCTCTCTGAAAACTGGAGGATTGTCAGTCGAAAGGCAAAGAAATGAGACGGGAGGAGGGGAGGGGAAGGGAAATTTAAAAAAAAAAAAATAATAAAAAACTGGATACAAAACGAATATAAGAAGGAATGCACAATAAAGAAAACGTAATGCTTACAGATTTCACAATATTGTTCTGTGACTGCTGCAGTAAGTAGATTCCAATCTCCCCCCATGTTTCCCATTCCAAAGCTGTTTAAAAAAATGGGAGGCATTGTGAAAACTAATACATATTTTATCCATTGCTATCTCCTGGGTGCACATTGTGTCTCTGGGCCAAAAGAAAAAACATAGTATCCATCTTCAATGAGGAGCAGGCTCTTATGCTGATTAATCCACAAATAAGAATAATGCAAACACACAGCACCACACGAAACAGGGCTTAATCAGGACCTGCCCTAAAACTACGACAAATTGATTATTATTTCTGTTTTGCTCTTTCTTGGTACCTTTTAGTTTGGCTTAGTTGGGTTGTAATCTTACATTGGATAACCATTTATGTATAAATGAAATCCCATCTTTTCTTTTGCATTTATGTTGTTCTGCGGAGCTGCAAATCTGCAAATCTTCTTTTTTTTTTTGTGTCATTTTGAAAGTTACATTCTTTCTTTTAACAATTTTATTAAGTTCATTTTAATGTATTTAATATATTCATTACACGGATTGTGCACTCAGAGGTAAATGAATATCACACAGTTTGCCTGTGTATTATTTGATTCTGATAACTTTTTCTAAAAAAAAAAAAAAAAAAACTTGCAAAGAAATCCAGAACACTTTGTGCCCTTTTAACTTAGGATTCGTGTTTCTTTGCTAAAGCCAGATACACCTATCATATCAGTTAATTATAATAATGATAAGGAGAGCCAATTACCTCCATTTTTGGTTTCATCGTTTGAATTGACTAATAAGTAAAATAGTCTCTTAATGAGCAATAAACCATCTTATTATGTGATCTTCTAAGCATAGAGTTTTACAGGCAGAGGAGTGGTTAGCAGCACTTACATGAAGGACATACGCAACAATGCCATTAAGCTCACTATAACAGCAAAAGACACATAACCAAAATGCTTTATTAGCACAATATGGTACAAACTGTCAAAGCAAACTGTTTCTAAATAATGCAACTGAACAGTATATTTATCATGTTATTAATAATGGTACATATGAGGATCAGTCTGCCCTTTATATGCCATCACATACGTGGTATGAAGCAAAAAACCCATATCCTCATTTTAAGAGAAAACAATAACTTGTTGCTATTTACCATACACTCTTTTCCTTTCTTTCAGACTGTAATAAGAAATAAGTATCACTTCTTATTATTTGAATATAATTTCTGAACCAGTGCCACAAGTAGAATGTGTCTATCTGTACATGGGGCATGTCCTGTCATTGCAAAAAGCAATCTATTGCTGTGGAATTTATTTTTATTAATTTAAATGATTAAAATCTTGAATTTTAATACTACCTTTGTTTTTTCTTTGAATCCCAGTACAACACAGTGTCCTCCAAGGCAATGCTGTGCAGGTGATAGGAATGGGACTGCTGCAAATCATAATTTTCCAAGTAACAAGTTGTTGTACATCACAGGTAACCAAGAATGCATCATTTTTACCAACAACAACAACTTCAACACCTTTTTTACTCTAGTTTCTCTGCTAAATCCACAAATTTTGTGGAGAGAAGAGGTTTTTTTTTTTTTTTTTTTATTAGTTGAGGTATGAGAATGGATTGTTGCATTAATATGTATTATTAGTATCTCAGAGCTATCCAATAAGGGAGAACATTCACATAAGGTATTTAGATCAAAAGGTACTTTTTGATCACAACTGGAACAAGAGAAAGATGGAATTTGTTTGTTTCATTTAGAATTTTGAGTTTGAAAAGTATGGTAGAATACAGGAAGAAAAATCAATGTAGATAGAACTCCTGAAGTACAGACCATGGGTTCCATTAAACAACCTGTATCAAGCCCTGGGTAGGATGAGTAGGTTGCTGTAACTTTATACTAGACATTAGCATATGTTTATGTTAGAAGTATATATAAATGTTAAATATCATTACATAACAAATTTATTCTATTAGAATTTCCATCTCAGAAATGGCCCTCAACGGAAACTCACTTTTAAAAACTTTTTTTTTTTTTTCCCCCCTTGGACACAGGTAGCCTGGTATATTCCAAAGCAACATATAATTTTACATTTTATATTCTCTGCATGCCTTCTGTATTGTTTAAAAAAATCAGCAAACAAACAGGCCACGTGTATTTTTACAGCAAAATCAATTTCAATCTATGGACACTCAAACAAGGGGATCTCATTATTCCCTGGCGCTCATCTTCCGTTCCCCTTTCTTACACCTTGTTAGTGATGTCCAGTCGCACTAATTGGTGCCATTGCCAAGATTTGCTTCGCAGCTGACAGACACTTTGCGAGAGCGAGTTAAATGACAAACGCTGGAGGTTTCAAAAGCAGAATGTTAAAGATATGATGCCTCATTATTATCTCAAGGCACTGGCAATCAAGCTGTTTAAATTGCACCTTTGCTTGGAATGACTGAGTAATTATACAGTTGTTTTTGGGATGTCTGTGTCAGTTGATATTGGGTCATAGGATTAGCCATGTACTTTGAAGAAAGAGCATTATATAAATTATAAATAGTGTAATAAAAACTAAAACTAAACAAAATATCCTTATAGATCTGGTTAATTACATGTGATCTTTTGACAATTTTCAGTGATGTGGTATTTTATGCTACGAAATGTGTTAAAAAACATATCATGCTGGCATTTAACAATGCGAAAATATTTAACAACTGTGTAAAGACAGAAAAAGTGTCCTCCACTTATCCAACTTCTGCAAAAGTCTTTAAACTTTATATGACATTATATGTGTCATATTCAGTGTGTTGTACACTTCTGGATATTTAATTATCAAATCTGATATACTGTAAGTAGACTTGCCACTGATGAAAAACAGTTTATGAATAAAGTGAGTATGAAGCATGAAAAACTATCTTAATTACATGTTTCATGTGTTCATTTGGAGTAGCTGAATCTGAGAAGAAATACTAAATATAAATGTTTGATATCTGTCCATTTTAATGATATGTGATTTATAGAAATCCATGGTAGCGGGGGCTGATGTGTCATCTGTCTTTATTTAATGATTATTAGACTAGTCTTTTTGTGCAGTACATGTCCCTTTGACCATCGCTCATCAAGCCTTCTGTATACTCTATATCTGCAGATCCAGGTCAGGTTAGATGGTAGGCCTGCTACTTTGTCCATCCAGGCAGTCCTAAAGGAAATAAGATGGGGTGGCTATAAATCTAGTTGCATTTTATGGAGAAATAAATATTCAAGGATCTGGGCAGGGAGACTTGCAATAGCAGTGCTATTGTAATAACTGTAGGAGGACATTAATTTACCGACTCATGATGTGAGCAGAGGAAGAAGGAGAAGGACATTAAATAGGGACATTACCATCCACAGGATTTATTGAGAGTGGCCTTGTTCTGTATTTGCCATTATTAGTTGTTTAGGCACTGATGACAGTGTGGACATAGAAGCTAGAAAGGATGGTGAGCTCGCATGAAACAAGTCTCAGTGGTTAAGTAACTACAGGTGGTCCCCGATTTACGATGGTTCGATTTACAATTTTTTGGACTTTACGATGGTGACCTGGCGATGGATATTCAGCAGAAACCGTACTTCGAACTTTGAATTTAGATTTTTTTCCCAGCCAAGCGATATGCGGTTGCGATACTCTCTCATGATGCTGGGCAGTGGCAGCGATCCGCATCTCCCAGTCTGTTATGTAGAGGTGTGCATCAGGTGTATTAAATGCATTTTTGATTTCTGATATTTTTGACTTACAATGGGTTTCGCGGAAGGTAACCCCATCATAAATCGGGGACCACCTGTATCTGTTGTAAGTACAAGGCCTGGGAGATGGGGGTTATAATACTAGTACTATTATCATTATTATTGTTATTATTACTGAACCTATTCAGATTAAGTATCCCTAAGCCTTTCCGAACCTTCAGTTCATAAGTCCAGCTCTTTACCCTCTCTGCTACCAAGTAGCCTGATTCATCTTTGGAGCAGATGCTCAGCCTTCCTCAACATATAAGTACAGTCATTGCCCGGTTATCATCAGAATTAGGGATGAAAACCTCATCAGTAACCACACTTGTTCACTCATCATTAACAAGTGTGTTGGAGGGCATATGAGATCCTATGACTGGCATAATTTGAGTCAAACAGCCAGTAAATGGCAATATATTTTTATTTCAGCAAAAGTTTGTTGAAATGACACATTACACATTAATAATACCCACCAGAACTGCTAAATACATTTAAAAAACCTAAAATATTTTGCCCATTTAACACTATTCAATAATTTTCTCCTTTGTCTATGATGTCAGATGACACAGTGTATACTAAAGAACATTGTAATATCTGTTTTATGTCTTCAGTTGCAAATAATTAATGAATATCAATATTAATTCATTATACTCATCTAAGCAATTTAAATGCATGTGGTGTACTACCTGGTGTACTACCTGAGCAGATGCCAATACTGATGGCAGGTGGTGCGGGTTTGGCTGCAGACCTGATCATTCACAAACACACACTTATGCACATGGTTGCTAAAGTGAACGTTAGCAAACATTGTCCAAAAATGGCTGCATCATTAAGGTCACCATATATGATGTTTGCACAATGAATTTAAATGCACAGGTACAGAAAGTGGCAAGACTGTCCGCTATTTGAGTTACTGTGGATCAGGGTACAAGCTGGGTGAATAAATGCATGACAAAAAAGAGAGGGTGATAAAGTAGATTTTTACATTCCCAGCTGGAATAAGGGAAGCTCAAGGGGAGCTGAGAGGAGCTGAGGTTCAACACAGATGGGGACCAAAGGGCCCCCCATGAGCCCCGAGAGATAGCTCAGCTCTGAACAAAAGTGAAGCACAGGGGACTGCTGATGGAGCTTAAAAGACTTCTTTTTCAAACAAAGTCTGAGGACATGACCAAAGCCACGAGTGTTAATCCCTCAGCTCTCCTACTTCCCCCCTCCTTTAAGCTACGTAAACATGCAGAGGTTCAGAGAAATTCGTACCGAAGGGACGGGAGGGGGAGAAAGTCCTGGATCGGCGTTTTGCAGGAAGAAACACAGAGCGACAGAGAGAGTTCATGATGCTTCAGTCAAATCACTGGGACTGTGATCTGATAAGATAGACAAGAACATCCTTTACACGTGTCACGGGAGGGGAATCAGAGCCGAGCTGACAGGGGAACCATACCCAGGAGGCTTCGGGAATTAAACGAGAAAGGAGACGGAACAGAAAGTTATCTAAACACTTTTGAAGGCAGCGGAATATGGAAGTGGCATTAACGATTTGGAAACGTTGAGTTTTCCTTTAGGGGGGTGCGGTGGCGCAGTGGGTTGGACCGGGTCCTGCTCTCCGGTGGGTCTGGGGTTCGAGTCCTGCTTGGGGTGCCTTGTGATGGACTGGTGTCCCGTCCTGGGTGTGTGTCCCCTCCGGCCTTACGCCCTGTGTTACCGGGTAGGCTCTGGTTCCCTGCGACCCAGTATGGGACAAGTGGTTCCGAGAGAGTGTGTGTGTGAGAAAGAGTTTTCCTTTATTTACAGGTTTCATTCTGCAGACATAAGTATTCAAGACATGGCACTTTTAGTACACATAGCAGACAGTGCCTTCATTTCTGGATATCAGGAAAAAAGAAAGTTTGCAGTGGGGGCACAGTGGAGGGTGGGGTACTATTCCTTTTAGAGGAAGCATCTTGTCTTCCTATGGAATCCAGTTTAATTTGAGTTAAATGGAGAAGAAATACTGAAACAATCTGAAAAAGTCCAAAAGTGACCAGTTGTAAACAGAAGCCTGCCGCTTCTGTCGAGACACCGATGGAAATTCTCGAGCACACTTTTATTGTTATTATGTGCCCTGTCGAGTGTCTGTGTTCATTTTTGTGGGCCATTTACATAAAAAGAGGAGTCTATACATTAAAGAAGCAGCAAATGACTCATGACTGGATGGCATTGGGGGCTCTCTGCTTCCCGCCTCCCCTGTGAGTCCTCCCCCCTTTCTGCATTGCAAACTCTTACATTAAATTGTGATAGATGAAGAGAGGAGGCTACTCATACAAATCAATGACTTTAGTGTATGTGTCATTAGCCCAAGAGATGCAGGCAGCGGTCAGTACTATAAATCACGCGATGATCGGCTGTCTGCGGTCCACGGGGACCAGATGCATTAGGGAAGGTTAAAAAAAATGAAATTAATCTTCACGTTTTACCCATGTTTTAGGAGTCGCCCGGCCGGAACCCTTTCCAAACGGGACGAGAGCCACTCGCGATAAACTGCCTGGGCAGTGAATTAGTCTCCTACGTGCTCCTTCAATCCCCCCCGCACCACCACAGAACTTAAGTTCCAACATTGTTAGGGGTGTTAGCTCACAACAGTCAATATTATAACACTAAAGTAATCTCATTGTGCCTCTGTTGTGGATGGAAACCTTTCTGTTAACTGGAAACCAATGTCCTTTTGTGGTAATTGAAGTACAGTGAAATGTAGCTTTATGTTGCTACCCATTTCAAGTTCAAGACTCTGGTTACAACCAACAAGACGGTAAAAGTATTTCCACCCCTATACCTACATGTCCTGATGCCTCCTCACACCCCAGCTAAGCCACTGCAGTTCTCCACCTGTGGCCACTTGGTGGTCGCCTCACAAGAAGTCTCAAAGCAAAGCTTCTTTGGTTTTCATTCCAATGTGGTGGATTGGGCTCCCTCTGTCCCTCAGAGCTGTTCGATGTCTTTCAGCATTCCAGAGGGGTCTCAAAACATACCCCTTTCAGAGCCACTTCTGTCTTCTTCTCTTATCTGCTCCATAAACTTTCATCACATCAACTGCCACAACCACCTTTGTTAACCCCAGAACTCTTCATCAGCTGGTGAAATGAAATTTTGTTTGCTGTGAGCTGTTTATCACATTTTAGAAAAGTGTGCACTAAATGAATAAATGTAAATGTAAATGAAATACTGAACTAGTTTCCCCAGGCCTTGTACGTTCCATGGAAAACTTGTACTGGTAATTCCCATGCAAAAGAACAGGACACCACACCCCCTTCCCACAGTTTTAACTGGCATTGTCGTATGACAGATTTTTTGAACACAGAGCTCTAAATCTCTTGCATAATTTGTCATTTTCACTTAAAACATTTAAAGGTAATACTTAACATGTGATCACTGCATATGTTACAGGCTTTCTGAGGTGGAGAAATCATGTAATTGATATAAATAACAAAACTAAACTTCTAAAGGATTGACTAGGCCTTGAGAACATTTACATTAAATAAAATGACTTACAATAATTGACCCATTCAGAAAAACAAGTACAGTTTTCAGTGCTACTACAGCAGCAAATGACATCTGAACCTGAGTCCTTAGAGTAGAAGGCAGCATGTCTAATATGACACCACCTGTTATTGCTGCCTTTATTGCCTATTGAATCCTGCAAGGCAAAATAATAGTGTATTGAGGCTAAAATTATTATTGTTCTTGTTGTTGCCGTTGTTGTTGTCATGTTTAAATATTTTCTTGAAAAATTTTTAAATGTTGCAATTATAGTCCAATTTCTCTGCAAAATAGAGCGCTCAGACGTGCATAGTTCCAAAGGACATAATGAAGTGTATCATCAGATCATATACTAAATGCATTCGGAAGTCAGTTATACAGGGTATCCGACTGATCACATGGCAGACATACGGGGTCAACTGCAGAAAAGCAGATTAACTGCATGTTCTTGATAAGAGGAGGCAACAGCACCCACGAGAGAGTACAAATTAAAATAGAGGAGGCCAACCACAGCTGAACACACAGGTGTGAGGCATGGAGGAATACAAGATGAGTTGGGCTAATGAGCTGGCGGCATAAAGGTTAAAAAAGACTGATTTGAGATCAGCATCGTTGGGTCATGGGCTGGTGGGAATGAATAGTGGTGATTGAGACGATTTGATTAGCAGACGATGAGAGGCACGTCTCAGTGTCTCTCCAGTCAACAAGAATCAGATTGAATTGATAACAGCATCAGCACATGTGTGTGTATGTGTGTGTGTGTGTGTGTGTGTGTGTGTGTGAGTTTGGTGGAGTATATAAGAGGAAAGAAGAAATTAATGTAATAACTATCTTGTGTGTACATCTTTGCAACTTCTTGCACTGTGCATCTTTAGGATTTTTGGTTTTCACTGAACACCAGCAAGTCTGGCAATCAGAAACAATACATATGAATAGCAACATAAGTCAAAAAGTATCCATAACATTGAAAAAAATGTTGCCAAATGAAATTTGACACTTTTTGACTTGTTCTCATAGAAAGATTAGCAGTGTACAATATTGTCATGCGTTTTTAATGAGAACAGATGTAATATTTTCCCCATGATAGTTTGCACTTTGTGTTATTGTATCTAGAAATATTATGTATATAAACGTAAAGAAATATTTTCTGAGAACAATGAAAACACTACAATTAAATAATAAACAATTCAAATAAAACCATATTTGAACATAGCTTAGACACTGGATGACAGGATAATAATTTTTGCATTGCATGAAATAAATAAAAGTGATACATGAAAAAGGCCATTTAGATGAATGAATTACCTGAAAATCCATGTGATACAATGCAGTGCAACATAACTTAAGCGGATATATTTTAATCATTGTCTTTCAAAAGCGTCAGTGGGGCACAAGATAATTTTACACTTCAAAGCAGCGATTTTGCATATCCTTAAAGAAGGGCAACGCAGAGCCTTCATCACAGTACGTAAAAACAGTTACACAAACAGGTTTAAACAACCATCTGAGGACATCTCCTGAGACAGGCTGTGCATTTGATCTTAAGAAATAGACACTAATTATCTATTTATAAACAAAAAATTCTCATATTCATCAGGAAAGTTAGTTTCACTATTTACTTCACAATAAAAATGGGAATCATACATATTACACTAAAGATCCACAAAATAACAAGTGACCAAATTATATTTTCCTCCACTGCTAAATTAAAAGCGAATGTACTTGTTGATTTTCGTGAGTAGCTTGATCTGCGTAGACTATACAAGGAAGGATAATGCGTGTTTGTCATGTAAGGGATTTGTGCAGAGTTCTTTGTCCAATTAACACCCTTCACAGGGTACAAACAAGACTCCTCAATGACACTGTCATTCGTCCAACAGTTTGCGGGATGCAGAACATGTCTGAGATGCTCATAGCGTTTTCGCAACATTTCTTTGCATCTCGACCTCGACAAGAAAGTCGGGCCTGTTATTTTGATTGCAGTTTTGTTCTAATAGCACGATGCTGACCCGACTGGTTGAGGGTTTCATCGATCGAGCAATTCCAACTGACCAAAGAGTTAAACATCGATGGGTATGGTAAGCATTAATAGTTATTCAGTAAGCTAAAACTTTTCTACCCTCCAAAGCCACTTCCAATGACATGTTCCTTTCAGCATACCCATTTATACAACTGGTGAATTTTTACTGTGTCAAATCAGGGTAAGTACCTTGCTCAAGGACCCTACAACAGGAAATGGTAGTCAAACCTGGATCTTTCGAGTCCTAAGGTAGCAACTGTAACCGCTGCACTGCATGGTGCACAGCTTTGGTCCCGGAAGTAAGACAATGTGGCAGAAATTATCTGCACTCTGAAACCGATCCACTCTTTTTATGTCTAACCTTTACCTGTATAGAGAGAAAAGGCACACAGAGAACAGGGAAGTGGTCTATTTCATGAAGCCCCTTTCACTACCTGCCCACTTCCTCTTTTACTTGTTTTTCTTCTTATCCTTTCAGTCTTGAAGGAACCTAATTAGTCGCTGCAGAGGGGCTGTTTCTCCTTGCCCTTAAATCAGTAATTGGTTTCAGTGCTGAGACTGTCAGGAAATTAAAACATCACGCGGTGACAGCTGTTAATTTTTTCCTCTTATTTGTCATGTGAATTGCTGCTGATTTGCCCGAGTGTGTAACAAATAAGTGGCCCGCAATCAGCACTCGCTCTTTCCCTTGCGCTTGCTTATGTGAACTTTGGTGCCTTCTTCTCACCTTTGTCTGAATTCCCCCTTCCTCATTTTTGAGACATTGCATTTTTGCGCATGCTCCTATTCCCATTTTTCATATGGCCCGGCAATGTGCAAATATGTTCCTTAATAAGTATTACATGCAGTACAATGCATTACGCAGACTTCTGACGCTTGTTGCTCAATCAAAAAAGTCACTGGTTTTTAGGTGTATCCAAGCTGATTTTAATCTGTGAAGTAATTTAACCAGAAATTTAAACAAAAAAATAACAATTAATTAAAAAAGTAAGCAAACCTAGGGATACTGTAACAAGAGGTGGGATTTGAACCTGTGGGCCCAAAGGCAGCAGCTCTTACCACTACATTACCACCTGTCTCTGTTTCAACCATCTGCCTTGTTATTTGGACTGAAGTAATGTGTGTAAGGGGTTTTAACTTTTTCAGGAAAGCATTATTCTAAGATATATCCAATGATTTACTACTCTTAAAGCAAGTTTATTTTTTCAAAGGTTGTACAGCAGGGAGAGGACTGTTAAAGCATAACATCAGCTGGAGTTGAAGGAGCACTGCAAAAAACATAAAGCTCTGCAACCTTCGGTAGAGGCCCACGGGCTGGAGAAGTGACAGAATAAAACGAGAACAAATACCTAGAAACTTAAACCTTGATTTTCAATTTTTATCTGAAAGCCAGAATTTCAGACCTCAACCACTGTGTCACACATGCAGAGAGTGAGTTCTTTTTTTTTCTTTTCATAGGCAAGGAAAAAAGATGTCCACCGAATGTCCATAAATTCCTCAAAATCTACAGACCGATAACAGTCCAATTAACCTTTTCAAACTTTCCTGTCAGCGGAATTTAGTGCAGCTTTGTGGAACAAAAGTCCCGTTCTCTACTTTTTAACTGCGCGTGGAACTGATGGTGGCAATGATGAGACCTGCAGAATAGGGAGATTAAAACAGATGTAACATTAAAAAAGATCCACCAATAACATTCTGCATTTTTTAGTCTTTTTGGGATCTGGTTCCTTTGGGAGTAAAAATCTGTGGTAATATTAAGATTAGGCCCAGGGTACAGGGTTGATCTAACAGAAGGAAAAGAGAGCCCTTCCCTTTGACTTTTTCTGTAATCCAGAGTATCGAAGAACATCTTCTTTGCTTCAAAGTGCATTTAACAAAAGGTGAAATGGTTCATATCCATTTTGTTTTGTCTGAACTGTATTTTTTTTTTTTTTTTTATGTAGTCGTCATTCCTATGACATCCATCTGATTGTTTTGTCTGACAGAAACCAAAACAGCTTGTGAGCTAATGGAGTCACCATGGCAACGTGGATAAATACTATAAAACAACACTTCTGAGACAGGGTTCCAACCAAGCACAAGCCTAGCCAACATGAGGCGTAGTGGTTGGAGTCCTGGCTTTCCACTCAAAGCACTTTAATTTGAATCTCCTTTTCTGTAATATGTCATTGACCAAAGTACTTAATTTGAATTACTGTGGTATAAATGACCCTGTTGTCTGAAATGTTTGTGTTGTATAAATAATTGTAAAGCAATTTAGTACAGAAAAAGTACCACTGTAAGCTGGCTTGGAGAGAAAAGTCAGAAAATAATTATTAAGAGAAAAGCAGGTTTGTACAGTTAATCAAATATAGAGAATTCAAGAGAAAATTGAAATTGGTATTAATGTCTCACTGTGGCACTGACACATGCTGGGTATAAATATAATTAGACAAAAAACACACTTAGAGGATGGATGTTTCCAGATTTTGTCAAGCAGTCCACTCGGGTGAAATTGCTCCTGATGTGTGTTTGAGGTGCGTCTCCAAGGCATCCTGCGTGTGAAGTTATTGTTGTTTTCTACTTTACCTGTCCTCGCAAGTGTCGGCAGGCCTGGAAATGCAGCTTTGCCCCCGTGCCTCTGCAAAATTAGACTGCCTCTCCCCATTATTGTAGACATCATCCCACGGACATGCCCGCCGTTTGGTGTGGCATTCAGGGAGCTGTCTCGATTTACGTGCCAAAGCAGACTCATTAAGTTGCAAACTGCTTTTGATTTACATGTTGAGACTTTGAAAATGGCACATGAGCCGGAATACATGTGGAAAACATGGACGCATGTCTTGGCATTCATGACGCATGATCGTGAAGAACACATAGCAAGTTCATCAATGCTACTTTCTTTGATTAGGACACTGTTCTGAACTTATAAACACTTCACTGTTTCATTTTCAGCTTATTCCAGTTATGTTATTTAGTTGTTATTACTTAACATGGCTGATTGACTTGAATGCTGAAGCTTATCACACTAAACCTGTTGATGGCATATCTTAAAACTAGCATAACACAAGACAGGGCCTGTCACTAAGAGGCCCACGTTTTGGCTTTCATCACAATAATTCTTCTAAATACCTTCACTAGAATGCCCAGCTGTGTAAATGGCACATAACAGCACCCCGTGTACTACATTTTATCTTAAAAAAAAAAAAAAAACAATGTCGGGCAGCTAAATACAGTATTCTGCAACGGTAGCACAAGAATTGTAGAAAAAGAGCAATATAGTTAATAAGCTTGCAATAATACTTTAGCCACTGTGACCACCTGTAAGTCAATCAGGACCTGCGGGTTACAGAAGGTTAAATTCAAACAGGAATGTACATTGAGCACTTGCAAAAGTGTCGCTGGACTCCATTTGGTGAAACATTCAGTTGGGAACCATTTGGTTTAGTTTAAAATTCCTGAAAGTCTTATCCCCTGTAATTTGATAAAAGATTTCAGGGGATCAGCATTGTGCACATGTGCCAAGGACAACAGACAAGAGGCTGTGCTGCCCTGAGCGTCATGTTTTAACAGATGCGTGTTTCCCATGAACTGCCGGGTCCCTTTTAAAACCTTCTACTTGCAAGTTTTAAGATTTTATACATTCAAAGGATTTTACTGAAGTTCCATGGTGTCAAAATACTGATTTTAAAACATGTCACAGATGCACATAGGTGACAAAACACAAAAAGTATGCTTATTGTACATATTGTCAATATTTAATAAGAGGTTAACAGGCGGCTTACTGTAGTAATGACTTATTTAAATAATTGATTCAATATGTATTAGATATATTTGTATTATATGCACTGTTTTTTCAAAAAAAAAAAAAACTGTTCATATGCATTATTTACAGATGGTCCTTCATTTACAATTTATGTGATTTACTACCACCCAGATGTATGGCTGCCCTTTAACCTTATCATGTTATTTTTGAATGCCGATATTTGGTCGTAACATCTAACAATGACCGCTCCATCTGCTGTATGATTACACTGGCTTACTCAAACCCAAGCACCCATATTTCCTTCTGTTTGGGTCTTAGTCAGTGTTTGGGTGTCTAGCACTGCTGCGTTTTCTTCAGAAAACTTTTTGTTTGCAATTCCCCAAGTTATTTTTTTTATTTAAAATGGTTAGCAAGCAAAAAAGTGAGTATTTGTTATTTGTTAATAATTACTGTACAGTATACAGAAATGATTACTGTACTTATTATTATTATTATTATTATTATTATTATTATTATTATTATCCCCCAAATTAGTATAATTTTAACATTAAAAATCTGAACTGTTAAAGCAGAGAAAAATTTGAGAAATTAAATAAAGTTATAGCAAAGCCTTATGCCACAATGTAACATTAATGAAAAATGTGTTGCTTTTATATTCCTATGGATCATATTTTACAGTTTAAGGGGATTTTCCACAAACGAAAAAATCAATTTACAGCTTGGTCTTTGGAACAGGACCCCACTGGAAGTGGAAGACCACCTTTATAGTATATTTACAGTACTTGTATCTTGTAAATAAGTGCAGGCTATTTCTTACTAAAAGCTCAAGTTTAAGTTTTTTGTTTCTTTTTTATTGTATTGCCTACCACGTGGTGCGGAGCAGGAGGCTGTTAAAGACATTCACGGAATCGGGTAGCATAGTACAGTGTTTCCCAGCTCAGTCAGCTCCCTGCCAACCTCTGGCACTGACTTGGTTGACGAGTGAAGAGTTAGTTTCAATGCTTGAGCTGTATCATTTCTGACTGGCTCCTCATACCTCCATTTTATCGCCCTACAAAAGCGTGCACAGAGTCGCCTGTTGCTAATGAGACGTGTATCTCTGCTGCCGGACGTCTGCATTAATTCCCCTCACAGTTGTCCAGTAATGCCTGTCATTACCGCCTCTGCTCTCCAAAGCCAAACCCTTAGCATCCGTCTCCCTTCCGTCCTTCATCTGCTAATTATAACCCTATTTACAGATTATCGCCTCTTCTGATTGGCTCTCAGGCCCCAGTTGCTATAACTTCATTAGTATTGTCACCTGACCCTGTTATTCTCCCTGACGGGTTCTGCTCCAGCGAGTATGCGGGGTGGTCTCCTGGGGGGTCAGCGTTCTTCCCAGCTTTCTCTCTTGTCAGGAGCCCGGAAACACGTCCGTACAGCCGTGCAAGCACACACTCTCACAAAGCACATACATGTGTGAACACACGTAGACCAGTTTCCTATTCTTAGCTGCCTGAAGATATATGAGCAATCAAACCTTTAGGTCCATTATGTTGCAGACAAAGCTGAAATCACCACTGGAAATACACGAGGAACTTGAAATATGTTTAAAATCAACCAGCATGTGTTTTCTATGCATTGCATTGCAGGAAAACATAATCCTTGAAAAAAGGAATATAAGAGTGGACAGTTATTTGGCAATGTATTACTGATATTACTTACTGTTTTAAACAGCTGTATTTCTTTATTAGTGTTTTAAAGGCCAGGCCTAATGTTCTCTTGTGTTGTACCAATTAATTTCAAAACATTTGTACAAACAGATTGCTTGAGATGGACTCGGCATCAAATTAGACCTCGTCTTAGAAATAGATGGATATTATTCATTCTCCGGCATCCAGGGCATTGCTCTTCAGACAGCGTGTGGAAGCTGAAGTCTCGGTGTGTGAGAAAAAATAAGGCGTGAACGAAACGACTGTTCAAACCTCGTGCGTCGTCCGATTATCTTTGCACGTTCCAGCTGCCCTTGAAGGAAGAACATCGCTAAATAGTACGCATTACGGCACTGAGCGGCAGGCGATGCTGCGAGGATCGGGCAAAAAGAAACTAAAGGAGTGATGGCTTCCCGTCTATCTGACAAAATTCGTTTTTAAATTAAAAGGGAGCTTAGCTCTTTGGGTATTTGGAATTCTCTTACGCTGATTGTGATTGCTGTGCAGGAAGGAAAAAATAAAACACAGCAAAGCAGACAATTATATCACGGGATCTTTGCAAAGCAGGCCTTGGAGGTGCCTGACAGCATAATTAATCTTGTGATATGAACAAAGAAACCAACTCAATACTATTGAAGATTCTTATTAAAATTACTAAATACCTCTTACTCTTTCAGAAGGAAACCCTCTGTAATTGCATAAGAATTATTTTAATGATTTTTGTGTTGCCTGAGTAAATAAATATTCAATTTACTGATAATTCTGGATTGTGAGACATGTGACAAATGACTTTTTTAGTTACTCCAAGACACAAGTTTTCAAAATTGTTATTATGGAGTAAACAAATAAATAAATGTGTCGTATCTACTGCAAGTGGAGAAAAATGGGGAGCTCAGTAAAAGCCAAAACAACGATACAAAAAACTGATAGAAAGATATAAAACTTTTTAGAAGATACTGCTCTTTTATTCAGTTTGAGAGAATATTTCTCTCTGTGCTGTGTGTGTGTGTGTGTGTGTGTGTGTGTGTGTGTGAGAGTGAGTACAGTAAGTGGAGGGCGAAGAGAAGTTTGTGGTTTGAGGGAGTCTGTGTGTGTGTTTGTGTGTGTTTGAGTGTGTGTGTGGAGCGGGGGGTTGGGTTGTGATTAATTTAACTGAAACAGAATCAAAGTGAAAATATACAAGCAAGCAAGATCACAGTTAAAACCACAAAATCAGTTTAATATATTCCCAGTGCTACTTGTGAATGTTAATAAAAAAATGAATAATTAATTTTGCCTTTGGCATTGCAAGATATTCAAGCTTTAATTAGTGCACTCTACTTTTAGACAATTTAAAAATAATAATTGACATTCATACTTATTGGCATCTTCTGTGATCTCGTCTCCTGTTTTGTCAACAGGGGCTGTAGGGGAGAACCTCTCTGACGGCCTTTCTGTAAGAGTATGAATCAAATATTTTCATTCTGATGAAGAAAATAAGTAATAATGTAACACTGAAAGTACTTTCTCACAACATTATAGAGCTGGAAATAACAACATTGAGATGAATTGCACCAAATCACCCAAACACAACATGCCTTTACACATATACATAATACTTTAGCTTTTTTCTCAGTTCTAATCCATAATACTGAACTGTGTGCTTCTTTACTGAGATAAAAAAAAAAAAAAATTCTTTCAGGTCATCAGTTCTTTTTTTGCATATTCGTGTTTATTATACCTTTCATAAGAAATGTAAGAGCAGTAATGAAATGGCATGTAAAACAAATCTAAAATTCTCAGATAAAGGAACTGTGGTGGTATTTGAGAGTTTAATACTGCATGTAGTTGGGACTTCACGCAGTTGGCCAATGTAACAGGCATAACTGTGTAAATGAAGACTTTTGCATAATCCCATAACCATATATGGGCACTATGATGATAAGATCAGTAGCTAATAAGATATTTATGTGACACCCTAACAAACCCATCTACTGTTGGCATCATTACGCCTCACAGGGCCACTTAAGATCAAGTGAAAAATTTTAAATGACATTGTTTCCGTGAGAGATCATTTATATTTAAAGATTTTTTTGATTCATTTTAGAGCTTGCATTTTTTTTTCCCCAAGTATGACTATGTACTACAGCATACACATGCTACTCAATATTTTGCATATTTTCTGAGTTGAGAGTCAAGCTGGAAGTACTCTGTTATTTAGAATTATAAAAATATTGCAGAAAAATATGCCCATTCATAACCATGCTATTAGGCCTAATGTGGGATACGAGCGTGGGATGACACACAATGGTGCTGCAATGTGTGGGGAATGTTCCTGTTACCCAGAATCATGGAAGTTTATTGCTTACAACATTTTGGAATGTTCATATTCAACCCTTCTATTCTTTTACCTTCCTCAGATGGTGTGACTGCAGTAGATCTGTAAACGTTTTTATTCTGATGGTATTTAATGTGTGGCCATGTGATCAAACAGCTTGTCTATTAGAGCTCTATTTGCAAAATGCTCTCACCCTGTAGGCTATCAATGATGCCATAATTTCACCTGATACCTGGAGTAAGTGGAACCATGGGGGGGCTCAGAGAAGAAGCCCTGCTGTGGCTCAGCTGAAACAGAGATACGGGCTTTTCCAGAGGAAAGAGGATTGCACGGTATGTAAAACAGTGGTATTTTAGAAAACAAAGCAACCTATCCACAGTAAAGAGAACACCAGCAAAAACACTTAAGTTTTACTATTACCCATATGCCTTTGCTTCCTTTTCCCTTTAATTCAAGTACTTCCGATTGTGTGCAAGGTCTCAAATTCAAAAGTAGATGCAATTATGCCACATTTTTCTAGTTTCCTCAGTAAGTCTCTGTTTTGCCATTAAAAAAAGACATTTTTTCCTATATAAATAGAAATATGGCATAGCAAACCTGCTAAAGACCACTCATCCATTGTACCACCTGTGACTGGCATTGAAGATGAAGTGGGATTATTCCAGCAAACTGCTGCCTGTAACTGTGCCGATTATCTTGCTGCAGTTCTACTGCTTTAAAGAACTAAGGCATGAACCCAAAGCCATGCAGATTTCCATTCTGGGAAGAAACAGAATCCTCGAGGATGGTTCCTCGCTAATTTTGCCCAGATTATGAGGATGCTGAGCTTCTCAGGCCCAATCCACCTAATTTCAGGTATTAAATTGTGGAGGTCAATCCTTTGTTATTACTTATGTTATTATTAAAATGTGACCCCACATGTATTAAGATATTTGCGCAATATGTTTTGTATAATCTGTGGGGAAAAATTAACTGAAAATTCAAAGGTACCTACACTTTCTAAGATAGGTGCGGGCAAGTGCCTATGTAAATGTAACCTGTTTTGTTAAGCATTGAAATGTACTGAAACATTTCTGTAAATTGTAGAATAGTGTAAATATGCCCTTTGTGTTTCCTGAAATGGGACAAACTGGCCTTTTCTGATCTAGAACAAATTCCTATCTTGGCCTTGCAAAGATGATGCTGTTCATTCTATACTGTGGGAGAATCTGATGAACTGCTCTCCTTGCCTGCATGTCTTCTGTAACACATCCATACACAGGTACCTTCGATGTTTCAATTTCACTCTTTGCACTTTCCATAGAAAGCTCCAGCCTTATATGAAGAGCATGTTCTTTCTTTTTTTAATCCCCTTCATATCTCAGTGGAGCTTCCCTGTACTCTTTATTTATTATCCAAGCTGGCATGGCTGATCGATGAGGTACCAGCTCAATTACAAGGGCACAACATTGCCTTTTTTTCGAACTGATAGGGTGAAAAACAACCTTTATTTCAGGGGGCCAATATAGTTTTATGAAGGATTCCTAGACAGTCCACTAAAATAAAATATAACTTTTTCACAAGTTACTGAGTGATATAATTATAATTTCATCTTTAATGGTGCTGTTTAACTACTGCAAAAAAAAAATACGTTTGACCTCTTGATTTTTTTTCCGACTTGTTCTGGAATGTTTTAAATGTGTAATTATGCAGTTATTGAGTGCACATGCCCACCTATAATCTGTTATATGCAACCACAGATTTTTTTTTTTTTTTAATTAGTTTTAAGAACAGTATCGGATCACAGTAGCACAGAGACCAAGACAGTACGCTGAGAATGTGCAAATACATCTGCAGACATAAAAAAGAGCAGAAGTTCAAAAGGTTACAGTATTTCATACGTATGATCACATATCTGTCTAATAAGTTCCAGAAGGGTGTTCAGACATTTGAATTGTCATACGCATTGTTTTTTTTTTCTTTTTCTAGTGGAGGAAACACATTGGTCATCCTCATATTTAGAGGGAACTTCAGGTGTGAACCATAACAGTAAAATACATTCTCTTACCAAGTATGGAAGAAAAATGAGCTGTAATCCCCAACTTCACGAAAAAATGGACTGTTTTTAAACAAAAAATAGAGGGGTTACAAATCAAACTTCTTGTTAAATGTCTGAATGAATCAGTGAACCCTGTTTCAGTGAGCATGTGTCCTATTCCATTCTCAGAATAAATACAACATTTATATGTATACATTTAACTGACATTTTTCTCCAAAACAACTTATAATGCTAAGGTATTCCATTACTAACCCATTTTTACACTAGTATTGGTCACTGTTTGCCCTATTAGATCCCCTGTGTCTCATTTGATATGTACTGGAGTGCATTGCATGAGAACATGAGCAGGCCTAGTCACTGCTCTTCGTTCTGCTGAGATCTGAAAATGCAAAATTGAGGTTAAAGCAGTGATAGCACGTGTTCCACAGTGTGTCAAGACAGACATCTTAAAGTGTGATGAGCTATGTTTGGTCAGGAAGAGGGGAGGCCTGCGCTTGTGAATTGGCCATAAATTTGCATCAGGACCGATCCATCACAGCGGATGGAGAGCATGTGAGGAGCTCTGTGTGTGTATGGAAGGAGGTGTGGGTGCGAGAACCAGTTTCTTCGCTTCCCTCATCACCACTGACATGTTCGCATTTAAGCGAGTGTGAATGCAACAATTCCACAAATAATTTGTCAGGTTATTGTGCTGAATTGGCTCTAAACCATCCTCCGCCTCCACTCACCCCACGTCCACCCACACACCCGAGTCCCACAGAGGATAATGTCACGGGACACAGGAAGAACAACACAGACCTGGTTATCCAATGACAAGTTTTGAAGTTTTTGTGTTTTGTCATGAGAAAACATCATTTTTCCTTCATTTGCATCTGTAAGCACTTATGTGCAAAAGAAAATTACTATGACTCCCATCAGTGACACTACCGCACATCATATCAGTAATTTGTTTATCATAGTCTTGACTTCAAGGGACTGTTATATATTGTCGAGAAAATGGGGAGGGGAAGGTAATGCATTATGCAGGCAAATGTGACCTTAAAACACTATATTATGAACATTATTTATCAAAAAGAGGTATTGGCCCAGTGAGGGAGACACCCTACCTTTTCTTGTAAGTTACAACTCATTAACTGAACTTTACTCTACTGTCTTTGTTGTAGAGCTTCAGCCATCATGTTTCTCTGTAAAGCGGTCACCGGTTGGACATTGAGCATCAAGCCCCGCCGGGGAGACTGCGGTCTTCAGACGGTTTCACACAGATGGTGCTGAGGCCTAGCCCAGCGTGGACTAGACGAGTTTCCCGGTGTAACATTGTTGATCCCTCAGAGACCGCCTAAAGCAATGACTCCAGCGAGGGCAAACTAAAAAAACTGTGCATTCATCATTATTGCCATGGGCTTTTGCAAATGATAATCATTTGTCTTCATCCTATTTTTAGACAATTAGGCAGAATGGAGTCCAAAAAGTCATTTTTGCCAGATGGGCGAATGTTCTTTTATTGCAATTTGTTGCCTGTTTATCTGTTTCTGTTATTTCATATGATGGATTTGGAACTCTTAAGAATTTTGTGCATCATCGATCTGTACCAAGAAAGCACAAGACTGGAATTATTACTTTATTATAATAGAATGGACCACACTAAACCTGCCTGTTTAATAAGATCTCAATAAGTCTGTTGTAGCTGCAATGTTTAAACTGTGAATAATTTTGGTTTGTTTCATGTTTAGTGCAATTTTTTTCTTTCTTTTGTCTCGGTTTATTCTCAAATGTTTACTGAGTACCTGTGGGCTTATTCATCACCTTTATGAATTCTGCCATTGTCACAGCTAAGCAGATGCATTGGCCACTTTTTGATCTGAGCAAAATAAAAATGATTTCACCTTAATCCTGTCACACAGATGGCAAAACATCCATTGTCAAAACAACAGACCTTGACCAACAACTTGCTGTGCTTCATATGCCCTAATGAAGACTGCATAGTGGCTAGAGCTGATGCCTTTTGACCCAAAGGTGACAGTTTTGAATCCCCCTTCCATCTGTAATACCCTTGAGCATGGTATTTGTTGTGTTTTGCTTGTATATCAAATGTATACAAACACGAATAAAGATGAGACACGATGGATCATGTTTTCTTCTTTGTTTTTACTGAACCACGTGGAAGCAAGAACTCCCATTCTTTTTGGTACATACCACTGGCCAACTAAACTCTAACCCACATTACTCTTAAGGGTGGCCCACTAACACTTACCCCTGAGTTTATACAACACTCAGTACACAACAGTGTGTGTATACACATACACACACACACACACACACACACACACATTTCTTGAACCACTTGTCCCGTACGGGGTTGCAGGGAACTGGAGCCTAACCCGGTAACACAGGGCATAAGGCGGGAGGGGGAGGGGACACACCCAGCACAGGACGCCAGTCCATCGCAAGGCTCCCCAAGCGGGACTCAAACCCCAGACCCACCAGAGAGCAGGACTGTGGTCCAACCCACTGCGCCACCACACCCCTATATACATGACAGTATTTACCCTAAAATTGCTTGTGTAGAATTACCAAGCTCTATAAATGGGTATATGCATTTATTCCTTTCACTGATGTTTTTCTCCAAAGCAACTTACAATGTTAAGGTCACAGTTATTACAGTCACAGGCTTACAATTATTTTTACCCATTCATACAGTTGGGTAATTTGTACTGGAGCAATTCAGGATAAGTATGTTCAAGGGTACCACAGCCAGAGGTGGGGATCAAACGTACCACCTTTGGATCCAAAGGCAGCAACCCTAATCACTACAATACCAGTAATAACTGTAGGTGCTTTAATACTGTAAGCTGCATTAGAGAAAAATGTCAGCTAAATGAATAAATGTATGTATGTAATGCATAAATTGTACTTTTGCTCAGATGTATGTCGCTTTGGACAAAAGCGTCTGCTAAATGAATAAATGTAAATATAACTCAGGCTACATTCCTTGGTCAAGAGTACTATAGCCATGGGATGGATTTAAACTCGCAATCCTTGTACTCAAAGAGGGCAGTTTTAATGACTGCGCTGTCTTGAGCTGTATAGTTTAACAATATAAATCTTTACACAGACAGACCAGAGACAATCATGACAGCAAGTGGCAAAGTGTTTAGATCCACTGCCTCCCATGTGAAGGATCCAGATTTGAACCCCACCTCCTGCTGCAAAGCCCTTGATCAAGGTATGTTTTCCCAAACTGCTACAGTAAAAATGACTCAGCTGTTTACATGAGTAAATCATCGTATTTCAATATTGCAAGTCAACTAAATGATTAAATAAACATATGTGTTTTCTGTGTATATAGGTATAAAAAAGGGCATGTAATAATATGTTTATCATGTTCAGCGGTCCACATTAACAGACACAAGAAGCAGAAAATAAGGGGAGAAGACTAGATGTCTCAGCTGGGCTAAGGGTCAGAGTTCAGAGGTAGAGAAATGAAGACAAATGAAGTGATACAAGTGACATACACCACGTGTCCCCTACTCTGTGATTCAGAGGTGACAATAGGTCATCACATTAGAAGGGAGTATTAGCTCAGCTGGTGTTGATGCATTACCTCTACATTAACAGTTTGTGAACAATCAGTTTGTTTATTATGGTGTGCACATATAATGCAGACAAGGTGTAGCCCAGTCCCAGAGCTCAGTCCTTCAGAATATGTTTCATTTTGAAATGTGTTGAAAATATATTGAAAGTTTTGGAAAAATGACTGTATGTTTTGGAGTGAGGTCACAATGCTAAGTATTCCCAAAATAAAAGATACCATGAATATTTATTCATTTTTGCTAGAGGAACTTACAATTATTTACCCATTTATACAGGTGGGTAATTCTACTAGAGCAATTCAGGGTAAGTACCTTGCTTAAGGGTACTATAGCCAGAGACGAGGTTCAAACCTGCAACCTTTGGGTCTAAAGGCAGTTGTTCTATCCACTATGCTAGCAGCTGTCCTAGGAACTGCCATGAAAATCCAATAATTGTGTCTATACTGCAAAGTACAGTACACAGAAAAAAAAAAAAAGTATAATTTTTATGTGATTTTATTTTAATGAAGTGTATATGTTCATTTCTTTATTTTTTTTTACTTCTATTCATTAATCTAAAGATGGTGCTCTCCAAAGATGCTGTGTCATAGACGTGGCTGGATTTACAGAGAGGACAGTTTAGGTCATGAGGAAGGAATGCCATCACCTCTGGTGCCGTTTCTTATTTTTAAGTTTGTTTATAGCGAGCAATACAGTTCAGTTATAGACCTGCAAATCATTTATATGGGTTCTAATGCTGTATGAAGGGTGAATTTTAAAAAGGACATGAAGACAAAGATGTTCAAATGTCCACACAAATGTATTGATTAACAAAAAGGCATGAATATGCCCAAAATTTCCTGCTAATGGTAAAATACCATGAGAATCATGGCCATCTACATCACTGTGAACTTTGCAGACATCCTAAAGTGCCCACATTAACCTTAACAATGGATCATTCAAGGTTTTTCATTATATTCCTGAGAATTTTGAGAAGAAGTTTACATGTTCCACCTGCAACACACATTTATCTCTCTCTAGAGGTGTGGGAGTAGAGGATCCTAGATAACACCCTCTTTGCTCCCAAGGAGCATTACCACACCAGCTCCCTCAGCCCATAATTTATAACATATTAACTGTATTCTCTTACTCCTTGGATGCACAAGGGCCTCTATTGATTTTCATTTGATTAAACGTCTGCTCATTCAGACCAAATTAGTCTGACTTTAATCAAATCTGAATCGATACACACTTACCCTTGTACGCAAAGTTGCACTAACAATATCATGAAATTGCAGTATAAATTAATAAAAGAGGGGTGAAGAAAAGGGGGTTGTTGATCTTAGAGGGGTAGACTGTGAAAATATTACAGCAAGTATTATAGTAGATTTGTTTGAGTTTCTTGGAAGTGACTCTGTCAGGACTGCATGTTGGGCAAATTTAATTCCCATGTAAGCCCACCGAAGAAAATAATAAAATAATCTGTGCTCCACTGAACACCCACCCTTGTCACAATCTCTCTAGCTATCAATCATTTTTATTGACCATGTGCAAGAAACAATTCTTTCACACAAAATGTATCAACACAAAGTGGTTCAGCAGAGAACTGTGGTTTCCTTTCTGGTTGAATTATGTTAAAGATGACTGTGGTTTTTTTTTTTTTTTGTTGAATTTGTGTGTTTAGGTATCATCTCCACTCTCTAAATTAATGCCCATCCATCTCCTCTTGCAATGGACTGTCATCCAGTCCAGCAATCCAGGGTGTAGTTTTGACTGACCTTGCACCTGTGATTCCAGGGTAGGCTCTGAACCACTGTGATCCTGATTTCAATAAGCTTTTAATGATAGTGAGTGAGTGAGTGAGTGAGTGAGTGAGTGAGTGAGAGCGAATGAACGAGTACTTCACCCTGGGTGACTCAGTTCAGATTCTGTTTTTGTAACATTTTTGAAACCAGGAGGTGATTACTTAAATTTAAATATATACCCAGGTCTGTATGTTTAAACAAATCGTATGGTGCTTCTCAGCATTACAGAGCACTGTGGACGAGAGCCGCAATTCAACCTGAACACTATCGTGTCACTAATTCATGGCAACCAGGAACTCATAGGTGCCTGCAGATCACAGAACGTACAAAATGACAGTAAGCCGAGACGCCTCAGTAAATCAGTCCTTCCTTTGGCAGAAGTGACTTTTTCCAATTTTACAGAGACTCTTGGTTAAAGTTAATCACAGACAAATCTCCGACTTGCACAGTCTAACCTGAACTGGCAAATATACAGTATGTCGACCACTCAATGTATGTCTTTTTTTACTTCCTACTGCAAACATGTCTGATGGAAAGTACTTACTGAGGGAATCCAGAGGATTGGATGGACTGTTCTCCTCTTCCAAGGAGGAGCTAGCACTCATCCAGACTAATAGCAATTCAACTCAATGCAGATCCTGTTTTGCATAATTGGAAACCAACCATTTCTGAGCGCCGAGCACGCCTATTTAATTATAGAGAATTACATGTGCTTGGGATCTGAAGTCTATGTGGGAAAATCAAACAGCAAAAATTAATCAAATCAAATAAATTTAAGATTCAGAACAGGTCAAGATGCTCCCAACAGATTAAACTCCGATCCTTCCTCTGATATCTTGTTCATAGCCCTTCATTAATCCAGCCCTCTGATGGTTTGGTTGTTTATCCTATTTATAAATCAAATTGATGCCAATAAGCTGCCATCTCCGATTAACAGTGTATAGATGTGTTTTTCCTGCTTTTAACCAATGGTAAACACAATTTATCATAATCTCTGCAGTTTTAAGAAGAGCTGCTTGAAAGTAAGGACAAATATCTCCTTTCTTTGTTTATACAACGGCACTATATTCACAACCTGTACCTAAACAACAGCAAAAAATAAATAAATAAAGGTATATTGCGCTTTTGCACTAACCATTCTTTTCCTCTGTAATATCTCGTAATAGACCTTTCTTAGTGGGTGCCTGTCAAACTGCATAGCTGATGTGCAAACATAAATTGTTGAAAGCAGTTTTAGGTAAAGAAAAAGGGGAGCAAGACAGAATGCAGTTTTCGCTTTCTTCAAAAAAAAAAAAAAAAAAAAAAGCCAACCTCAATTTACATCAAGGAGGGTTAAAAGACCTTGGGATTAAAGCGATAAACTGGCTGCTGTCAGAGCTAAAGCACTGCTAACAATTTATTGCCAAACTCGTGTTGTTCAATATCATTTCATATTATATCATGTCACCGCGAGGTGACAGCGGCACATCAGGCCGACTGAGCTGATTTACTCGGAAGAATCCGTCGACGTCTTGGAGAATCGAAGCTGACTTCATTCCGCTCTGATTTGGAGGAGGAAAACCATCTGAGCTCTGGTTCTGAGGAAGGCAGTGTGCTCTCGGATAGAGCACATGTGCTCCTCCAGGATGCTCTCATGATGAAAAGTGAAATTTGGGAAATAGAGGCTGCAGGTACTTAATAGAAGTTCCAGCCCTCTTTTCTAGCTCTGTGATTGCTACTGTAGACAGGCGTAATAGAGTGGTCAGTGAATTGCACTCAGTGATTTTCTATTTTTTCCTCTCATTTTTAGCAT
Organism: Scleropages formosus; assembly: GCF_900964775.1. Classification (NCBI taxonomy): domain Eukaryota; kingdom Metazoa; phylum Chordata; class Actinopteri; order Osteoglossiformes; family Osteoglossidae; genus Scleropages; species Scleropages formosus. Next base: position 21,026,946 of record NC_041812.1, on the reverse strand, counting down.
ATACAGTTTTCTCCTACCTTAAGAAGGTAATTTAGTCCTCCAAAAACCCTCATAAGGTGAATTCTTAAGAAATGAGGATGCAATAACCATTAGTCTTATTGGTGAAAATGTTTAGGCTTTTCAGAATCCCAAAACTGATACTCATTTATACTGGAATTTCACAAAATCCAAATAAAATTTACACAATTACCTACAATTACTTAATCGTTACCACTAGTTATCACAACACAATGTAACAATGTAGTTTTCCTTCCTCAGTTACTAAATAATACTGCATGATTAATACCTTATGACTGTCTACCCTCTTTGAGCTTTTTCATAGCTGTTACGAACTGTAAACTTAACAAAACCTCACAAACGAAACATGCATGCAGGTGGTACTCAAATTCTATGTATTAATTCAAGTTTTCATGTTAAAAAGCAGAGGAAAGATTAAAGAAATCCATGAAAACAATTTTTAAAAATTCACACTCAATTCACCAACAAGTTAGCATGGCTTATATAGTCCAACCAGGGCCATGATCACTGAGATTATAACAGATGAAACTAGTAAACAAGAGCTGATGGAGCTTCAGAATTTAATGAAGCACAAACCAAACTATGCCTTTGGTCTTACACTACTCTGCTGTTGTGAAGTGTGAAGAATCCAAATCCTTTCCTCTTAAATACAAAGAGATGTCTGGTAAGTAGGGATATTAAATGAAGTGCTTGTTTAAGTCAAATTATCATAACCACAGTGATGTCCCTCCTGGTATGACTGTACTGAAACAATAAAAAGCTTGGCTAGAAATGAAACAAAACAAGTTTTTACAACCCAATATTCCATCAGGCTATTCAAAATCTCAACAAATGAATAAATGTATAAAGATATTTAAAAGTATAGTTCAGTTTTCCACAAGCTTTCAAGCAGTAAACTGCATTTCTTTTTTCGAAGTAAAATTAGCATACTTTCATGCCAATGCGAGATGATGATTAGTCTTGTTATACAGAAGTGTGCTAATATGACATATGGAACGAGTAAGTCAGTGTCTAAACCAGCAAGTCTTTTCATTCATTTGTTTTTAAACTCTGTTGACAATGCTTGGAATACAAATGTGTGCAGTGATTTAATAAACCCATTTTGAGGAGATTAGCTACAAGTAATTGCAATGTTCATAACAAAGATAACAAAGGCTTTTTAGACGTAGTTCAAACAGCACTTTGAAGTCACAAATGCGCCTTCCCTTCGGTAAGCTGACAGCTCCAAAAAAAAAAAAAAATGCAGAGGAGCATTTTAAAAAATGCACATCTTCCCAGTATGCTTGTCCTCCCCCTTTACTTCCCAACATAGACTCTGTTCTGAACACCTTAACCAGAACACTTACCGACAGTTCCCTTCTGTCAAGGACCCAGAGGACAAATGTGGTACTGAAGCATAAATAAAGACTGCCACTAGCCAGTAGGAGTGACTGGCATCCAGCAAAGCGCAAGACAGCCGACTGTCACGGCCTCGTCCCCTGCGGAGCTCTCCGGCTTTATCGCATAGGAGGCTGGCGAATTCACCAGCGGAGGGCTGGACCGATAAGCTTGGCTCCTATGCCTCCGATTCATAATCAGGGAGATGGACAGGTCCTAAGGACAACAACACTTGTCTGCCCTGCTAACATATGTCTGTCTCCAGAACCCAGCCTGCCAGGTGCCCTTTAAATTAAGAATGTGAGTGATACACTGATAAACCGATGCCCTAAACACCAGAGGGGAAAGAAAAAGGGGAAAGAAGGACTGGAGTGTGAGTGTAAATAAAATCAGCATGAGAACTACTGTCCTGTCAGTCAATGAGTGGACACAATTTGAGTCCGACACGTCTGAAACTCATCCTCTTTATTAATTCTACTTCTGGGTTATTTCTTTCCCTTTGGACCACCAATTTCCCTTTTGGATAAAACAACAGCCCTAAACAAACTCACTGCTAACTGATCATGACAGTGATGGTGAACACTGACAATTGCTCAAACCTATTGGTGTGACGCCTATCCTTGGTGTGACCTGTAGCCCTGCATCAGCTCTAAATGAATCAGACCATATTAAACACCTAGTAGAGGTGGGTAGCAGGTGGCAAAGTGGTTAAACCTGCTTAAGGACCCAGGTTTCGTATCCCACCTGCTGCTGTATTACGCTTGAGCAAGGTACTCATTCTAAATTGCTCCAGTAGAAATTACCTTGCAGTATAAATGTGTAAACCGTTAAGTTGTTTTGCAGGAAAACATCCAAAAATAAGTTAATGTAAATCTAATACTAATGACAGTGATGCCAGTCAGCTGGCTATCCAAAACATTGCATCTCTACCACAAAACATTGGATTAAGGCACAGGCCATAGGCTTCAGTTTAAGCTAAAGTACTGTGAGATGGTATGACAGTACAAGATGAGTGCCTGCTTTGTCTTTGAGATGTTTATTTGTGGCTTCGAAACTGACATAAATCTGTAAAAGTTTGAGGCACGTTATGGCACATACATTTAGATGGAAGGACACAATTTCTAAGAATAATTCAGTGCATTGCACTCAGTATAAATAAGAAGGAAATCAGATGTTCTGACAGTACTGCAATCTGACCTATTTGGAAATTGTTCATATATATAGTGAGCTTATCAGCTTCAAAGCTCTGCCAGAAAGGCACTCAAAGGAACCCCTAATACTGTCGATGTTGAGGCCATTTAGAGAGCACATTTAATTGTCAATCTTCCCTTTGAATGATTAGCCGTTTCTGGCTTCTGACACATTTTTATGAACTCTTCTTTTATTTTCAGCTCTTTTCTTTTATCTTTTTTGGGATGTTCTCTTTTTATCACATCGTGCTCCTGTTTGTCCTGGGAGTCGTTTTCGATTATTTCTAAAAAAGCCAATCCACCCAGCCGATATAACTCCTCTTCCCATAGATACGGTAAGTAAGCCAGGAGACAACTGCATTTTTTTAAGTAAAGAAGGGAAAAGAAAACATATAAAAGAGGGATCAATTACAGTTACAAAGAGAGCTCTAATTCCTCTTGCCATGAGAGGCGATATCTGTGACAATGGCTCCAGGCAATATGGATGTATTGTTTAAAAGCAGTGTCGTCTGAGCGACTGCAGCGCAATGAGTCTTTCCTGTTCCCTTCCTTTTCTGCCCTTCTCATTTATAGCACTTTTCTCAAGGTCACTTGCAGATGTGTTTTTTTTACTGAATCTATTAATGTTTATCACTGAAAAACAAAAAGGTTAGACAGAGGTTTGGCTGATTTAAAAAAAATGAAATTCATCCAATTATCTTCAATAGAATCAAACTGCATTTTATTTGTCTTGTTAGTTAGTGATGCCTTTCAGTTGCACAACAATATTAAATAAAGAGATGCAATGCTTTAAATACTTGATCACATATATTAATCAAGACATATATGAGGAAATATATGAATAATTAGTTTTTTAATTAATTGAGGATGACTGTTTTTAGTATGAGGAAGGGGTGCGGTGGCGCAGTGGGTTGGACCACAGTCCTGCTCTCCGGTGCGTCTGGGGTTCGAGTCCCGCTTGGGGTGCCTTGCGACGGACTGGCGTCCCGTCCTGGGTGTGTCCTCTCCCCCTCCGGCCTTACGCCCTGTGTTGCCGGGTAGGCTCCGGTTCCCCGTGACCCTGTATGGGACGAGCGGTTCTGAAAGTGTGTGTGTGTTTTTTTAGTACTTGGTCCTACATGGTGATCTGATGCTGAATCTATTATTTGTATAGTACCACAAATGTATTGTTCATATTGTGCTATTGTGCTTTTGTGCTTAGTAGGGTTTCTTTTACCCATTCTGCTTTTGTCTCAGTAGCCATCAAAGTTGCTCTGGAACCAGGATACAGCTAGTATATATTTTAATGTATTGATTCCTTTGTTTGATGTGTGATTATGCAAATTGCTTGTGTTGCTCTTTCTGGCTGTTAGGAGTTCTCACCATGTTATGGCTTAAGGCCTTAGAAACCCCCCTTTTTTTCAGAGATGTCACTGAGGAGTTTTTCACTCCTCACTCACAGTTGATGTTAACATATTAGAAATAATGTTTAGCAGAACCATTCTTGAGCCACATCTCTGCACAAATTGACACAGAATTTCCTTGTAGATATTATTATTATTATTATTATTATTATTATTATTATTATTATTGATTTCTTTGTCAAAGGCAACTTACAACGTGGACATGGTGGCTCAGCAGGTTCAGCCAGTGTCTGCTGTGTTGTGGGTCTAGGTTTCAAGCCCTGCTTGGGGTGCCTTGCAACAGACTGCTGTCCCCTCCACTTTCAGCCTTGTGCCCTTTATTGTTGGGTGAGGCTCTGGCTTGCCACGACTGCACTTGGGGCAAGCAGTTTCTGACAATGGAAAGCGTTTACGGCGTGAACACTGGCACATTTTCAAGAATTGAAAACAATCTTTACATTATTGTGTGTAACACAATAATCAATCAAATTAATGATGAAATTATTATTTCAGGCAACTGCTGAATAGATAACAGCAGTATTATAGGTGTGTAGGTCAATGCCTTTGAATGTCACAATAGAGCCCTGGGTAAATAGCCCCAAATAGTTGTATGAAGTGGTTGGTTTTCAAGGATGATGGATATAGAGGTAGTGTGGGGTATAGCCATGCCAGAACTTGAAGATTAGGACAGGAGTGTTGAACTGCATCCTAACAGGAATGAAGCACCAATGGAGACACTACAATGAAGGAGAAGTACAGGTATAACACTGGAAAGACAGGCACCAGATTCTGGACAAATTGAGGGCCAATAGGGAGCTGCAGAAGTCCAACATCATCAAAAGAATGAGACCCTGAACAAGAAGTTGAGTAGCATAGTTTGTGAGGAAGGAATGGATTTTAAGAATGTTATAGAAAAAGACATTGGTGGGTCAATGAAGAGGTAGTACTAGAGTCCAGGATAGAGAGACATGGTTTCACGTCACTCTGTAATGAGACATATAGGGTCATATTTGTCCCCCTACGGTTAGAGTGAGAGTGACATTTTCCAGAGTGAGTTTTCAGACGAAGATCTCTGAAATGTGCGGCAGAGGGTAGGTACAGAATATCAGATTTTTAATGGTCAAGTTTGAGGTGATGGTCATTTGTGCTTGAGAAGATGGCCGACAGACAATTTGATATCTAGCTGAGACCTGAGGACTGAAGATAGGAAGTTAGATGAAGATCTGGGCATGGTCTGCATAGAGTTGATAAGAGAAGTCACGATATTAAATGACTAAACCTGAGGAAAGAATGTAAAAGAAAAGTACGGGAGGTTCAAGTTATCCTTAACTACAACTGGCTAAGTCAGCCAAATTTACAGGTACCCACAATGGATGAACAATCTTCTTCTACATCTATGAGAACTTTCTCTTTTGCAATAACAAGTTCATAGTAATAATTCACAACCCCCTCTATGTGAAGTGGACTTTCATTTACATGCAAAGGTAACATTTGGCTTCACAACGGAACAGAATAAAGGTCTCTTGATTTTAGTAGAAATTGGTGTCTCCAAATCTCATCATCGAGATATATAGGTTAATGTCTTTGTGGCATTTTACCAAAAGGCCACAGTGCATAAAGCTAGCCTTGCTATAAATAATTGAAGCACACTTCAAAGTTCTTAAAAACCCTCCCCAGAAAATATCAAAATATCGTTCCCAAACCCTCCCTAGAAAATATCAAAATATAGTTCCCAAATCCGATTGCAAGACAGCACTCATACCTATCGACCAATGGATGGTTATCACTGCACATAATGAACTCATCAGTTTTTTTTTTTTTTGTACAGCTGTTTCAGAACAGTCATACATTCGCGTTCACCAATGTGCGAGCTGTCAGGTTGAATGCACCCATCCTATTTGGGCGTATTCGAGGAGCACAGAGAATATTTTATGAGTGACCTTTTAGTGAAAAACAAGGCCGTGATTGTGAGTACATTTGATTATTCGCACAAGGGGCTCTTGCTGATAGGCTTTGACAATGCGGGCACGAGTGCCGCGGAAGTCAGTCATTCCGATCAGTGCATTAGCGGCACCGTTTCACCCCAGGCTCTGAAATTTCTACTTCTGTGGCCAGTGCCTTATTATTTGTCCAGTCTGTCTCTCTCAGGCTTAATAAGCCAACCGAGCATATACTTTGTGTCTCCCTGGGTCCAGAGTAACGTTCTACACAATTTGTAATGATGGCTCCTCAATATGAATAGTACATTATGTGCCTTATTAATAGTGTTCTTAAAAGCAATGTGCATTGTAGACATACAGCATAGGTGCCATTATAAATTCTGCGTGTGCCAAAATAAATGGGAGTTTCATGAATAATTGACAAATATTCTGCATTTCCCAATAATCGTGGGAAGGGCGCCCTTTGTTGTACCTGTTATGAAAATTAAGGCTTATTACTTTTGATGGTGTGATTTTTTTAAAACCGACTGTAAGTGTATGCTGCACAAGTCTGATGAGTAGTATGCTGCATTGTCCTCCAGCACAACCCATGCATCACGTTGCATTTGCGCATACAGCGTCTCCAGCGATGAGCCGCTGCACTCGGGCTGCTGGACAACCACTCAGCAAAGCACGATGGACTCTCACTGCAGAGCCCCTGTGGTAAACCAGATCTCTACAAAGTCAAGCTTGTTTCACATCACTCTGACAACCGCAGAAGTCCCTATAGCTATGGGGGAGGGTCCAAAAGCCTTCAAAAGTGCGCATGTGGCTGATCCTATGCAGTATCAGTAAGGTATGACCGTACAGCTGTGTATAGAAATGCATTCAATAGGATCAAAGTAAAAGTGAACACACCCTGGTACATGTCTTCAGGTACAGCGTTGACTCACTGCTTGATTAAAATCATCTTGTCTCAATAATCCGTACTGAATAACTGAATTCACTTCTCCACAAACAGGTTGTTCAAGGTGATAAAGCAACTCTGTTTTCCCTGTTTTACACCCTTTGGCTACAGTAATGATGTTTGTGGAAATTTCTCATCCAGACTGATGTCTGTAGCTGTAAGTGGCATGACCTCCTACCCCCGCAGGCCTAGAGGAATATTTAGATAAGCTCTATGATATGGCTACATAGGGAAGTATCTGATCTGAAATGTTCTTGAAAAAAATATACACAGGGAGTGACAGCTAAATACAGTGACACTGTTTTTGTTCATGCATCCCTGTGAGATTCCACTTTTTTCTCTGCAACCTTTAATAATTCTGAAATGTAAATAAATTCTGCATATTGTGTACTTCTTTTATTCATGTCAGAAGTTTAAAGATCAATTCAGAAGGGAAGAGAAGAGCACTGAAAGCAAAGCTTGCTTAAATGTTTACTAGTTTCAAGTAAATATTTTTGATGTTTGCAAATGTTTTTAATTTTCATAGTGCTTGTGATTTTTTTGACTTATTTCTTTTTGTAAATGTTGCAATATACAAACAAAATGCCTAAAGAAGACTAAATAAGGGACAGCTGACAGCTGTAAGCAGTAAACTGCTTCTATTTATTTGTATTTTTTTGCAGACAAAAAAAGAACAAACTTCATGTTATAACACTATCAACTGACAAGTGCTTGTGTTAAATCAATTATATTTTTAACTGCACTATAAACAAAAACACAATCCAGAACCTAATGATTGAAATAATGATGCTGACATGAAGTCTCATCTTCCCTTTAATAAAATCTTAATTACGAATATGCCCATGATGGCTTCTCCTGGTACAATGTTTATAATGCGCTACAAATTGCATCCATAAAAAATGTCAAAAATATTTCACTTTGCCAATTATGCACAGTCTGCACCGCAGCCGAACAATATTGTCTTTGAAACGAAGCAAAAAGCGCAGTAGTTGCTTTAAAGGAATCAAATGTAGTATTTGTCAGAGGATTGCATCTTTATTTATTTATTTATTTATTTATTTAAATTGGAATTGGACAATATTATGACAAGAAGCTAAATGACACATCAATGGGGACACAACGGAATCATCGTTGGCCATGTGCCCGCAGCACGAAGGATAACTCCATCTATGGAATATACAAGTATGGCCCTGTTGAGCAAGCAGCCCCCACCGCCTCCCCAACTCCCCCAAACTTAAACAGTTTTGACAAGCAACTCATCTATAGCCTTCCACGGCGCGATCCTTTCATTTGCATTCTCATTAGTATAATGTGATTTTACAAAGTGGAACGCGGAGGCACTCGCCACAATGTAGAATCACTGAACTCAATTGCAGTCTGACAATCCAACGCACTCTGACAACATCCACTGCGTGAGATCCATGATTGGCACTTTAGCCGAGTGTAAGTGAGTCACGCATATCAACAACACTCCTCGAATCACTGCAATAAGGACTCAGCTCCCCCTTTTCCTCCCCTCTTAAAGTGACTGAGAAATGCCTCTTAATTCAAGAGAATAAAGAAAAATATGATTTCTGCATGAATATTTTCAGTCCTCAACAATGGAAAAAACTTCTGTAACCATTCTGTAACCTGTATTTGGCTCACCATGTTTCTATTGAAAAAGTATATTATTAGCAGGCCCTTGAAGCATATGAGAGCAGCAAGAACTAAAAAGCTACGTTGATCCCGTGGGTTTGTACAAAGCTGCACTGCGAGTTCCATGGTTCATTTCTGTCACCTATGTTTGTTATGAAGTGAAAGATACCAATCAGATGGCGGCACTAATACCAGAGGTGATCCTTCAAACCTTCAAGGCAATGACCCATTCTTGAGTTCCCTCCAACTTGTGCTTGATGCCCATCTCAGTCTGCTCATTGACCCTAAACTCACACCTGTAGTAGGAAAATGATGCAAGACAGAGCATAGCTGCCAGAGGTGAATAAGTGAGTGGATTTCTGTGGCCTCTGCTGAAAGGATAAAAAGTATTAAACTATACCTATAGTTTTGACCAGTTAAATGGGTTGTTGAGAGTGTGTATTTGTTTGGCTTTTTAAATATGCAAATATGTCAATATCATACTCGTGTTAAAGTGGAGCCTTCATCTTTCTGCAGTTCTGTTTGTTATTTTGTTGTGTTATCAAGTCATAGAGTTTGGTAACAAGTTATCAACAAATGAAAAAATATTTGAAACTGTTGAAAGCTGTTTGTTAGCACTTAATTAAATTTTCAAGATACGTGGATTGCTAAAGTTTTAATGCACTGTCAGGATGAATAACCACCAGCTTAATTAGCGAGGTATGTTTTATAAATTTTGCTCATTTATATTAACTGTTAATTTGACAATAAAACATTTGCACTTCAGCACATTCTATTTGCGTACTAACAGTTACAGTCATTTCACAGCTTCCTTTCTAAATGACTATTTTATTAAGAACTCTATCCTACAGAGAAACTCTGAAAAATGTGGAGATCAACCAAAACAAGGAGAAAAGGAATCATGTCTTAATATTTTAACACTATTGTCCTTACCTTTACAACTATTTGTGCACTGTTAACATTTTTTCAACATTTTAACATCAAACCTTTAGCAAAAAATGGATCCTCCTCACTGACTGTATCTTTTTATAACAGTTACAGTGAGCTACACTCACAGTGTAGCAGGGATCCATTTGTATTGATTTCTATAATATCAGTTCCCTCATGGATTGCAGAGACACCGGTTTTACCCATTAACTCTGCTGAAAAGGATACGTTTCTGACAACTGGAGCTTCCTTCTGTGGGGGTGGAGCTTTTGTTGCCCTAATAATAACAGTGGAATACTCCAAAGTTTATTTCTGTGTGCTGTGTACATGGTACATCGCAGTAAAACCAGAGCAATGTCTGAAGTAGTGATTTGAAACAGCTGTACTGGTTCAGGTTGGCATCCACTTTAATTTCATACCTGTCTCAAGAATTTTTTAATCTTAAACTATAGGAAGCAATTCTTCGAAAAACAGCTCAGATACAGATAACAAATTAAGTGATCTGTGTTAAAAAAAAAATATATATATATATATTATGATTATTATTATGAAGAAACAAAGATGGTTTTGTTGAATGTTTATTTTAAAGATGTTAACTCAAAAAGTAATATTAATAGGTGACCGTACTTTATAGCTGACAAAATGGTTTATTCCTAAGTTTCCTGAAAGTGTCTGCTGTTGTTAATTGCTTGCATTACAATATGTCATGTTTACATATTGCCCCCTTTAAAATACTGTACTCAGACCATGCAGTACAACCTGGATGAGGGAGAAATTACTGTACGCAGTGAGCGAAAGAGAGGGCGCAAATCTTTTAGCATATAAATAAACCAATTCATCACTCGCTTTTCTACAAGAATAAACACTAATTTTCCTGAGCGTGACCCTGAAAAATGGCTGCGCGGCGCACTCCTTAAAGTGTGGTCAACGGCAGGGCGGCCAGACGGCAAGGCGCTCTCCCTCACGGTGCCGCAGCTAATAAACAGCTCATGTCAAAAGTGTTGTCAGTCCATTCTTTGCTTGTTTGGGTTCATCTCGGCAGCAGCGGAGACGGAGCTGAGCTTGTTCAGTGGCGCCGGGCACTGCGACTGGGCCCAACCAGCGTTATTGATTTCTATCCTTTGTGCTCTCTGTCAAAAAAAAAGAGTCAAAGTGAGGACCCGGTAGGCCTCGTCACCCTTTAGGGCAAATAAATAGAGCTTCGTATGAAGTGCGGGGCTCTTTGGTCCTCAGTATTATTACTGGGTGGCTTTGCAGTCAGCTGAGCTTGGAAGTATGTACTGCAACACTTTTTTTGACAAATTATTTGTGGTTTGCCCTCATATTTCTTGACTTGGGATTATGCACAGCTTTAGACATACTCCAGTGTCAGCTGCGTAATTTGCCTATGTTCTACGTATCTGTTAAACCCTCAGGATTTGTTCGGTCAAATTTGAGCAAAGCGAAACTTTTATCTGTTATAAATACGGTGTCTTTCATCTGATTGCCATAAGGCTTCATGACATCCCCCGTGCCAGGTGACTGAACGCATAAAGTTAACGAGCACCAATATTCAGAATTCGCATATTTGTGGTGTCTATGGTCACATCTGGGCAGCTGTGGGAAATGAATGGGTTCGACTACAATAAAGAGCAAAGCCAGATTTAGAAGTTTACCCACACTCACACACACACACACAAATGCACAGGAGACCATAAATTTCAAAAAGAAGTATAGAACTTGCGATAGCAACTAGGAAAAAAATTGGTTTGAAAAAGGTGTTAAAAAAACACATCACATGATCATCCGCGTTTTAGAGTTGCATTGCAAACAGTTATGATGGGACAAATTTTGGACACGAACACCAAAAATAGGAAGGCATCTCTAACACAGCCCAGGGGATAAATGTGTGAATTTTCAGTTATTAAGCTTCGGTTTATCCACCAGATGCATTATTAGAAATAATATAACACAGACCAACGTGGGAGATATTTATAAATGTAACAAATCAGGAACGATGGTTAAAAAATGCAAGGGGAATCTGTGCACAGCAAGCCCGTCTGTGTCGGGCACGTGAATGAACCGCACACCTTTTTATGGGTTAGTGAGGCAACTGGCACATGTGGCGGATTGCATCCGAGGAAGCCGGCGCCGGGAGGGGAGGGACGCCCTGTCCAAAGACTCAGCACCTCTCTCTTTCTCCTGACACAGAGAAAATATTATGCAGCGACTCATTCCCATTGAATCCGCGTGATTCATTGCCCAATTTTAAACTGCCAAGCTGCTAAATTGCATCAGGTCTGCCAAAATTCATTCCACCACTCCGAAGGAGATATGAAAAATTAAATGTCATCTCGGTACAGTGGAAAACTTTTACCTTTCAGAGAGCAGAATATGCTACATTCTGTAATGATGGATGATTGCCCGTGGCTATACTTAACCTACTTAGTAATGTCATGTAGTGTAGAGCATGTTTACTTTTAAAAAATGGCAGGAAGACATAAACTTTATCAGAGGCTGACATCAACACACTTCTCCCCTGAAATAAAGTGACTTTTTATGTTGATTCTCAGATGTATAATTTCTTCCTTTTTTCCCCATCAGTGTATGAGGCAGTATATTATGGAGAATTGCTGGAGGTGTGGAATACTTAATTTAGAGGGGAAAAAAACAGTGCTCCATTGTCATGGGTTGAGCCGGTAGGCTGTAGTGGACGAACACCGAGGGCGTTTGAACCCGGACACAGCTTAATCACGTTGTGACTGTACAGTTAGAATGGGCTGAGAGGGACCGGGGGGTGGGGCGAGGAGGGGGGTGGTGGGGTGCTCATTGCAGGACTGCGCAACTGTGAATATAGTGTGATAAAAAATAATTCTGACCATTAAATAAGCAGCGCTTGTCCAAATTAGTGTCGTGGTTATGTGCCAGGAACAAGGGAAAAAAGGAGGGGAGAAAGAGAAAAAAGCATAAGCGCCATGTCTAGCTGGGTAATTTTTTCTCTGGAGCTTTATGTTTCTGTGATAGCTTCATTTGTTTAAAGCGGCGATGGCGCTGCTTTACGTGCACTCATTACGATAGTTCTCCACAGGGCGTTATCATAATAGGGCAAAAACCAAGGGAAAATACACACGTCGTATGCCATCTGCAAACGCAACGGTCAAGAGAGGGTTCCTATCGAACTCAGAGTCCTCTTTTTCCATTAATCTTCCACCATCTTCAGCTGCCTTCCATTGTTTTCAATCATCATATTCCATCATCTTCACCCATCTTCTACTGTCTTCAACCTGTGTCTTCAACCATTTTCGGCTGTCTTCTATTGCCTTCAACCATCATCTTCCACCATCTTCAGCCATCTTCTGCTGTCTTCAACCATCATCTTCCACCATCTTCATCCGTCCTCTGTTGTCTTCAGCTGTCACCTTCCAACATCTCCAAAAGTCTTCCACTGTTTGCAAGACATAGATACCAACCATGACTGCTCAGGGCCTCCATTGTGTTGTTTCTACATCAAACCACCTCAGCACCAGGCCTCGCTGGGCCACTATATTTATTATTACCAATATCATTTGTATTAATCAGCACAATAAATGGCTGGTTTGGTTATCTGAATGCCTCATTTAGAGAAATGTCGCTCTAGTGTCATTGTTATAAATTACTGCCAGTGGTTTGTTTCACCTGAGGCAGCTTCTTTCACTTTTTCATATGTTTATTTATTTATTTATTTTTTTTTGTTCCATAGGATGATGTTACTATCATCCCCAGGAATGATCTAACAAGGCAATTTGTATACCATGATACCCCTGATGTACAGTGTAGACTGCTTTAAGCATGCCTGCCCTCAGATGCGCGCACGCGCACACGCACACACACACGCACACACACACACACACACACACACACACACACACACATATGACACAGGCAATATCAAACATTATTATTTTTTCCACCTAATCTCCATTTGATTTAATTATTCATCGATATAAACTACAATCAGGCTTTATTAAAAATTGTTACATATTCCCATTGGGTCTGCAGACCTGAAAATAATTTATTATCTGCCTTTTTTTAAAAAAATTTGAATCATACATTTTTCTTTTTATAGTCTGGAAAAGTGCTATGGGATGTAAGCAGCAGGATCACGGTTGCTGTCTTATAAGATATATGACAAATGGAAAGTGGACTTTATTTACATATGTTTGTCTTGTTATCAGCGAGTGGAGAGCTTCTCTCAGATCATGATTCTTGTAATGCTGTTATTATTTATCATTCCTATTTACATCAAAGTCTAACTAGATTAAATACACTGTTAACATGTACGCATGGTGCAAAATTCTGTCACTCATTAATCAATTTTCAAATCAGCAAGGCGCAGTCATTTTCAATTAACTTAAAATGTGTTATTTTTCCTCGAATTTAGTATACGTGTTAGATCTGCATCTCAAAGTTCCGCCTATTACGATTCATTAGCTGTACATGCTATACAAACTCCCTGTGGCCACAGTATGAATGATTTAACAGCAAGTTAGTGTAAACTAAATTCAATTTCTTTCAAAGCCGCCATCTCCTCCGCACTTTGGAGAAAGAGTCGGGAGCTTTTTTTTCCTTTTTTTTTTCTCTCTCCCCGTTGAATCCTGAGCAATGACTGGCTACTTTAGCAATTAAAATCCAGGGCAAAGACACAGCAGCTTCGTTTGGCTCGGAGACTGCGCCATTCATCATCTCAGCTGCCATAAAATAGCACAAGATGGAATCTTTGATTTTAGCTTTAGAAGAACATAAATCAAAATCTAAACCATGCCCTGTCATAGGCATCACCAGAATTATCCGTTTGAGATGGCGAGGGCCCCGACTATGGGGCAGGCTCGCTCTCTGTCATCGTCGTCCCAACGCCCCACACCTCCACATTCACTACCCTCATGCAGACCCAACTTCTACACAGACGCTTCCAGCCCTGGCCCCAAGTAGTTTATGTAAAGACCCATAATACCCAGTAATAATAAATAATAAATAGTTAGTGTAACGCTTGGGACCAGCAGTTTTAGACAGTGTGTGTGTGTGTGTGTGTGTAGTTAGTGTAATTGGGTTTTTCGATGATGTTCTCCATGGAATAAAAATTCGGGTGGTAATATCTCAGGTACATTTCCATGTGACATTTCCACCTCCACCCTGCTCCACACCCTCCTGCTGTTGCCACCACTAAAAAATGAGTATATTCATCCTCCACCACTTGACTGCCGTCCCTGCAAATATTATTAACCGTTCCAGTACCACTAACCAGGAAAGGGTGGCGATCTTCTGCAGCAGTGGGCCCGGAAGAGGGGCATTAGATTATGCGGCTGCTCTGATTAGCCTTTTCCTCACTGGTAGTGCCTGAGGTGAGCTTCCCCCCATTCCCTAAAGGGGACCTTCTGATGGGAGCTGGCTTGCTTTAAAAGCTGCCTCATTTGTACAGCCAAGACAGTTTCAGACCTAATTTGAAAACACCACCTTGTGATAACTTTTTTCTTTTTACATTCACTACAGAAGATTGCCTATATTTGGTTGAGCATGATTTGTGATATTGACCTGACATTAACGTAGTCTTTTAAAGGCTTTTACTTATGTTACAAAGATAGCTATGTCATCAATTTTGTAATTTGATTGCACTTATTAAAAAATGTGTCCCTGAAAAAAGAAAATAAAATGACTGCGACTTGGCAGGACAAAAAACAATCTTTGTGTGGTGTAAAGACTTAAGTCGAGGACTGCTGCTTTAAACACTTTATTTTTTGGCATTATTTATGTAAACAGACATAGAGAAGCCGGATGAAATGGGAAATATACATTATACAAGTTTTGATGGGGTTTCCTCTTCAGTTTTTCTGATCAGAGCTTTTTTTTTTTTTTTTCCTAATCTTTAAATCACTCTGAAATGCAAAAATTAAAAATAATAATGTGTGAGAAAGATAAGAGGCTTAAACCGTATATCACAGATATAGTAAATAAAGTAACATTAGTAAGGCCTGACTCACATCTTGTTTTCCTGGGCACCTTAAACAAATGCAGCTCAAATGACTAGTTACTTATTTTTCATAATTGTGAAAATAAAGCATGCAACAGATAACACAGAGATGCAGCATAATGTCCAGTTCTCAAGTGTACACCGGACTTTTATCCTCACACATGGCTTTCAGTTTTGAGTCAAGATTTTGTTCTCATTTGATAGACCTTTATGATAAAAATTTCATGTCTCATACTTATATTATATGTTGTTATTCATTCCTGTTGGAAGTAATCCCAGCCATTAAATCAGACAGCATAATAGTGATTTTTTTAAATCAATTTATAGAAATTAATTTACTTCCCCCAAACTATTATTATTATTATTATTATTATTATTATTATTGTTGTTGTTGTTGTTGATGAGGACAATTATTATTATTATTATTATTATTATTATTATTATTATTATTATTATTATTATTGGCCATTGGAACTTCATTTTGTTTTTTGTTGTCTCCAAATGTAGGTCTTGTGCCATCAGTCAAAGCCATCACAGGCACCTTGCTTGGAGTGCACAGCCTCCAATAATGCGGCCTTTTCATTGAGCCATTGATCAAGCAGCGGTGTGCTGTCACCAGATCACAGCTGGCCAGCGGACCGTCTGACCCCTCCTCCACT
Organism: Scleropages formosus; assembly: GCF_900964775.1. Taxonomy (NCBI): domain Eukaryota; kingdom Metazoa; phylum Chordata; class Actinopteri; order Osteoglossiformes; family Osteoglossidae; genus Scleropages; species Scleropages formosus. Next base: position 21,010,886 of record NC_041812.1, on the reverse strand, counting down.
TCGTGCACCCCCCATCCCAGCAACCCTACTTCCTCGAGCAGCTCAGGCAAATGGCGACGAAGACTCTGGTAAGTGGGGTCACGGGGCTCATGTAGCAATTCATCTAAATAGCATGACAGCAGTGGCTAATAAATCATTCATTTATCATTTAATGCATTGGCCATCCCCAAAAACTGAGGAATACAATGTTTGGGTGCTGTGATTGCTTAAATGTAAAAGCAGAAGATAGACAACATTGGGGCAAATTATTTAAAATTATTTATTACATTATTCTTTCCTCAGAAACAACAATAAAAATAAGTCTTAACTTTAACTGCACCTGTAGCTGTTTGAAACAGTAGTTATTTATAGCAGTGTAACTCCTGCTACATGAGCTTTTGCAATCCCATAAAGTCCAGTTAGAATTGGTAGCACTGTAGTGTCTGACTTTCTGCCCAAGCAAAGACTTGATTCCCTTCCACAAAAAAAGACGGCACTTTTAAAGCAAGTGTTCAATTTGAGTTTGTTTGTTTGGTTTTTTTTTTATTATTACCTTTGTGTGCGTATGCACTGAAATTTCCTTAATCACTCGCCATCATTTACCTTTCTCTCTTGTTTGTTACCAGAGCATGCTGTGCTGCAGTTCTCATTGGGTGCTTCAGTCACAGTGCCAAAGGCCCATGAAATTTTCAGCGCCTACAAAGAAGGGAAAGATTTGAAAAAGCAGAAAAAATAAGGAGAAAAATAAGTAAAAAAAAAAAAGACTAAGGAATTTAATGGAACTAAATCTTCAAAATTATATTTTGAACAACGCAATTCCAGAATTTCTGGGCTTTTCCTAAATTTTTTTTTTTTTTGACTTTTCCAAAGAAATCATGTGCTTAAGCATTTAAATAGCTCAAAGTGCAATATGTCTATCATTGTAATTCAATTGATGTTTTTCCTCTTTTTCCACATTTCTGAGTGAAAGTGCCCAGGAACACAAACACCAAAATCTGGCTCCGAGAGCCTGTCCACAGCTGCACCTCTATGTTATGGTACACTTACGTCTGCAACAAAGCTATTGAGTATGTACCTTAAAACATCACTAAATTGATTTGCTCTCCCTGCTTGTCCCATCCCGCAGTCCTTAATTTACTGTTTCTGCCATCAGGATTCTTCTGGGGTTCTCGAAGCGTGGTATCGCACCTGACAGCAGTGGCAGAAAACCCCGGATGATCCTGTGGTTTAATTACCTGACTGCCTTGTAGGTGCTTCAGCAAAGCACTTTAAGTCATGTACAAGAGGCAGACATGTTATTCCAAATAATTACTACATATTCTCTAATACAGACCCATTAAAAGCATGTGTTTCCTAACCACCCCACCCTCCACCATATGAAGAAGTTAGCTTTTCCCTTTTTTATCCCGCCCTTCCATCTCCCAAAACCACATCTAACTATTTTCACTTCACAGGTACAGTTATCATTGACAGGATGAAGGATTTGTCCATTCTTTCTGGTTAGATATTTGACCAACAGTTTAAAAATAATAAAAAATGGCTATTAGTAATCCCTTGGATGTGCCATCCATGTGGATGAGGAAGAGGTAGTGGAATCTAATTACGGCAGTTCACTTGGCTGCTTTTATCAGTAATTGGGCTATATAGTCCTTCATTATAATTTACTTTCTCCTCCCAAATTGTGATAATCAAGACAAGCAGAACCGAATGGCCTGCAAATGGGTGCAGAGCTGACACCAGTTAAAGTCTAATTATAATAACTATTTTAATAAAATGACTGAAGAGTAAAGTTGGATAAACTTGGGAGTATTTACTTCAACAACAACATCATGACTGCTCGGGGTATATGGTTTAAGTGCATGTATGAGAGGCACTGAGAGTTGAGGGGTTAGAATTCTTATTAAAGGGTCCCAAGTGACTATCAATTAAGGGAATCATCTGAACATAAGCTCAACTGTGTTTAGAAACTGAGCTGCATAATATATTGTCATATATTATATGTCATATACAATATAATATGGTGTATATATATATATATATATATATATATATATATATATATATATATATTCCCTTCAGTTTAGTTGTAACAATTAAAATTCTTTTACCACTTATCCACTTTTACTGTATATCAAGTCAGCAGACATCAACATGGACATGCACACTTGTAATGTGCATTTGTATTTGCTTTGACCTGATTCCCCCCATTACCCTGTGTCACTGTGAGTGGTAGTTTTGTGTTCTATGAGTTTGCTTTGGGAAAAAGAACTCAAACCTTCATCCAGGCGGTCGGGATCCAGCATTTGGTGGGTCCTGTCAAAATAACCATTGGCAAACAGCATCAAGACAATTGGACAGTCTGCAGCAAGAAAGGTAGAATTTAAAAAATACCTTTAAAAATGTTCAATTACTATTATTTTTTTATGTACTATTGCAAAATAAAATGGAACATAATCCATTTATTGTTGTTAAAATCTAATAATCCAGTCAAGAAAGTAAACATGCACAAAATATGAGTGAGTCAAGCGGTACTTCTTCCTGTTCATAACCTGGATATGTGAAACTTGAAATGATTTTCCTCCTCATCAGTCCAATACCTTTGTTCAATGAATTTCAATGCCTCACACATAATAAGATGCAGCCTTTAGCAGAAGTATTTTCATTTTCGAAAGAAGTAACAATTTTACACACACTATTACTTTTTCACCAATATTTCTTGAACGCAGAAAATTTTGACACCCAGTATTTATCACGTTAATTCGTTTTACAGACACTGCGATTCACTTTTGCTCTCTACTGTAATATTTTATATCTACATTACCATTTATATTATGTAATGTCTATATTACAACATGGTGAACATGAAAGTATGATCCAGTGTCTCTTAAAAAAACTATGATGTCTTAACAGTTCCAGCCATAAGAGGAGACAAACGCCAAACAGATGTGGGACGGAGAGAGTTTGGAGTGCTCTTTGCTTATCTATCTTTTACACACCTTTGTTGCACATGCCAGAGTAAATCTGAACCCATCAACTGCAGCCACCCAGTTAGGAATGGAGAGGCGTGGACTGGCAGCTCAATGGGCCTGATCTGCTGGAGTGAGGGACGCGCTGCCCCTCCTGCTGCCACACCGGCTCTGACACCCCTCTCCACCAGCACGCAGAGCATCACTCTGCCGCAACTCATTTGCTACAGTGGCAATAAGCGTCCCCTGACAGACAGACAGGGCGTCTTTGATGGGGGATTGGGATGGTGTCGAGCACACGGGCCCCCTGATTACATTTCACGAGGGGAAAATGTGCTCTGATCCGGCTTAAACGACTGCTCTTGCACAAGTGCAATCTGCCGCTGTTGCCAATCACGGACATCGCAGTGTCAAATCCAAAGGCAGACAGGTGAAGTAATGACTCAAAGCTGCTCTTTACTGCATGTATCAACGCCTGTTCACATGTGGGGGGTTACTGCTTCCAGAGATGTTTTCCGTAATGCACGTATCTGTTGCAGTAGCAGTGGCACTTGCAAGACAAAACATAATTTCTTACAGATTTCGGGGAAAAAAAATCATGGAAATGGAAAACTTTAACGCGGAGTGTGTACGGGAAAGACAACCATTCTAAATGCAATGTGCTGCTGCTTCCGTTATAATGAACATTTTTGTACCATATATGTACAATACATAATTACTATTTTTATTAAAAACTAAACAGGGTAAATCAAAAAGTATCTCTATTATATCTATTTTAAAAAAATGATAAACATTACTAAATGTTTTTTGTGGTTACACACATAACCCTTGTGTGCTGCGGATGCACAGTGATCAGGGTGGTTAGGGTGGTCAAGGCCTTGTGACTGTACACTAGTAGCAGGTCCCTTTTTTGTTAAATCCATGAGTTGCAATTCCAATAGTTTAGCCCCTATTTTGCAATGTTTCTTCAGTTGTGCAGCAAAGACCTACAGCTGAATTTTGTGTTCAGGGAAAAATGGTCAAGAGACTCCTGAAATGTGGAATCAAATGTATGGAAAAGAGACGATGAATTTTGAGGGGAAGGAAATGTTCTTTTGATGGAGATGTGGTAAAAGTTACGGACACCACATCGCAGATGATGTCAAAAAATTTACTGTTGAATGTTTTATATACGGGGGTGCGGTGGCGCAGTGGGTTGGGCCGCAGTCCTACTCTCCGGTGGGTCTGGGGTTCGAGTCCCGCTTGGGGTGCCTTGTGACGGACTGGCGTCCCGTCCTGGGTGTGTCCCCTTCCCCCTCTGGCCTTATGCCCTGTGTTGCTGGGTAGGCTCCGGTTCCCCGTGACCCTGTATGGGACAAGCGGTTCTGAAAATGTGTGTGTGTGTGTGTGTGTGTGTGTGTGTGTGTGTGTGTGTGTGTGTGTGTGTGTGTGTGTGTGTGTGTGTGTGTGTGTTTTATATACAAATGAGTGTGTGTGCTATACGATTATGAGAATGTGGATATTGGAAGCCTGAAAGGCACCGAGACAGATTAGATTCTGTACAGCTGGGTTTATCTGTCGCATAGAGAATGAGCCACTCATTACCACTCACCTAAGTCCAGGAGGCTTATGGCTGCCCCTGTCCCTCTGCTGCCTGAGAAATGCTTACCACATGTTGCAGACACATGAATGCTAAGAAGCTCTGGCAGGAGCCTCGATGAACACCAGGGTTTGGGAGATTCCTATTACATGGCAACCCCCTTTCACCTAAAACTCACCTACTCTTTAACACATACCCTCAGCTTCTTCAATAAAAACCTAGCATTAGTTCAAAAGCTATACTGTAAATGTCTTCCATTCATTGTGCTGTAGGTAGGACATTCTGAAGGAAAAAAAAAAATCACCTTTTTCATACAAAGGGAAAACAAGCCTTTGTTGGATGCAATGCAAATTTACAGTAAAGAGCAGGAGTCTGATTGGTCGATGCTAAATGTATTTGATTTGCATCAATTAGGCCCCTCGCATCAGGTATCGTATCATGGGCGAGGTAATAACCCAGAAATAACCTCATTAAAAAGACAGCATGTCGGTCTAGGCAGAATGTACTCATCGTAGGAAAAATTAGTGACCCGCAAAGTAGCAGGAGGAGTTAATGGTGGCACACTGGCATACGCAGTCCCATTATCAAAGCTGTAAAAGAAAAGGGGAGAACAAAAATCATCAGATATAATTTACATTTTTTCCTCCTCTATTTTTAAGAGAGTGCATCACCAGACCAGTTTTGAGAGTCTAATTAGGGAAGCAAAAAAGCACCCAGGCATTGGACATTTAGTAGATGCACTTGCACTTTCCAGATTGACCCTGTCTAGCACAATGTTGTGCTCAGTATTATCACAGCTTTAGCCATTTTAAGGAGAACTGTAATGAATTCAGATGCAAGTGTCAGACACGAAATTGACAGTGGACATTATTGTAGAAAGCGATACTGCATTTTCAGACGTACAGTGCCAGTCAAACGTTTGAGTGCATTTGGTGTTAAACCATGTCTTCTCAACTCCTTTAACTCTTCTGTCCAGTTCGTTCCATACAGGTACTCCCAAGGATGTTCATATGTACTCAAACTTTTGACTAGTGCTTTAATATTCTCATATAGTGAGTCTGTACATTTCATATTCATTAATGTGAATCAGATTTTCTGTCATTACATCTGTTTTTTGTAAAGGAAGTGGTCCCATGATCAAAAATATTGAAAAATTTGAATGTTCCAACAACAGCAGGTACAGCTGACCTTAGACGTACATCCACTTTATTTTGTAAACCAACTTTAATCCCGATTATCGGAACAGAAGATGCACACAAAACAGTGGGGCTTGTACCTTTCTGAGTCTAACTGAAGCCAGTCATGGCAACAGGTGTTGTGGTGGTTACAGCTGCTGCCTCTTATTCAACAGACTCTTAACCCCATCTTCCACTGCTGCCTTGAGCAAGACACCTACTAATGATTGCACCAGTGCTGTAAATAAGTTCTAAAATCTTTAAAGAGAATCTAGTAAGACTTAAATGCTCTTTTTTGGGCAGCAGGTGGCACAATGATTAGTAGTGCTCCCTTTGGACTGAAACTTCACTCCTGCTGTAGTACCCTTGATCTGGGTACTTATCCTGGCCTCATACAGGACAAATTTCAGAGTTGTATCATTGGGTAAATCATTGCAAGTAGCTTAATATTTTAAGTTGCTTTGGAGAAAAACATCAGCTAAATTATTAAATGTAAATGTAAATGTCACTAAGGGTTCACACTGGACTGTGTATGTTGAAAGAAGAGCAACAAGTGGGGGAACACCAGCGGAGACTGGCTGTCAGAATGTCTCAATAAGCATATGATTTTCCTCATGAATACGAGAGTAAGGTGCTCAGCGTAATCGAGATGGTTGGGCAGAGCAGTTCAACACACTTGTTTTTTATCATTGTGCTTTTTATCACACCCATTTTGCCAAATTTACAGTTTTCAACTGTACATTTAACATCTCTTTTAAATAGTCTAAAAATTAAGCAAGATATGACAAACAAATGCAAGAGAGATTAGCAGTTTCATGCATCTAAAAACAGTTTCATGACTTTTTTTGGCCTTGTTTTTCTGAGCTCATACAGACTTTAGGGATCAAGGAATAAAGTTAACAAAATCTAAATAAACCTGTAATAAGTTTTTTTGTCATAGTATACCTTCACATTAAAACCTTTGATACATATATAGAAATTCACTCACACACACACATTTGCTTCATTTGTTAGCCCATTTTATGTGAGATCTTTGCTCAACAGAAAGTTTCATTTATAAAGAACTGTACTGCAACAACACAGAGCTGCATTTTTACATTAACATAGAATTTCATCTTAATCCATATTTGGACATTTTTCATAAACTGGGATATGAACTTTTCTTCTGTGCTAACCGCTTTAACTATATTTTTGTAATGAAAGTAAACACATCCATATTTATCCTCATTAGGTTTCAAGTAATTATAAGCATTTCTTCTGTCTTCACACATTTAATTGCTTGCTACAAACTCAAGATTTTGCAGTAGTTTTGCAGTTGTTTTTTTTTTTTTTTTAATTCTTCGTGATAATTTTTGATAAATTATCCGAACAATGGGAACTTAATCATGATATAAAATATGCAGGAGCCTTGCTGTAAAAGGAAAAAAATTAATAAAGTAATGCATGTAGGGTTGTTACCTTGAAACTGAAGGACCTGAGTTTAAATCCCTGCTTGCAATAAAATTCCCATTATTAAGGTATTTACCCTAACAGACATGGTAAGAATTACTCAATTCTAAAAGGGTAAAAACATGTCAGTAGCTTAGGGTACAAACCTAAAATTTTGGGGGCAGCACAGCAGTTAGAGCTGTCTTTGGACTCAGTGGACTCATCTTCATATCTTACCTACCACTGTTATACTTTTGATAAAGGTATTAACCTGAATTGATACCTAGGTTGTACCTAGCAGTACAAATGGGTACTCATTGTAAATTTCATTAAAGTAGAGTCAGCTAAATAATCGTGGCATACCTCATACACACACACACACACACACACACACACACACACACACACACTCACATCTGGAAACCTGTCATGGTTACAAAAAACGGGTAACAAAGAACACTGACATGTCTGACCACCATTGGTTATGATTATTTAATAGTATGTTGCCATGACTCCCCTATTTACGCCTCTTCTGCCCACAATGAGGGGGCGCAGTGCCACAGTGGGCTTGGCCGGATCCTGCTCTCTGGTGGGTCTGGGGTTCGAATCCTGCTTGGGGTACCTTGTGACAGACTGGTGTCCCATCCTGTGTTGCCGAATTAGGTTCCGGTTCACCGCGACCCCACTTGGGACAAGCAATTTCAGACAGTGTGTGTGGGTGTGTGCCCACATTGAGAGAATTCTTTAGATGTTACATCTGGAGCAAGGTAGTGAGAAGAAGGGGGATTCTGGGTCAGGAGTACTGACCTCTCCCTACAGATCCCTTCTCCCCAGTTCCTTGCCCGGCCTAAAATAAAGTTACAGTTGAAAGAAGGTCCTTGCGTCCCCGTCCTCTTGTCCAAGCGAACCAGTACAGTTGTCAGAATAATTAAATATGAAGTCAAGATTGCAATTCCGTTAAAATAGCTGTAATAGAGATTAGGTTTCTCCCTCTGCCACATGTCCTGCTTCTTCTGAGAAATACTCAAAAGACATTCATTCAGTGATCGGTCAGCGAGCAATCACCAATCTGACCCCTGACTCTGGTCGGCACAGTGGGCTCCTAAACAAAAAATGCTATTAATGTTAATTAAGACGGGCTTACTCAGCTCCCATTCAAAATCAGAATGCCTCTTCAACCTTAATTCTCTCCAGCTGTACCATGTACAATGCAAATCTGTCCCTCCGCTGTTGTGATTCTTTCATAAAGAGATCCCCACATGTACGCTGTGCACTGGAACTCTGTGAATCGTAATCAGTCAAAGACATCTACTGTGGTTGCAAGTTGTGGTTTCAATCACTACAGATGTCTGGAGAATTTAGGCCACTTCGGTTCCGAAACTGAGGCCTTTCTCTGCATAAGTTGTGTGGTTATGTACCGTAAGCGCACTGTGAATACAGATGGTTCTCAGTTCACAGGCTGAGGACCCTAAAACTACTATGAAATTTTCCCATGAAAATGGAATACATGAGAGGATTATTGACGTACTTTGTACTTAGCAGTACATCCGAATATCCAAATATCACTTATGTTAGGAACCCGACCATTGCTTATGACCTGGACAAATCAATGACAAGTCATGTAGAAAATGATGAGAAATGCAGTCTGAGCACAGTGTTACAGTTTATGTTGCCGATTCTTCTACATGAGCTTTTTTCAGTAACAGGAGATAAAACATCATTTTTTCATTTATTTACTACAGTCTTTTTGGCTGTCTAAAGAGAAATTGTGGTTCTTATTATTATTATTATTATTATTATTATTATTAGCTGTAGCAGTATATTCATTCTTTTACACTGCCTTTTATTTCTTACATGAAGTTTATCACATCATTACATGTCACTGAAAGAGCGAGCAGTCTAGTCATCATGTAGAAAAAACAAATAAAAACTTTAATATAACTTTGCTTTAAGCCATCCTTCATGGTAGGTAAGATTGTAGATTTGCATATCATGGATAATATCAGTCCTATGGGGAGACATAATTGACTTAGAGTCCAAAGATGAAGTTCGATGGACCCTTTCTAGCTATGACACCAAGACAGTTGCAATGTTATTATCAGACAGGGAGACAAAAATCCACTCTTAAGCAGTGTGCTCTTGTTACTTTTTCATGCTAATACAAGTACATGAAGAAAGCGGAGCTACTGCTGTTGAAGCGCTCACAGAGAGAATGAATTACTGCTTGTATTGAAACCTGTGCACCCAGTGGCACCATACCAGCTCTGTTTGGTGATATCCTGTTGTTTGTTTCATCCCACCCTGTTATGCTGAAGAAATCAAACCTGTAAAAGTAAGCTCTCACAGCTTTTGTTTCAAAGCTGTAAATTCAAAATAGTGAAATATTTTATCACATTTTTCATTCTTACTTTTTTATTCGTCCTGTTCCTAGTAGCTTCTCCATAATCATGCGTCAGATATTTGATTGGATGAATATCTGCACACAGTAAGAAGAGATAAATACGTGTTGCCCTCATTTTTCAGCCACATTTAAGCAATGATACTTTTTTAACTGTCAAGCAATAGCAAGAGGATGTATTTGTGCTTTAATGCCTTCTTGTAAAAGCATACATAAAAATGCAATTTACCAGGTCCCGTCCCTGTAATAAACACAGCCGAACACTGATTTCACTCTAAACTGGAAAGAAAACAATATACTTATATTTGTAGCAGCATCAGATTACAAGAAACAACACCGTAAATTCAATTTTGGTCTATCATCATTGTGCCTTTTGTTGTTTTTGCAGTTATTCCTTACACATTGTGCTGTGTCTTTATCAGAACACATTTTCCTCAGGGAAGAAATAATACAAAGTTGGGATTAGTGCTTTATGGCTTCTGTAGGGAGAAAAAAGCCATACACCTAGGTACCAGTGTATGTATTAAGAGTCTCTGTGATTAACCTCAGCTTTCTGCCCTGTCCTCCTCAGTAAAACACACAATGTTTGCCTCTCGTTCACAAATGAGCAACGCGCATGTTTTCCGGATGCTTCCCAGTGTTCTTGTCCTGCAAGACGAAAGAACCCTGTCATTCTTTTGCCATTAACACAGTTTTGATCAGCTGAAAAAGATGAAAAAACAAAATGGAGTAAAACTTCGGAGAAGAAAAAAAAAACAGCATGCCATCAATCGTACTTGTAAACGGTTCATTAACCGAAAATTTGAAAAAAAAAAAATATATTTTTAAGCTGCACTTATAAACATAGCATCAAGGTTTTTATAAATTTAATTTTTTTTTTTTTTTTTTTAATTTTGTGCACTTTTTACAATGCACTTGAGTCTACGGTACTGGACTGGAGATAAGATTAAGGAGTTAAGAAGACCAAAGAAATATAGTTTTGGATCTGCTGTAACGTCCTACCCAAACTGGAATAAAATCAATTAAAATGATATAATTCCATTTTCAACTGTACTCATTCAGTTATGGTTTTTTGAACTGTATGGACTAAATTTCCCACAGTGTAAACTGTGGACAGAGACAGGAAGGTTTAAAAATGGAGAAAACATTACCTTTCATCCAAACTGCCATAAAAGTATAATGAAAATTTTAAGTAATTTAAACTTTCTGCTGTACAGGAAAAGACAAATGTTTTTCGTAGTAGGGCCGTCCCCGTGACAGACTGCTTTGCAGATGTCAGAGTCCAAACATAATTTTTAGGAAACACCAATATAAGAGGCAATAAGCATAGAAATAGATTGGTGTTAAAAGACCAGAGCTAGCAACGGTTTGATGCCTTTTTAAAGCATACCTGCTAGGCTTCCTTTCAATACGAACATTAATGAATATCAGAAAACCAGTGACGAAGAGTGTGTTTCACAGAATTGAGGATGACGTTAATTTATAAGCCTACTGAGAGAGCAAACCTCAAACTTTCAGTCAATAGCAAGACTTGTACTTTGATCTTGAAAGCCTATATTTACCTACTCTACCTCTGTTTAAACACTGCTTGTCTTTCTTTTGAAGTGACTTTCTATGATTTGATGTATGCATCTGAAATATTTTCAAGAATTTTTTTGCCTGAAATAAAATGGATGAATTAACATGCATGTCTGAAACTGGGCACCTCTGAATTTATTATCATAAATGGAAGAAAACAAGATGCAAATTGTAAGAACAAATTACAGTATATACTATTAAATTCAAATTCAAATATTCTATTACTATTCAAATTATGTATTATATTCTTCACCAGAACAAATTTTGCTCTCAAACATGATTTAAATATATATGTTCTCAGTCAAATGCACCAGAGCACACAGCTGTCATGTGATCCCATGTCTATTTTAAAAGTTAAAGGAATTAAACCTTTAAGCAAAAGTTGTGTGTGAAAGAAAAAGGTGGCTTTAAATAGTATGTCTCTTTATGCATAATACAAAAAAACAACAGATTTTGTAGCCTCATTTAAAAATAATCAGCAGGCAGTACTGATTATTTTAGATTCAGTTTTTAACTTTTGCTATTAAAATACATTTTGTTTACTTTTGGTAATTGTGGCTTTTAGTTATCATTAACTCATTTATTTCTTTGAAAATTACTGGCATTCCACTTAGGGTTAACTCTAAATGTCTTAGCACCTTGTCCTTCAGGGATAGGCTCTGGATCACCATAACCCTGACAACAGTGACTTGGACTAGCAATTAATGATAGGGAGTGTGTGAGCAAGTGATTTATTTGTTTGTGTGATAATATACTTAAACTCAGCAATTTTCATTAATGTATTGCAAAAGATCAAACAGCTTTCAAAGCTGATTATACATATTTTTGACAGATTCCTTCATGCTGAGATACAAATTGGCCCCTATTTGACCTGTAGCCAGAGACCCTTGTATAAGACTGGGCAGGTTTGTTGAAGCCCATAATCCTAAAATGTACGAACCTTGCTGACGAAATAAAGTCAATTTACCAGCAGCATTTCATTCAATTTCTTTCATTCATTTTCAGTGGATAAAAAATTCTTACTAAGTCATATTCAGACTAATGTGTACTGCGTGTAGCAGCTCAACAATACAATTTACAATGCAATACAGCAGAAGCATATCACTGTACTGTATCTGAGGAAAGGAGCCCAGAATAACTTCTAAAAGGTCCATCAGAAGGTTCCATGTTTAAAGAGCAGGCTGTAAGGCCACCAGAATCAGTGGCAATGTCCTAGCTGAGAGAGTCGCTACCTCTTCCATTAATTCCCCACCCTTGAGATACAAAAAAAATCACACCTGTATGACTGAAATTATATATATAGCTCAACAAGCAAATAATAACAAGAGCTGCTAATTAACTTGTAGCTATCTAATAAAGCACTTATAGTGGTGTTACTTGCCAAAAGACAACACACAAATCATTAAGAATCTCAGGCTTTTATCCCATTAATGTGTTTCATCTCAATTTCATGCAACGTTTTAGCACAGATTGGGAAGGTTAATTTTAAGACAATCCATGATGCAGTCATTAGAGCAGAGGTGATCTGTTCCCGACAGAATAAATAACCTGTTTGCACTGCATTTTTTTTCAAACATGCATCTGAAACAGCTTTTTTTTATTTGAAAAAAGAAAAAGAGCCTGATGACCACAGAGACTCGTGTATGTGATGACTGTGTGCTTTCACTGTAACTGCTTACAGCCTTCAGCCAGACAGCAGAAACACCAAGCCAGGTGTAAGAGCAGGAGCAGTCAACCCATGTGGTCAGGCCCCCACCCCCACCGAAACCATAACTCCCATCCTGACCCCATTCCCCATCTAACCACATCGCTCCAGTCAGGCCTCATGCACCGTAATAGCATAATTTGCGGTTCTCGGATATGTGGCGGGGACACTGACACCAGGATAAGGTTCCAGTTTAATTAAGTCATAATGACATTAACCGTGACAATATGTCATGAGGCACCCCCCTGTGTGAGCATAGACCACTGCCCTGCTCTGGGCCCTTCTCATGCCTTTCTGTTCTTTAAGTTTTTTTTTTTTTTTCTTTTTTTTCAACTTGTGGTTGCAGAGCTTCAGTGCTCAGCTACCTCCACCTCTGCAAATGTCTTTTCCAAAGCGCGTCCCCGACGCATGACATATTAACAGAGATTCATGAAATGGCGGGGAGCGTAATGAACGGCGGCGGAGGGCACGATGGGAAGGGCGTCTTTTCCGACTCGGTGAGCTCACCCGTTTAACAGCGCCAGGTTGATGGCTTTTATGGTCTCCCGCTCTGATTTAGCCTTTTTAGAGGAAAAAACCAAAGACCAAGAAGAAAAGAATAAGAACGAAAAAAATAACATGCATTAGCAGGGAGCTCAGGCTTTTGTGTGGAGATGTGATAATGAGAAGAGGATATATTGGAGTAGTTACGGCCCTAAAATATCATTGATCAGAACCAGGCAATGACTCTCTGCCCAGCAGCAAAATTAGGCCTTATCTTACAACATTCTCGCTCTTTAAGAACTTCTTGGTTCTTTTCCACTCTTCGATTGTGTGCCCCACGCATGCAACTTTCAGGGCAAAAGAAATGGCTCACAGAGAGAAAGCAGCAACGTCAGAGCCCTAAATGAATAACAAAAAAAAAGAAAAAAAAACTTGAAAATGTCATGCATGATTGAACCCAGTAAACAAACTTAACAGAACATTGCTGCAGCATTTTTATAAGGCCTTCTTGAAATTTTTATGTATTCCAATATTTCTATGCAGAAAAATTGGCAGGAAAGCCATTTCTGCAGGCTGTTCCTCTTTTGTCAATGGAAGCTATCTTATTGATTTGTGTTGCTACAAGGGTGTCTAAACATTTATTTTGCGATTTCTCTTATTGGGCATGAGATGCCAGTTACATATTGTGATACGGCAGGGAATGTCTGTTCCAGGACTGACCAGGAGTGAGATGGACTAATAGTGTTATTCATTATTTTTTATCTCATGACAGCAAAATATTAGTCAGTTAGCTACAGCATAAAACAGCTTAAAGCAACAAAACCATAAAACCAACACAAAAAAATAAAAGTACAACTGAAAAATGACAATTCTTTCACAGAATAACCACCAAACACCTTCACAATTGAAAGTTATAGTTTTTTATTTATTTATTTATTGCTCTATTTGGGGAGGATGGTGGCACGGTGGGTTCAGCCAGTGCCCACTGTATGGCCTTGCAGCGGACTAGTGCCCCATCCTGGGTGTGTCCCCTCCCCACCTCATCCTTCGCCCTGTGTTGCCAGGTAAGGCTCTGGTTCGGCGCAACCCTGCTCGGGACAAGCCGTTGTTGACGAAGGATGGATGGATATTGCTCTATGGCATCTATGGGTGTTTTACTTGAAAGCAGCTGTTTCTGCTCGATAACATTCATGTTCCGAGCCTCGTTCAATCGGCACTATAGATTAGAGTTAATGGCAATTTTTAAACTATGTGTAGTTATAACTTATATTTTGATTTTGTTTCACCTATTTCCTTTCTATGGACTCAAAACCATAACACTGCTTTTATTTAAGAACATTAAAACAATGTTTTTCGTTAAGAATGATCGATAAGTAGATGCATATGCTTTTGCACCAAATCCTGTTGTTGTAATCGTGTGTGACGCTCTCATGAAGTCAGCATGTGTTTAACTTCACACTGCTAATCACAGGATGATAGGTTGAGGGAACTTGCTCCTTGATGGTGACGGCTGCAGGCAGAATTTTGGCCTGTATTGTTTGTTGGTCATAGTGCAGCACTGGACTGAGTAGAATCTTTTCCCTAAAAGCATTGTGGCATTACAATGACCTTGGGTCAATAGAAAATCAATGAACTGATAGAAACTCCATAGTGTTTTTGGCAAATGGGGTCAAATGGTTACCATAACAGTTTTGAAAATGAAGGATTATGTACAGTAAAATATGACGGTTTGGGTGCGTCAGACACTTCCTGAATGAATTCAATGATGGGCAGGGCCATCTTCGGATGAATGAAATGAAATAATTTCATGAAACATTAAAATGAACAAAATATGCACATTTAAGAAACCCATATAGATACATGTTAAGTACTTTTTATTTTTGTTTAATGTGCATGTGTGCCTTTTTGCTTTGAAAGAAAAATTCTGCATTGATGTCCTGCAATAATCCACTGTATATTCAGTAAAACATTACCACCCATGGAAGAAGTGGCAATTAAATCGACTGGAAACCCTAACTCAAATATGGCGATATGTTCAGCACTACTGATGGATTAACCCATCGAGTTGCCTGTTCTTGACGGACACACCGCTTGACATGCCGGAGGAACGGAGATACTTTTAACCCGTGCAGTCTACTGGGGTCTGTTCAGGAATCGGTGTACATATATCTGCTTTTTCCTTTAGCCAGCCTGGGAAAAGTTCTGCAAAGATCCTCCAGGAATTTTCACCGATGGCCGGAAAAACCACCGTCATGCGTTGCACTCTCTCAAACCCGCCTTCCTTCCCTGTAGTTCTCAGTTTTTTCCTTTCTTTTCACGCGATTCCGAGGGAGCCGAAAACCCAGCAGAGTGGATCGAGGGCCGCGCCAGCTGCCGCGAGGGCGAACATGCTGCTCGTGTCTGTGACCACTGTATGCAAAGCTCGGCATTAGTCACAGGCCGGCCGCCCCTGACAGACTCGCTGGTGTGAGGGAGATTAATGCAGGCCGGGTGCCACTTTATTATTGTCAGTCTGTTCCTTCACACTCTGCCTCCGACTTTCAATTCTGCTCTGGGATTAATTGTCTGCGCCCTCCTTCCGGGATGACTGATGTGAAGGGAGGCAAATAACGTGGGCACCTGCCTCTGGCCTTGACAACCCAGAGCCTAGCCTGAGGCCAGGCAAGGAAATATGGTGGGAGGTCACTTTCTAGGGTGGTGTATGTGACGAAGGAAAAAACATCGCATGCTTTCAGGTATTACTGAGCTGATACCTTTGACTGCGTACTCATACATCGAGCAAATGAATCATGCAATTTTAAATACCAGTACTTCTCTCCTTAATACATTTCTTGCATTCTTACTTCGTCCCCTATATATATGTGTACATGCTGTGTGTGTATACTGTATATAGGAATCATTTAAACACTGGAAGCAGGAACAGCTGCACAAAAAAACATCCAAAGTGTTTTGAAAGCACATTACAGACTCGGTCAATGAGATATGGAGAAACATAGTTTGTTTTGTTCTCTGTATTTATTGTGGTGCACAACTTGATTACTTTCATTTTTCTCAGTTTGTATCGACTTCAGGGCTAATTTACTCAAGCCCAAAAGCAATACATTAATGAATACAACAACTTTTAAGCTGGATATACTGAAACCCATAGGGAGAATGAAATCCAGATGTAAGGATGGGCCGTCATTAGTAATCCCAGCCCCAGGAGTCCCTTCACAAAGAAGTCTCCCAATAAGAGAGGGGCTTTATGACCAACCCAAAAGCAGCACGACTGCCCCTCTTAGAAGCCGAAACAAAGAAAGCAGGAGAAACATCCTTCAAACCTGACATTAGGTATTCAGATGTTACCGAGGCAAATCGGTATCAATTAAAATGATCCATCTTTCCAAACTAGCAGCTGCTCAATAAGTTTCCTGTGCTTTCGAGAGACAGGAGAGAAGGTCCACTTTTAGCTGTCCTTCAGCGATGACATCATCGAGTGCCCCCCCCCCCGCCCCACACACACACACCCCCTCCTCCTGTCCTTGCGGCATGGCGGTCCTCCGGGGCTCCACGTCAGGCGGATCTGCTGTGTTGTTTCTTTGTTATAAATAACAACAGGCCACCTGGACAAGGCGCGGTACCTGGGCGGCAGAGGTTTAATGATCCCGCAGGCTACCCGCACGGCCCTCCTCTGATCCCAGATAATGGGACTGATGGGAACCGGAGAGGAGTGACGGATGACATTGACGGATGACTCCAGACAAACATGTGCTGACAACCGGCGAATACGGGGCAGCGTTGCAGAAAGGTCAACACTGAAAAAGCGCTTGCCTGACTTTCAAAGTTTCGGCCGACCCCCACAATTAGGGTTGTGGCTGTTTGTGTGAGAATGTGTTTGTGCGCGTGTTACTATGCGAGTGTGTTATTAAACTTCCTGCACTGCTTTTTCTTATTCTTCCAGCACCAGCTTCAACACTGGGTTACAGCAGCATAAACACAAAAACTGCAACATACTATGAGTATGTCCACATATTTAGCACAAGGACAAAAAAACTGCAGTATTTCAGAAGCGTGATCAAGTACTACTCGACCAAACAAATAGGTCCCCAGAACTCATCTGAGTTATCACACATGAAAATGTATGATGACTTAAACCGCTCCCATTTTAATGGATACGTTAACACATATTGGACACATTTTATCATATAGTTTAAATATTGCAATACCCATATACTTTCGTTATCGGTTTAAGACAAAGTAATTGTTTTGCATCTACATGATATTAGTTTAGTAACATTTACAGGGGTAGCAGGTAGCATTGGTGGTTAAAACTGCAACTTTTGGACCTGCTGGACTCATGTTGAAATCCCATCTCCTGCAGTAGTACACTTGATCAAGGTACTTACCCTGGAATGATACAGTAAAAGTTACTCAGCTGTTAAATGGCAAAATTGATACAAACCCCTTGAGGGGAAAATGTTAGTAAAATTAATAAATGTAAACATCTGAGGGATTTTCAGATATTACCCCCCTCCCAAAAAAAAAAAAAAAATTCCTGATAGGTCTCAACTGTTCTGTGCAAATGAAATAACTTTGAAACTTTTTTCCTTTTTATTGTTTAAGAGGATCATCAGTGAAGACATGTTCATCTAGAAGTGAATGTAAATTAGCACTGTGGGCACTTTACATCTTTGTGCTTCCCTTTTCAGAAGACTCCAGGCATCCCTGGATGATGCTCATAGTTGCGCCGCCTGGTACAGGCTGCTGTTTTTAATCCGAAACAAACGATTCCAGAGAAAGGAGGTGAGAGGTGGGGGAGGGGGGTCGGAGGGCTGTGAAAAAGAGAGCATTGTCACCTTGGCCAAGCATCAGGGGTATAGAAAAAGGAGAAAAGGTCTGTGGCCAAATTCATCTCCCCCCACCACAATCAATCTCTTGCCGAAACAAATACGCAATAACTAGGCAAGAAGGGGCAAGATTTATGGGGTTGCAGCATCGCCACTGACCACTATCCACAAAGCTCAGTTCTCCCTCTTTTGCACATCTAAAGTCATCTCTGAGTGCTGATGACTGTTTTATATTAACTTTACCTGTGTTTAACAACTTCAGGAGTTTATCTTAAATTTACAAGTTTGCACACTAACCAAAGAGTAAGCCTCACAAACCACGTGGGCAAGTTTTTCAGCACTATTAGTTTCATCTGTTGTTTTCTATTTCTTGAGAAAATACTAAAAGTTTTAAACTGATTATTTATTTAATCATCATTATTTGCTTTTAATCAAGAATTTTTTTATAAATGATAATAATGGTAATATTCTTTGACAGGTAATGGTAATGCCTCTGGGATTTGCCTAACGGATACACTAGTTTTAATTTTAAAAAGAAAAGAAAAAAAAACACTTTTCATTTAAAACAAAAATGACAGTGTATTAAGGGTTAAGATGAAAAGGTAATTTATGCAGATGACAACTGCCTCCCTAGCTAAATCTAGAAATATAGCATTTTTCTGATTTTCATGGTGATACTGTCTGGGAAAAAAAAAAAATGAATTCAGTTGAAATAAATAAGCTTATTGTCTTCAGTTTATGTCATTTGTCCGTTATTATCAGAATAATGCTTTGAATTCTCTAGACCAGTTTTCATGTTCAATTACAAATGTCCCGTCAAATTTATGCTCAAAGGAATCCTGCACTTTTTGCCGTAATACAAATAGAAATTAAGTTACCCTGTGTGATAAAAGTTTTGGCAAAGTAAACATGTGTGGTATATGTTTGTGTGTGTTTATGTGTTTATGATTGTAAAGATCACAACGAAGCAATAGAATGGATAGGGGTACTGTTTCATGAGAGTAATATATCAAGCCATATTTGTTTAATGAGTTTAACAGTGAAAAGATGTATAGAACATGTCAGGCCCCTGGTAGCAGCACGTTGTGGGAAACAGATAACATCAGTGAATGTGACCACTCACTCTGTCTCCACACACTGCTTCTTTATCTATGGCTTCTTCTCTGGATTATAAATGAGAGGGCATAGGGGAACATAGAGCACAAAATAATGGGAAAAAAAATACCCCGCAACTGCCAAAAAAAGAATAACTATGACATTATGTGAGACATAAACAGATTTTAAGTACAAATACCCTGGGCGCGGTTGCATTTTCAGAATGCAGAGCAAATTCTTAGTTTTATAAAAAAAATAGATCATTACTTCAAAGATAAGCCAACAGAGCAAGTAAAAGAAAAAGTATTGATTATAATCAATTTTTGAACAGTATTTTGTTATAATAAATGCATTTTATTTATGTTACAATTTGAAGAGTTATTTTAGCCAGTCATAAGCACTTTAAAAATGTCTGAATATTTGTCATATTTCATGTCATGTTTATGCAAAATAACTTTTTGCCCTTTCTCACCTTGAAAATTTCGTTTGTACTCCTTAGAAAGGAAAGATTAAATTGTATTGACATGTGACTATGTCTATATATATGCACTGAAGACTGGCATAACACATTATACTTGAAACTTAAAAATACATTGCAGACTTCAAACATATAGCACCATAAATAAGTGTGGCTTTGAACACATTAGGAACATTGCTTTATGCAAGTCTTTTTTTTTCACTTTTTATGTATTATAGTCTAAGACTTCCGAAATGACAGAGAAAACCTTGAGAAATGTTTGGAATATAAGCAGTTTCCTGCAATGAGGGTGCCCAGCTGGTGAATCACACCCTTTTTGGGATTTTACCCTTAAACTTGTTCAAGCCCTGACAGCACATTAACAAACAGAAGTGCAAAAGCCCATTTTGGTAAATAGAAAGAGCAGCTTGGGTGCAACTACATGAACGCAGTGCCCATCACATTGTCTGTCTACATGAAAGCTAAAAGCTTATTCAGGTATAATTTCCAGCCAATGTGTCTAACTGAGAGAATGAGCATTCAAATGCTCTTTCTCCTACAACGTACAGCTTCAATGTGATTTGAATTCTGTCATGTATGGGGACAGTAGTGGGACTGAAGTGCATTTCAAATGTCCCTATATGCAGCGTACGGCTTCCAGCAGGAAAGTGTTGATTTATTTTGCGAAAGTTGGTCAGGCAGAAAAATTAAAGGTAGTTCTTAATTCTGTCAAAACCACAACAGAGTTTTACTCAGTTTTAAGTTGCAACAGCACAAACTATAACTTTTTCTTTATGCATTTTAGTTCTATTTTGATTGATATATTGGTCTTTTCATTTTCACTCTGGGAACTTGCACTCACACTGGAATTCCCAGGAGGGGTGGGTGGTGGTCTCCAGAGGTTTTCTTTTTCATCCTCTTTTTCTTGTTTGCGAGTTTTTTTTTTTTTTTTTTTGCGTTTCCTCAGTTACCCTCTGCACTTGTATGCCTATAGTTTCTTGCATCGTCACTGCTTTTATTTTCTTTACTTTTTTATTGACAAGGGGTGCAGTGGCAGGGTGGAGTCAGTGGGTCGGACCAGGTCCTGCTCTCTGGTGGGTCTGGGGTTTGAGTCCTGCTTGGGGTGTCTTGCGAGAGACTGGTGTCCTGTCCAGGGTGTGTCCCCTCCCCCCTCCAGCCTTACGCCCTGTGTTGCCGGGTAGGCTCCGGTTCCCCATGACCCCCGAACGGGGCAAGCGGTTCAGACAGTGTGTGTGTGTGTGTGTGTGTACTTTTTTATTTCTGTTTCTATCATTTTATTCAGTACTTTGCATCACACTACTGAGAAGAGCACACTACAAAAGTAAACCAAATTGGAGCTGAAGCTGAAATTGAAATTGAACTGTTTTCAAGTACCCCATCATCACAATAGCCAGAGACAGAAGTCGTGGAAGTTGCTGCAAGACTTTCTAGAAACCTCACTGGCCAAATTAGCATAGTGAAATGGTTCCACAACTAAAAAATTAGGCTGACCTGGTATCTCCTCAACACAAACACAATGTCAAGCGCACCAGGGGGGACCTAAAAACAACACAAAGAAACCATTTACATTAATAAGTCCTTATAGAATGCAAGTGAATGTCTAAAGAATTAATGAGTGCATATATATAATTTGTCTTAGTCTAAGCTTCACTTTAATGTCTGACTGCATTTGCCCTTGAGTGAAAGCTTCAACTGAATGTAAAACCACCACAGTGGCTGCAGTTTTTATTTACTCTTGGAAGGAGTGGATTTGTGGAGGGGGGGGGTGGGGGGTGTTACACCAGTCTGGAGAGCACTGATCCTGCTGGATATTACAAGCCAGGGCTAAGCCTAGTAATGGCACCCTAGGGACACTCCAGGGCTTGCTGCTGCTTTTCTCCCTTAAATTGCATCCCATAATATCGGTTTCCCTCCTCCAAACTAGGCTCTTAACACAAAGCAAAAAAAGCACTGATGCTCAATCAGGCTGCTCACGGGCTCCCATGCTCTACTCCGGCTGTCTTCGTGTATGATTGTAGTGACCTGAGCTCCTATAACGTGATCTGCAACATACTAGAGCCTGGCAAACCATGACACGAGGATTCAAAAGCTTGGCTTGTTGATTTTCACTTGCCCAATTTTTCGTTTAATTATCCCTTTCACATGATTTCACTTAACTTGCTGAAGATCAAAATGACCAAGAGGGATGCTTCCCTGCAGAGTGTGGCCTCACGTGTGGCTTCTCAAAGGATTAACTTTAACCCAGCAGTTCCCAGATTATTTTGGGGGCAACCCTGAATGTAGTCTTGCCCTGGCTGGCTGACCTTAAATGCTGATACATGTAGTGTTCATGACCGCTCATTTTTGACTCAGTTCGTTTATTCATATACAGTAGCAGTTCTACTGAGTTAATTATCAACACAGAAAGATTATTTTATTATTATGAATGATTACTGTATTATTTGACTGTACACACAGTATCATTTATCAAAAACCACACGAAGATAAAGACAAGATCCCGGAAATACCATGTAATAGCTAGATGTCAGCCCGCAGTGAACAAGTGAAAGCATAACTGAGATTGTGAACTGTCCTCACAAACAAAAATGACATTTGTTATCTACGAAAAGTTGATTATCCAGAGTGATCCTGATCATTTGACACGAGAATGCAAACTCCAGTGATAACACATATCGGTAACAGTTACGAATGTGTAAAAACTGAACATTTTAAATTTAGACAAGAACTTTCAAGAACCAAAAACAGTAAACTCAGTAATCAAGGTCAAAAGGTTAAAACTACAGGGCCACCTATAATATTGTATTCTGATGCAAGCGCTGCTTAATAGGCTCTATGATGGTCTGCTCGAGTGTCTGACCTGAACAGGCTCAAAGTTGTTGTACTAAACCTGTATGGATGCTATTTTATCCACAACTGTTCTACTTTAATAGCTACTTCAATAATCCTTCAAATGGTGACAGTGTAGTAATCCCCCTATAACATTAATATTTCTCTTTTCGAGACAGTCCCACGACCCGCAGGAACATCCTCGCAACCCTCATTTGAGCTGCGACACTGGGTTTGGTAAGCACTGCTCTAATCCTTCTGTCCATCACTGGCGTCTTGAAGGGCCTCTTTATCTCGCAGCTCCACTTTCTCCCCCATCGTGATTTTGAGCGGCTCCTGTCCTCACGTTGATTTGTGATGAACAACGTGACCTTTTCCCCACGTCATGAGTCGGGCTCCATCATGTCAGGCCGCAGCACGGTGTCACAATAACGTCTAGCGCTCCACTTGACTCGGTTAATGTTCCTCAGAGTGCATGATCTGAAGTGAAACCCAATCCAGTGTGAGGCCACGGGGGAGGGGGGATGAGAGGCTGATGAGCATCATGGGCCCAGGCCAGTGCAGCGGCCTCCTACACGAGCTGCGATGTGACCCACCAAGACGTACCACACACTGTTTTCGTGTTCCGGGAGAGGCGTGGAAGAGAGAAAAACGGTGTCCGTTCCCTGCCGGGATGGCAGACAGCTGCCAAGAAAAATGCCAAGGAGACACGCCTCCCTCCCCCAACTCACCGACACACGGGGCAAGGGCAGTGGCGGGCCCAGTCGGCTTGCATTAGGGCCACCGCTCTGGATGCCCCGCTGGACAGCAGAGAGGACAGGCCCTCGTGCTTGGAGATGGCAGACCGACCACTGCCATGCTGACGGATTTATGGACGCGTTGACACAATGTCACATGAAGAGCAGTGACCTACTAAGACAAAGTGGAATTTAGATGGAGTGACCTTGGTGAAAATCCTGCAGCTGCACTTTGAACAGGAGGGATCCTTATGGCTACAAAATATAGAGTTCATATATATAGTTATATATTTACTGCACTATTATGACAGAGTGGACTATTTTACTTTAAAATTTAAAATAATTAGACTATGATTAGCTCAATTACAACAGCTTTTTGAGAAGCATTTTAAGTGAAGCAAAGCTTTGAAACTGAAATCTAATCTTGGAAACCTAGCAATAGGTTGCCTTCTTTTCACAAAAAGACAGAAGTTCTGGAAATTACCATATCTGGGATTAATGGAAAGGCATGATCATTCTGTGATTATAACTAATGCATCGGAGTAACTGTTTCCGATTGTAAAAGTGCAGTGATACAAAATAAAGACATGCAGGCTCTCCAGAAACCAACCATGAATTCTTGTAAGAAGAATGTCACAACAAAGTTAAATAATATGTCACAACATACAAATAAAATAAATGTGTGGTAAAGTCAGTAAATTCAGAGACTGGCCATCATGCGATGTTGCTGTGCTTACGAAAGAGCTGTTACACTGTTACCTGTAACATTCTTGCACCAAAGGCTTTCAACCCCAGTAGCATCACACAGCAGGCAGTCTTAGAACTTATTGAACAGGACCACATACAGTGTGGTTTCCCCCAATTCACAGTCTAAAAAAAATCTATAAACATCCCTTTGAAGTTTTTCAATCCATAAAAAAATTAGCCTTGGATGTCTTGAACATATTAACTCACAGTTCACAGGAAGATCTGAAAAGTAGGATGAGCATTTATTACAGAAAAAAATTTAACTCTGAGTTGTTTAAAAATTTAAATTTTATTTGATATGACAATTATATACATCACGGAGTAAACAAGGTTTTTGCAATAGTTCTAGGAAATGTTTTGTTCTCATGCATCTCTAGACAGCCTTACAGACTGTCTGTGTGATTATTGTTTGGTGATCTGATGGGTGAAAGAAGCTGGCCAACTGCTGGAAACAGTGCCCTGGAAGGCATCCCAACCCCTAACTGGGAGAAAGAAAATGCTGCATCATCAGGTGTAGATTCTGGCTCGGTATGGTAATGTCATCCTGCATGAAATCTGGATTTTGATGGAATAAGTGAACTTAGGTCCCATAGCTGTGGGCCCCAAACCCCAACATAACCCAAAGATAGCATTCTGACACACCACTTCTGAACTGAATGTTAAGCCAATCACCAAATATGGATACAGCCATTTGTTGAGAAGATGCTCAGACAAAGTTAGCTGGATAATATCAGACTGGGTTAATATGTATTTCTTGTGCTCCCAAAACCACGATCATGACTCAAATAAGGGTGTGACGGTGTTTCTCGGCATCACGCGACGATCTTAAAAAGGAATATTACAGTTTTATAAGAATATTACTTCAATGACACAGTGTGAAGGATTATTGAAATCAGAATTAAAGTAGAACAGTTGCAGATAAAACAGCCTCCATATACACTTAAGATAAAAATATTAGATTAATTTCACATCCAATACTTGTGTGTCAAGCAGACCAGCAAGGACTCTGTTGTTAAGTAGCACTCTTATGCAATATTATAAATGGTGATGTAATTTTCACAATGATCTTAATTATTGAGTGCACTTTTTATTCATTACACATTTTCAATTATGTTAAAAATGTTTGAATTTTTCTACATTCATAATAGTTCCAATTGAATTTTATCATTAGAATTTATCATACCCATTATTCTCAACATTACTTTTGTCTTTGGAGTCATTAAAGATTGTTTTAGAGATTCAATTTTACATTTACATACAAAATTCAATTTTCACATGTCAGTAGTTCACAGTCGCACAGTCCTGCTTTCACGTGTTTACTGAAAGCTGGAATCTCGTTTCTACGAAGTGCTGTCTGTATCTTATTTGTTTTTACCTATGTGTGGTTTTAGATTAGTGTTACTGAGTGTGGAGTCGAATAAAGTATTAATTAATAGTAATACAATAATTATTGTTAATACTTAATTTAATAAAACTACAACCATCCCTTGACAACCAAGGTTATTTTATTGTGTGAAATTACTCTTGGGCAAATATCCCTTATTAGGGGGTTGCTTTACCATTTTTTATGGAAAAGTAAGTGTCCCAGGCAGAAAAAGAAATGTTTAACAAAATTAAAAATTAACCAAAATGAAATTTATTTTCATGTGTGACAGTGGTAACCTCTGTATGTTTTAAAATATTTGAAACTGAAATTTTTTATATATATAATAGAAAAATTATTGCATTCTTTCACTTATCCAGACTATTAAAACTGGTACCATGAATTGTGCAGCACAGTAAATCATTTCTGGACGGTATGTGTTACCTTCAGTCTCCAACTCATAGACCTCGAGAGAAGTATTTTTTTTACAGTATTCTAAGGTATCATGTTAAAATAGCTTTTCATATTATTTGAATTACAATGTTAAAAGGAAAAAAATGTACTCATGAGTCAAAACTTTAAAAAAATGTAAAATATTTTTGTAAGCTGTTGCATTAGTTTTTTGCTATACTGAAGCTCATTATACAAGGGAAAGGTGTATATGAATAAATCGAAACGATTGGTCATAAATGCAGCATATACCAACATTTAAGTTTGTCAGGCCAGGGTATGACTGAACTCAAGGTTGCCACCAAAAAAGTTTGGGAATCACTGCACTTCTTGAAACACCAACATGGCAAAACTGTGTCCTTAAAGCAGTCATGGATTATTGGCGGTTATGGACAGGAGAGAAGCTGCAGCATCCAACACGGTAAGGCTCCCTTGCGACTGGTAGACGGGCGGCCAGCAAGTCCAGGCCCCGCCCCCCTTGAGTCCCCCAGCAGTCGCACCTGAGCGCGGTCTCATTAGCCCCCGGTCACACGCAGGTGCAGCCAATTAAGTGCAGACATTTAATGCCGCCCGTCGCCTGCAGGGAGACAAAATCAGACAGGTGCTTGTTTTGCTACGCTGTGTGTAGGACCTGAGAAGGTGTTTTTTTGTTTGCTCCTGAAAGCTTTTCTTCTCCTTTTGTTCTTTGGAGATGGTTCATTAAAGCTGCTGAATGGCCCTTCAGTGTCGCACTGGTGGCTGTTCGCAGAGTCACACGCGGCAGGACACTGAGGACCCATGGTGACCTCTGTGCAGGTGCAAAGAGGTCACCATGGGTCCTCAGTGTCCTGCCCATCTGACCATTCCCACAGCTTTGTCCCAAAGCACTCGGCAAGCACACACCACCAATTACACCTGTTACACTGTTTCCACGTTACTGAAGACACATTGATTTAAGATGGAATGCCGTCTATAGCAAAACTGGCATTAAGGAATCTTGCCAGATGCAAAAAATGAATTGCTTTTTAATCCTTTAATGACGTCAAAAAATATGAACTTGTACATGTATTCACTTAACTGACGCTTTTCTCCAAAGTGACTTACAATGAACACCATGTAGTGTTATGAGCCCACACACCTTATTCACCAGGGTGACTTACACTGCTAGACACATTACTTACACTGGGTCACTCATCCATACACCAGTGGAACACACTCTCTCTGTGTCACTCACACACACTATGGGGGAACCTGAAAAGCATGTCCTTGGACTGTGGGAGGAAACCAGAGCACCCAGAAGGAAACCCAGACATTGCAAGAACATGCAAACTCCATAAAGACTGAGTGGGGATTGAACCCACATCCTCTTGCACCACCCAGGCATTGTGAGACAGCAGTGCTACTCACAGTGCCACCATGCTGCCAATACATGCACATAATGGAGATTTTAAACATGCTGTCCTGAAATCTTTAACTCAATCTATAATTTACAAAAATCTTCAATTTAGGATGTGCAGTAATAAATTAAATGTCCTTATGGCTGTATTATTTTTGTATTCAGTATTGCCCATTATAATGAGACAAGGTTGTAATGTTTGTATATACTGCAGTAGTCAGCTAGTTGAATAAGACAGCTGCAGTTTACATTGTTTGTCCTTCTCATGTACTACACTCTGGCAAAAGCTACGATTATTCATTTTTGGAGGAGGAAACCATGGTTTGTGTTTTACTGAAAATCACACACAAAAGAAAAAAGTAATATTCCATTCCCATCTACCAATAGCCTGCCAAAACATATACAAATATACTGCTATTCAATAGAAAAATACACAGTATTTTTAATAATATAATAATAAAATTTTTAATAATAGAGAAATTATATATATGAAATGTATGCTTCTATGTTACATTTTTTTCTTGAAGTTTTAATGTTACAAATGTAAAATGGGTAAATTAATGTAAGTAGCTTAATGTTGTAAGCTGCTTCAGAAAAACATGCGCTACATGAATGAGTATCACACACTCACACTATGAGCAATTTAGAGTCACCAGTCCTCCCAAAATCTGTCTCTATGGCCTGTGGGAGGAAGCCAGAGCACCCAGAGGAAACCCATGTGAAACTGGGGAGAGAACACGCAACCTCCACACAACCGCACAGGAACCAACCCTATGTCCTGCGTCTCAGCTCAGGTGCTGTGAGGCACCAGCACTACCCACTTTTCAACCCGCTGGTAAGCCTTGGTGATTCACATACACTTCCTTCTATTCCTACAGCCACCGTCATTGTTATTTTCAGTGGAAAGTGTGGCTTTACGTTGCACGAGAAGTCCTCACGCACACACAATGAGTCTGAACACACCTTGTTCTCGGTGCGGCTGAAGTAAGAGTCGCGGAAAACAGCCAGAACCCCCTTCCCCTACAAATCAAGCTGAATATACCCTGTTTTCCCTGTAATTTTTATTTCCGTTTGACTGGCCAGTTACCTGGCGGTAATAGCATGTTGGGGAAAGGCCGACAGGGGTGTTTTCCCACTGCGTGATTGATAGACACAGCCTGCATTTTTCATTTATATACCACCCCCCCCCCCCCCCCCCCCCCATTCCAGATCAGTTAAGTTTATGAAAAATGAAACAAAACCACAAGAAAAATGCCCACAGATTACAGGGAGGCAAACTCATAGATCTAAGTTCAGCACACATCCAGGCACAGATTGTCCGCGAACATTAAGTTATCTAAATGAAAATCAATACTATATGTGCCAGCGTTTGCTGCAGAGGACAAGTGCCCCGAGACGAGGAGCTAATAACGCTCCGGCTCCCGTTGGCCCAGCAACCACACCACCGCCGCCACACGGCCCTTAATTGGCTCAAGGCTGATCAGACAGACTTAAAAGTCTAACGAGGGAGCGTTTTTTTTTTATTTTTTCCTCTCTCCATGCAGTCATGAGCTCCTTAAATAGACCGTAGATACAGTACAATAGAAACAGCCGCCCCCATCCCCAAAGCGAGAGCAGAAGTCACCTGGCCGCCATGCGCCTGTGACTTCTGACCTGGCAACAGCATTTGAACGCATTCACCATTAAGACCGCATCACCGGACACCTATAATCACGGTCGCGAAGGATATAGGTGTCCTCTGTCGCCTGTGTGACACGGTTAGTCATATTTCGTTGCAGAAACTGGTGGAAGAGAAATAAATTTGAAAAGAAAACTTTGAGATTGCATTCGAACGACATGATTTTTTTTTTTTTTTGTTTTTTCTTTACTCAAATTGGACTGACACTATATCTTGATTTGATTTTATTTTATTTTTTTAAATTTAATAATATCTTACACTAGTGAAGTTCTTGCTTGGCTTTAATGGCGTACAAGATAATTGAAAACGACAACTTTCTGTGCGGTCTTCATCTGGATGGTCTTCGTAAAAAAAAAAAAAAAAAAAAAATTAAAAGTCCAGCTTTCGGGGTGAATGAAGTCATCTGCGTGGGAAATGACTATTATCCAGTGGCATTATGATGGTCTGAACGATTTTTGCTGATGTCAACGTTTGGACAACAGTCCTTTAACAGGATTAATAACAAGGTAATCTAGATTTGCTGCTTCCTTGCGTCCTGATTATACTCGAAAAGTCAGTCATCGGGAAGCGCATAATATATTCAGCCGCTCTTCTCTCAATTATGTGAAGTACATTAACTCTCCGGTCCTCACACGTCTCCCCCCCCCCCCCCCCCCTTTCTCCCTCCGGCACACGCAGACACACGCATATACTGTACATCGCCTCACGCACGAATGGAAGCGAAATGTGCACGGACAAAAAGTTACATTTCGCACAGTAAAGAAGGACTGCTTTACACTTCGTTTTTCCTTCAGTTAGACTGGTCAGGCCGCTGGTGAGGTTTGCCGAGGAGGAAAAAAAAAAAAAGAAGTTTTATACACGGAAGAAAAAGAGTTTCATTCATTTATTCTCTGGTTACAGAAACGGCAATAAATGTCCAAACACGCGCCATAATTCTGTTTATGAAATGGTTCCTGCTTATTCTGACAAAGTGTAAGGAAGGAAAATGAGAAGCTTACATTAAAAAAAAAGAGCTGCTCTGAAAATAGGTGACGAGACACAGTAATAGGCATATTCTATAAAATAACCCCATTCTCCAGATCCCCGTGCTGGTTAAAATGAGGAAATTTCTGCAGAGCAGAGGCAGCCAGGCGGAAGACAGGGACTTGGGCAGCGCTAATAAATCAGGCCCGGGTCCCTGGCGGCGCTGGGCAGCGGGGGAATACTGCCGGGAGAGAGCAGCACACGTTGACCCAAGCGCGAGCTTAGCGAGAAATGATGTTCTCTTAAACAGTGGCCCTGCAGGGATCCTCTGTGTCCCCCCTTCCCTGACAAATTAGAAGTGCCCCCTACCACCCCGCGACGCCCCCCCCAGACTGCCTCGCTCCCGCCACAAGGAAAAACAGGCTCCGATTTAGCAATGCACAAACTGGCCATTTCCTCACTGCATAAGGGACATTTGTAGCGGGGCCCTTGGACCCCAGCAGTGCGGCGCACAAAGCTAGAGCCCGTCTGAGAAAATATAGGTATCTCACGACTCCCCCCGGGGGAAAACACCAGACTTCTGATTGTGGACATCTTGGGAAATAAATAAATAAGCACGCAAATAAATAGACAGGATATGAAGAATGTTTTCACGATTCATAATGGCCGCAGTGGAATTACGGTTTTGGTTTTGATAAGCTGCCAGTCTCCTCAGAAAGACGTTTTGCTGACTTAATTTAGTTTATTGCTTACAGAGGGGGAAAAAAAATTTGCAAGTTGTGGAAAAAAATAATTTTGCTCTTTAATATTGTTTTAAAATGTATTTTACTGTATGTCTATCACATTCCCATATGTATGATTTATCCTTTTTTCTTAAATATTTCAGCCCTAGAAAAATTTCTCTCACTGCAGTTTCTGCATCATAGTCGCTGTTTGTCCAAATATTTCCAAAAACTCAAAATATTATTCTACTTGTTAGATAATGAGCAGGCCAGTAATGCCACAAATAATGCAGCTGATTAAAGAAAAAATTTCCCTCCAAAATAATATCCTCCAAAAGTATCTTTTTTTAAGAAAGTGGAAATGATTAACTCTGTGATAATAATAATCCTGTATTCCATTATTTGTTTTAAAAACTGTAATATATGCAAATCAATAATAATAATAATAATAATAATAATAGGCGGAGCGGTGACGCAGCGGGCTTGGTTGGGTCCCGCTCCCTGGTGGGTCTGGAGTTCGAGTTCCACTTGGGGTGTTTTGTGACGGACTGGCGTCCCGTCCTAAGTGTGTCCCCTCCCCCTCCGGCCTTGCACCCTGTGTTGCCGGGTTAGGCTTCGGCTTGTCGTGATCCCGCTCGGGACGGGCTGTTTCAGCCAGTCTGTGTGTAATAATAATAATAATAACAATAATAATGATAATAATAATAACTGGGAAATTGCAAAACCCCAAATTTCATTCATGTTTTTTTTCTTTTTTTTTGAGATCTTGGAGTGAGCAAGTGAACACACTTTGCTATGTGTCCAAAGGGAATATTAAAAAATTCTATATTAGAAAGAACTTACTATACTATAACAATAAATGAGCACACGAGTATAACAAATGCCAGGGATGTGGGGATTACGTAGAGTATGGTTATTCCAGATGCGGTCAACTGGGACAAAAGGCCCTCATGTGTATATGCAAATGATCCTTATTCAGGTATTACAGCCACGTGAAGATGAGCAGGTGTTTCGTGGCGGGAAAAAGGGAATAGTGCAGCAGAGGACAGTGGCATAAAGGGAATATGAGCTCTTGTGTGTGAACACAGGCCTCAGCGAGCAGCCGCTGCACACCTTGTCATTTAGCGGCGCAGGGCCCAATCCATCACAGGGAAACAATCTCCCCAGAACCACAGTGGTGTCCAGCCGAATCACGGCGACACCTTTGCTATCTGCGAATAAACAATTCAGAAGATATAAAATGATGTTTGCTCTGTTTTCTTGATTTTTGTAATTATTTCGATGAATTAGAACACAGTTTGGGTCTTTTTCAGCCCAAATCATCATTTTCCAAATAAAAATCTGGTGGAATGTTTGTGTCTTATTTATGCTATAATCCTGGTTTTCATTGGCCATTGTATCATTCATCAAAATCAGGGCTTGTCTCGTAAAAGAGAACAAGTATGCAATGCCTGCACAGAATGATTTACACTGTTTTAAATAAGCGCACTCCACTGTACGCCTCTTTAAAACGAACATTAGATAAAGTAAACAGAAAACACTGCTAATGTCGCTGCCACGTTGTCAATAACACGTGGCGCAGCTCAAATCCTTTGCGGTCTTTTGTCTTGAACGAGTTTATTCAAGTGTAGTCAATGTTTTGTGCTGTAAAAGGAGCCACGGTGATGGGGGGGGGGGGGGGGGGGGGGGGCAACAGCAGTAAATATGGCCACCATCTACCATGAACAATCAGCCCAGAGGACAGGTTCAGTAATCCTTCCAATGATGTCGGCAGGCCCGTGATGGCTACCAGCACAAGAAATACCCACGGACCTCGATCCATTTTTATTGTACTCAGGCTGCAGCGCTGTATTTCTTACCTCCCCTTAGCGCCGCACACACAGTGCACTCGAAAACAGAAATCCATAATATCGATCCTGCAATGTCACCACAATTATTCTTTTGAAACAGCCATTGAAAACAAATTACATCTGCACTGCCTTTTCATCCGATTGCTCCGGGTGAGCAATGCTCACTCCTCGGTGCCGCCGGCGTTTTGTCCGTTAGCGCTGTGTCGCTAACGATGGTGCGGGCAAAGCGGATGGGGGGGCTCATGGGAAACAAAAGCGTACTTTAGCGACACCGATGGGGTAGCGCAATTAAAATAAAAATGGGGGAAGGGGGAAGCAATTGGAAGTAATCACCTACCCGGTGTCCACCTCTACGCTAAAAAAACAACATTCATATTTACACTCTTTCACAAAGTGGCAATGTGAAGCGACTTACAATTATTTACATATTTATAAAGCTGGGTCATTTTCACTCTGTCCGTTCAGGGTAGGCATCTTGATCAAGGATACTTTCGCATAAGATGACATTTAAACATGCCCTTATAAATCCAAAGGCAGCAGCTCTAACCACCACGCCACCTACTGCCATTCAAATAGTTTGAAACTCCAATTTTAAGGACTTGTTATATTTGGTACTGTTATGAAGGTCGTGAAAATATTATCTGGGGCTTAAATGTGTAGCAGCTACACTGTAGTCAGTTTCCTCTCTGGGAAGCTGATGTTGGGGCTCGGGTTCAGATGCAGAAGACGCAATCTAATTCATATAAATTCTGTGGGGATTAAGATGATCTAAGTGTCATGTTAGCCAAATACTGCATGTATTCACTTGCTCTCATAATTTGATTGCAAACCAGTCACATAATCAGCTGGGCATTTCTGATTTAATATGCATCTGTAATCATGTTAGTTCTTACAAATAATCAATGGTTTTGTATAAGCGTTTCTTTCCTATGCGCCGCATAATTTCTCAATATCACAAACATAATACAGAGCTGTGCATTACAATTAAGTACTAATCGCCTCTGGTTTAAGGGAAACAAAATCTTCTTCCTAATTTGTATTTGTGTGAGAATTTAAAAAAAAAAAAAAAAAAAAAAAACAAAGAAAAAGAAAAAGAAATTGGCTTTGGACATTTATATTGAGCTCTGTAAAACATAACTTACATTTCTTTTATATATACAGTATAGATACATATGAAGCACTTAATGTGCTTTTGCAATGGCACACAACCGTATAGCGCAGTCTAAATCCTATTTCATAATTAATAAGTCAACAATAATTGTAGAGAAATGGAAAAAAAATCTGCCCGAAAAGTAATCTTCACAGCAAAGAATTTGTCATGTAGAAATATCTATTTGCTCAGTGTACTGAACACTCCACGACTGGAATACGTGTGTACAAGTGTTTGAAAATAAGTACAAGCATATGTTAAAATAAATATAGTGAACAGAAAAAAAGAGTTAGAGTTTAACAAGATCTCTTTCGATCATTTTCAGTCAGATCCATATCCCCTCAAGAAAGTTTCCTTGTTATATCTCTGACATTAGAAATTATAAGCAAATAATTATAATGGCAGGTCATGCGGTCACTAATTCCACTTCTCCTCGCCCACCCGCTGTTGGACGCAGAACACTGACATTCAGCCTTGACCACACAAGTCGCAGCGGGGGACTTCCTGCAGCAGAGAAACACCAACTTTGGGGTGTTAAGAAAGCCGATAGCCTTGTTGACATGAACATGGAAGTCAGGCCCCCCACAGCTGAACCCCCTCCCTGAGCCTCCTTATATGAAGCATTGATTTTTATGTCTGGACCCAGTGCTACAGCCATTCATTCTCTATGGGCTAACAGTGTTCGCAGCGGCAGGCCAAATTTTCTTGGCTTTCTTTTTTCCCGCCACTCCAACCTGAGCAATACGTTTGCCAGCACTCCCAGGTGCAAGATGAACTGGGCCCAAGTCAACATTATGGGTTTCCCTGATTTAACCACAGAGACACCATTCCCCCACACACATTAAGGGATATTTAGAGTAACCAATTCACCGGAAATGCATGTCTTTGGACTGTGGGAGGAAAGCCCATGAAAGCACAGGAAGACCATGGAAACTCGGTATAGACTGAATCGGATTCAAGCCTTCTACCCAGTACATTACCTACTGCCCTGCCATGACACCATTTTTACCTTTTCTTTTCCCCTTTCCTCCATTTCTTAATTCTCTCTCTCTTTTTCTCTCTCTCTATCTCCCTAGCTTTCTTTCGCTCGCTTTCATTTGTTCATGATTCATGAATACCCATCAAAAACAGACTAATTTAATAGAAGGTCGTAATTATTCACATTTACATATTTTATTTGTATATGCTGGAATGAAAATCTTCTTTTAAATACTCAAATACCTTTCCATACATTCACATTGTGAAAAGATTTATGGTTCCTTTCAAATATTTTGGCATTATACTAAATTATGGCAATTGTTAACACTGATATCAGTTTTACTGAACAACCCTCCCTTTTTTAATAACTGTTGTGAAGTACTTAATGTCAATGAATAAAAAATGAACACATTTAATATCCCTGTGCTCTTTCCTCATTGGCCCAGGCGCCTCAGAGCAGACAGAAGCCGTCTGCTCACATGTGCCGTAAAAACCAGCGAGGAAGACCTGGACTAAGAGCACAGTAGCTCTAGGCTCAACATTTAAATAATAATCTCCCCTCAATCACTTCAGATGTTTCCAATTCATTAATTCAGATAAAAGGACCATAAACTCAGGCTGGAAAAAAAGCTTTTTTCTGGGTATTTTCAGCTACCGTTCGAACTATGAAGTTTCTTTTTAATTTCAGCATCACATCCGAGTCTTCATGACTAGTGGACCCCCATTATCGCTGTGGGTTCGGAGTTTATTTTGAGAACACACTTTTTTCATTATTTAGACTCCCTTTGATTTCGCAAGGCACAGCCATATGCCAGCTAATGTATTTCTTTTCCAACATATTCATTACTTTTAAAAATGAAAGAAATAAACTGGTGACAAGAACCTGAAAAAAAAAAATCTGTAAGTGGTGAAAGGATTTTTTTTTTCCCCCTCATGGCTTCAATAACCAAGCCCACAAAGAAATTCTACAAAATGTGCGCGCTTATTTTAACTGTCGCACGCTGGCAGCTGTAATTGCCAAAATTTGTGTGAGCTATGATGCAATAACTGAATATATTAAATAAAAAAAGAACATTTCGGCTTGATTACCAGGAAAACATTAGCGGGAGGGAGCTGCAATATTGTAACAACACAATTATTGCTGCTTCCCCAGGACATGCTGGTAGCATTTTTAATGTATTAGCAAACCTTAGCTAACGAAGAAGGGGGAAAAAAAATTAGAGCGCAGCAGATTTTCAAAGCACCAGTTGTACCCAATATCATTAAAAATTTATATAACTTTCCCTCAACATGACAAGTGTTTGGTTGGCGAGATGCACTTGTTTTTTTTTTTTTTTTTTTTTTCCCTCCCTCTCTCTCCCTCCCTCTCTATCGCTCTGCATCTTCCACTTTGCTTCCTCCCCCTCCGCCCCGCCATCACCTCTCCGACTGAAAGATGTACCCATTATAGAGTGACAGTTTGACACACAATGTCCCGTCACTGCATTCATCTCTCAATGTTGTACTTTGGTGAGCAGCCCCAAAACTGTGGAGAAAGTAAACAAGTCGTTTCAAGGCTCTCTAAGAAGATCAAGTATTCCCTGGCATCACTCCTCACAGCTGAGCATTGTGGGTCTGCTGGTGTGTGTCTGTGTTGGTGTGTGTGCTGCACTATGTTCCTCTCTACCATACAGTCACTAACGGGCATCTCTCAGCCCTGTCATTCATTGGCATTCAAGTATTTATCTTTTGTACTCCATCATTGCTTTTTTTCTAGTATTTTTTTTTATTTCAGGTCCATATAGTGTTCTAATTTAAAATATTAATAATTCATCCCAAAGAAGCACATTAAAACATTTGAATGTGTGGGTTCACCTTCTAGGCCTAGACTCACACTTAGAGAGCGAGATGTTTCAATAACCCAGTGATTTTTTTTTTTGTCTGAAACCATTGCATTCTTCATATGTAGCACAACGCACTCCATGCCCTTCAGGTTGTATTCCAGTCAAATTTGAGATATTTACAACTTCTAGCTAATATACGTAAATGTGGCATCTTTAACCTGATTGCCATAGGTCTTCATGACACCCTCTACCCTAAGCATTTGAACATATAAAATTAATGATCACCAGTTTCATTGAATTTTAAGGCTTTTTTCACATTTTGTAAATCTGTGTGTGCGGTCATAGGAAATTAGTGGATGAGAATGTAATAAAGAGCAAAGAGTACCAAATGTAGAATTCAAGAGTTCTTACAGAGATGCACACACGTGGTATCATTTCCGATATGGGTCTATCGACCATGAACTCCAAGGAGAAGTGTGGAACTTGTGATAAAGATTTTTAATGAAGTTGGTAAAAAGGTGTAACGCAACATTAGGTCATCATCTGTGTTTTATGATGGCTTTATAGTCAATCATAATAGCATGCCCAATTTTGTAAGAAACCAACAACCATAGAAAGCTGTCTCGAACACAATCTGTAAAGACAGGAGTAACATTTCAGTCACAACATGGACTTCCTGGCAGAACCATGTATGGTGAGAAGCATGGTTTTGAATGTTTTTTGGTGGGTGCTTCTCCATCCCGGAGTGCATATAGCTTTCCACACATAGTTATGCTGTGTTTACATTGGACACAATATTAAGAGTTGGTGTGAGATGCGAAGTTCGTGAACCCCCAGTCCACTTTGAACGGCAGACGTATGTGAAGCTAAGAAAATAAATGTTTCCGAATATGTTGTCACCAGACACGATTCCTGGGTCATCAGGACTTCAGCTATTGAAGTATTGAGTTTTACGGAGAGCTGATGCACAGCTGAAGGTACATATCAGTCACCACCCACACAAGGTCAGATAACTGCAGATTGTTCCTTGTTACTAGTAGCTCTGCACTCTACGCCCACCTTGGGACACAAGCATAGCCCCAAAGTTGTTTCATTTATTT
Source organism: Scleropages formosus (assembly GCF_900964775.1). Taxonomy (NCBI): domain Eukaryota; kingdom Metazoa; phylum Chordata; class Actinopteri; order Osteoglossiformes; family Osteoglossidae; genus Scleropages; species Scleropages formosus. Next base: position 20,973,434 of record NC_041812.1, on the reverse strand, counting down.
ATTTATTTTGATTATTATTATTATTATTATTTTTATTATTATTATTATTATTATTATTTTTCGTAGTAGTGGTAGTACTACTAGTATTACTGGTATTATTTGTACTATTATTGTCATTGTTGTCTGTTTGCTTGAAGCAGCAGGCAGCAGATGCCACCTCACAACACCTGAGTCGTTTGGGTATAGATTGCATTTTGGCTCCATTTCCTCCTCGTACTTTGATTTCCTTCCACAGTCCAAACATGTTCGTTTAAGATTAATCTGTGACTCTAATTGTGTGGCTACCCTGTGATGGACAGGCATCCCATCCAGGGCATACCCTGCTTAGCCTTGTGCATCACCTTTTCAAGATGATAATAATAATAATAATAATAATAATAATAATAATAATAATAATAATAATAATAATAATAATAATAATTTTTAATTAGTTTTGCTGAAGCTATGGTGACATAAATATGTGCTTATTATTCAGCTGAAAATAATTCTGCAGTACATTTGTGCTCTCCCGCATGACCTTTTCCATGATTTCTACAACAGAGTTCACTTTACAAGGTTGTGTATTTACCCTGCCTACTACCCCAAAGCTGTCCTTGCAGCCAGATCCTTTTTATATCCAATAGATTGTATTATAATAAAAGAATGGGCTTCATTGCTCTTCCAAGTGCACATTGCAGTTCTCAGAAAAACTGCAATGCCTAGCATGTTTTTTTTTTTCTTTTTAAATCTTTGAAATTGGTATTATTGTCTTACACAGGAGAACTGCCCCTGAAACATCATGCAATCGTGTTCTGCATCACATTTCTGTGTCTGTACCCTGACAAAAGGGGGGAATGTTGGCCTGGTGTTCTGCGAAAATGCGGTGGCCAGCAGATCTTCAGAAGCACGTGTTCTCCAGGGCAGCGCATTTCCCACCTTGCTCCGCGATTGTAATCTGTGCCCAGTTAGCCATGTGTCCGTAAGATGTGAAACACCAACCGGGGCTACTCGTCTCGCTGGGGGCTTTTTATTTCCGATAAAGTGCAAAGTATGCTAATCCACGGAAGACCGAAATAAATGGACTACAGAGCACTGAATACTAATATGATAAAGTTTGAGCAGAACTGTATGAAATTAAGTGCCGGCATATGATCTGGGCCGATTACCCAGCTGTTCGGTTATCCTTTTATTTTGATCAAAGTAATACATGGGTTAAGCTGAAAATTTTTACTGCTGCTGTCCGCTGTGTTGCTTTGGCATCCAATAAGGCTTTGGCAAAGTCTAGTCGATTTTCGAGAGCAGGTTTGACTCAATGGTCCATTAATTTGCTGTGGTGTAACATCTTCTCATGGTATATCATTATAATGTATATTCTAATAAAGAGTAAATATTACATTTATTGCTAATAAACTTATTAGCTATAACTCTGAAAGTACTGCTATCTTATGAATGACTTTTCCCGGTGCAGTTGTTAACATGACCTTAGGTTCTACTGGTATAGAGGTGTGAAGTAAATGCAATATTTTACCTTTGGGACTAAGAAAGAAGTAGAAAAGTAAAAAATTCAGTGAGGAGCAGGTGGTGTAGTGGTTAGAGTCGGTAGTTACTCGCAGCAGTTCCCTTGATCAAGGTATTTACCCTGAACTGATACAGTAAAAATTTCCCAGCTGTATAAATCATTATAAGTCACTCTGAAGAACTAATAAATAATAACTGTCTGCTAGCAACAATGCGAGCTGGCTTCTCTGTGTGCGTGATATGTCTAATGGTAACACATTTTTCAACTCTTTTCATTAAATGTGTTGAGCGCTTGCTTATTTCTGAATGACATCGGAACCCTGTTATTGAGCACCAGCAGCTCTTTCTTTCAAAGCCCTCTGTGGACATTATTTGTTGGCTTCTGAAGTGCGCTTTACATCCGATCCCCTGAACCTTCTCTCCTCTCCCCTATGCACCAGCAAACATGCTGATTCAATTTAAAGGTCGTGTTCTTTTCAAGCTGACAGGGCCCTTCCAGAACTTTGACGAGGGGGTCCCTCCGCAGAATTGCTTTGTCCGTCTGAAACGGAAAAGGAATTAAGTGCGCCGTCGTGTCCATGTCAGTTCCATCATGTGAACTGATTAGAAAACTAAGCAACAGAATGAACTGACCCACTTCAGGACTGACCGTACATCCGAGTCGGAGATGATTGTACGCGAAACAATGAACTGGTTACCCACACGGGGGGTCTTGGCATAATCTCGGCTAAGATTACAAATGCAAGTATCATTCATTTTAAAAGGTTACTCTGTCCGTTTGGGTTCTTATATCCTGTAAGTGAAATCTTCCATGTGGTTTGACGTGAAGGCGTGTGCTCTGTTTCTGTTGCCGCTTTATAAAATGTGTTTTATGCTTCCACGCCATGGGGCTTGGGAATCGGGGGGACTACTTTGCCATATGCTGGTATACTTTTGTTGACAACTGTGTTTGATCCTCTGTGTTATCCTCCTTTTGTTGATGTTGTCGATTTGCTGATTTTCAAAGTGGAATCTAGCAAACATGCTTAAAGTAAAAATTAAAAGTAGGGAAAGCTAAATATTTGTGTTTATTTATTAAGCCGATGCTTTTCTCCATAGTGGCTTAAAATGTTAAGATACTCACAATTACTGATCCATTTATACAGCTGGGTAATTTTACTGGAGCAATTAAAGGGAAGCACCTTGCTCAAGGGTACTGCAACAGGAGGTGAGATTGAAACCTGCAACCTCAGAGCACAGAAGCTTCAACCACTATGCCACCTGCTGCATGTGTTATGTCTGTGTGTGGAAAACAAATCAAGGCAGACAGTTCCCCATTCGTCCTGATTTAAACGGCTACAATAATAGCCGGTAAGGACAGTGCTAAGAGGCTGTGGCGCATTGATGCCTCAGACACAAAGGTAATTGATTCCGGGGCCCCTCTTTTTTTTTAATGCGCTCGTCCAGATTTTGGCATTTTGTGAGTACACACAGGACAGCTCTCCAGCAGGCCGACCTTGACAGCGAATTGGATAAATAAACCTTCAATTTAGCCCTGTTCGCGCAGCGCTGGCCATCCCGCCGGGAGCCTTCACCTATCCATATCGTTCAAGCTGCGGTCGGACTCACGAGCGGTGGCACGATGGCAGCTGCTCAGATACTATGACAAACATGGTGCTAAAGATAAGCTTGCTGCGCCGGTAAAAGTCAGCTGCACCTCCGCCAGGGACGTAACACCAGATCCGTCGCCGCATCTACCGCTGGGTAGCTCCGTCATCTTTTCGACCTCTGTGGCCCTCGCGACGACACCTCCCTTTCCCCCATCGCCTCCCTCAAAACCTCCCTCCCAGGCGGCTCCAATCCCAGGAGGCACCTCAATTGAGAGCATCACTCCATAACAGGTAACGACATGGCATTTAATGACACTGTCCAGAATGATCCCAGCCCGGCAGACAAGTAATGTGCGCTCATGTACCAGAGATAAGCATGGCTGAGTGTGCCGGAACAATACAGTATTCTTCACCACCCTGTCACCAGATATAATGTGACATATGCACTGCCGTCCGGGGCGGCTTCTCCTCCGCTCATGGGGGGAAAAGAGCATTTCCAGACATGCCCAAGCAAACCAGCAAAGTGTAACAGGCATGGCAGCAGGATGGAACGTCGCCGGATGGGTGAAAGCGGCTGCTCAGGCCGATTAAGAATTCACGGGCTGCTTTTAAATAGTTCAGCGCAGCCTGTGTTACCAAGACCGTGTGCCAGCAGATGAGGTTCAAGATGATAGATAAGGTGGAAAAAGGTGCATTCTTATTTCCATGTGGAACTGTGACAAGGAGCTGGCAGATAAAAGGGACGTAGATGTGGGTGGCTCGGTTAGGGTGGGGAGCCAGGACCATTTGCATCTTTCTTTTAGTGCATTAAATACAAGGTAGCCCTTCTGTGGCTGATGGGCCTGAATCTTATCATATAAGGTGGATGCTCACATCCAGTTGATCAAGCTGGGATTCCTGTTTTCTCAGTGAACCAGATAAAGAAGGAAAAGGCCGTGAGAGACTTGCATCCAAACAAGAGCACCAGGCTAAGAGACACTGGCACATGGCATCACTTGTTTCACATAGTGAAGTACATCTTATGCATTTTATATTTAAAAAAAATAATTCAGTACATTGCTAAAAACACAAAAAAACTTATAGGAAATAACCCAGTTATAAGAGGTGGTTGCATCGTACATGTATTCATTTAGTAGCTGTCGTTCTCCAAAGCGATACAGAATCATTGCTCTGTAGTATTTCAACAGCTTAACCCAAGGTGATTCACAGTGATACACACACTAAACTGGATACAATGATTCACATATCCATACAGCAGATCAATGTCTCTCTCACACACACACACACACACACACACCATGGGCCATTTAGACTTGCCGGTTCACCTCACACACGTCTTCGGACTGCGGGAGGAAAACAGAGCACTCGGAGGAAAGCCGCACAAACACGGGAAGAGCATGCGACTTGCGCACGTACCGAGCGGGGATCGAACCCACTCCCTATCACGCAGCCCAGGTGCTGAGAGGCGCCAGTAATACTTTAACATTTCTGTTTGCACCGTTTCCGTCAAGGAGCAAATTGTTGCAGGGTTTCATTACTGAAGCTTTTGTCATTTAGCATTTATGGCCATTTATATATGCTGCCGTTTGGCTCATGTCAGCCATGTTTTTTTTTTTTTTTTTCCCTTTCCCCCTCCAGAACGCCATCAAATGAGCAAATCTGTTCATTTGACCAGGTTGTAAAAGTGTCCCAGTCAGGTCCTCTCAGAGCCAACCTCTTAAACAGCCCACCCCTCCCCCCGACCACCCCCACCCGACACCCCAACCCCAACGATGGATTGGATCCCCTGCCACTGGAGGGTGAAAAAGCTGTTTCAGCAAACGAGCTTTGTCACAGATAGCCTTAATGACACCTTCAGACATTAAAGCATGAATCTGAAGCAAATACTCCCTGGCTGTGATAATGAGGGCCTTGGCCTAATACACTGTCAAAAGAGGGAAAATAAATGTAGGCAGCTTCATCTTGTAATTAGAATGTACCTAAAATATCTTATGATAATAATTTATATGGTGCTAATAACTACCTTTCTGGTCATTTCATACTTGAATTAAACACTTTAATTCACATGTCTTTTTATCGCTCTTTTTTCATTTTAAGAAGGTGCTCACCTATGTTTGCACCTTTGTTTGTGGGTGACTGCCTATATGTCTGTTCCCGTAATTTACATCCAAGGGGTATACATATGCAAATCTGATATAGGATTTCTTGAAATACTGATGTCTACCCTGAGAAAAGATGAGTCTCTAGGACACCTGCTTCCATTCTTAGGAAGCAGCTAAAATCGAGTTAATACTAAACATGTTCATAGTCAGGCATTGGGATATTTACGCATATTCTTTTCACAAAAGACATGCAGGCACAGACATGAATGTCAGAGTAAGAAAGTGAGAGAATATTAAAGAATGTTAAACAACGAGAACTCCATCCCTCAGCGAAAGCCCTATTGCTTTCCGATAAACAGTACTACTTTGCTTGCGCTTAATATTTTCTTCTCAGTCACGCAAAATTAATACTTTTTATTTGAACTATTGATACGACAAACCGATTTAAGCGCTACATCTGAACCTAATCCTAAGGACTTCACACTACACAGACTTCCCCGACCTTGCAAAGGTAATTAGTTTCTGAAAAACCCTCCATAAGGTAAATATTCTTAAATCAAAGCTATAACTGCCATTAGTTGAATGCTAAACATTTTTATGGGTTTCTGAGCCCCAAAACAGACACTCACTTGTGCTAAAATATCGCAAAATCCTATTAAAACAGACACAAGTACCTCATCAGTCAGTATTAGTTACTATAACGCAACATAGCAAGGCAATGCCATATAAAGGTACATGTGGAAAACGAGCAGAAAAGACAGCTGCATAACAGGTTCACATGGGCTAGCAAAAGAAGAGCAAGGCATCGTGGCAAGGATGCTCGGGGACAACAAATGTAGCTCAGATGGCTCACAAAGGCCCATAGAGGAGGCTCCTCTCTAAATGAGCACAGCCTCTCCCTCCCATCCTCCCCTCGACACTTTAAAGCTGCCTTTTGATTTTATTTTTTTTCCTGATTAGCAAATGCATCAAAATTATTTAATGACGTACAGTAGGCCCCACAAATCACCCACCAGCTCAGACAATCATTCACTGGCAAATATTTTACAACACAATTATTTCCCCCTGACAGAAATGAGTTGCAGATGAAAACCCGCAGCAGGCTAATTACGTGGATGACGGCGGCGCTGTTTATAAAAAACCGGAGCGTTTTGCACTCGACACCGCGGGCCAGGACATCTTGTCAGACAAGGCCGGTGCCATGGGTCAACAGCGCCCGCTGCACCCGCATCAGAGCCGGCTCGCCGGCAAGCTGCACGCTTGACTTTTCACACTGGCAGGGGCTGAATCGCAGCCTTTTCCCCAGAGCCTTGGCAGCTCATTTGGGAGACAAGCCGACGGCTCTGCCGAGGACTCGTCCAGCTATTGAATCTGCATTGCCTCAGTAATGTCCAGATATATACTGTGTCAGTCATGCAAGGGCAGAACGGGGTCTGCAAAGCCAACGAGAAGCTTAGCGTCCAAAATGTATCCTCGGTAGCGTCTTAGTATCCCCCTCACTTCAGTGCATCGAAAAATAAATCTCCATTTAATGTGAATGTGTGTTTTATCCTTTCAGTGACTATTGAGAACAATTATGTATGTGTAACAAATCTATTATTCTAAGCAGAATGTTTAATCTTTCTAACTCTTTTGCAATTCAGGCAGCACTTAGTAAATTTGTTTACACAACACAGTTTAATGTGCATTTTTTCATCACCAGCAAGCTAATAGCTATTGACAGTTTTCATGAAAATACAGTTAATCCATTGTTTTGTAGTATAAATTTGTGTCTTTTCGACTTCCCAAACCATGCGGGATTATGCAGCCTGTTTAAATTGGCGTTTTTTTTTTTTTTTTTTTTTAGTGTCAAAGAATAAAATGACAGTTTCAACAAAAAAATTACAAAAGGCAGACATATACTATATTCTGACCTTGGAAATTCCAAAATGTGGTTTCAGTGACATACAAACAAGCTCAGCTACTACATAATTAAGGATCACTTTGTTCAAACTGATATTCAAAAACCATTTAAAGCAGAGCCTCCAGTTATGTTTCTTTAGGGGGCGGAGGCACAGTGAAGGGGAGGATACGCGGTGAGCTTCCCACCCCTGGCAGTGCCGGGACCCGGTTCCACTACATAAGCATTGCTCCGCTTTGTGGATGTTGGCATTACTGTTAATTGGCATTAAGATGCCTGGAGCTTCAGATGCATATGCACAGAGCGTAGCCAGGTGCCTCTTAGTTGTGAACACTGCTGCAGATTGGCTGACTTGTCAAAAAATAAAAACTGCTTCCTTTGAAGTCCTTTTTGGAACAAAATATGCAATCATAGCAGATTATCTCTCAGCCTAATTACTTCTATTTATGTTACTTTACCCCTTCTGGCCTTTTTTCATTATTTTCATTTTTTTTTAAGGTGAACCTGTCACTTTCATGTTTAAAAACCAATATTATAGTTTTTTTTTCTTTTTTTTTTTTTTTTAATCATTATTTTTTTAATCCAAAATGAAAAAAGGACCAAACATTACTGAAAAACAGGTTTATTTTTCAGCACATTTGATACAATATATAGAAATTTTGTTGCCTGGAATCCATCCTAGTTTGCAGGACTTTCAGCACTAAAATACCATTAATTCTCGCACCAGGAAATTTTATCATGTCTACCAGCTGAGACTTATTCCACACGGGTTCAATCAAGCTGTTCTGAGTGATGATAGTTCCACTCTGCGACAAAGGGATTAGATGTGTGGGTTTGTTCAGATGCTACATACACGCCCAAGGCACTCACCTCCCGTGCCATCAACTTCAGACATCTTTCGGTCAGTCAGCGAGATGAGTTGCAAAGGTGAAGTAGATTAAGACATCCTCCAGTAGGTGCTAACCTACTCACAGGCTTCATTGCTCCTGGGGGGGCTCCTTAACAGACTGGCTGAATAGGTAAATGGCTCACACAAGGCAGAGGAAATCAATGCGCATGTATGTAGTACTCCCAGCTTCAAGATGAGCTTGTCAAAGCCATTTTGCTATTGCTCAAGGAGCTTCCATTGACCTAGCTGTTAACTAGCTGGAGACGGCAAGTAACAATTCAATGAAAATGAGCCAACTTCACCTTCAAATCTGGGCATGCTTCCTAGAAGGCGTCTGAATTAGTCACACATTGACGTTATTAGTCCTTATGCTTTTTCATTCCTGAACTAATACTAATAAGATCTTGGTGTACAGCACAATGGGGGATACTAGACACATTTAACTACACCTTAGGGTACCTGTTTCCATATTACTGACTGCTGTTGCATATTTATTTGTTTGAATCATTGCTAACTGCAAGGTCAACCTATTCTGGTTTTACGGAAATCCACACTTTTCTCAAAAAATAGAAAAAACTATGAAAAAAATTGTCTGAGATACGTCTGTAAAAGAGTAAGAGTTAGGATTAGGGTTATGGTTAAAATCTGTGTTACAATGAGAAGGAGTTCAGATCAGGAGCTCAGATGAAAAACTGAAGAATTTCAACACAATATCATACTTCCTGCCTGGCTTTAAAGTGTTTAAAGTTTCAGTTCTAAGTTCATTTCCTTGTTACTGTGCTTTCTTTGCCAAAATTCTGTAGGAATTATATTGTGTATATTAATATACTATTATTTCAAGCACTAAGTAGATTAGTATATATAAACAAACAACAGTGTTGTTATGCTAGTATAAACATTTATAACAGTGATATAAAAGAATCATTGTGACAGGAGAGTTATCCCACCTCAGTCAGGTATCAGTTGCTCAAATGACAGTAATATTTCTCTTGGGATGATGAGTCAAGATGAGGCATTACATCATTGCATAATTTATACTTCAGACCTTCAGATCCAGGATGACATATAATGTGCACAATTTTACCCTTGTAACAAATTTATAAAGAGGGTTTTTTAAAGCAGTTGAATCTGAGCACATTGCTTGATGGCAACAGAAATACTCGGATGAGAATTTCTTACCACGACATTCAAATCAGTTTAATTTTTGCACAGTCCTCCGTCGATGTGACATGGTATCATGTGATGGTGACTCGTGAGTCAGTCCCAGTTCTCCCTGCGATGATAAATATTTATAAATTCTTTCATTCAGCTCATTTTTACTGAATCTGTCAGCAGCTTTTTTATGATCAACAGGTGCAACAAACAAATTTTGTTCCAAGACAAAGTATATTAAGAATCCCCTGGGGCAACTATTCATACCAATACCAACTGCAGTTATAAGTGAAAACCTAGTTTGGATATGTCAAGGCTCACAGACATCATTAACATTATTTAGGAATTTGGAAGTGGATGTATAAACAGTTTTTCAAAGCAACACTGTGGAATCATCAGTTCTTTAAATGCTTTGTCTCAGTAACAGAATGACTGTTAATTATGATCTGTTATATTTTAGGATTTTGATCAGCAGTGGTTAAAACCATTCTGCTCCATATTGGTTTCATTCGTTGCTGTTTTTGGCAAATGAAAACCAACAAAGTCAAAATCCAGTCCTACTTCTATGTTTTTTAACTCATGTACTGCAAAATATGTCAATAGTACTTTTCCAGCAATGAAACAGTGCAATCACTGGAGAAGACAACAAAGTCTAAGAAGGGTTGAAATATTAGGTGGCTTAGTTTCACCATTTCCTCCATAGAAAATAATAAAAAGGGGGGAACATTTCCTGTGTCCCATGCTGTGCTTGATGCAGTATTAAAGCCGTATTTTGTGTCGTCGCTGGCAGATATATGGTGTGTCCTAAAACAATATGAACTGTATGTTAAGAAATAAACTGCTTACACAGTTGAAATTCTTGAAGGAACACTTCAGTTGAGAAGTGTGATCCTATATATAATTATTTGAGAAAAATTTCCCCTGTGCAAGCAGACATAGATACTGCAATAAAGCATTGTGGGTTGTGGAGCAGGAGTCATGAACTTGGGTATTTCATAGGGTGCATGTCCATATTTCTGAAGTAAGTATTTTTCAAATGCACAATAACTCTTAAAAAAGTACAAACTGCATATGTGAAAATTCTTACATGTTGCATACGTTTTGTCGACACTACACTTCTGGTTTCTAGTTTCTCCATTCCTGATTTTAACTTTTTCTTTTCCTGGTTGGTATTATTGTATAAAGAATGATTTTGAAATTACAGGAAATATAAAAGATTTTAAATTGCCAAAATTTGTAATAATTCACCCAGCATCTCCAGTGGTGTGTCAGGACATTCCAAAGACATACTAGAAACCTGCAGGAATACGGCCCAAAAAAGTGATACGTGGTCAGCTGGACATTCATAGGGCTGCTAGTCCCATCTTTTCTCATTCATATGTGTGCGGCTTCTCAATAAAGTTTCTACTCATTCATTCATTTGTTCGCTCCTTCATTCGTTTGTTTGCTCGTTCATTCATTCGTTTGTTGTACAGCTTTCAAACTCACACTCACACATTTTCAGAACCGCTCATCCCATACGGGGTTGTGGGGAACCGGAGCCTACCCGGTAACACAGGGCAGAAGGCTGGAGGGGGAGAGGACACACCCAGGACGGGACGCCAGTCCACCGCAAGGCACCCCAAGCGGGACTCAAACCCCAGACCCACTGGAGAGCAGGACTGTGGTCCAACCCACTGCACCACTGCACCACCGCACCCCCGTCTTCAAACTCTTTGAGTAAAATTAAGGAGTTGCATTAAGTGATACATTTTCACACTGGCATTATGCTACATTTACTTATTCAGCTAATGCTTTCCTCCACACCAGCCTACAATGATATACCCAGTCATGCAACTGAGTCATTCTTAGTGTTTCAGTTCAAAGTAAGTACCTTGATCAAGGGCACTGCAGCAGGAGGTCAGATGTGAAACCTGGTTAATCTGAGAGGTAGGTGGCAGCTCTAACTACTGTGCCACCTGCTGCCTATTTAGTCTACAGCATAAATATCAAGGAAAATATTTGCATGAGCTCACCTCTTCTAAATTAGCATGGGTTTCACGCTTCAAGGAGCAGATATTAAAAACTGGGTAATCGACCGCAACTAAACTGGGAGAAAAAAGAGGTGAAATGCGTTTAAAAAGCAAATTCAGGAAATATAGTGAAATTCCAGTACTTAACAAGAGGTGCTTATGAGTGGGCTGAATTAATGAAGAGGAAGTCTGATCCGGGGAGGGGTGAGCAAAGGCTGAACTCCTCTGTGGTGTCGCCGGGCCTTGAGCACAAATCTGATCCTGAGAAGGCAAGGAGAGGAGGCTGCCGAAGGAAACATACAAAAGCCAAACTTGTTACAACCAAGTAGGGTGGAGCGGGAGGCCTTCTAGTCACAGGGGTGTTTGACAGCAGACACTCAGGAGCTGTTCCTGGTATAAAACTTATTAGTGACTCTATCTGTTATGGGGATCCAAGCCTTCTAGAGCATTCTTCTGAAGACTGCTGTCTACCTTTGCTCTAGTGAACATCTCCACAAAAGGCCAGCTTTGAGCTATTTAGGTTGTCAGTTATTGGCAGCTGTGTAGATTTTGTAACCTGTTAAAAGCAACTGCAGTCAGTGCCTAATTCACATATTTATTCATTTAAGTGCATTCTTCTGAAGTGTCTTAAAAAGTTAAGCTAATGACATTGCTTTACTATTTTTACAGTGGGGTAATTTTTACTAGGGCATTTCAGGGTAAGCCAACAGTACTTTGAACCTAAGTGTCTCTCTCAAAAGGTGATCGCTCTAACCAGTGTGAATTTGGCTATCCACAAATACACTGAGGTCCAGCTAAACTTATTCTAATTTGGTCTCTCATTTATTCATTCAGCTGACACTTTTCTCAAAAGGGACTTGCAGTCTTAAGCTACTTATCCTGATCTACCAATTTATACAGCGTGTCAATTTTTACTGTTTTAACTTAGAGTAATTACCTTGCACAAGGGTACCACAGCAGGAGGTTGGATTTGAACCTGGGTCCTGCAAGTCCATCAGTCTAACTATTACGCCACCTGCTGCCCTTACATTACAATAATAGGCACTAATTATAACATCTTACTTTCGACTGAACTATAGACAGCAGGGGGAAGAAAGCTGAAACCCAACTGAATGCCAATGTTACATGAAGACAGAAGTGGTAGGAACTACCTGAAAGTGGTCTGAAAGAATGATTTCCTATCACATGGGAGTCTACCAGATGAATACATTTATTCATTTCTCTGTGGCGTTTCTCCAAAGCAATTCAGTGTTAAGCTACTTACGCTGATTTACAAATGTATATGCTAGGGTACTTTTAAATTTATTAGTTAAGGGTAAGTACCTCCATCAAGTGTACTCCAGTAGGAGGTGGGGTTTGAACTTGGCTCCTTCAAGTCCAAGGGTAGCTTAAACCTTTATGAATACCCCTGCTTGTCATGTAACTAATTTTGTATTTTGTTAAAGCCATCGGTTTTTTTATCCGTCGTGCTTTTTCTTAACCCACGACAGAACCAGTTGCCATCATAGAGGGCTTGTCTGTTCAACGATGATGTTGATGCAACATGAGAATGTTTTCATTCCCGTTGCTGAAATGATGGGGCGCAGCGCTCTGACAGCTGTCTGTGAAGTGAGCCCAGCCAGAAGGGCCTGAGGTGCAGTGGGGGGTGCATAAATCCAGTTTTATACAGGTGCCCTCATACCCAGGGGCCATGCGTTTCAGTGGCAGCGGTCTTTCAGACGAGACGGGCATTGGAGAGGACAGGCCGGAGCGCCACATGTGGACAACACCCGCCACAGTGACATGTGCTGCTGGCTTCCGCCCGCCTTTCAATCCACGCCAAGCGTTTGAAGGGGCGCCTCTTTCAGCTTATAAATCGCGTCCCAGGTGCCGAGGACCCTGGAAGCTCCCGCTGACAGGTAAATCAAAATGACGTGAGTGATGGTAAGGGGTGGGAGCAGGATAACAATCGAAGGCATGAGAGAATACAGGTGTTTAGGTTTACGTGACGACTGCTGTTGCCGGGGCCTTTGACAGCTGCTGATGTTATCGGCTTCAGGCGCACCGTCATTGGCTGCAGTCTGGCGGTGGGAGGTGGGCAAGGTTGTCCTCTTAGCAACGTCTCTCCACCTGATAACATTTGGCTGAACTTTACAAATTCAAACCTCTCCCCTGACCCGGAGGAGCTGATCAGAGGCAGAGAGAGATGCGTGCCGGCTGGGTGGGGTGGGGTGGGAGTTGGGGTACGGGAGGTGCGGCAGACAAGTAAAATATTATTGACTGGACTGTTTCACATATATTAACGAGAAAGATCAGGAGAAGAGGGGAGAGGCGTGGAGAGCTGACAGGCTTCACGATAATCAGGGGCGCCATGGCAGCAGCGTAACCCTTTACCGGAGGAAAAGCCCAAGCGCTTTGATTGAGGTCATTGTACTCAACAGACAACAAATATAGCCCGGAAAAACAAGGAGCTGTTAACTTTCATCCTAACAGTGTCTATTTCACATGTTATTTCTTATTTCTTAGCGTTAGTTTCTTGGGTTAGCGTTAGGGTTATGATTAGGGTTGGGGTCAGGGCTACGGTTTGGTCTTCTTGCTGGTTTTGGAGCCAGATAAAATAACAAATAAAAGGGTGGACCTTATTTTATTATATTTTTCATTGGTCTGCTGTGAAATTAACACTTCTGAACTTGAAAACTTAGAAACTTTCCTCCAGTTATGATAAAAAAAAAAAAAAAAAAAAAAACCTGAGAATTAAACACCTCACAGCGGAAAGCACGACTAAAGTATGTTGTAATGCAGCCACCCGTTCAATCATTTCCGTCATTCTACAGCTGGATGATTATGAATCTGCTTGACAGGATGGATTTCACGCCATGGCGGAGTGTGTTCCAGCCATACATCACTCCAAACAAACACTCCAACATCAACAGTCAGAGTTCCTCTGGTTTATGTCTTTGCGCTGATGTTTACCTGGAGCAGGCCCAGAACTCGTACGCTTTGACAAGGAGACGTCATCTCTCCCACATCACCACCTCTGATAATCTCCCTTCATGGCCACGGTCCGTCTGCACCGTTTAACATGTTGCAGGTGCGACGTGGTCACACTGGGGTGCAGAATGAGACCAGTTCGGCTGAAATTTTCTGCAGGACGTAGGTCACTTGTTAAAGCCTTGAAAAGAAGTTCCAAGAAGAGCCTTGCTGGTTCAGAGTCTAGGAGAAATTCTCGTTTAATAAAGGAGGAACTTAATAAATGGCTAACGTGGAAGGATGCCGAAAGATTGTCATTTTTTTGACAGAGCTTCAAGCTATTAGAATGGAATGCACTGCACTAATGTGCTGCATGCTGTTTCCTTTTTATCGTCTTATCACAAACCACCACCGTCAATTTTAATATGGGAGGTATTTCAGGGAAACCTCAAAAGATCTAAATCTAACTTTTAGGACACATCAGCATGTCCTGTGTGCATTTGTGTGAGCGTGTAGTGTAATGTATCCAAGCATCTCAGTCCTGCTTATGGGAACATATTTAATGAATTCCTCTTGTGTTATCCAAGACTAACTCAAACTCCTCAATTTGAAAGTACATAGAGAGCATTTCATTGGTTTGTGCTGAACTTCAGCCCATAAATCACATACATCACTTAATTATGTGCTTGTTTACAGTGTGTGCTGGAAAGTTTGCGCCTAAGTACAACATTCCTTCTTATGTAGCCGTTTGCGTTTTTTAATGAAGTCAATTTTCACCATTGACGATTTTCTCTTATCATTAAAGGATGCAGATATCAAAGTTTTAACCAACCAAAGGGAGAGCAGGGTCATTAAAGCAAACGGCAATGTGTTCTCTTTTCAGCTCTGCCCTTCAGTGTTAGATAGCCAATTAAAGTCCAAGCTGCTCCTCTACAGTTACATGTAAAAATAACTCTTGCTTGGTTTACTTTTCATATATACCAGCAAGTCGGGATGAGGGGTAACTGGGTAAACTCGCTGTGAGTTTTAACACACTTCAGCATTCCTTTCCAAACTTGTGCAAAGTCGCACTGCCCTCAGAAAAACTGTTTCGCACGTCATCGGTTTATCTAACAGGATTCCTGTTACTGGGACGGCTCACGTGTTACTTGTCCGTCAGATGCGACCACTTGTGCGTTATTCAGATCACCATCAAAGAGCATACAGCATTCTCGAATCAGTTATGATCCCAGCTTGTATTTCTCTTGTAATGATTTCCGCTCTGTTTTCAGCACTATGCAAATGCTGAGGGACTTAAAACTTTCATTAGTCTTCTGTTGTCAGACTTATGTACAAGGGTCAGTCAAAAAGTATCTGCGATAATATGCATCTTGTTTTTAATACTGCAGATACTTTCTGACTCGGCCTTGTACGTTTATTCGGTTAGCTGATGCTTTTCTCAAAAAAGAGCTTTCAACATTAAGCTACTGTGCATGATTTACTTACTTAAATACTAGGGTAATTTTCACTCTGGCATTTTATGGTAGTTGTTGTACTGCAGTCATCGCTGGGATTTAAACCATAGTCCGTCTGGACCAAAAGCTGCAGCTCAACTCACTACACTATGTGCTCCCTCCTCTGAAATTATCAACTGGTTTGGATGTATTGTTGAATATTATTTTTTTTCAGATTTGAACGACAAATGCGAAATATGGTAAATATGCTCAACTTATGCTCAGCAATCTTTTCCTTTCTTTTTAGCCTTTTTGCCATCACAGCATGTAGCAGTAGAGTGGACTTGACTAGTGTCCATAGTGAAGAAGAACAAATTTTTTTATTTATTTATTTATTTTTTAGGGGGACGCAGTGGTGCAGTGGGTTGGACCGGGTCCTGCTCTCCGGTGGGTCTGGGGTTCGAGTCCCGCTTTGGGTGCCTTGCGGTGGACTGGCGTCCCGTCTTGGGTGTGTCCCCTCCCCCTCCGGCCTTACGCCCTGTGTTGCCGGGTAGGCTCCGGTTCCCTGCGACCCCGTTTGGGTCAAGCGGTTCCGAAAATGTGTGTGTTTGTATTTATTTTTTAAAATTGGTGCTATGAACAGTCTTCGATGCATTAGGGTTCATAGCTGCAGTGAATCAGGACCAAATAGTATCAGAGAGCGGATGCAGACTTGCATCGAGAAACATGCCCCACCATTCCGCCAGCGTTGCACGATGATTTACACACAAGATAAGAGCCCTACTTTAATCACAAAGTACGCTTTGATTCTTTCCAGTACTCTTATCGCCAAGGCTTCCGTTAGCCTTGTTGTTTTGTCTGTAAGACAAAGGTTCATTTCAGCCTCTCAGACATAATAACAGCCTGGTACATGTGGGAGGCTGGGCCAAGGGGGGCTGGAAGGAGGCTGGGTAATTTTTAACGTTCTAAAGTGGCCTGTGAGACTGTCCTGAAGGAAAACTCAGGAAAATAGTTGCAAACGTGTCTCCAACCACTGTGTTTCTGGAAAGGAAATTGTGTAGGAAACTCATCAGCCCTCGAAACACAGTTTCACCATCACATCATCGTGGGGTTGATTTTGTTCATTTACACAAAACCCTCAATGCGGCAAGATGTTATTTTCATGTGAATACTGGCGCAGGAATTTATAATAGTCCCATTTTTGAAGGATAGCTGTGAACATTACAAATATTTCTTGTTAATATAAAGCCGTAGCTGTTTGCTGAAAAAGACACATGCACTATATGAAATGTGGAGTTTTCTGGTTCGCTGCTCTTTGATGGTGTTGTAGTTTCGTGCTTGATGAATTTAGTTCCAGATTTTGGCACATCAGCCAGAGATCCTGGTAACATACCTCCTTTGAAGTTTGAGATATTCAAATATATTCAAGTATTTTAATATGAGCTCTGCGTTTTAAATAGCTTTCATTGTCTTTGTCACATTATAACACTGGCGGTTACTCTGGAGTTTCCTCATGCAAGTTGCATTCCCTGGTCATTATTATTAGAAGGTTATTAATTATAATTAGTTTTTGTAATGATGCAGTTTTTTAATATCTCGTGTGTATGTGTGTGTGTTTTTTTATTTATTTATTTCTTTTTTGTTGCTTGGTTCTTTGTTGTGATGAGATACAGTGTCCCACATTTATAATGGTTCTTTGATGAGTTCATTTAATGAGTGGACTCTTGCTGGTCCTATACCTCAATCTGTTGCCCAAGGAGGAAGTTCTGAAAAAGGTCTCCATTGGCGAATGTCACCAAGATTTACACAGACCAAGATTGTAACTCTGAGATGTGATTGAATGCACTTCCATATAAGAATACAAGAACGCCGCAAATGTACGCGCCCGAATGTACCTGTGGACCGCAGTGGCGTTCCGTGTGCTTCACCTCTGCTCTCCTGGGACTTAACATTCACTGTCTGATGCTGGAGCTCTGAGAATGAAATTTCATGCCATATTTGTGCTTCATGATTGAGTTCAAATGACATGCAAAGATGCCATGACTGGCAATTGAGGCCTGCATGTCGATGGGCAGGAGGTCTCCGTGTAGTCCTTAAAAAAGAACTACAACTTGTGTAATTTTCTTTGTGCTCTTTGTTTCCCAAGAGTGATGGAGAAGGTGGATGGCTTGGTGCTGGACACCAGTTCTAAGCAGCTACAGACTGGCAGACTTCCCGGACTTTAAAAAAAGAAAAACTAATAGGGGTTCCTTTTGGGAACATCATGTGGGTCTAAAAACCAGACCTCTTTCCAGAAGACCAACAGGAGAGTCAGAATAGATGTAAAATTTTCTCCAGGCTGTTGAATTGAGTATTATGTCTAAATCTAGGGAAGAAATGGTAGAAATCTCATTAAGTTCAACCTACCTTACAGATGATGAATATTTAATGTTTTTACTTGTAAAATACTTTTCCTAAAAAATTATGTTACTTAAGCTTTTTAAAATCGTGGACTTACCTTGATCAATTTTTCCTTTGTGACTTATCTGGTGGTGACATTGATTGTAAGAGTTACGCACCGTGTGAACAGGGCATGCAGAACATTTTTCATGTATTTATGACTGTATGAATTTATTTACTGTATAAAAATGAAAAGAACATTGTACAATGAAAAGGTAAATCTGCATTTGAAGCACTTATGTAGTTCAACACGTTGCTTTCTCTTAAAGTTTATTCCATCTGCAGCAATTAATTATGCATTTTATACTTTTGATAATATGCAAAAAAAAAAAAAAAAAAAAACTCACTTTTATCATCTAGCTTCCTCTAATTTTAAAAGTGCTTCATGTGTAAGCTTTTACTGTGCTTTGAGGGAAGAAGGCTTTTTCACTCGCACAAAGAAGCAAAGGAAAAAGGGGTCAAAAATAGACACAACTCCGCACGGCTTAATTGTAATTGGCCTCGCAGAGTCAGCATTTCATAATGAAAAAAAGGCTTCAAAACAAAAGGAAGAGCTCATCTGCATTAGAGGGAAGACAGGCCCGCTTCTTCAATTCCGCAGCGCCGTACCGCGTGTCCTTCTTAACAGCTAATCACACAAATTATTGCATCTAATTACTGCTAAACCTCTAATTAATTCTTTCAGCACCACATCATTTAGTGCGCTTTCACAGCATAGCACCTGTTTTGAGAATCCTGTCCGGTAATTTGTTTATAAACAAACACAATTTGCATAAAATGTATAATGAGTGGGTTTCTCCATTCTGACGCAGCTTTCTTTATTGTGCTTCGAATGTACGCCGGAGCCAAGGACGCAAAACCGCCGAATTAACCTGTGGAAATTCCTGCGAACACACAACACATTCTTCCCTGGCTAATAAATTAATAAAATGGAAATAGTCTGCACTAATTAATACGAGCGGGCAACACTAATTACGCTGCTGTAATAACAAGCAAGCTGTTGAACCCTTTTAGAGTATCGTGTCAATTTGGCTACCGATACGATCCCTGCATGCTTTGTCGATGGCGGGGGGTGACACACGCACACACCCGAGGCCTACAGCAGGAGACTGAGGGTTTGCAGGCATTTACCCTACGTACACTCACACGGTGATCCAAGACACCACACACACTGGAGCTCTATGGAAATCTGGGGACATTTTCAGGCGCATGTTTAAACCTCTGCTACCTTAAGCGTGTGTCACTAATTCACTTATTTTAAACTTACACACGATATCGTATATATACCGTGAATTGAAAATGCTAGGTTGGTGTACGAAAACACAGTCCTGCCAATATATTGCACATGCACGCAAACAGCACTGATGGGGTAAAGGTGTCAAAAAAGTTCACGCGAAGCTATGGAGCATTGATGCCTTTTACATATATTTTATCTTCTTTTAATGATGTGCCGCATCACTTTTTGTGGACACTGTTCCCCCTGCTGGCATGAAACCATAATTGTGTTAATATCATTAATATGATGATGCTTTGTCATATTCATCAAAAAATATGAGCCGTTCTGGTACGATTTCAAACACGGAGATCAAAGGTAATTGGCAGCCTGAGCGGATCAAAGTGCTGTTTGCAGTCAATACTGTTGAAGGCTTGTCTGCTTTTTCAGGGATCATAATTTCAGATGCTGAAGTGTCTGTCACAATTCATACTCTGTTCCGCTGTGTGCAAGAGGAGCCCTTCTCAACTCACGGACAAATTTCATTGCTAGCGCTGGTGCTTGGACTTATATGTTTAATCCTGAAATTAAAAAGATATACATTCATTTTCAGCGCTATGGCGAGTTGGGTTATGATTGTCTATTTTCTATAAGTCGAGCACATAATTCATAAGACCATGTTACATTCAGTGATCTGTTTAAAACGTAACCTTATGACTGGGATATGTCTTGTATTCTTATAGATGCTCAATAATTTAATGTTCAAAAATTGTCACATTACGGCACACTTCTAAAAAAAAAAACTATTCAAAATAAGCTAACAAAATGCAGAACATTTTAAGTTTTATTTATTTATTTATTTTTGTGAGCGTGCTTGTTTGACTCCAGCAGTATAAAAGGAATGTCGTATTTTGTTTCTGAAGATACTTGCAGCAAAGTGGTTCAAAAAATTGGTGGTAGGTGGTGATTTCTGATGGCGCTTATTATAAATTAATCTTTCTTAATAATGTATAATGCATCTAACGTTAAACATGAATTTTTGATCTTCTCCATCCAAATGTATTATTTGCGTGGAATCGTATGAGATTATAAATAATGTTATGATGTAAGTTTGCAGCAGCGGCGTTCTCCGTTGTTTCAGAGGAACTGCAAAAGAAAAAACATTCAGCACTTCTATTGTCATGGCGCATTTGTTAATGTGTACAGTAGTCAGGGCCTGAGCAGAAGCAAAGGTGCAGGAAAGAAAGACCAATGAACACATGGTGCTGCTTACACTTTTACACACATCATCTATTCAAAACTACTGCTCAGTTTAACAGTGCATCGCAGACAAACACACATACGCACAAACACACGCGCGCACACACACCAAGGTTTGATGATGCCACACACGGATCTACCCGTGCAAACAACATTGGGCAATCAACAGTTCACACGTCCAGCTCTTAATGCAAAATGTCATTTAATGCCGGATCCCCTGCATCTTATTAAGAAACTCTGCACTTCGGTTTCGAACGCAACGGGAATTATGAATTAAAATGAAAAAAAGTGCATGTGAAGAAGAGATTTACAGCCACGGTGGTACACGGCAGTGCATCTGCCTAGCATCCGTTGTAATTTAGATTGTTTGTGACCCATCTTAAATTCTCCGCCCTGGAGAAGATGAAGTGTTCTGTAGCTGTTATTGTCAGGAGTCTAAGTCCCAGGCAAGATTTATAAGCAATCTTATCAAACATGCCTCAAGTTTTTACTTTTAATATGTGCCAAGCTCATCCTAGGAATGTTCCTTGAAGCAATTATATTTGTCAATGGTTGCATTCCTATGCTCGGCAGATAATAAATATTTTTTTTTTTCCCTGATGTACATATATGCAGGTGTGTGTAAATCACAAATAATATTAGGAGCCTTGCATACAACCAGAACTAGTTGCTTGACTGATGTTGAACTGGTTGAGCTTTTTTGGGTTTTTTTTTTTCTTTTCTTTTCTGAACTGAACAGTGCTCGGTTAGGCTCAGGATAACATTCGGGTTTCTTATTAAAAGTGAACCTCGAAACAGTAATTTTTCTGTCAAATTCTAATGACCACCTTCTTTGCAAATGATATTGACCTTTCATGTTTGCTTGCTAAGCATCTTCTTTGGCTGTGTACTTGGTTCATGGTTTGTGTGCACAAATGAAGAGCAGATGCTGGATAATAGCTGTAATGCATTAGCTGTTGCAGGTTTCTATGGTTTGTGCAACATGCAAGGCCACACAATGTGTGCAGCATCACAGATCGGCAAGCAAAACACACAAAAAAGGAAAAGCTTTTTTCCACAGTTGCACTCATCTGCAATGCGCTTTTGCAGGAATGAAGAATACCATCCCAAAGATCTGCTATAAGTATCATTCTGAAAGAACATGTTTATTTAAGTTTTGTTTCTGGGCAATATGTGAATACCTTTCTGTCTGATCATTAGTGTACACAGAAAAACATTTGGAATTCAAATATTTATTCTTGCACGTACCGGACATTGCAACAATTAAAATGCATCCATTCTTTACATGAATAAACGAGTCAAAGTGGAATTTATATTTTTTGAGAGCAACAAAAGAAAAAGAGGACAAAATTATATGCTGCTGTAAAACTGTCATTATGACATTATTATCCCAATTATAATTTTAATAATGGATGGATTTTAAGAAGGGAATTTAAATTTGTTAAACATAGAAAAGTTTGTATTTTAAAATTTTACTCTGAATTGTGTAAATGATTGAAGCATAATTTATAAAAAAAAAAAAAACAAAGCTGTAAGAACATCATGGGAATACCTTCATTTCAGGCATTTAAATCTCCAAGTACCTTGAGAGACTCATATAGGACATAAAGTTATTGTGACACTCTCTCGTGGCCAGAGTATATGTGATACGCATATTTAAGTCTGTATGAATAATATTTGAGCCTCATTTTTAAACACTTACAGGTATATAAAGGTACTTCACATTCGCTCAAGCTTCATGCTGTCTCCCTTTTTCAAGAGTCCTACACTTATAAGTTGGTACAGATAAAAAGACTCAGCAGCTAAGCATTTAGGCTGTCACACTATGGGATGTGTGTTTCTCTGCATCTTTGTGTTGGCATTTTCTTTAGGGGGAACTCTGAACATCTCAATACACTGCGACCCTCAGTCTCCCTCAACTCCAACATCACCAAGAATACACTGGGGACCACTGTGGACCAACCATCCACTGATGCCGGTGACCATCTATGATGCCTCTACAATGTGATATTTCATCTTTATGTTTCTTTAGGCATAATCAACATTTTAATTCTCTTCTCCGGAGTACATTATCAGGAAGTTCATTTCTCTGAGATACTTTTTTCTTTTGGCATGTAGAGCGTCTGGAGTTCTACCTTTTTTAGCTTTCATTCTGAGTCTTATTTAATGAGATGTGTTTTCTCTAAAAATATCTACAAAGTACAAGCAAAATTATCCTCCTAAATAAAGAAAGATATGATCAACTGGGCTTTCATAAATATTGATTTCATAGTAGCACTAAATGTAGACACATTATATGGTACATTCTAGACTATTAAATACTAAATGCATTATACATGTATATAGGGATTATGGTTTCTTGTTTGCAATCAATGCTGCGTTTGCCTTTTAAAAGGGGTTCTATGTAAATCTTTTTGACTTTCTAAAATTATTACCTACTTATTTATTTCTGAGGAGGGTGGGGTGGTGCAGTGGGTTGGACCGGATCCTGCTGTCTGGTGGGTCTGGGGTTCGAGTCCCGTTTGGGGTGTTTTGCAATGGACACACCTGTCCTGGGTGTGTCCCCTCCTCCTCCAGCCTCACACTCTGTGTTGCCAGGTTAGACTCTGGCTCTCTGTGACCCTGTATGGGACAAGTGGTTTCAGATGGTATGTGTGTGTGTGTGTGTGTTATTTATTTCTTCTACTGTACTGATTGGACTAGATAAGCAGGAAAAGATGAAATGCATACCAAATATTTGCTCCAGTTAGAGGCCAGTTCTACCAGCAAGACAAACACACGATGCAAAGTCAAACACCAACCCTGTTTTCCAGTAAATATGTTGTGCTTTTGTGTAACATAACATGTACAATATAACAACTTATTTAATATTCTCAGAGTATGACTGCATGAGACTTTTGTGATATTGTATGTATTCATTTATTTTTACTTTACCGTAATTCTGTTTTACAGTATATTTGTAATAATGCTGTGTAATGTAGCATACAGTATAAGGAATTTTTAAAATGGTATTTCCCATATATGACTATATAGGAGTTTTCTGCTACTGCATACAATTTTTTATAGAGTAAATTCTGCCTTATTCTTTACATATTAAATAAACAGGGGTATATACAAGTAGTGGTCGAAGAAAACAAAAGAGCAACTGAACGATCCAACATCAGCCTGTCCAAAAGGAATCCAACTGCGGTTTAGTTAGTAAACATTCACAACAAAAGTAATATATCTTGTATTACTTTTATAATAGTTCCAACATTAATGGGTCACTATAGATGAAATTTCAAGCAGCTTGATTGACAGCAGCCATTGGACTTACAGGAGCAAGTTCAAATCCCACATCCTGGTGTCACACCCCTGAGCGAGGTAATCACCCTGAATTGATGTAGAAAAATTATCCAGCAGTATAAATGGATAATCAAGTAGCTGTAAATAGCTTAGCGTAAAATCTACCTTTCTAGGTCATTTTGAGAAAAGCTTTAGCTTAATGAATAATAACAAATCGTAATTTAAAAAAACGTTAAACTATGTTTTTAATGGACATGCGGGGCTGCGTCACCCAGCTGGATACTAGTCCACCTGTTTGGCAACGGCAGCTTCCTCCCCCACGGTCGGCAGTAAAGAGGGACAGTCCCAGCAGTGCGGTGCCATGGCGATGCTTTCCCTCCTCGCATCCGGAGGTGATTATGTTGCATCCGGCCTGGTGGCCCACAGCTTTAGGACATGGCTTCCCTGGCCAGTCAGAAGCCACCACTGGTTCCCCCTAATTGTCCTCCATGGGGGAAGCAGCATCCGCTGCTGCAGTAACTGCACAGATGTGCACTCCCCCACCGCCGAGGAGCACGGGGGAAAAATAGCCTTTATTACAAAAACCACTGATTGAGAGAAGAACCACATAATACAGCATGACACTTTAATGAAGACATACACATAAGTACTTCTTTTCCTAAAATGCACACTTCAGTGATATTAAAAAATTATACAGTGCTAGCATGTTTGTAATATATTTGATGCTCCTGAAAAAAACATTATCGTTGTCTAGTGTTTAATGGAAATAAATGGCCCACTGTATGGAAAAGCTGGGCAGGGAATCTTTTTTCCCTGTTGTGTAGTTGCAAACAGCAGCCCCTAACCCTTCCTACATTGTACAATTATGTCTTTAATTTTAATAACTTTCACAAAAGCATTGTTTGCTGCAGCTCATTTTTGTGCTCAGAGAAAATATCAAGCTAAGTCTCTTTATTGGAACTGCAATAATGTTGCATGAAGATGTTATTAGTATTAATTAAACATGTTTTTTTTTTTTTCATTTTACTTCTTTTACTGTATATAGAGAGGCAATGAAAAAAGGCCCAAGAACGTAATCCATGTGTTTAAAATTAAAAATAAAAAAAGCTGTGCTTACAAAATTCATTTGATTTGTTTCTTTGGGGGGGGGTGCGGTGGCGCAGTGGGTTGGACCGCAGTCCTGCTCTCCGGTGGGTTTGGGGTTCGAGTCCCGCTTGGGGTGCCTTGCGACGGGCTGGCGTCCTGTCCTGGGTATGTCCCCCTCCCCTTCTGGCCTTACGCCCTGTGTTACCGGGTAGGCTCCGGTTCCCCGTGACCCCGTATGGGACAAGCGGTTCTGAAAATGTGTGTGTGTGTGTGTGTTTCTTTGAGCAAAAGCATTGCAGCAAATGCTGACAATAATTATACTTAAAAAAATTATCATGCGTAGTCGTAGTAAATGTTGATTAAGCAGTTTGCATGTTAGAAAGCTTTGGGTTCATGTGAAAGCTGGTATAAAATAAAAAGCTGGTGTACGCGAGACAAGAGCAAACCAAATGCCTTCACTGCGGCTGTGAAAGTGCTCCAGTGTTCTTAAATTATGCAGTCCTTTTCTTCTTCTTCTTCTTCTTCTTCTTCTTCTTCTTCTTATTATTATTATTATTATTATTATTATTATTATTATTTAATCAAAGCTTCTCTGCTTTTATTAAAACTATACCTGCTCAAGAGTCCTATTCAGAGGGGGGAATAGCAGAAAGTCTTGGGAAAGGGGTAAATTCTAGAATTTAGGTCAAATTAGGGTTACAGTCAGCTGGTCTAGGCCAGCCCAAAGGAAAATATCTGTTATTAATCACTGCCTATGGTGCTGAGGACTCTGCTAACAATGGATGCTGTGCATATCACTGCTTGTTTTTGTAAAACAGAAATGTTAATGGAGAAAGCTTTTCAGTGTATGGCTGCATGGATTTTTTTTTTTTCTTTTTTTCAATTATTCACAATTTTCTTTTTTCAGTTATTTTCATCCTGTCTTTCCTGCATTTCACTTAGATGTAGCCAGGGGTATGAAACAAAGAACCTCAACTATATTTGCTTGCCCTGCTACACTTTGAAAGATCTATAGCGGTCTGTTGAAGTGGCTGCTGTTGGTGCAATTTAGATACTGACTTTGCCCACTGAGGTTGATGTCTGCTCCCCAAGTGATGCTCAGGTTGTTACCATGGTATGCTGCTGGATCGACAGCTCACAGGCCCAGGCCGCTTTCCCACCGCAGACCAGTGGAGCTCATTAGAAGCGAGGAGGGGATCGGCTCTAGGGAGCGCTCTCCCGTCCCCGGCTGTGTCTGCGCTCCCCAGCCCACAGTCATTGATCAGTCCATTTGCCTTCGCCTGACCCCACAGTGTCACCCCCCGTCCCCATCCCCCCCGTCCCCTCTCTCCCTCCAAAATGAGGCGCTCTTCCGGCCCCCAGACCTGTGTACACACATCATTTCTTCAATTATGTCCCCAAATTACCCGACATGTGATGCCTCGAGTGGACCGAGACAAGTCATTCCAGACCCATTAGCGTGATTAAACTGGCTGTGAAGTTTTGTGTGCATATGAAAAGAGTTCTGTAAGTCTTAATAACTACTTATAACAGCAGGTGGATGTAGCAGATGGGAATTTACTGTTCAAAATACACTATCATGTACATACAGACAACTATTTTTGCAGATTTTTTTTTTCTAATTCGAAAGTCATAGACTTCATTATTTACTATTCTGCAGTGTCTGAGTAAAACACAAACAACTGTTGTTTTTGAATTTTTTTCATTGTATTTCTGTTTTTGTCTTTTCCACCCCTTTCTTTTGATTACTATAAGGATAATTTGAAGTGGATTTTTCCCTAAAATACACACAATGTTCAGAAGATGGTGGGTGGGTGCTTTTTAAACGCAAAAGAGCAATTTTTGCAAATTTGTGTAAGATATTGACAACATTGTAGAAGTTCACTATTTCACAAATCACAGAAATGCTGCAGGATAGAAAAATATTCTTTTAAAGAAAACCTGGAAATGGGCTTTGTGTGGAAATGCACACAGTACAAGTTTCATTTGAATTTTATCGTAATGTATCTCAAAAGTAGCATTTGATTTGAAACTCCTGACATTTCACTGAAAACATCTCACGAGTGCTATTCTGTAAAGTTTGTAAATATAGGCACATCATAAAGAAAGGTCCATTTACATTATCTGTGCTGACATTATTGCAATCAGTTAAATGCCTATTACTTTTCTTTGCTCTAATTAGAATAGTTTAATACAAAATTTGCTCAATTTGTTAGAAAAATGTCCAGGGTCAGAAATTTGGTCTTATTTTACATTACATGTTACGTTTTTAGGGGTGCAGTGGCGCAGTGGGTTGGGCCTCGGTCCTGCTGTCTGGTGGGTCTGGGGTTCGAGTCCCGCTTGGGGTGCCTTGCGGCGGACTGGCGTCCCGTCCTGGCTGTGTCCCCTCCCCCTCTGGCCTTACGCCCTGTGTTACTGGGTAGGCTCCGGTTCCCCGTGACCCCGTATGGGACAAGCGGTTCTGAAAATGTGTGTGTGTGTGTGTGTGTGTGTGTGTGTGTGTGTGTGTGTGTGTGTGTTACGTTTTTGTCTTATTTTTTATAATGATATACAGTTTTTTTATACTATAAGAATATATAACTCATTTAGTGGAACATTGCATCTTCTTTGGCCTCTGACTGTATTGTCAGAGTTGTATATTTTATTTTTCATTTTCCATCATATCCTAGAGTGTGTCCCCACTCTTACCCCATTCTGCGGCCCAGTGCACTCCGTCAGCCCACCTGTATCACCACTGGGAAATGGTGTGATGGACAAGAAGCCACAGGCGGCAGCCTCACTGGCTGAGCCTCCATTACAGGACTCAGGACTCCCCTTCCTTCCAAGGAGCTCATGGAGGGAAGTCCAGGATGGAGGAGCACCTGGTGAGACAGCTGGGGGTACCTCTCATTGGCAGATGCTGACCAGGAGCCTCCGCTCCAGTGCCAACAGGAATCTGTGTGTCCCTCACTCTTCGGCTTTGACCAAATCTTCAGTCCACATGTAACTTTTTTTAAGTTATTTAGTTTAGCTCAGGTTATCGATCCACACACACACACACACACACACACATTTTCAGAACCGCTTGTCCCTCACGGGGTCACGGGGAACCGGAGCCCACCCGGCAACACAGGGCGTAAGGCCAGAGGGGGAGGGGGACACACCCAGGACGGGACGCCAGCCCGTCACAAGGCACCCCAAGCGGGACTCAAACCGCAGACCCACCAGAGAGCAGGACCCGGTCCAACCCACTGCACCCCCCTCTTGATCCAGACATTAAGTATATATTATGAGACATGAGCATATTATTGGGACTTTAAGGTACAGAACCAGCTTTCCTGTACACTTTATAAGCAAACTATTATTATTATTATTATTATTATTATTATTATTATTATTATTATCCACAAAGGACTGGTATTATTAAAACATAAATTGTAAATGTTCTCTTTCTGTAAGTATACCAGATGATAATGAAGAAATATAAGTAAAATAGTAAGTAAAATACAGAAAATGATTTTTCACTCTTTCTGTGTTTTACTTACTATGAATAGTAAAGTTTTCTCTTTTCCCTTTTCTTAATACCAAAGAGGTGCCATTCTGCACATTAGATACTCTGTATTTTTTGAAATACTTCTTAAAAAGTGCAATTCCTGTTAAACCGTTTTACTTGTTTTGTGTATGCTCTTATGTATTGTTCTTTTCAGGATGCGAAGTAGGAGTTTTGCAGATATAACAAGTGAACCACTTGCTTTCTGGCTTTTCCAGGGGCTGGTTGTGTGATTGTTCACCCAGGGGGCACACGCCACCGTGCACACAGCAATCTCCAGCCAGATTGTTGTCTCTCTCCAAAGGCCTCTGATAAGAAGGTTCTGGAATTGGACAATGGATCCCTGCTCCTCCTCCACAAAAAAACTAAACTAAACAAAAAATGTTTTTTTTTTTTTTTTTTTTTCATTCATAGGCTATTTCATTTAAAAGAGGAAAACAATTTGTCCTTTTTTTCCCTTTCATCATCTGGATAAAGGGATCGGTACAAATCATACTTTAACATGCTTTTGGCTAAAGTGCCAATGCAATGCCTTACTGTACAACATAAATCAATATTCAGAAAACATTGGCAACTGTCCTTACTGCAGAAGGCTGATTTAGAGTGGGAGAAAAAGGTTTTGATTGTTTGGAACAAAATATTGCATTTGTCTGAAACACATTACCCCAAATATATCCCAAGGCTTCAGGTCTTGACTTTTTTCAGTTACTTATCCTCCCAAACTCTCTCAGATTATTGCATAATAGCCCATACCAAAATAAAAGCGCTTTGAACTGTGATTCACAGTGTCTTGTTTTCATTTCTGAGTCAGTGAAGTCATCATAGACAGATAAAAATCAAGACTGAGACGGATAAAAATTATAAACACATATTGCATCCCATCGCAGTAAATTACGAGTGCTGGCTGAAGTCTCCACTTGTCATCTAGCCAATATTTCTCATTAGTTGGACCCATGATGCAATTTGCTTCACCTATACAGGTGACTGGGACTGAACTGGGGGAAGGTGGCACAAAGTGTGCCATTTTTCTTTTAAAACAGAAAACAGATGGAATAAAAGATCAACAGAGAGTGGAGGAGCAATGAACCCTTCCGTGAAGTTTGGGAAATCCGAGGTACCGTCTCTCTTCGCCTCTCCTGCCAGAGCCGTCAGGCAAAGTGACAGGGCAGTATGGCGGCATGGAGGCTTCTGACAGGTTGTCACCAGGAGATCACTGCCACAGTGCTGTCTCTCGCTCCTCCTGGAAGGCTGACCCCTCCGGCTCACCGGGCCCACTGGTCATACCGTCCCTGTCTTTCTCCGGGCGTTCCTGACAGGAGACGGGAGCGCTCCGATTCCGTGGACACACCGGGGAGTACACAGGTAAGGCTGGGCATCTCCGTTTGTCTTCAGATAGAAAAGACAAAAAACATCTGACATTTAAAGCGGCACTCTCTCAGTTTCCATGGAAGAAACACGGGCGCGCTCTCCGAACACCCCTAGAGCCAAACTGTCTAACGTGAGGACACGCATCAAATGTTGACTTTTTTGTTTATGCAAGAGCATGCTAAGAAGTTGGAACTTTGTGTGAGGGAATATTAAGCACGTTTGTCTATATTCCCATGATGTAACGTGGGGGGATCCGTGAGCAAAAAGGATTAGTTGTGTGACAGGGACGATGCTCGTTTCAACTGTAAGAAATGTTTACAGTGTGTTGCTGTATTATCCCTGCAGAGAATGGTAATTTCTAATCTTATCATTTTTTTATGCATTGAACACATGTCAAGAGGGAAGGCGGTTGCCTTACACATCATAAGCGAGATTTAGTGGGACTTTCAAAAAAATTACCAAATCTCTGCAATTAACAGCTACGCCCGACAAAGTCGTTTCCGTTTACTTGCAACTTCCTGGATGAAAAAGGGCTGAGATACTTTTAAAATGAACTTTGTTACTAAAATTGTGAGAAAGAATTTTTCTTAATGGTGAAAACGGATGAGTGATCCATGTAACATGAATGCTATACAAAATATGTGTTCTTAACATAAAAGAAAACTGCAGACTCTACTCCCTTTCTTAACAAATACCCCTATACTGAACTACATATATAACCAAAGCGAGAATTATAAAAAGCACACATCTGCCCTTGATTTGCATAATTCAGTACTTGCTGCCAATTAGAAAAGCAGAAAGCTCTAAGGTGTCAGGTGGGAACACTCTTTTGAAATAAGGGATATACACTCTTTAAAAAATGCCTTTAATAACACTCCAATAGCCTGAGCAGAGAACATATTTATTATTAAAATTGTTATGGAAAATCATTCTCCTCGTTCATAAATCACCCTTCTCGCTCTTGCCAGATGGCTCGGTGAGGAGATTTAGAAGCCGGCAGCAACTGATATCTGCTCTTTGGGCTCATAGCAGCCCTGATCACTTCTATCTGAGGAATGAGGGGATGGAGGAGCAGAAGCTGACATCCAGTTCACAGCACAGATCTGAACCATCATCGTGTCCACAGAAATACGGGGCTACTGTGACTCATGACCATGTTTTCCATGATAATTTGTCCTCCATAATGTCTTTGCATTAAAAAAGTGAATTGGGGCCCTAATTTGCCCTTGATGTGTGTAGGTGTGACTGACTGAATGAATGAGGGTGTGTGTGAGAGATGGATTGGTGTCTCGTTCAGGGAGTACTCTGCCTCCGCTGCTGGAATAGTCTTCGGACCACTGTGATTCTGTATCACGAGTGGTTATTGATAATTGATAGGTATACAGTTGCTAAAGAAAATTTTTAAGTGATCCGTATAACCTGAACACAATGCAAAATATGTGTCTTTATATCAGAAGCAAGCTGTAAATAATGCCCCCTGATTTAACAAATATTTATATATACTAAACTACACAGTATATAAGTACAGTGAAAATTAGAAAAAGAACACAGTTTTATGCATTTGCTTTGTTCTATACAATCTAGATAGTATAATGTATTTGATATTTCATATTTCTGAGTCCAGAGCCATCATGTTGTGTTTTGACTTGTGGTGTGTTAACTTCTCAAGCTCCATCAGGCCTTGTTTGATAGTTTCACCTGTTATAATCTCAGTAATCATTATTACTATTATTATAGGTTCTGTTTGGACTGTCCAAACCATGTAAAGTTGTTCACTGAGTGTGAATTCTTTTGCATTGTTTACATTGATTTCTTTTCTCTTTTCTTTTCTTTCTTTGCATAAAAGGTTGAATTAACACATAAATATTGAGAAAAGCTACAGGTAGGAAGAAACACAGTTCTTTCCACAAAGAAATTAATGAAGGAAAAATGCCTTGTTTTGTTGTGCCGTGATAAATATTGTAAAGTATCAAAATAACTGTGTTCACTTTAATGGGATTTGGTGATATTTCAGCATGAATGGGTATCAATTTTGAGCCTCAGGAACGACCCATTTTCCCCGTTGAAACTAATGGTAATTATACGTGATTTATGAGAATTCACCTAAGCAAGGGTTTTTCAGGAACGATTATTCAGTTAGAAAGTTTCTGGGCCACACACTGCAGCAGTACCCTGCTCAAAAGAAGAAGCGGTGGAAACACCTGGCCTTACACACAAACAAACAGTTCTGATTAGTACTAAATAATCTTAATAATCCTTAAATGACAGTGCAAAAATGTACAAAATGGAGTTTGGCCTTGAGATGGGGATATATTGTTTCATCGCTAGCGCTGCCTCTATTGATGGTGGGTCTAAAGAGGCTTCAGGTTTTAGCCTAGCCTCTATAGGTGAATCGGTGTCAAAACATATGGGCCGTGCTATTTATCATGTAATCTACTGAGCGAATGGATGGGGCACTAGCAGCAATCTGGTATTGATCTTCTCAGGGCCCTGCTATTGTTCATCTGTGCACCTAGAGTGGCAGAGAGCATTAATGAAAGAAACTAAACAATGCATTCCAATCGGACTCCTGAATCATGTTTTTCAGAGGGGGAAGAAAGAAAAACCGGTGAGCAGGAGAATGAGGGACAGAAGTAAAATTTTTTGGAGAGTTTCAAAAGACACTATTGAAATGAAAGAGAAGTCTTTCACTTGTTTCCTTCGGCACAGCGAGAAAATGGGTAATCATTCATCCTACGTTCATATGTCATGATGCTGTTGTCTCATCTTGCGGTAATAGAAATGGCAGGCTTGAACATCTCATCCCATCCCCCACCTCGGTTGAAATTTCCCTTACATGATAGCCAGCATTATAAACAAAAACGTAATTAAAACACCCTCAGCCTCAAGAGGAAATAGCAGTTCACCGGAAATGTGAACTGAAATACAGAGTGACGAAGACATGCACCGCAAGGCTCCACATAAACTATTAATACATACAAAGTCACTTTTATGGAGGATAATCGCCACAGTCCTCAATCGCATGTTCCAGGAACTTCTTAAATTTCTAATATGTTTTGAGTGCATCACGCTTTTTGCTCCTTTAAAGCCCTAATGAGATGACATGGCTTCCTTTTCCCAAGTTCATCAGTCCTCACGGAAGCAAGGCTGGGAGGCCCAACAGGAAACACCATGCATTGTTATCATGATTGCTGCACTACATGTTAGGTAATGTTTACTGTTTTTGTTTTAGGAAAAGAATCCTTTTAAGAAAAAATATGAAAAGAATGGAGCAGCTGGCGGTGTAGTATTTAGTGCTTCTGGTTTCTACTGAAAGGTCCCAGGGGCAAATCCCACCCCTCCCTGTAATTCGCTTCATCAAAGTATTTACCGTGAATAAAAGTAAAACTACTCATCTGCAGAAACAGGGTAAATCATTGTAACATAGCTTAATGTTGTAAGTTGCACTGGAGAAAAGCATCAGTTAAATACACATAAATGAGCCCACTTAAAATGAACAGGTAAGACAAAGAATTAAAGCAATTTTTTTAATTTGAATTCAACCATGTGCTTAGTTAACGCCCAGTGTTTTCAAATTGAATCCCTAACGTCACCGGTAATACAAAGCAGAAATATCAAATTGGTCGCAACTGTAGGAGCACTGACCCTTGACACAATAATGAAGCGTGATTCATGGCAGAAGTTTTCTCTCTCGTTTTATTCTGGCTTAACTCCTCCGAGTTCAGGAGGAAAAGATTATATATGAAAACCGTTACCAGCAAAACGGAAAGAATTATAAACTCAACACCATTTGAATCCATATGGGTCATATCAGGGCCTGAGCTGATTTCCACAGCGCCATCTTTGTGCTTTGCATTATAAGTGTGGGAAACCTGGCCCAGGTATTTCAGTCCACCCTACGGACTCAGGGCATTCCTCCACTACTAGCATCACGCTCCAGTGACATCACTGCAAGATCACTGCAATTTGCTTTGCACACCATATGTTGGAGACACTGTGCCCTGGTTTTCTGTACAATAGGTGGCGTAATGGTTAGAGCCGTCATCTTTGGACTTAGAGAACTCAGGTGTGAATCCCACTTCCTGCTTTAGTACCCTTGATCAAGGTACTTACAATAAAATTGTTCCACTTAAAATTCCCCATCTCTATAAATGCGTAAATCAAATAGCTTAACATTGTATGCCGATTTGAAGAACTGCGTCAGTGAAATAAATGCGAATGCACATAAGTAGTGTTTTTGCAGGATAAGGCTGCAATAGTATTTCCCCATGATGGACACATTTTAAACATCTTTGTCTTCGCTCATAAAACTGTGTGATTGCCCATAGCATTGCCATCTGTCGGCAACTGTGAGGCAGGGCTGTTAACATTTTGGAATTTGTGGCCTTGAAGAAGCACAACATGAGGGGGCATATGAAGACTGGACTGGGCTCCGACTCCCATTACACACCCCCATGCAGCTTAAACATTAACCTCACTTAACCATTTGCTGCAAATGTAAGAGGGTTTTAGTGATTCCTTGAGGCTTAACACATGAGGCGTACACTGGTTGCGCTAATATAAAACCAATATATTGTAGATAATTGGCTGATTGTGCTCCATCACCACTACATGTTAATTCAGTGTCACTGTGCTCCACTTCCAAGGGCTCAAAATGAGCTTGGCATCTACACCACAGTCAGGGAGGTTTTCTGGGAAACATCAAGGAGGTTTGGGGGGACTGTGTCAACCCTCCACAATTTGAGTCTTGGTTTTGGCAGCGTCAAGGGAGCGTCAAAGATGTGGCAGCGCTCTGCCTGCGTCATGTCACATGCATCCCTCGCCCATCGCACTGGGCCTTAATCCATCCGGTCTGCCACTAATCCTCTAAACTTCCTCTGTTGGGATGGCATTCGCACGGTGGCACGTCAGCTGACACCATCATGACCCAGCAGGTGTTGAAGGTAAGGAGATGTAAAGGCAAGCTGACTGCTGGAGGAGCAGCCGCCGGTAGATAAAGCACTCATCTAAAGCCGGTGTCATGTAATTCTCCTTTAATGCAGTCAAGCCCAATCCCGGTGAGTTTAGATCCACCGACCCTCTGGAGGGTTCCTGTCATTACTGGAAAGGAGATTGGCGCTGACAACAGCAAAACTCTGCAAGGCCTGGTTTCAGAGACACCTCCCTAGAACTGGCGATAGGTGTGTGTGTGTGTGTGTGTGTGTGTGTGTGTGTGTGTGTGTGTGTGTGTGTGTGTGTGTGTGTGTGTGTGTGTGTGTGTTTAGACAATTTCATAGCCAGGAGCAACAGTATACAAAGACGGCTATATACCTCACATTAAACACTAATCTGTCACAAAGACTTTTTTGTGAGCTTCTGCCTTTTATCTCTCCTTCTCACTTTCTCCAACATCCTTCGCTGCATTCTTCCCTTCCTACTTTTTAGCTTCTATTTATATAGCATATGTATCATAATAAATTTGATTTGTAAACCAAGAGTCTGTGTAACTACTGATCCATACAATGACATTGACGTAAAGCTACATATGAACGGAATAAATAAAGCAATTCAAAACATTAAGCGCACATCTTAACCAAGCCCAACAGAGAAGATTAAGACCAGCATTTCTGTATGGGTAGACATATACAGTATATATAGACCCAAACCCACACTGCAGAATTAGTCCCTGGCAACATTTTTAGCATAAAGTACAGATTAATATGGAGACATTACCTCTTTTGTCCCTGCACATCTGTGGCATGTTAAGCATCCTGAGTACAGAGAGTGACCAGATGCACAGTGGTGGTGAGTGGTGGCACAGTGATTTTTATTCCTTCTAACTGTAATACTCAAATACAATAACAACAAGAATGAGAACAAACAGGTCAACAAAACACAGGAGAGCAAAGTCTACGGTAAACCTAGGAGATGTATGCAATCTCAGCAAAAGAACTTGGGGAAATGCATTTTGATGTTCGCTATGTTTTCCGTCGCTTTGAATAAACTATCTGTTAAGTTAATAACTGGAAATGTACTTGTCAGTGTAAGAACTTCGCTTCCCTCTTACTCCTTCAGGCTCCTAGAGTCCAACCTTCTATTAGGTTCTTCACTGGATGATTGGCAGCAGCTGGTGTTTGTGGACTGATTGTGACCAAGCTTTAGCCTGCTGTCCTTTCTACTACCTGTCCCATCATGATCAGTAGGGTGCTGCCATACTGGAAGTTCAATCATAAACAAATAGCTACACTGTAGACTTTCGAAATGACAATGGACGCAATGCATCGCATTTCTGATCAAAATGTGCTAAGATTGTTGCATGATATTTCATCAGTGCTGCTTGATAAATAATAGGAGAAGCAATCTGCAAAAATGGCTGCTGGCAGCCTTGAGGATGCTTAATGGCAATTTTCCTACCGATGTTTTCATGGAATTGCCACAGTTTGAGCGTGTTATCACATGTTTCGGTGTGACAACAGGTTTAAATGAGGGCACTGTGTTGGATCGGATCATTTGAAAAACAGAAGCTTTTTTGCAAAATGTGTTTTCATTTTTTGTGATTATTCCAGCAGAATATCATAGCCACTTTTTAATGACACAGAGGCCCAGTGTACAAAGGCTTCTACGATATCATTCGGAAGTTTGCACTTTCTCACAAGTAAATGTGTAGTTTCCCCCTTTAATACATAATAGGCTAAAATCTTAAATATGATGCCTTCATAAGATACATTCTCAAAATACATATCCAAAACAAATGTTTTTCTTTATAGGTGATTAGGAAACGTGATAAAGACCACAACGCAGATGAGGTCATGTTCATTGCAAATTATATGAGAGCTGGTGAATCCGAGTAGGGACGGGGCCTTCATCAGACTCTTTTACAGACCCCGAAAAGGCACAAATCCCACCGGCGATCCAGAGGGTGTGACTGAAATCACACATCAGCATTCATTGTCTGTCCAATTCATATCACTTATGAGCCAGCCTTAAGACCCCCTACTTCAGCTCTTCTTGTTCTTTTTCTTAATTCAGGCTCTGCATTATATTACAGGAATCAGATTATATAATACATGGATGTGCAACAAAAGATTCTAAGAAAATGAAATTGTTCATATTTATTTATGTGGATACAGATCAACATTAATTCAAATGGATACAGATCCACATTTATTTACATGGATACAGATCATCATATTCCCGAGCTACAGCTGTCACAACATAATGGTGAGCCCATGCATTTGTTTTCCTTCAATGTTCTCATTGAGAGCCAAAACAGGGCAATTTAAACAGCCAACAGAACCACCCCAGGAACCTTGGACTGACATATCTGTTCTCTGTCTCGTGTGCAGTTGTCCTTTTAAATGCATTACGGTGCCTGAAAATCTGCTACACAAAGCACATTCTTAAACCACAGTATGTCCGTTTAAGCAAACACACTATCAGACACCCGCAGGTCAACAGTGTGTTTTAAAATAAATCACTAGCTCTTCACAGAGAGAAAATGTGGGTGTGTATGCGGAGGTTGTTGAGGAGCAAAAAAGTTGTGCCATCTGAAGGTTGACCTCTAATATTTTTTCCTGCTCTGACTTCCTATTCCATTGCTGATATGAGAAATTTGAAATTGGGTTCTGGAATTAGGCAGGATAACGAAACACATTATCGATTTATAATGTCAGATTTCTTCAATTACCATGAAGAAATAATTAGGCTTCCTTGAACGTTGCGGAGGTACATCCTGTCCATCCGCCTCCTTATTAGGCCTATGGCTAAAATCCAGCAAGAATTAATAAAATGATTGGAAGAGAAATAGAAATTTAGGAAAACATAAAAAACTGGACACAAAAAATTAGAAAACAACAAATAACGGTTGTACGATATGCTGCAAACAAGGATCTTGTATTATGCCTTTTTTAATGACATATCATCCACAGGCACAAATGGATGAACATTAGTTATTTACTAGCTTGTTCAACTCTCCCTCTCGACAAGGTCTGTCTCAAAAAATGATGAAATAAGAGCCAGAAAATCTTTGTTCTTTATACTTCTGAGGGAAAGGAAAGTGGATGCTCAACTGATGTTTTCTGGCATGTGAGACCACATCTCAGCATTGTTTGTTGTCTTTAGCTTTTCTTTCCCTGCTGCATGGCAATGAATTTGTTGTTGTTTTGTACTTGAGTTTTTTTTTGTTTTCATTCTTGCTAAATATTGAATGAAGTAAAAACACAGTGATATCAAAGCAGAACCAGGATTCTGAAGGAAAACTGAGAGAAAAACACCTTTCAAAAAACATAAAGCCAAACAATTTGGAGTAAGAAAATTTCCCATGAAGGTAGAAATGCCATAACGATTTCCAGGTCCAACAAACCTCA
The DNA here is from genome assembly GCF_900964775.1 of Scleropages formosus. Classification (NCBI taxonomy): domain Eukaryota; kingdom Metazoa; phylum Chordata; class Actinopteri; order Osteoglossiformes; family Osteoglossidae; genus Scleropages; species Scleropages formosus. Next base: position 20,935,386 of record NC_041812.1, on the reverse strand, counting down.
TCAGATCACTTTTCTTTATATATTTATTTTGACTCAGTGTTTGGCATTTAAATCCCACTGGTGTTTCAAGGAAAGAACAGTCAGCGTGGAGAACCTATCCCTGATATGAGGAAAAATTTTGCAAGTGTTGGCAGGGGGTGAGAGGAGATGTTCCACCCCCTCCCCCTGCTCACACCTAGTGGTGGAAGCCAGCACCACCCTGAGGAAAAACCATCACTCTGGACCCTCGAGCCCATGTTCCAACATCTTCCCCTCGACCAAAGAGAAACCGAGAAGACAAAGCGTACAGTAATTACAGGGCCGGAGCAGCAGTAGGGTGCAGTAGAGGGAGCTGAATAGTCACTGTCACATTGGCAGATAAATTCCACGCACAATTATTCATCCCCAGCCCCTTGACATGTAGATTAATGAGTTTGATAACCCGGAGCCTTCCAAAGAGGTAGATTATATTCTGTTGCATGGGTTCGTCCAACACTCCTTGCGAACTACAAACACTTTGGTTTCCCAAAGGGAGATGCGGAGTGGGGGAAGGGATCAATACATTGGCACCAGTCAGTAACACAGGAACAAGAGTGAATTGTATTTACATTGATTTATTTAGCTCATGCTTTTCTCCAAAGCAACTTACAATGCTAAGCTACTTAAATTATTTTCCCTTTCATATAGCTGGGTAATTTTTAGTGTATCAGTTCAGAGTAAGTACCTTGATCAAGGGAGTTGGTTGCAAGAACTTACAATTTACAGTAATTTACAAACATTTTACATTAATTTACAGAAATTTAGAGTCTTCTAAACCAAAATTTCTCCATTTGTTAAGTGTGTCAGCCATCTCGCAATTGGTCTGAGAAAAGAAATGAAATACAGACGTACCCCACTATCCACCTTCTCGGTATTAGCGCTTTCGCTGTAACAGCTCTTGAAAATGAATACCCTTCTTGCTATCCATCCCAATTTGCCCCGTTATAACACTTTTCTGTTCAAGTATCTCTGAAGAAAATGCAAAAATTATCCTCTAAGAACGTTTTCTTATTTTTTCTTACTCAAACTAACAAAAGGTGCTACAAACCATACTGTAACAGTGGCAACAGAAGCAGTAGGTATCCCATAATGCAGCACTGCCATTGTGGGGGTAAATAGTTGTTGGGCAGCCTTTGTGGGGAGTTATGGGGGATTAATGACTACCCATTTTGTTCTGTTGTTCGAGAGTTTTTTGGCCAGGCGTGCGTGGTCTCTGTGAGTGCTGCTGTCTATCGATGTGGAGGCGCAACAAGAGCCTCCAATATTTCACTCTGTACAATCTGAGCAAGTTGTTACGGTATTTCTGGGCAACTTAAATTAATATCATATAGTGTAAGTTACTGTTATTATTTATTTATTTATTTATTTATTATTTATTATTGTTTGAATTGCTTTCTAAAATTTTCTGAGACATTTGTCAAAGGTCAAAGTTTTCTGGGGTTTCTGGGATGGGCTCAGCTCATCGACTTGAATTTTCCCTGTAAGGAATAATGGGAAAGGGGCTCTCGCTATATACCTTTTCGTTATCCACTCATTTTCAGGACCAGATTCAGAATGGATGGATGGCTGGGTATGCCTGTATATGCCTTTTGCTGAATTAGAACAAAAATGATAATGATTATGAACATATCCAATGTTCTGTTGCACGTGATGAGGCAGCAGGTTGATGGACAACAGGAGGGACCTGCTGCTGTAATAAGGTATTCTCCTTTTTTGCAGAGACTGTTATGGACAAGACCACCTATTAAAGTGTACAACGAGTCTGATTTCCTAGAGCCTGGAAAAGAAAGCGGGAGGATTCTCTAGGGGAAATATATCACCATCCAAGCCTGCTCATTATACTGCAGACCTGGGATCGATTGGTGATATTTCTGCTCGCGGTTTTGTCTTACACATGGGAGCACCCCTTGCAAAGGGGTTCTCCACACTTTACCCATAATTCCAGTTTTGCTCCTCACAACCAGGGAAACTGTAGCAGGGTGAAACATGTCTGCCTTCAAACACAGGACCTCGCGTCAAAGTCTGGTCACACGCCTCACTATGCACGTAGATTACTGAAAGTGGCGCTCGCTGGGGCCACATGCTGTATTCGCCCTACATACATCATAGCCGTGTTCTCATGGCTTCTGCACAACAACACAGTTACAAAATTGAACCTATTATTACCCCAGTCAAAATGAGACATTTTGTCTGTTCATAACAGTTCATTAGACAGTTTATGACAGTTTATAACAGCCATATTATGAACATGTAACTGAACTCCTATCTTCTTTTCATCCCATGTATTTACATTTATTTATTTGATGCTTTTCTCCAACACAACTTCAAATGTTAATCTACTTACAATAATTTAGCCATTTTGACAGCCGGGTAATTTTCGCCGTATGGGTATGGGGTTGAGTACCTTGATCAAGGGTAGTACAGCAAGAGGTGAGTTTCAAGCCTGGATCGTTCGGGTCCAAAGATGAGAGCTCTAAGCACTACGCCTCCTGTTGCCCCTGTACAACTACTGTTCAGAAGGGGTTGTATGCAAAGCAAAACAATCCCTCAAATCCCTCATGGGACACCATTACAGAACACTTGAGCAGTGAACTGGACTTCGGCTGCACCTCAGTTACAGTCGACTCCTATAAATACACATAGAAACGTGAAGCAGCAAAATGTAAAGTTTGCACAGATTACTGTGTTAGCTCAGCAACTATGCTGTGTAATTTGATGTAAATAATGCAAACCCAGTGTCCCTAATCCAGCCATTTGTCATCAGGCAGCTCTCTGTCTGCTCCAATACCGGATATCGACTGCCGCAAATTAAAAACAGCCTTGCGAACCGGCGCTCGATGACGTCGCCGGTGCCTGTTGTATCATTTCATGGGCATTCATCTGTCTTCGGAAAACACACTCAAGCACTTTGCCTGAGGTTTACGAGTAAGCGATATTCATGCCCATGAGGGTCAGAGAGGAGCACACCAGTACTTTTTTTGCCCCTCCCTCACCTCTCCCATCAAGAGTAGGGTATAAACCAGGGAATAAACAACTGAAAAGACATGCAGTTTACTGTATGCTGAGTCATAAAGCAGCACTCCTAAACCTCCTTGCTAAAACAAAAACCAACAAAATTTATACTGAAGTGAAATTGTTCACATTTTCGTATCGAACAACGCTTTCCTTCCTTTTTGCATTTCCAGCACTGTGGGCTAATATCGCCACGTGTATTGACAATGATTGCATTCCACGTTTTTATGGCTAGAAGAAGGAAAATAAATTATGAGTCTGTAACCCCGATCCGTAAAGGCAGAAACAAGAGCTTCGACTCTGTCGAGAACTCATCAGCTGACTCAGCACACTTTGTCTAGCCCCATTTATCAGCAGGACACAAAGATATTGAGGTTTTGTGTCTTTGAGCAGACAGCTGTCTATGTTGCACACCTTGTTTGTTATGGCCTGTAGCTGATCTCAGCCCTGCACAACACAGTCTGTCTCTGGCCAGCCTGATCTACTGCAGTGTTCACCTACAGCCTGTATGTGTCCCTCTGGTATTCAAATTGGACATGTGACCAGAAGGGTGTCGCTCTATATCCTGCGTGGTGGTCCCACACTCAAAGGGTCTAAAGTCAAAATCCGTAGGTACGTGATTTCGTTCCTGATGCAGTGGAATGAGATGCCTCAGAGCTGCTGAATCCCTTGAACATTCAAAAAGGGTCTGAAAATACATTTCTTTCATGCTCACTTCACTCCTGTTCTCCCAACTGCTCCATAAACTTGTGTCACATTATCTATTTTGATGATCTCTGTATTTCTTGCAAATTTTAGATGCAGCTACTCATGCAATGCTTTCTGTCAGAAAGGGTGGTATTGGAAAAACACTGTATTTTGACTAATATGTGTCTGCATCTATGAATCTTTAACTGTCAGTTAACTCTACTTTGGTTTACTTCAATTGTCGCTTTGAAAAAATGAAAAAAAAAGTGTAAATGTAAAATTCCAGGTATAGTGACACAAGCTTCTTTATGTCAGTAGATAGCATAAAATGCACAATAAATAATAAATAACACTGTACAGAACTACTCAAAACTTTGAGTACACTTGGTGCAAATTAGTTTCAAATTTGAATTTCCATGAGGAATTCGAGTCTGGAAAAAAAAAAAGAAAATGGGGCACCAACTCTTCGCAGATCCTCTACAGCAATTCCCAGAGATGTAGAACACTTGTGGATGACTTTGACTTCTTTCTTCTGTTCTGTTCCTCCCATACATGTACTGCTGAAAAAGTCCTGTGTGTACTCAAACTTTTGACGAGAGTTCTGTTTCTGTTCACATGAATAAGATCATTTGTACAGCTACATAATAAATAACAACCTCTGCCTTTACATTGCTGCGCATATTAAATTCTGGGTTGTTTTAAGAGGAGTATAAATATTCTTTATATCGTAACACTTTTTCGGCAAAAATGAAAAATAAAGGTGCAGACTGCAAGAAAAAGATTAATTTGCATTTGGATGGGATCTTTTTGGCATAAGGGAATGCAAATTGTGAATAATAACTCACACTGCATACTTCAAAGTGCATTTATTGAAATCAATCCAAAAGCAATGTCATACTTTTAGTATGTGTTATTGAGCTGGAAGCTGCCTTGAAGTCGTAGCTAGAGTAAAATTAGCAAACTGCCCACAAAGAACATCTCTGCACCTCCGCGCCACCCACATGATCTCTCTCCAGAACGACCATCCCCCGAACGTCGCCCACCGAATGAAGCATTACGATGATCTCCCATCAAAAGCGCCGCACTGAAAGGCCGACATCCTAGATGAAGCCAAGTGGCATAAATATTTATGCCTGTAAAGTGCTCATATAGTCAGACAGAGCGCTGTCAAGAGAAGTTTTGTAGAGAAGAGTGTGTTTGATGGGCCACACACAGGTCCCCGTGCACACACACACACACACACACAGAGGAATCCACATGAAAATTACCACAAGGGAAACAAAGAGAAAGCAACCCTTTTTATGATTTAGTTGTAATTTTCCGCATTTCCATGTGTCCATCAAAATTTTCTATTGTCTCCGTAACAATATTACGAGCATGAGAGAAAGTCACTTGTATTTCCTCAGGTGGCCCGGGATAGGGGGCAGTCCACCTGTGAGCCCATCATTACGTCTTCTACAACTCTTCAACTGTTGCTGATGCACTTTTGTTTCTTCTGAGTTGTATATACCCTATGAAAAACGTGTCTGGTATGCGAATAAGTTTAAAGGCATGTCACGTCTGCTCTTCAGATATAATTGAACTCAAAATCCAAAAACATAACAATGGTAAGAATGGCTATTAAACGAATACATTGCAAACGCATATATAAAAAACGTCCTAGTAGCATTTAATTAACGTGGTAAGACTGAATGTGACACTGCTGCTACGTTCTCCTGTGTTTGTCTGGTTTTCCTCAGGGTGCTCTGGTTTCCTGCAATAGTCCAAAGACATGTGTTTGAAGTGGACTGGTGACTCTAAATTGCAAGTCATCTTGGATAAAGTTGTCAGCTAAAAACTATTTAATAACCACTATACTAGTTAATAATCATTGTACATCACTTTGGAGAAAAGCATCTGGTAACTGAATAAAAGTAAATTAAAGAACTTTCCAAAGGAAAACCTTGAAGCAGCACATGTTGTGGATCAAGCCTACATGGGCTGCAAAATTTTCTTTTCACATTTTTGTGCGTGTAGAAAAGGAAAGAGGTAAAATGCAGCAAATGCAGTTAAAGAAGGAGTTTGGTGCTGTGTTGTCACGGTGACGTTCACTGGCTGCCCGGCTGTGAACAGGCTGCTCTGAGACGGGAACGGAGTTAAAGGAGGACATCGTGTCTTAAAAAGCAGGTGCCCTTCAGGGAGACGTAGCGGATAAATGTCTTGTGAAAAGCCTGCAAATGTTCCATCGCCTTGCTGTCATTACAGCCATGAAATTATAATGAATCTTGGAAGAAATATAATTCCATATTAATGTGACAGCATTAGCCCTTCATAAGCAAGCTGAAATATTTATTAGTAAAATATCTTTTCCGTTAATCTAAAGAGAGCAGAAATATTTTAGAATAAAAATGAAATTGTATAGGGAGGAAAAGGTAGGTTATTGGCTTTTATTGCTTTTTATTAAATAAAACAATTACGTAAACAATTACAGTCCCAAAAGTAGTTTTTCTTTCCTTTCACTGATTAGAAAAAATACAAATCCCCTTAGGGATCTGCAATAATAATTAAAAATAGGAAATTGTTTCACATGAGGTATTCGACAATAGCATAATCAAATGCATTCATTTTGTTCAATTTCAAAGTGACAGGTTCTCTAAGTGATATAAACCATATTCAAGAACAAAAGCTTGGCAGATCTGCCAAGAAATTCTGACCATCTTCCAATGCAGGAAACTAAAAACTACTTTTGACTTAATAATTATGGAAATCTTCACTTGATTCATGTCATTAATATGTTTATAGCTGGAAATAAAAATTCACATTTTATGAAACAAAAAAGATAAAAAACTGAATTAAATAAAATGTTTTTCTCTGGTATTTTTCTACAGAAAAATGCATAAACACAGAGATGTATGCGTGGAGATACATACACACATCTGCATATGTATATACAGCGCATATGCACACACAGACACTAGGATTCACACACATTCCTCAATTAATAGCGTAGCGCTACGAGGAGAGGAGGCCCATGAAACAGATGAAGAATTAACAAGAGAAACAATTGAGATCAATTGTGAAATATTGCACGAAATTAATTAAGAGTTTTTCCATTGGAGGCCTACATGCGAGTTTTGCCAGTCAGCCCTATTTGTCTCGCTCCTTGTGGCAAGGCGGTTAAAGTGCAGGCTTGGTCGTCATCGGCGAGCCCTTCGCCCTGCTATCAGGGGCTGAGACACACCAATGATTAACTCCAAATTATTCAGATGCTCGTACAACAGGCACGACAGGAGGGGCATTTGTTGTGAATCACTGCGTGGTGAGCGAGGGGGCAGATTTACACCCATTCATCAAAATCAGTGGTGACATGCGATGACAGGCCACAAGGCGTCCCACAGCAACACCGAGCCATAGCAACGAGCCCACCCCTCCTTCATTTTTCCCCCTTCCCCCTTCCCCCTATAGCCAAGCATCCCCATCCCAAATGTGTGTTTCCCTGCTATTGCTCATCTTCATTTGCATTAATGGTCAATTGAGTGTTTTTCTTTTTTTCCTTCTTTATCTTCACGCCATTCTGATCGAAATCACCACCGAAGAATGAGCTGGATGCTTTTCCCTATAGCACTCTTAATATTTCATACGATGAGAAAATATTTTAGTACTAATGTGCAATGACGCGGGAAAGTAAGAAAATAAAATGTGTAGAAAATGGTATACGGAATGTAAAAAATGTACATACATAACAGCACATGAACAAATTTTAAGAAAATAAATAAATAGACTGTCATTCCTGATTTGTGGCTCTTGAGATTTAGGAAAAGGTAAGTACAAGGAAATTCGTGTTTCTTTAAAATTCAAAACAGCAGAGATCTTCTGTTCCTCTTTCAGCCAGAAAAAAAAGGAGAAAGTTCCCAAGATCAGATCATTTTCATATTATATTTTTCTAATAACAATTTAATAGAAAAATTATATTGTTCCTATAAAAAATAACTGCATTATTATTATTATTATTATTATTATTATTATTATTTTTTTATAAATAAAAACATTCTACGTATGATAGATACATGTAAGACTAAAAACCCCAGGGTTAATGTACAAAGACCATGACTACTGTAATCCTAATCTGATATATAAAATTTTTAATTAATGGTGTACCATGCAACCGCATTGTGGTACAAAAAAGTTTTGACAGCCCTAATTAATGACCGTAAGGAATGTGGAACCGATCTCATGGAGGAGGTTCAGCTCATTAGACAAGTCGTTCTGGAGCGTGTCAAATAATCAAAAACAAATGTGATCCCTTCTTTTCTTCGGTGGTGGGAGAGCGTGCCAACTGGGGTGTCAGCACATGGCGGGAGATAAATCATGTTTCAGCGTTGTCAATGAGAGCCTCTCCGCTATGGCCCTAATGAAACCTCCGGAGGCGAAACAATGGCATCGCTCACACACCCAACACAAAGGGAGCTCGATTAGCTTGGATGTTGTGGCCTTTTTTTCCACCGGACACTATTGGCACTTAAAGGACCCCAAACCTTCAGCAACTCCACAACAGCTGGTTTTAGTATCCAGTTCAGAAGCACTCTGAGCTCTCACATGGCAAGGAGAGGGCTGTATCTAGCTTCTGATTAGAATTTGTCTGACTTTCAGGTTTTAGTATAGAAATCCAACTAATCTCGCTAGGATTCCATCTATAGATACAATTCCTCACCTTCAAATTTCCAGCTGCAGGTGGATGATGGTGAAACCCAAAGGCACAGTACCTATAAATAAGCAGTAGATTGTTGGGTGGTAGGGCAACGGGGAGATGACAACATGAAAATGGTGATGCTTCATGGCCAAAGAGCATCATAAACCATAGTGCTGCTTATATTTGTAGGCCAGTGTCATGTCAGTCATCAGCTCTGCTCTTGTCCTGGAGTGCTCTTCTGGATGTTGGTGATGCTGGTTTTAGCTGCTGCCGTTGGACTTGAAGGATCCACATTTAAACCCCACTTCCTACGGTTGTACGTCTGATCAACACCTTACCCTGAATCATTCTGGTAAAAGTGACCCAGCTGTACAGATGGGTGAATCAGTATAAGCTGCTTAAGATTGTAAGTTGCTTTGGAGTAGAGTCAGTTAAATGAAGAAAAGCAGATAAGCTTATAATTGCTCGACTGAACTGCACGATGGATGTATCAGACAGCTCAAAACAGGTTTAACCAGAAGCTTCAGGCCAAGGCTCAATATGCTTCTTTGATCTTGTGAGACAGCTTTTTTGTTGCTCCAAAAAAATTTTGTCTCAGCACACAGGTGGGCCAATAGCAGGCTTCATTTATTTCTTCTTTGCTGAAACCTAAACAAAACTTTTGGATCAATGAAACAATCACTTAATTGCTGAACAACTAGAAGTGATTAACTGTATAGAAATTGTATTGTAACGACCCGCATTACTGTGTTTAGGCGGGAAGATGTTTAGTGTAAATAGTTGCATTGTGGGTAACTTGTAAGAAACATGTGCAACCAGTGGGGGCACTTCTGGCTGAAATGATGGAGTGACTGTTTCTGGGGGGAGCCTAGTAGTGCTAACAGGCTGGGAAGGCTGGCTGGACGTGCAAATCCTAGAGGAAATGAGGTCCTTGGACTGAGAGTATTATTTCTGTGGTGCTGGTATTCAAAAAGCTTGTTTGAGATGAATGCTGTCTCTGTGTTCTTTTTTGCCTTATCCAAACCCATGGCACTGTGCACCACACTATTAACTAAAATAATAAGCACTGTCTGACTTACATTTATTCATTTAGCTGAGGCTTCTCCAAAGTAACTTACAGTGTTAAGCTGCTTCCAATGATTTATTACTCATTATACAGCTGAGTAATTTTTACTGTATCAATTCAGGGTAAGTACCTTGCTCAGAGATACTACAACAGTACAAGGGGGTCAAACTTGGTTCTTTCAAGTGCATGGCAGCAACTCTAATTACTGTACCACCTAGTGGACACGTTCGAGAACATAAGAGAAAATTTAAAAACGTCTTTTTTTTTTCCCTCTTACGGGTATTCCTGCGTTACAGATATGCTTTGTATTAATCTGATTAAGGAAAGGATAGGTGCAAAAAAACTGATAAACTGTTAAATAAAAATTCAAATAGTAGTAAAATCTTTTCTGGTTTTGACAAAGCTCAAGCTTTAAAAAGTGTGCGTGGGATTTTAGAGAAGGTTTCACGTGCTTTCAGCAGGTTAAAATTTATGCATCAAAAGTTAAATTGTTTCTGCATAACATGAATTCAAGCTTTTGGTTTTTGAGTGGTTTTCAGGAGCAGGAGTGCTACATAAGGATACAGGAACACTTCAGGTTGCTGAAAGGATAGCACAGTTGTCTTTTTTCTTTGCTTTCTGTTAATTTCCTTTGTAACCCTCATCAGAACCTTTGTTGTATACATGCATATTTATTGTGTTTTTATTATGCTATACTATGCGTGTTCCTGGGCGTTTGTTGTGTCTCAGGCTCTGGCAATTCACCTGCAAGAAACACACACACACACACACACACACACGCACATTTTCTGAACCACTTGTCCCATACAGGGTCGCGGGGAACCGGAGCCAACCCGGCAACACAGGGCGTAAGGCCGGACGGGGAGGGGACACAGCCAGGACGGGACGCCAGTCCGCCGCAAGGCACCCCAAGCGGGACTTGAACCCCAGACCCACTGGAGAGCAGGACCTGGTCCAACCCACTGCGCCACCGCGCCCCCCAAGAAACATATATTGCCCTTCAAACAAATTTTTTTCAGAAGCATAGAGAATGCTAGATGTGTACAATAAATTTCTCTGCTCTTTCAAGACATTCATGAGTACAAATTGTGTTTTCTTTAGGTGCAGTGTGTGTTCAGGTGTGTGTGATTATGACTGCATTAGCATGTGATTCAATAAAAATTGTTACAATTTATTTATGATAGATATAGTATATGTTAATAACTTTACCAAAGCGCCAGTGGGTCACACATTGAGCACTCTCCATTTAAACCCTCAGCATTGCTACACCCATGAGGAGTCAATCTGTCTTTGGCAGCACAGTCCCCACATGGTCATTTGGGCCGTAAGGAGTTGGGAAAAGGGCTTCTCAAACCCAGCTCACCATCTCCCTCCTTCCTTCGATGCCCTCAGTAAATTATGAGCCGCTGTCTGCAGCAGACAAAGGTGTGAGGGGGGCATGGCACACACCAACTCACAGACCCGTAGCCCATGTCTGACACGCCCACACACAACCCAAACCCATGTGACGGCACACTGTATGGGATGCTTAGGGATAAGGTAACCCTTCAACTGACAAGGATGAGGTTGGGGGAAGAATAGAGGCTTTAACTTTTTATCGTTGGCACTGAGAGATGACCTCTATTGACTGTGAAAACACAGGGCATCAGATGTTTACCACAGCTTTTGAGTGCTGCGTCTAAGCATTTCTATTCCTTTCTTTCTTTCTTTCTTTCTTTCTTTCTTTCTCCAAGCGGCAGCCCGGTCCTCATCCTGCCAGCAGATGACTGATTAAAGCAACACGCTTGTCAGCTGTCTGCCAGCCCCGGTGCCACTAATGCGGGAGCAGTACCACCAAATTAGGCTCTGCCGTGTTAACGTTTCGTTGAAAAAAAAAAAAAAAAGAGAAAAAATATGTGAGCCTGGCAGTTCACACATTCTGAAGGGAAAAATCAAGCTGTAGAATAGTGGACATCAACAAAAACGGAACTGATAGCAGCAATAACAAGTAAAAGAGTGTGTCTTTGGGGTTGGATCAAGTTTCTTTGAAGACGTCAGCTAGTTCAACCACTTCAGTCTCAGGAGAATGGACAGGAACGGCATACGGGAGAGTCGACTCTTCCTTTCTCTCCGGCCAAAAGGGCAGAGCACGTTGGAGGAAGTGTTCCCGATTCGTACATTAAAGTATTTCCATTCTGCCTTTCTTACTAGGACAAATCCCCATAAACCTTCTCACCATGGGGCTGACATGGTGCAAAAGGAACACATAAGTCCCATTTGCTATGCCTGGTGGCAGGTGTCTGTGTAATATGTGGGAGCCCAGTGCTATACAATTTGCACTACACATGCAAATAAGATATTTGAAACGGCCAAAAGCACAGTCTAAACAGAGAATATATGTGTGATATGTGCTCATAATAAAACTTGTAAAAGTACAGTAGTGGTTAATAGTGCCATCTGTAGGTGGACAAAGGAATCACAAAGCTATAAAAAAGCTCAAAAACTCAGTACTGTACTTGCATTTGAGCTATGAAATGTATGTCAGAGCATATGCAAACATTACTTAGGATATATATAATATAATGCATTAGCATTTTTGCATTATATTTTAATAAATAGATTTTAATGATTTTTGCTGCACTATAATGGTTGATGAAGGGGTGAAATTAAATTAAGTCAATGGTTAACAGCAAGTATTTTAATTTTATAATGTTTTCCTGGAAAAAATATATAGATATATTTATACACAGCAGCTGTTTCTATGAGAACAGATACTTACATTTACATCTATTCATTTAGCTGCCATTTTTCTCCAAAGTGACTTACAATGTTAAGGTTGCAGTTATTGCAGGCTTACAATTATTTACCCATTTACACAGCTGGGTAATTTTGACTGGAGCTATTTAGGGTAAGTACCTTGCTCAAGGGTACTACAGTTGGAGGTGAGGATCAAACCTGCAATCTCTGGAGCCAAAAGCAGCAGCTCTAACCACTACATTACCAGCTGTCCCCATACTTGTGTATTTATTAATTTTTGAACCATAAATATGGTTCAAGATTTATTATCTTTAGTTAAACTCTAGCTGAAATCATTAGCCTTTCCCGTATTGTTTAAACAAAAGCCAAAATTGCAGCTTTGCATCAACAACTGCCAGTTGAAGTATATGCAAGACACATTTGAATTGTTTTTAGGATAATCCACTGGCTAGAAAAGTAAAAAAAAAAAAAAAAAAGTATTAAGCGACATGTAATGCCATGTATGAGATAGCGATACCGAAAAAGCACACTGTAGAACAAGGGTAATTTCTTAATACCCTTGCTACCCTCCAGGGGGCGGCTCCAGAAGCCTCACAGGCCGTCACTTCTGGACACACACTGTATCTGTTCGGCCGACACACACGCCACTTCCTCACACCACTGATGGGCTATGAGCTCCAATGCCAACGTCCACCAAACCAAAACCTTGTACAGCCCCCTCCCCGCACCCCCTAGGGCAAGTAACAACCCCCACCTGCCTCGGCCTGCCACACCACCACCACCACCACCGGCGTTTCCTGACTCTACTGATACAGAGCTGAATATGTGGCGCAGGTTCCAGAGTGCTGGTATGCAGGGTTCCAGCCACAACGCCCTTCATTCTTGCAATCTTATGCAGCCATGTCAAGCCTCTGTCCTCCTGACACTGCTGACAGCCCTGTCTCCTGCCCTTTATCTGTCCACAGAGATCTTCTCATAGCCCCAGACCAGACGGTACTGACATTAAACCCGACAGACAGAGGGATTTGCCATTCTAATAGACCTTAAAGACTTACAACTGACGTGGCCACAGTCAACTAAAATCCAGGCTCCTCCATCCAAGATGACCTTGAAAGCCAAAGAAAGAAAACATTCCATCCCATGCAGGTGTTTTTTCACATCAATCTGGATCTACGGTATGTCTCAATCACAACTTGTACCATTTGGGTTAGTTGTAGCTACACACACAGAGGACAAGGCATCTTAACAAATATTAAAACCAAAATCATATCAGACTTGTGAAACAGCACAGAAGCATCCTCACCCATTATATCAAATTAACTATGAAAGTCAGATGCAGTTTTTGTAGTATATGCCAGCAGTCTAACAAGACTTGCATTAAACTCCTGCATCAGCATCACATTCGATATGAGTGGAATTCCTATAATGGTTAATAGCTTTGCAGTTCATCCCAATAAAACAAAGGTTTATTCCCTTTTTAAAAGTTCCATTTCTTCTGACAAATGAGATATTGCAAGAAAAAAAAAAGTTTTCAACTCAGCAATAATCTGGAAACTAATTACACATAAAGCAGATACTCTTTACTGATTTGCCAGTTAATTTAGACAGTTTCCAGCATGACAACCTATGTAGTTCACGTTCCTTTTTGTTACTGTGCTCATAAACACTGACTGGATATGCATCTCTCTTTACGTATAAGAGCATCTTATCCAAATTCAGGTTTCAAGTTTAGGTTTGTTGCCATTTCACTACACAGGTGTACAGCAGAAACGAAACATGGTTCAGCTGTAGCATAAATCGACCTAGTGCCACACTACATCGTAAGCATATTCACACATATAAATACAACACATGTATTGTAAATACATAGAACAAATATAGACATAATAATAAATACAAATCAATCCCTGAGGTATCCATACTCTATATTTGGTTGCTCATAACATACACTATGTGATGCTTAGTATTAGGTGCAGATATAGTGCATAATCGATATGTAGTATAGATAGTAACCGATATAATGGGATTAGAGTATTAATTATAAGTGTCAAGTGATTGCAACATAATATTGTCTCTGAGAAAACAACGGTGCTTTCGATGAGGGCTGAAGTGATCAGTTACTCTTCAGTATTCTGATTCATAGTACATGCAATTTCATTAATACTCACATCCAACAATTGTACGGTTGTACTCAAGTTGTACCGCAAATAGTTTTTTTACGTTATAGTAATTTTATTTTTAGATGAATGGTGTTGCTATTATGCGTGGCAATTGTACAGAGCCAGTCTGCAGTAAATTTCCAGGTATAGTTGACAGAATGCTAATATGGGTATTGCGTGCATGTGTAGCGCCATGTTTCTTTATAAGCGTTGCAGAGCTAGCGAATCTCTACATGCCGCACGTCCTGATTGGCCATTGCTGATGCTAATGGCTAATGGAGTCCTTTAGTAATACTTAACAAAGGATAATAGCTTGCAACCACTGTAATTAAACACTAATGAAACTTAAGCCCCTCAGTTAAATTGTGCCCTATATATTATGTGTCCTAGAGTGTAATTACACCTTGCTATTTGGAGTCTAATTAAAAAATCAGGATATTTCTTTTGTTAAAGCAGAATGTGTTCTGTTAGGAAGTAGCAAGAACTAATGGTTGGGCTCTGGACTTTTGGTCACGGGTTTAAATTATCTGTGAAAGACTGCTCCACTGTGCTTGCAGTGTCTATATTTCAATTGCTTGCTGCACTAAAAATCCAGTTATATAAATGTCAGCATGTGCTGCTCTGTGTGAGAGAATCTGCCATGGAAGGAGCTGCGTGAAACATTGTGTAAAATAATGAAGCTAATCGTCACTTTGGGTCTGCGTTTGCCCATCAGAAAAATACAGAATCAGGTCACGTCTCTGCCCGGGCCACGCATGGAGGCGACATCAGTCTGTCAGGACTTAAAACAACAAAGACACACTGTCCCACTATATTTACCAAAAGGGTTCCCCAAAAAAAGGGAGAAAAAATTGCCCCGTTTGACTCGTGGGTCGTGATTTATCAGTTCCGGGCCATGCAAAGCACAAGCTTTCATCCTCGCCCCAATGCAGCTTTTGGAATCCGTATACAGGAGGCAGTACCGTGATGCTTATGATTTGCTTGTGTTAAACAATGCAAAAAGCAGCAGTTCTTTAACAGTGGATGTTGGCCAATAATGCAGTAACGTGAAGAGCAAGGAGACAGCATGAAAAGGTTTCTTTCTCACATAGGACAGATGGCCTTCACTGCAGTTTTGCTGCTTATTAGTTCCCTCCTTCTTCCTTTTACCCTCTCATTTATCTCTTTGTTCATTCATTACTTCATTCATTCATTCATTTGCTGGCATATCTATTGATCTGTTTTTTTATTATTATTATTCATTAAAATATTTATTTGAAATGGAAAAAAAAAAACAATTAGCATTTGAGTCGATGACTGAAAACCTTTCAGTTATTTACACGATTTTTAAAACAACTCTCTAAGACATGCTCTGCAGTATTCCCATCCAGAAAGACCCTGACAACTGAATATCAGTTTGTTTTTTAGCGCATAACAGACCCTACATGTAATTCCTATACACGTACGTTACGGAAACATTATTAACAATTTAAAGCATTTTTAATAAGAATTCAATAAACAATTTTGTTGTGTTATGCTTGGACAAGATATAGTTCTAATTAAGCACACTGGCTTGATTTGTAATGAACGAATTATAGATCAGTACATACATACATACAGACACACACACACACAGAGTGGGGTGGGACATTTTGGAAACATTACAAAAGAACATGAGAGCCAGGGTGCATAATTCCCCAAAAAGGCATTAGCGGCGGCCTCGGTGTGCTGCTGCTCCTCCCTTTAAGGTGGACTGAGGGCTGCCACAAAAAAAGTGCATTACCTCTCAACAACAGAAAACACACTAGCTGGAGGGGGAAAGAGAAATAAAATTATGGTTTTTTTTTCTTTCTTTTTTCTATAAGCTTATAAAAGAATCGCGATGCAACACGCCAGGCTCAGCTCCTGCGCCTAAGGGCGAGCTAATTGCGTTAATTTTTCCCGAGAACTTTACGAAAACAACACTTGTCTGCGTGACTCGTCCTTTCTTTGAGCCGTGATAAAATTAGTACGAGACGTTCTCTCTGGCTATAATCACTCATTGCTTTTATCCAACACTGCAAAACGCTGCTGAAGCCATATTTTCCCTCACTTGCGGACAAATACCTCTCTCTCCCGATCGTGTACCGCACTTGTCTATAAATATCTCTCACAAGGGCTCCCCGCAGCATTACGGAGTCTTTGGGAGAACCACCATCTGTTTCTTCTTGCCCCAAAGATAGTCAAACCATTATTTCCCCCAACCTCGGAAACAAAGGACGGGGTTCGCGGGGCAAAGAGAACGGCACGTACCAAGCAGATCAACACACTTGTGGAAAATATGGCTTCCATTGCCGCTACATGATATAAACCCGCGTGCCATTTCAATAACCATCTCGTGTTTCGCTGGAAACTGGAAACAGAGCACTTTAAAGCAAATCCCATCAACTGGTCTGAATAAGATTTGTCTCTGTATTTTACGGGTCACCGGATGAGAATAAATTGTCGACTGGATGTTTTATGTATGTTACGGAGCCATTATTGTGGGACCTTGGTACAAATACGGTACAAATTAAATGGTTAAAATATATCTGCCAATTTTTTTTTTTTTTGTTTTTTTGATTTTCTTTCTTGAGCCCATAAATGTTTGCTATACTTGTTCAGCGACTGCCCACTTCCCCAGCAGATTAATTTGTTCTGAAGACTACCCACAAGCAAACAGGAATTAAATATTTATTACGTCACATTAAACTCCCCAAATGCCTCGTGTTCTTTCCGAGCTGTCTGAGCCGGATGTCTCTTTCTCCGTCTCTCAGGTGTTCTGTCACACCCGGAATATGGCCGTACCATGTCCTACTCATTCGGGAGAAATCATGACCCTATGGAGCTTTCTTCCTCATTCCATCTGCACGTGCTCCAGTGATACTCAGTATATACCCAAATTCATTTAAATTCCTAGAGTAAAACAGGCAACTGGAAAAAGGAGTGGAAACGTGGAAAGAGTGGTCACGATTGCATGCAAATGCGACCTGTTTTCTTTGCAAATCAGGTTTTTTTCCATACATGAACCACGTATTGTGGACATGCACAGCCACAGCTACTGCAGAGACATGTTTCTTCTTTCCTTCTGTGTTACCTGAAGTCACAACATGCAAATTAGTGGTGGCATAGTGATTAGAGCTGTCACCTTGCATTCGAAGGACACAGGTTTGAATCCCACTTTCTGCTATAGTACCCTCGAGCAAGGTTCTTAATCTGAACTGATACAGCAGAATTACTCTCTATATAAATGAGTGAAATAGTGTACAAACTTAACTTCGTAAGTCACCTACGAGAAAGAAGTCAGATAAAGGAAAGCATTATGACAATAATACTACTCTCCACCCCCGCACAAAAAGGAGCAGCACGTTGCATAATTACTTGAGCTGTTGTTTTGGACTCAGCGGGTCTAGGTTTGAGCCCCACCACCTGCAGTAGTACCCACACGCACATTATCTGAGACCGCTTGTCCCATGCGGGGTCGCGGGGAGCCGGAGCCTAACCCAGCAACACGGGGCATAGGGCTGGAGGGGGAGGGGACACACCCAGGACGGGACGCCAGTCCGTCACAAGGCACCCCAAGCGGGACTCAAACCCCAGACCCACCGGAGAGCAGGACCCGGTCCGACCCACTGCGCCACCGCTCCCCCGCAGTAGTACCCTTGAACTGAAAAATAAAAATGACAACAAAAAGTACACAGCTGTATAAAAGGCAAATCAGTGCAAATAGCTCAGTGTACAAAACTAACAGTGTGAGTTGCTTTGGAGACAAGTATGACATTAAGAAACCTGTGTGTTTAAGCTGTACCCAGAGCAAGTATCTGTGGTCGAGCAGGAGGTGCAATGACCTCCACAAACGTGAGTGGAAATTATTCCGAGCAACACTTGAGCAACCGGGAAGGGCTTCACTAACCTAATACAGCAATTTGGCCAATTACGTGGTGGTCGAGTGCGGGGTGGCTGCTCTATGCCTTTAACACACAGACCTAGGCCCAAGAATATAATTACCTGCAGTTTATTCTGACAACAAGAAACTGTGAGTGATGCTTCCAGCTATGCTTTAAATGAGCCCATAAATATTCAAATGTTTCCCCCCCCCCTTGTTTTGAATGTGTATGCAATTAAATACAAATATTGGTTAGCTGTATTTGCTGTTTGCATATGTATCATCTATTAAATTACCAGTATGTATTACATGACATAATAATGCTTTTCCTGTATGTAAAGAGGATGGATAGAGAATGGTTTTCTTACCTTAGGGAATTTTTATAGTTTTGCCATTTCTAAAATAACTTTATGTATAGTAGTGAGTCACAGCTACATAAAGACAGAAAGAGTACGTTGAGAAATTGCAAATGCATCCACATACATCAAACAAGGGCAGAAGGTCACAATATTTCACAGGTATGATCATGTAACTCTAAGTTCCAGAAGGATGCCTAGACATTCCAGAATTAATTTGAATTGTCATGCAGATCAAATGTCATTTTTTCTTACTGGAAGAGAGTTAAACACTTTGGTCATATATATATTTACAGAGGGACCTTCAGGTATGGACCATAACAGTGAAATATTTTTCCTAGGCAATAATGTATTCATAGCTTTGCTTTCAATTTCCCCAGATGTTGAGAACATCTTTGTGTGGTTTGATGCTCTTCATCACCGTGTGGTTTTAGGAGAAAGCATGGAAACCATCAAAAGTGAGCCGGTCAGACTCTTGATGTGAGGGACAGGAACACCAGTGGACATGTCCACTGAATGAAAACCACTGGGTAGCATAGTTACCGTGATGTCCTGGGCCTTTGTTTCAAACCGAGCAACAATTCATTTATGCATAATTGGTCAGAATGAAAGAGCATCTGAATTTCCCTTTATTTCATTTCACTAAGTACAAAAATATATCTCTGGAGACGTCCGGCGCCCATAACCAGGGCTCTTTTAAAAGAAGAGTTACTGGGTCGATATTGTGACTCTGTGACTTGAGTGATAATTTCCACTTTACGGGGTGATGTTTTATATCATTATTTCCTTGCATTAAGAGAATATTGCACTTAAATCTCAACCTTTTAATTCTTTTTTTACCAGTCTAATATAAATGTTTTATTACATCTTTAAATTATCAAAACAAAAACATATTATAGGTTGTTAATCTTAAGGATTTTATCATTAACTGTAATCTATAAAATATATTCTGCCTCCCAAAAAATGCTTAACTAAATACTTTAAGTAAATGTAATAAATGTGGTTTACATTGTATATAAATCTTTTTGCTGCAAGCTGTTAATTTGATAAATTGGCCAATATGTTGTTGTAAATATATGTTTATTAGTTGGGTGATCCTGTCCTAAGAGTTAATGATTTCTATTTATGGAGATTCTCTGAAATATTTCAATTAAGACGCCATCTTTTTTTTAGTCATTTGCATTTTACATTGAATCACCCATACATAATTTCACAATATAAGTGTCTGCAATTTTCTAATGTTCCCCCCCACTCCCATTGATCCATTACTTATTTATGCTCTTGACCCTTTTTGGTGTGTTGCAAAAGTGTTGCACCTGTTATAACCTTAGCATTGTTGATTGTGTTTATTTTGGATGCATACAGTTATACGGTATAAGTGAGAAATATATAATATAATATAATATAATATAATATAATATAATCCCAAGTGGGGTTGCGGCGAACCGGAGCCTAACCCAGCAACACAGGGCGCAAGGCTGGAGGGGGAGGGGACACACCCAGGACAGGACGCCAGGCCATCGCAAGGCACCCCAAGCAGGACTCGAACCCCAGACCTGCCAGAGAGCAGGACAGGGCCAAACCCGTCATTAGTTATAAATCTAAGCAAACTTTCTGGAAACTAGTTTTTCCTTTGTCCACTTTGTTCCCTATAGCTATTGCCTGACTTTCCCAGGTGTATTCACACTTTTCACTGGTACTGTACATTTATACGGAATGTATAAATTTAATAATATGTGATTTATTCAATACAAAAAAAGAAATTGTGGGGTGTAAATGAAAATACTAATATATACTGTATATTCCTGTCTGGTGTCCTGAACAAAAGTACACAACCAACTTCTGGCACTGACATCAACACCACAGTGTTTAGAAAGTAAAAAACTGCACGCTGAAGTGTGTGTTCTTGGTCCACTTACAGTAAAGACTCTGATTTGCTTGGTTTGTTGTTAAAGACTAAGCCTGTGTTTTGTATGTGTGTGTGTGTGTGTGTGTGTGTGTGTGTGTGTAAGTTCACTGCAAGAATCCTGACCTGATATACTGACACTACAGTCTGTCACTGAAATAGAAATTCATACATATAACAACTGTTGGATGCAAAGGTCAACTTTTATCCAGCGCTTATCACTGCCTGAAAAATCAGTGCTGCGGAGCACTAAAAGAATGCTTAATGTTAATGTTACCTGCAGGCCAAATTACCACCCTCTGTTAGTAAATGAATTAATTTATTTATTTCTATCTGACTAGTCACTGATCAATAAGCAATTTATTCAACAAAGTACAAGGAGAGAACTTGCAATGCTTCAAGAGAGCGTGCCGTAAAGTGTGACTTTTTCTGCTCCAGCCTCCAACTTTCTGAGCCTCGCTGTGAAGGTAATTTTTATCGTTTTGCAACTTCATTTCAGCACACTGTTGAAATGGGAGACTGAGAAAATCAATGAGTTTAATGATATTAACACCGATGAATAATTATGTGTTTAATAGACCATGTTTTTGTGCGTGAAATGCGCCTCTAAACAGCTTTTAGTGAACATCGCTGCAGCTGTACAGCTGTACGTGTTACAGCTGACTGACGTTACAACTTCTAAAATATAACATGCATTATTCATGGGGCTGGGGGGTGCAGTGGGTCGGACCGGGTCCTGCTCTCCGGTGGGTCTGGGGTTCGAGTCCCGTTTGGGGTGCCTTGTGAAGGACTGGCGTCCCCTCCCCCTCCAGCCTCTCGCCCTGTGTTGCCGGGTTAGGCTCCAGTTTCCCGCGACCCCGTATGGGACAAGCGGTTTAGACAATGTGTGTGTGTGTGTGTGTGTGTATTCATTGGACCTCATCGTGCTTATGATACTCAGGCCTTTTCAACAGTTTATAATATCCCAAGATGTTTTTCTTTTAATGATGCAATTTAACCAGTGACAACGAGGGTCAATCAATAACGATGTTTTTTAACAATGATGAGCAGGGGCAAGCAATAGTCATGCTTTTCAGTAACAGTGATGCTCAAGGTGAAACAGAGGGGGGCGCTATTGTCGTAATGGCCTGCTGGAGTCCTGTGTAGGTGGCTCGTTCCAAACCAACAAGGTCCATCCACGGCCCAGCTTCACGAGCTCCTTTTTGCAACGCTGGCGAAGCAAATTGTCCCATTTGCCCAAACAGGTCGCCATGGAAATGGTCCGCAGACTGTGGAGCCATTGTGGCACGAGACATAAATAAAAACGGCACCTTGTAATATCTGAGAACATGATGCTGATTACCTTGGTGGAGGCCTAATGCAATTAGTGCTACGAAATTTGTTTTGATTTAGTTACATGGTAGGGACTCTGTGTGTGTGTGTGTGTGTGTGTGTGTGTGTGTGTGTGTGTGTGCGTGTGTGTGTGAACCCCTGAATCTGGCGTTTGACACTTCTCGCTCTTTATTATAGTCCCACCCATTCATTTCCAACAGCTGCCCAGATCTGACCACACAAACCACAGTTTAACAAAAAGTAAACCGTGTAAGGTTCAGTGAAACCAGTGATCGTTAACTTTGTGTGTCCAGATGCCTGGCGTGGAGGATGCTGTGAAGCCTTATGGAAATCAGATGACAGAAACCATCTGATTTGTTTCCTCCCACAGTCCAAAGACCTGCTGTTCAGGTTCCCCCATAGTTTTTGTGAGTGACACAGAGAGAGTGTGTTTCACTGATGTATGGATGAGTGACCCAGTGTAAGTAGTGTATCTAGCAGTGTAAGTCTTTGGGTGCTCTGGTTTCCTCCCACAGTTCAAAGACATGCTGTTCAGGTTCACCCATAGTGTGTGAGTGACAGAGAGAGTGTGTTCCAGTGACGTATGGATGAGCGACCCAGTGTAAGTAGTGTATCTAGCAGTGTAAGTCACCACGGTGAATAAGGTGTGTGGGCTCATAACACTACATAGAGCTCATTGGAAGTCGCTTTGGAGAAAAGCATCTGCTAAGTAAATAAATGTAAATGTGAGTAAAAATTACCCAGCCTTGTAAATGGGTAAATTACTACGAGTTGCTTTGGAGGAGTATAAGCTAAGTGAATAAATATAACAAATTGTAGAATTTTCCATTTTTATACTTGTGTGATCAGTCGTGAGTTTAATTACGTCGAAGGAATGCGTGCGCGAGGCACCGACGTCCTCCTGGAGCCAGAGAGCAGACCTGCTAACGTGGCGATATACTTTTCCAGCTCATTCCGGGCAGCAGGGTGGAAAGGCATAAAGCTCTCGGACAGAATAAAATCGGATTTGATAGACCACAAACAAAGAACTCACTTGCGAGAAAGTGTTATAGGAAGAGGAGCCGCACGCTTCGGACACCTTTAACAGACGCAATATTGGAGAGGGGAGAAAATAAAGTGGAACTGACATTTTATTTGTTTTCCAAGGCAAATGGGAAACATACATCGTCTCTCATTGCCTAAAGACCCACAATGCAACAGCAGCACCCCAGCGGACGGAGAGTCGTGGGAGTCACATGGGCAGGCCGATCTCCCGTAAGGACAATAGCGTGCTTGTTTCCTCCTGCTCCACACACACACACACACACACACGGGCGCGCGCGCAAATGCATGGCAGGACAGCAATGCCGAGGGCCAGGGAAAAAAGGTTTCCGCAGCTGGCCTCTCATCAGCAGGGATAAATGAAAGACTCTCCAGAGCGACAAAGGTCACTTAAGCTGCTGGCTGCCTCCAATAGACACCTCCCAGCTTGCTCATAGGCTAACACTGCCGCCCGGAGGCCAGCTGGGGCATTGCGCCTGCGGGGGGGCGGTGGGGGCGCGTGTGAGCGGAGCACCTCTATGTGATGCGTGAAACAGTATCAGTGAATATTACAACTCTCAAAAATGTGCATTTGCATAGATATGATGAGTGCATATGACCCCTCGCCCAGTGTTCAAGCAAGCCTCATGTGCTCTCCTCCCCCAGTACTGGTGTGCAAGCCCATGGGATGCCATTGCTGGTACAGTGGTTAGAGGTCCTGCGCTAGACCCAAAGGACGCCCGTTTGAGTCCCACATCGCGATTTGCAGGGAGCCGTGATTTGAGTGAGTAAATTATGAAGTACACGAGCGCAATTGTACGAATCCACTGTATAAACATGCACTGGGTCGCTGCAGAAGGTTCTGGCTGCTGGGTGTTTCTCAGCATGTGAGGTGGAGTCTCACGCAGCGTGTCAACGGATCTGGTTTGCAGTTCAATTTTTCTGCAGCAAACAAGCCTCTTTGCGTAGAAACCAAAGATAATCTATGACCTGTAATCAGGAGAACACTTACACACCCTCCTTTTATTCTCACTTAATGTCTCAGCCGCAAGCTTGACATATCAGGTCATTAATTTAATTGTGAGGAATCCATTAATAAAAACGACCATTCCCCTGTCAATTCATCACATAGACATGATGTGCCAAACCTGTTATGAAAATATTTGGAAAAGTCCCACTTACCAATATGCACAAACACAGAGATGCATGCCACCGTGACACTCACACACACATTCAGGTTTGTTCATTACTCCTTACAGTAGTCAGGGGGAAAAAAAAAAAAAAAAAAAAACAGTTCTGATATTATGAGTTAACATGAAGTATTACTTTAATACTTCAATAGAAATAACCTAATTCCAGCATTTCCAAAGAATCAGGTCCCTTGCTCGAGGCCACACTGTAATGGCTGAGGGAAAGTATATCGCTTGTCACTCTAGGTTAGAGAAGTGCACCTCTGTGCCTTTGAATGAAGGGCTGCCCCAGTAATAGCAAGTGTAGATATTAGACTTAATAAAATCATGTGGAAAAAAATATTTCCACACCCATTTTTCTTAGAATATATATATATATATATATATATATATATATAGAGAGAGAGAGAGAGAGAGAGAGAGAGAGAGAGAGAGAGGATGAGATTGGTGCACCTGAATACACAGTAGCCAGTCTGAAAAGCGCAAGTGGTGAAATGTCGGCCTCTGGTGGTGTTAAGTGGAACTGCGAGGCCTTTTAGTGTACAGTACTGTGGTTGTCAGTGGTAAAAAAAATGACTGTAAATGCTGGTCCACTTATGCAGCTGCCTTTCTTTTGGTAATAACTAAGTCGAACAGAAGCAACCAAAGAAATTACTTTTTTCACATTTTTTATTTTGTTTAGCTGACAGTTTAACATCAAGAGGCTTACAGTTTAGCTTTTTGTGCAGCAGGATGCTTCTTACTGGCGCTATGGAGACTTAATCGGTTTTCATAAGAGCAGCCTACAATGGGTGGATCCATGGCGGGATTTGAAGTGACAACCTTCTGGGCTGTCTTTTGTCACTCTTGTTGTCTTTGGTCACTATTAATTAAGATGTGTGTGAAGGGTGCATGTTTTTACATTATTAATAAATTAATCAAACTTAACAAATCTGCTGTATTAACTGTTAAATACTGTGATTTTACTTCCTTTTTCTGAGAACATAAAACATATTTACAGAAGTCAGAGAGAAAAGCAATATCTAACCGACAATTGTTCTTGTTTCTTTTTTTTTACCTTGGACTTGGCAGAACCCTGTAAACAATTTATAAGAATGTGCCAAGAAGTTTAATTAAAACAATAAATCCAGCTGGCACATATTAGTGTTTATTCTCCTGTGGCTCTTATGGTGGCCTACACCGCACCCTCACGATGGCCCACAATCCACTGGGCCCGAAACAGAGAGCCCTGCAACAGTGAGAATAAGTTATTACCGTGCACACTTACAAGTGATTTAAGCAATATTTCATACATTTCACTTATTGATATGGGATTCATGTGTACCATTTATAAATACTCCTACGTTTAACAATACAACAAACAATTTCCTTCTTGATATCCTATGGAAAAGTTCCCATTCTATGTGTCACTGCATATATTACTCTTTTGGATGACAATGTATTATTTTATTGTAATGTAAGAAAGTGATCACACAATCATATTCTCACTTTCTTAATGTTCCGAGAATACACGTCAGTATTCGGGTTGAACACCACCTTTCTTTTTTTTGCTTAGTATAAATGAATGTGATTCAGAC
Organism: Scleropages formosus; assembly: GCF_900964775.1. Classification (NCBI taxonomy): domain Eukaryota; kingdom Metazoa; phylum Chordata; class Actinopteri; order Osteoglossiformes; family Osteoglossidae; genus Scleropages; species Scleropages formosus. Next base: position 20,909,775 of record NC_041812.1, on the reverse strand, counting down.
ATTTAACAATATTCTGAGAATACTGAAAGATGTTTGGAAACATTACATGAAACTGGGGAATATTTATTTAAGTTTGAAAAGAAATTGTGCATCATAGGTTTTGCTTGGTCAACTGGAGCCATCATAGATATTATAGATGACTGTAACTGGTCCAGGTGGTTCTTGACATGTGAGCAGCACACAGGTGGCAGTCACTGCAATAAATATTGCAGAAGTTCCCACGTTTACGTTCATTCATTTAGTAGAAACTTTTCACCAAGAGTGACGTTCAAATGTAACACACTGTAATACTCATAAACTCACAGACTCTCTTTGGACTATGAGAGGAAACCAGAGCAGCTGGGGGAAACCCGCTCAAACACAGGGAGAGCATGTGAACACCCTGCAGAACTTCCATATCTGATGTCTGTTACATCCAAACCCTGTAAGACACCAGTGCTACCTGCTATTATTATTATTATTATTATTATTATTATTATTATTATTATTATTATCATTATTATTATTACAGGACCCTGTATTTCTCTGAACAAAACTGTTAACGTTCACTCTGACCCACTGTGTTCTTAAGATTTACCCTCACACACCCAGACTGATGTCTCCCTTACCGCAGTAATTATAACTTGGCAAATCATATGTGCTACTGCCATGCTCTGCTGCTGTCAGGCTGGAGTAGGGTCCAGTAGTGTAAGGTGTACAGTAGAATAGGGTACAGCAGAGGTAGGGTACCATCCAGTAGAGTAGGGGATGGTACAGTAGGGTGGTCATGGTGAAACAAAATCAATAAATAACATATACAATGAAATATAGTTATCCAACCTTTAAGGGTGTTTGATTGATTGATTGATTGATTGATTGATTTTCAATGCTAGATTTCGGCATTCAACAAATCTGAATTCTTAAGAAGGGAAGGGCGCAGCAGGCTTGGCCTGTACCCACTCTCCGGTGGATCCGAGTCCTGCTTGAGGTGCCTTGCGACGGACTGGCATCCCGTCCTGGGTGTGTCCCCTCCCCCTCCAGCCTTATGCCCTGTGTTGTCGGGTTAGGCTCTGGTTCGCCACGACCACCCTTGGGACAAGCAGTTTCAGACAATGTGTGTGTGTGAGTGAATTCTGAATAATGTGAGCAATATATTGAATTGCTGAATTTCTGTTGATGTATTACTTCTGTTACACTTACAGTAGTAACTGTACGCATAAAATTTTTATGTAGCCAGACGCATCACATCATGTCATGGCAACTGTGACGTAACATCATGTAATTGAAGACCGCGTGAATGTTGCTAAAATACAGCTGATTTGGATGTTCACCGTTATTATTATTACTATTATTCTAAGCTTCTAAACAACATCCTTGTACGTGCAGTGTTTCTGTTCACGTTCAGCTCACAGAAAAGTAAACCGACCGCATCGCGCGCCCGCGTTACCCAGCGCTTGGCTGGAAGAACGCGGGCTTGATCTCAGAACGAGGCTCGCGCACCTAGCGTTCCAGCGTGCTCACGTGACCTGTGCCTATGGTCACGTGACCGCCGCGCCATGGCCGCCATTTTGAGAGCGGCGTGTGAAGTCGGAGCGGTGGCCGGTCTGCGCTGCTATACGACGGGGAATAAACGGCTCAAAGTCCCGCGTGCGACGCGGCCAAAGATCGCAGTGACTCCACCGGATCGGTAAGAAGGGCGGGCGACGCGTCGGCGGCGTCGCATGACCCGCGTCATTCATTGACTGAGCGAGGCCAGCGGTTAGTCGTGTCATGTGTGTGTGTGCTTGTTGCGCGGGTTGTCCGTCGCAGCAGCAGCCCCACTGTCCATGTGACACACATGATACTTGTGTAATGTGTCCCTTCGCTCTCAGCTGTAAAATCTTTGCCAATGACGTTAGTTGTGATGCTTCTGACGAACAATTTTGTTTTTGCTGGTCCTCCTGTCTTTTCTGTCAGTGTCACTCACTGTGTGTGTGCGCGCGTGCGTGCGCGCGCTTCTCTCACTCTCGCGCCTCTCTCTTGTCCCTCCTCAGGCTCATGCCAGCGGTGCAGTCAGTGTGAAAGTAAATAGTCTGTCTCTCCACTATGATCATCAAGCTCGCGCTTTTCTCTAGTCGCCTAGTAGTACCCTCTCAGTTTGCTTATTTACCCCCTGCCCTGGTCTGGCTGGGTAATTTTTACTGGACCAAGAGTAAGAACCTAAGTAGCTAAGAGGCTACTACACCCCCGAGGTGGGATTCGAACCTGTGTCCTTGGGTGCAAAGACAGCAGTTCTAACCACACTATCAGTTATGTCTCTTTTGTATGAACTGCTTACTTTGTGATACACCTAAGGTACAGTTTTGATGAGCCATACTGTCCAAACTGATCATTTTATCGTTCAGTTGATGCTTTTCTTCAGAACAGCTCACAGTACATTTACTTGTTTAGCTGAGTCTTTTCTCCAAAAGTGACACTTGCAGTCTTAAGATACTTAGAATTATTTATTATGTACCCATTTATACAGCTGGGTAATTTTACTGGAGCAATTTAGGGTTAGTACCTTGCTCATGAGGACTACAGCCGGAGGTAAGATTTGAACCTGCAACCATTGGGTCCAAAGGCAGTAGCGCTGACCATTGTGCTACCAGCTGTCCTTTGATCAAGGGTATTACAGCTGGAGGTGGAATTCAGACCTTGGACCTTTGAGTCCTACCGGTGCTTTAAAGTTGTTATATGAACATGTGGTGGACTAGCATTTGTCTTTAGAGCTTTATTTTGTCGTCATCTGCTGATATCAATTTCTCTGTGGTGTCTTCATGTGTGTAGAAGTAGGCCAGCAGGTGGAATTGATACCATAAAAATTACACTGCTGTATTGGAGAAAAGTGTGGGCTAATTAGTCATCTTCTTGCGCATCATCATAATCCTTTGTAGTTATTTTCATCTCTCAACAGTACACAGTAGGTGTTTTCCAGAGATGTTGGGTTCCGGTCCCTCCTCCTGAGCCCAAGAGCAACCAACCTTTACACCACCGCCCCCCCCTTCCCCCAGCCTATGCCACAAATCTCCTGCCTTGAACACAGACTATAGACACTATGCTGCACTGCAGTTATCACCCCGTGAGGAGATGTGTCCATTATGCTCAAGAAAGGAGAAGTGGAAAAATCAAGAGCGCTTCTTGTGGTCATCGATGTGAAAGTGTATAAAACCACAGAGCGACTCAGCATCTGCTCCCAAAGCACTTTGATCTGTTAAACCGTGTTGCGATTGTCTGCAGGAGATATCTATATTTAATTTTTTAAATACTCTGGCCTTGTCTTTTGCAGTGTGGCTCGCTGTGCTGTTGACACATGGAATGTACATGCACCCTTTCAGGCCCTGAGGGATGGTGCGCGGGCCCTAGTTTCACATTCCTCCAGACTGGGGGAGTCTGTGGGGCCAAACCACACGCTTTTCTCGTCGCTCTCTCTTCAGGGGGTGTCTGCTCTATTTATATTTGAAGTTATGTCATGCTAAGCACAATTAGCTAATACGGGCCTGGTTATGCCAAGGTCTGGACCTATCCTGTCTGTACACACACACACACACACACACCATTTCCAGGTTTACTGGCATGAGCAGGTGTAACATTTGCATAAGAATTGTTTGTCCTTAAACATCAAATTAGTTTGCATCTTAATCATCTTATTAGTTTTGAAGGCTGCGCTTTCTTTGAACAAGGGCAGTGTGAGTCTGGTTCTCGAGGACCGCAGGGTGTGTTTGGTTTCTTTAACTCAGCAGCTCTGTTGTGAAAATGTGCATCCAACTTATGTTCACATCACCTAACTCAAATGTCATAAATATTTCCAAAAACTGTTCAGTGGCTGTTTAAGTGTGTTTGTCATTTTGTTGGAGAACTTATCAGTGGCATTTAAAAGAAAAATGTTGATAGTTTCTATGTTTTGGTTTTTACTAGGTATGTCTTGCATGCTGTAGCACTGCAAGATAATGCTTGAAAAGTTGTACATCTGTAACACAAAATAACTATGTACAAGATAAAATATAGCCAAATGTACAGTTTTTCATGCAGTGAAATATTTTTGTAAATTCCTGTCTTTGAACCCAGAGGTCGCAGGTTCAAATCCCACCTCCAGCTGTAGTACCCTTGAGCAAGGTTCTTCCTCTAAATTGCTGCAGTAAAAAATTATCCAGCTATAGAAGTGGGTAAATAATTGTAGGCAGATAACGCTGTAAGTCACTTTGAAGAAAAGCATCAGAAAAATTAACAAATTTTAATATTACTGATACTGAAGCAATCCAGGAATTGTGTATACTGGATATCTGATTTTGTTTTTAGAGCTTTGAAATGTGTTTTGCCTTTTTTTTTTCCACTACGCCGTGGCCTGATCATGTAGGTAAACTGCAAGTTACATGACATAAACTGTAAAACATCCCAGGCGATGTTATTGTAACACACTCATTTAACTGACTTTTTTTTCTCCAAAGCAACTTGGTGTATTAGGTTTGTACACTTAAATACTTGGAGATTTTCCCACAATTACCCAGTAATTAGTGAAGAGAACCTGCCTTGTTGTGTTATGATAACTAATATTAAGTTTGAGTCCATTTTATTGCTATTTGAATAGAATATACTTTATTGTTCCATTTCTGGGAAGTTTGTCTTGGACAACCATGACGTGGCCAGTGCACAACATTGGACTTACACAAAACAATACATACAATAAGAAATAAAGCAACCATCAAAATATGTTTTAAAAACCTACTGTATACCAATCTAAAATCTGTTTTGGAATTCTTTATTCAAAAATTTAACCACAACTGGCACAAAATAATTTTTATAACAATTTGATTTACACATCAGAATCCTAAATCATCTCCATGAGGGTAACATGTTAAAATTCTCATGTAGAATATGTGTGTCATCAGCAGCAATTTTTTAGCTTGTTTTAAAATAGATACCTCGTACAACTCCTGTATGGGTCGTTTCTCTTCCCATCCTATAATTTTTTTTTTTTTTTTTTAAGAGCACTATGTACTAGTCGTGCAAGTTCCTATATACCATGCATCCAACACCATATCTTATCTGAATACCTATCTTATTTGGCTGGATATTACACACAGGTGTCAATTTTGTGGTTCAGGAACACATTAGAAAAGGTTATCTGTTGATGCTAATGGTAAGGACACCTTCAGTTTTAGAATTTATTTTGCAAAAGGTTTTTTTTTTTTTTAGGAATGAATAAGGTGGGGAAGACTAGATGCTTTTCTCAAAGGTGACTTACAATGTAAGGTTTCTACACTAAGCTGCTTAGTTATTTACCCATTTTTATAGCTGGGTACTTTTTACTGTCATAATTGAGGATAAGTACCTTGATCAAGGATACCACAGCAGGAGGTGGTAACAGAGCCTGGGTCCTTTGATTTCAAGACAGTGGCTGTATCCACTATGCTACATTGTACACGTAGGGTGAAGTTTAGAAGTTCTGTATTCCTGTTTTCAGGAATGGAGGAGAGCAGCAGCATTGCAGTCCTGGTGCCACCCACCAGAGAGCAGCAGGATGCCGTCTTTACTGCAGACAGAATGGAGGGCCACCAGCGGGAGCACAGGCAGGCGGCTGACTCTCTCATCCAAGTCATTGAGAAGCTGAGCAGGATCGTGGAGAAGCGGCCCCGGAGGTGCACTTTGTCTGGTAGAAAGAGGCCGCCTTCGACCCGCGAGGCCTCAGGCAAGAAAGCCAAGGATGATGTGGAGTCGCATGTGGAGCAGGAAAGCGCTGGGGGCAGGGCAATCACCTGTTACCAATGCAGTCTATGTAAATATGTCTCCCCCACCCTGAGCTCTCTAAAAGACCACCTGCGGCAACACAATCATGACCGCACAGGCCTTGTCCTGGTGTGCTCTGAGTGCTGCTTCACCTCCCACCACCAGGAGGAGCTGGAGGCACATATCAGGCTGCACTTGGACAGCAGCGAGAGCACGGTGAACCACGTGGCGGTGCTAAAGCCACAGTGCTCCGGCAGAGAGACAAGGGGCACACAGGCAAAAGTCAGGAGCCTAGAGAATGCCCAGGGGCAGCCGCCAAAGAAGTGGTACAGTTACGAGAAGTATGGCATGTACCGGTGCCTCATCTGCAGCTATGTGTGTGGGCAGCAGCGCATGCTTAAGACACACGCCTGGAAACACGCAGGTCTGGTTGACTGCTCATACCCAGTCTTTGAGGACGAAACGGACGAGGTCAAAGCCGGACCAGGACCCACAGAAGAGGCTATGGTAGTAGTCGCAGCATCAGTTAGCAACAAGCCGACAACACTGAATGACGCTTCTTCCTTTGAGATAAAACTGTGTGCTGCTGAATGCAAAGGGAGCACTGCAGGGGTGGGGCAAGCGACTGGGGTTTCTGGGGGTGAGGTTTATGCCTCCAAGGAGCCCTTTGCAGAGGAGCCAGCAGTGGAGGTGCAGGTCACGACGGAGCAGGAAGCAGAGCCGCATGCCACGGACAGCCTGCTCTCCTCCGCACAGAAAATCATGAGTTGCAGCCCAAACGGCGCAGGTCACGTCAACGTCATTGTGGAGCGGATGCCTGGAGCAGGCGACCTCGGACCTGTGGGTGGCAAGCCCTTCCTAGTGGAGCCCCGTGAAAATTCAGATGGTGGGCTCCTCACAGATGAGGCGCAGCCTGTGTACTTTGAGGACGAAGAAGTTGTCGTTGGCTGGTGTGGTGGAGAGAGGGCAGCGGAAGAAGGTGAAGTCTCCCCCAGTCCACCCCCAGATGAGAACGTACCTCCGGGGCGCAGGCGGACTTATTCTGAGTCACTCCGGCTGCACTCACTCGCTGCTGAGGTCCTCGTGGCCATGCCCACGCGGGCCCTGGAGCCAACCAGGACTGGTATCCGTAGCCTGGTAGACACAGGTCAGGGCCTCGTGGAGATTGCTCCGCTGGGGGCACCGTCTCCCGCCCAGGAGTTGGTGGACCTGGAGCACCTACAGGCGCAGCCAGGCACAGCCGAAGGCCCAGCAAAAATGGGAATCAGCGTGTCCCTCCTGGCAGTGATCGAGAAGCTGCGAGAACGGACGGACCAGAATGCCACAGACGAGGACATCCTGAAGGAGCTGCAGGACAACGCTCAGGGCCAACCCAGTGAGGATGCCACCCTGCCTGAGACCAGCCTGGTTGAGTTCATCCCTGGCAGTGAAAGGCCCTACCGCTGCCGATTGTGCCGCTACACCAGCGGCAATAAGGGTTACATCAAGCAGCACCTGCGTGTGCACCGACAGCGGCAGCCGTACCAGTGCCCCATCTGCGATTTGGTTGCCAGCGACAGCAAGGACCTGGAGAACCACATGATCAACCACTGCAAGACCAGAATGTACCACTGCAAGCAATGTAGTGAGACCTTCTACTACAAGGTGAGCAGAAGCACAAAATGCGTTGCAGTTTTGAATTAGTTTGAATTTGGCTCAGTCTACAAGTTCTTTGAGTATTCACTTGGGTTTTCTCCAGGTGATCTGGTTTCCTCTCAGTCCAAATACATGTTTCAGATGGCTCAGTCACTAAATTGCTTGTGTTTTGTGTGTAAGTGGGGAAAAAGTATGAGATTGCCCTGTGATGGACTGATTTCCAGTGTGCACCCTACCTCATACTCTGTGCTTTGAGTAGATGCATATCCAACAGTACCTGCTGGTCCCGTAAGTTTTTCTCAGTGCTTAGTTGGTTTAAATATCCAGTAGCAGTAAATTGACTGTGGAAAGTACTGATTTAGGATTAACAACACTTTTCTCCAAAGCAGCTTACAATGTTAAGTTAGTTAGAATGATTTTCCCATTTATTCAGCAGGGTAGTGTTTACAGGAGCATTTTAAGATATTTTGCTCAGTGGTAGTATAGCAGGAGGTAGAATCTGTACTTGGGTCATTTTGAGTCCAAAAGTGGTAGTTTTTAGAGCTAAATCACCTGCTACCTTGCCAAGATAACATTTTAAGATCCTGTGAAATAGTGGAAATGTTTCTTGTGTTCCTATTTACTAGTGGTTATATTAATACTCTACTTCAAATCTAATAATAGTTGTATTAAGTTCAATGTGCTCAGCTCTCTGTCTGCTAATATTAATACTTGGTGACCTTAAGTTGTTTGAACACCTTGCAGAGCCATCTGAGGAGTCATGAACGTGAGCAGCACGGACTTGCGGACACCGGGGCCACATTGATGCCTCTCAGTGAGACGGCCGTTGTAGATGAGTCCAAGGAAAAGGATGCTGATGAGGGTGAGTGTGGGCCAGTGATAAAGTAAAGACTGAGTGCGGTTGAAGGCCAGTCTAGACAAGGAGTGTGTCTGGTCCAGTATCCTCAGCTCTTTGTCCTGCATGGTTGTCAGTATGATGCTTAAAATTCAATTTCTTTATTTTTTCATACATACACTGTTGTTTACAAAAACTTTGCATTTTCCCAAAAAGAAGTAATTCAGGATAGCATGATCAGCACCCATGAAGTGGCTTGGAACCCTTTTGGTTTAGTCCTTAGCTACTGTCCTTTATGTTCTCCTTTCCCTCTCCATCATTCCTATTTCTCTATCAAGTGTGTCTCTCAACACTTCAGCTTCCATAGCTTGAGAGAAAAAAATAAAAACCTGAAAAGAGCTTTTCACACTGAAAAACTTGAAAATGTTGCTTACCTGAAGCACTTGTGCATGGAGGAGCAGGCTAAAATTCTCTTAAGTTTACTCTAATGTTCAACCCTGGCAAGCAGCTACAGAAACTCTTTAGTTGCAGTCATTGCAGCAAAAGGTGACACGACCATTTATTAAATGTGAAAGGGCAATTTTTTTTTCTTATGATTGTACTTCATTATCCTATACAGCAAGGAAATGACATAAAACAACGGTGACTTTTTTTTTTTCTGTCTCAGGCACCATTCTTAAACTTCTGGAACTGTCAAAAAGATCAGATAATATTTTAATGTCAAGAAGTTGCAAAAATGGAGAACTGGAAAAGGGGGCAAATACTTTTTTGATAGTGCTTGTGTCAGTGATGTGAACGTTTGTGAAGCTGGTGTCTTGTCCTTAGTGTCCAAGCGCAGTATGCGAGTGGGGCAACATCTGTCAGGGTTAGTCCTGTTAAACTCATTTAAAAAAGTGTCGGTGCTACTTGGAGAGATTAATTTCTGAATGAATAAGCATGTCCTCCAGCATATGGGAGCCTTGTGCTCACCAGTGGGTTTCTGCTTTTTTGACCAATGAGTTGTCCACTTCCCTCAATCCTTGTTCCTCCCTGTGGTCACGCAGGTCTTTTTGCTGTTTACAACATTGCATGTAGTTCTGACCCGCTTCAAATAATTGGTTTACAAATGATATTTCTGTCTTTGTATGTTTTGCCAAATATACTGTAATTGATTTTTATGTTCTTAATTTGAGCAAAATTTTACCTGTGTATGTGAAAGGGTGTTATTAAATGCAGTCTAATAACATTTAAAGAGTTTTGTTGCATAATTAACAATTAAATGTTGTAATTTGGGTACCGCAGGGTAGGTGTTCTTTGTGTGATCAATAAATGGCTCAATATGATCAATGAAGTTAAAAAGTAAACACCAAAAAAAGTTTATTAAAATTTGACTCAATTTTTTTTTTCCCCTTCTTTTTAAATAGTTTCTGGCTAAGTCCCCCCTCCTAGCCTTGAGTGTTGTGTGATGATGGTAACTGTCACAAACAATTTTGTAATCAGTCAACACTTCAAGGGGAAAGTTTTTGTAGAAGTAAAACAGCAAACACTGTGCATAATTGATAATGGCTTTAGAAAGCTTTAATGCAAATAGTTTTTATTAATTATTATTATTTTTAAGTGTTTAAAGTTTCCCTTCAGCTTTCTGAGCTTTTTGTGCTGCAAACTGGTGTGTATATAAATCTCTACACAGTTGGTCAGGCTGTCTGCAGACTGCATACTCCTTCCTAACTAGTGCTGGCATATAAGATTAATAATTGAGTTTTACTCCTACTGTGCTGGACTGCTTGTAGCACCATTAAGGAAGCCACAGATCAGTCTGTGTGCTTCAAGAAATTTCTTCTCAGCTGTTAGATCTGACTGTCAACAGTGCCACAGGTATCACCTCAGTTGGTGTTCTGTGTCCCCACCAGACTCCTCCAGTGTCCAGAAGATCTTCAAGTGTGACATGTGTGACTATACAAGCTCCACGTATGTTGGTGTGCGCAACCACCGGAGGATTCACACCTCAGATAAGCCATACAGGTGTGTTTGAACCTTTCCATCCATTAATTAGACTGGGTCCTGGAGTCTGATCCAGAATTGGGGGAAGCCACTTTGTCCACAGAATTTGTAAATTCAATGTATATGCAATATGTCATCTTATTGTTGACTCTTTGGGCTCCTCTTAAAGGAGTTAAGGGGCCATATTTGTTTCAGTCCAACCATGGGTGCAGTTTATTCCCTTTCTATAAATTTTGAATCCATGGTGTCTTGGAGGGTTCTGGATGAGTTTGTGTGATCTTTGTAGTGCTTAACCTATCAACAACCTTCCAGAGGTAGGTTCACATGGGAAGGGGGATCTGGCTAAATACCATATGATTATAGAAATAACAAGGTTCTTAAGCCCTTTAATAATTTCCAGGGATAATAATTTAAAACCACTGCACTTGGTCAGGAAGCTGTAACTGGAATTCTGTGAACTGGGTTATATATCAACTTTAACTGGAGAAATGAGCACTGCTTAGTGCATGTATGACCATAGTATGCACAGCTACATCACCTGAGTGAGTCCCTGTCTGAGGGTCTTTCTGGTGCATGTCCAACTGCTCACAGGTGCTGTAGCTGTGACTTTGCCACCACCAACATGAACAGCTTGAAGAGCCACATGAGGAGGCATCCCCAGGAGCATCAAGCTGTGCAGCTCATGGAACAGTACAGGTGAGCAGCAAGTTCAGGCACATAGGTTAATGCCAGTTCGTTAAACCAGTGTGCACAGGTTGGGTGCAGTTCCAGTTGTACACTTATCCCTTATTATTCGTACCTAATTAGTTACAAAAAACAGCTGTTACTGCAAAAATCGGGATGAGGCACAATTATTACATTTAATTTAAATGGGAACCATTTTAACTTGATCCAAAACCTTCCGAAGTCACCCAAAAATGTTGGGTAAAAGAGTGAGAAGCAAGATTGTGACCTACCCCTAACCTGTATGGGAGAACCAGGAGAATCAACACCATCTGGATCCATTTCCTCTTTTCACTATCAAACATATGCTGGACAAACATAGCCACATGTGAATGGCAAGACTTCTCGTACTGTAGTGTTTTTTTTTTTTTAATAAGCATAAGGAAATTAACTCGACTGTTTTACCTGTTTTCTTTCCTCTTCGTATAGATTTCTGTGCTTAGATTTTTGCACTAGCATTATTTTTACTTTAAAACCTCTTCCCCGATGTGGAACAGAACATTTTGCTACACATGAAGAAGCATGGCACTTATATTCATGTTACAGATGAGTAAATCTGGTGAGTGAACATACAGATAAGATCAGTTTTCAGGTGTGCCTAGACTGGGTCCAGTTTCAGTAAATCCCCACGTGTTTTCTTAATACTTTTGTTGCACTGGTGATTCTCACTATTGTTGCACTGGTGATTCTCACTATTTTTCTACTGTGAAGAAAAGCATCTTTTTATGTCGTGTGAAAATTGCACATTATAGTACATGGACAGTTGAGTAGCTAAGTAACGTGATATAATTACACGGTTTAAACCTGTAATTGCCTTTTTGGAACATTTGTTGAGCTGTTTTAATCTGACGCGTTGTCAGAGAGAGGAAAGCCTCTGAGATGCACAGAATATGTGGTCGGCAAGTGCAGCACTGGTATCACTAGCTGCCTCGTGTCTGCGTTGCCTCTGCGCTACATCGGGTGCTTCCTTTTCAAATCAAAGTGCATGAGTATTCACACTTCCACCCTAGTTCACACTGTTTCACACTTTCCTCATATTTCATAACTGTTTGAATCGCTGTCCTTGGTTGTAAATATTCAGGTGCTCCCTCTGTGGGTACGTGTGCAGCCACCCTCCATCGCTCAAATCCCACATGTGGAAGCATGCAGGCGACCAGAACTACAACTATGAACAGGTGAACAAAGCCATCAACGAGGCAATTTCGCAGAGCAGCCGGTATGTAACAGTTTGTTCCTTTGTTGGATTTTAACTTCTAATTTTCTGCTTCTAATCAAAATTAAAATTAACATGTTTCCTGTGAAGAATATAGCTACCATGTACCATTTGCCTCATGTACCTGTTTTCCCTCAGGTCTTCCAGTTTGGCTCAAAAAGCCACAGTAGTGGTGGAGCAGGTAGATAAGGCCTTGCCCCCTTTAGACCCTCCCACCAGGGAGCGCACTAGTGTGGAGGGGCCTCCTCAGAGGGCAGCTGAGCAGCCAAGCCTACTGCCTACTGCAGAGCATTGCGTGCTGCTCTTCTGCTGCTGCATCTGTGGGTTTGAGTCTGCCAACAAGGAGCGTCTCATGGAGCACATGAAGGAGCATGAGGGAGAGATCATCAGCATCATCCTGAGCAAGGAGCAGCAGGGAGGACCCACAACCACAACACCTCCTATGACACAGTGAGGGCACTGGCTCTGTTTGCGCTGTACTTGAGTCCTTCCTCTAGAGCCTGTTCACAGCCTTATTAGGTCCTTCGAGGATCTCCATATCTGACTTTGAAGGTTACTTGTGACCTACACACACGACCCACAATCAGGAAGGTGGGAGGCTTGGTGCTACCACCGCATTGTTTACTGTATGTATTGCTGTGGACACTTCACTGCTTTTTTTGTGAAGGATAGGTCTGCTTAGGAATTCATTTTTCTCTGTCTCAGAGACATCCATTTGCCTCAATTGCTATGAATATGTTTCTCGTAACTATATTTCATGCTCTATATAATTTTCAAAATGAGGGGGGTAGACAAAAATCTAAATTGTAGTTTTAGATTTAAAATTTTAACATCCTTGTAAGCTTAGCAAGTTATGCCTTGCATCCCCATGACTTGAATCTGGTACCTTTGGTTTCCAGACCAGTCTTTTATAAATACTGCATATTGAATAGTGAGTAAATACTGAATTTATTGATGGGAATTAATACCTCTATAAACAGTATATTTTAATATTGATGTTAAGCCCTGTGGGCACATATGGTCTAAAATGTTTAGGCAGCTTCTGTTAAAATCACTGTAATATTTAAGCTCGGTTTGTAGTAGACATTTCACGCATGTTCATGTAGCTGTAGAGTAGCTGCTCACTACCGTTTTTCTATTTACGTCAGTATTTATTTAATTTATCTTTATGAAAGTAGTATTCCGTTAGCTAGAACCACAAAGAAAGCAGTTATGTGATGTTGCAGACTCTGGTGCTACTAAACCGTCTCGGAACAAAAGACCGTTCTCTCGTTCGAAACTAAGAGGTGGGCGGAGCAAATCACTTGAGGAATGTACCTTAAAACTGAGTTGAACCTATAGGGAATCTCACTTTCCTTCAGATTTTTTTTTTCCTTGGAGGAATTGCTACCAAATACCTTCAATATAATATTGTTGTGGGTTTTTTTGGGTCATCCAATCTTAAATGTTTTATTTTTTCACATGTAAATATTAAAGAAGGGTATTCTTCTATAGTTGCATAAATACATATATTTGTATGGAAAATGCCAAGTTGAAAGCATGTTGTTAATTCTTGTCCAGTTTGTCCACAGCTGTGGATGTCAGACATTTGGTTTACTGTATAACAGATTTGCAGTGTTACTCTACCAGCTGTCCCAATGACTGACCACCTTCTCTTTTGACTGACACACATTCAAAATCCATGAATCTGTACAGAATTATTTTTTTATATTTGTTTTTAAAATATTCTCTTTTTTTGCCTAATATGTGAAGAATGGGAAATCATCGCTGCCAAAGATGGACCCCCCAGCGTGTACCTAAAGACTATTTTCTGTCTAATGAGCTAGAATGAGGGCCTTTGTGTCTCAAAATTAAATATCAAGATTCTCTCAGCATACCGAAATACTGAGAGCATTGCAATTTAGCCATTTAATTGCGGGCTTGTGACTGAGTGAAGCTCGGGTTATTGTTAGCTTTTCCCAAAGTCTATTTCATTCTTAAGTTGTAACTGACAGGATTTTTCTTCTCCTCCTGACATTTTAGTACCCTAAATTTTCCAGGATTGCTTGAATTCATGAATCTTTTGTGTCCGCTTTTAATTTCAATATTTAGTCTATGCACATAGGGTTCATGTAGTACTAGCTTGTATGTAGACTAAATACTGTAAAGTTTTTAATTTTTACAACTGCTGTAAAATTAATGAACTGACATTTTTGGTAAAGCGTTAAAGGCACCATCAAGGCCATAGTTTCTGTGAGTTGCTACCTCTGTTCAAACTGCTTCATAGACGGTTTGTGCTCTTCAACATAGACAAAATTTAATTCTAAATCGCTGCGTAATTTTACCTTTGAATCAGCTGAAATTGATTGCAATGTTAGACCTGAACTATTTGGATTTTTTATTGCGTTTATATATAAACATCTTCTGTTCTAAAAATCTCATTTACATACCGGATTATTATTATGCTTAATTTACAATTCAAAACACTCGAGTTGGGGACACAGGATATGGTTTGCATTTAAACTGTACTTTATACCCTCATCCAATTTTGTGTTTTCATGCAGTTTAATGACCTGTTAATCCTATTAAACCTTAACGCAACCTTGACGATGGATTTGAATATGTCTAATTTTCAGGCGCTGGATGTTCTCGATCTCTTGTAATAGCACTTATGTCACAGATACTGCTTTTTAATTAGTTTTATGTAAAATTGTCTCTATACAAGTTTTTGTTTTTGCGGTGTGTACTGTTGTGCAGCTGACGATATTACTGTATGTAATTTTTTTTAATGTAGGAGATGGTTTGGTAATTAATGTGATAGCTTTGTAAACTCTATAGGAAACAGCAATGTGTTTCGTTGCAGGTTATTGCACAATATCCAAGTCTTGTTATTTTATGATACAACTGTCTTATTAATGCCCCCTCCTCCCGATCAAGGGTGTTCTCAGTGTAGAAGAGCAGAAATGTGTTGTGTGTGTTTGGCTTTTGTTTTAACTGTGTGAATATATGGAAAAGTAATGCTTTGCCAAGCACCTTTACTTTGTAAACAGCAGCATATTCTTTCAGCATTTCTGTACACGTGTAATCTTGGTGAGGGACTATATAGTACAAGTGATAAACATGATCTTGTATTGTATGGTCAGAAAGTGTCAGATGTGACACATGCACACCGCAGTTGGACTTTTTTTAATGTGGGCAGTAGAAGGCTTTATTGACTGTCCTCTGAAATTTCACTGACTATTTTATATTATAATTTAGTGTTATTCAACTGGTTTGTTTCCCTTATTTAAAGTATCTTTAATGAACATGTTGGGGCTAAATATACAAAGCACATAGCCTTTAAGAGCTGTAAGTACAGCTAAGTACTAAATAATATGAACAGTGGTTGCTACCACCCAGTGTTTCAGTTTCATGTTTCACTGACAATACTGTGTGGTACCACAATTCATACTATAATAAGGGGTCATTTGACAAAAAATATACAGTATAAGCAAGTCCATTTCAGTCCGCTGGTGTGCCTTCCATTTGCCTGCGCCACAGTGCTGCTGCGATGCAAAAGCCGAGCCGGGTAGATGCAGGCCTTGCTGGGGGAAATCTCCCTACATCCCTAGCCTGGTCCCTGGCCTGTGGGAAAACTCAGTCTCGGGACCATGCTCTTCAAAGTGTGTTTAAACCATGAACTGACATCTAGTCAGTAAACAACAACCGATACTTACGGTACAGGTAGGGATTTAGTGTACAGGATTGTGTAATTGTGTATGATTCTACATAGTACCATAAATATTTTTTTGAAGACATGTCTTTTTAAACAATTTTTAAAAACACTATCACTGTTAGTAGTAAAAGCTATAAATGAAGATGTTTTGGCCAAAGTATAGTAGGTAAAAAGGCACCTAAGAATTCTCTTTAATGTTCTTTCTTTGCAACATAGTAATGGAATTAATCGGTTTTTGCAAGTGAATTTGGCACACAGAGCCTGCATGCCTTAATGCTAAAGGAGTGGAAAGATGGCTGTTTTACCATTTATTCCATGTGTTTTTGACTTTTGCATTGTAATTGGGTTACTTTGCTTCTCTAGACTCCTCTGACTTTGCCATTGTATTTTGGTAAATAAAGATCTTTGAAATGTAATGTGGAATCCTTATTTTTAAAGTTTAAAAATTATTTTATAGTGGACTACTAGTGGAAAGAAACGCACCAGCGTCGGCTATTAGTTGCAACAGCTGACATAAACACGCCCCTGCATCTAGTTGCCGTAACTCTCAACTGCCTGTTTAAACACTTAATCAGAGCGATAAGGGACTGGCAAAGAGCAGACAGAGGCGTAAAGTCTTTGCTGCCTGGTTGTCTTTCTTCCTTTTTTTTCTCAGAACATATTCTGGACCTGGGTTCTTTCAAATAAACCCTCCATTTAAGTTGAACAAATCTGAGTATCTCCTAGAAGAATGAGGGAAGTATACACCAAGGTAACGGGTTAGGGTTAGTGCATTAAAAGGGGTGGTGGAAAATAAACTGCTGCACTGCGGGGGAAACCAGCATGTCAACATGTGCATAGCTTGCATCTAGTATACACATATACATTTTTTTCCTTTGTTTTAATTTCCTTTATTTTTCTGTCTATAATCACAAAATTTTTGATGGAGAAACTAGCCAGGCAACCTTGTGGCACTGGAAGAAGGCGGCATCTCGAGGTAGGGGCCGTTCACTTCTGGGATGCGCTCTTCATTCACCTGGCCGCGTGCGCGGGGCACTCGGGCAGCACTTGCCCTTGTAGAAGCAGCATCCGGGTTTGAAGTTGAACAGGCAGCTGCGAATAAAAGCCCTTCTTTGAGAAAGAACAAAACGACGAAAGTGTGAACATTCAAACCTGCAAACATTTTCAGAACAGAATTACTGCTGGCAAAAAAAAAAAAAAAAAAAAACAACCAAGACATTAACGCACAGGTACGAATGCAAAGACGGAACGAGATCGCAGCGCGAGTGTGCCGGCCTGTCCTTGTAAGTTGTTCACGTTTTCCACTGATCGCTGCGGAAGGGAGAACGTGCCGAGGGAAAACGCTGGAACGAGCGAGGTTCGCTTCAGTTCGGTTCTGTTTTGAAGAGCCGCTGCTGCGTATGTCACGGTTGATGCCCCATCTGACTCGAAGCGCTGCGTTGTGCCAAATACTGACAATCTCAAAGCAGTTTTGGCCTTTTCTCCCACTCCTCCAGAAGAGACAAAGGCTCAGCATCAGTCACTCGCTTCCTTTCAGTTTTCCGTGCCCCTCTTTCCGCTCCAAACCTCCCAGCGGTGACATGCGCCGGGAGGGAAGCGCCACAGCCAACTGTGCTCATCAGCAAATAACTAAGACCACAAAGCTCCTTCCAAGAAAATAATAATAATAACAATAATAATAATAATAAGCTCCTCTTCGCCCTTAATCCGACTCTCCTACAAGTTCCCCGCCAATTTATTTTCTTAAAAAGTCTTTGATAGTCATGAGCTCCTCCACGTCAGCTGCTGCTCCCTTCCAGCTGGGCACCGAGAGCTTTTCTATGAAGGCAAAAATCTATTAAAGCCTCATTCTGCAACAGCTGTGCATAATGGGGTATTTCCTCACGAACAGCTGCCGCCCGTCCAACTTCCTTATCCTGCAGTAATTATTCTATACCAAACCTTCAATAAAGAAGATAAAGCTTACAGCTTATGTATTATTAATGGGGGGGGTTCAGTAATATTAGATGTAAATGAAATACTGTATGTACATGTGTATTATATTTATTATATTAATTATACTAGAGGTGTCCAACATTTTTTTGGCCAAGGACTGCAAATATTACTGTGAAAAAGTCTGACGGCCACAACTGTAAAAATCATTGAAGGTGACATGCTTAAATTTTGAATGTCTAAAGTGAAAAATTATATTTATTCTGTTCTATTTTATGTAGGTGTGCTGTGTGTTCAGGTGCATGTAACTTTAACTATTATCATGCGTCAATAAAATTGGTAGGTCTGGTATATATTAATAATTGTTTAAATGTTCTCGTGGGCCACGTTACATGACACGCCGGGCTGCGTGCTTTATGCAAAAATGTATCGGGTGCATTCAGCAATACATATTTCCCAGTTATTTCCCAGTGGTTTAACTAAAATGGTATGAGTCGGGTCCCTCAATCACTCAATTAGCGCACAGGTGCAGTCAACAGTAAGGCTTTTGGACCCTAACCTTCATGTTACCCGGGCACTGATTGTATACTTAGTTTTTTTTTTAAGAAATTTAGTTTTTTCAGAAGTTTTACTCCAATGATTCATGTGTTCTCTCATTTTTTAGGGAATGCCATTGTCCCTTTTTGACGTTGTCCTAGAAAAATCACAGGTTTCGGTATTAAACCGATGTCCGTCAAACTTCTTCCTTCCTCTTGGAGATGATAATCACATCACTTTTTTGAGGTGGAAAGGAAGGCGGGGGAGATTTACTGGTTTCTTAAACCTGTTAAATCCATTAAAGACATTACTGTCCTTGTTTCGTGCTGCATTTGTGTCCTGGCTCAAAAATGCACCGGTCAAGTCCGGTGTGACGAATGATCGAATCAAGCTGTGTTACTCACTTTTTTCCCCAACGGGGGGTCTGGGGCTTGCTGTCTTTGGGGTTTTTCTCCTTCAATTTTCCACTTACTGTGCAAAAAAAATGTTGGGTGTTCAAAGGAAAATAGTAAAATATATAGATAGGACAGAGAACTAAAGGGTCTCCTACATCAAATCATAAACGCTATCTTCTTCTGATTGTGGGGTACACTAACGGAGCAGATAGTGTCACTGCAGTCCTGCACGGCCTGTTTTCAGCTGCGCAGGAGCTGCGCGTAAACAGTGTGCGTCCCTCAGAGCGTAGAGCCTGCGAGTCCGTGTAGAGCGAAAGGGTCCGAAGATAATCGATCTCGTACGCGTCCACGTATGAACCGTGCCAATGGGCCGTGGAGCTTCCTGCAAACCTTTCTCTGTTCGCATCACGCCTTTAGTCTACGTTCTCAATTTGTGTTTGTCTGTGTGTCTCAGAAAAAAAGAAGTTGAGATAAAGTCCCCATCCTGACTGGGAGGCAGATTCTGTGCATGTTCCCTGACTTTTTATTGTCAATATCACTTCAAGCTTACTGGATGTAACTTTCCAACAGATGTAGCTGTTAAAAGATTTACACACATGAAACTCAGCTGCACAACTAAAACAGGAAGATGACGAAAAATTGTGTGCTTATAAGGTGAAAACGTAAAGAAATATTTCATCATTTTAAATGAAGGCAGGAAAGAGCTGTTGCTACAGCTTATTAACACATAAAAATCTGATAATATATAGCCACATTTTCATCTGATATAATGGATGATATAGAGTTTTTTGGAAATAGTTTTGTCCCCCAAAGTGCCCTTCTGCTACATGTTTTCGTATAAATTGATGGCTAAGTGTGACTTGATGTCATACATCTCCTTTTTAAACCTTACCTCGTTTTTAAAAAATCTGAGTGCATCTGAAATGTTGCTAAAATGCACCCTTTTAAATCTAAACTGATGAATAATTAGCAGATGTGTTGTTCTTGTTTACTGTAGTCACACATTTGCCTTGAGAATATAATACTGTGTCCACTGAAGTGTCACTCTCATCTCTGCTGATATTCTACACCTTTTCTGCAATTTACATTTATTTAGCAGATGCTTTTGTCCAAAGCGACTTCCAATGAGCTCTATGCAGTGTTATGAGCCCACACACCTTATTCACCGTGGTGACTTATACTGCTACATACACTACTTACAAGGGGTGACTCATCCATGCATCAGTGGAACACACTCGCTCTGTCACTCACACACTATGGGTGAACCTGAACAGCAGGTCTTTGGATTGTGGGAGGAAACCAGAGCACCCAAAGACTTACACTGCTAGATACACTAGTTACACTGGGTCACTCATCCATACATCAGCGGAACACACTCTCTCTGTCACTCACACACTATGGGGAAACCTGAGGAGCATGTTGTTGGACTGTGGGAGGAAACCAGAGCACCCAAAGACTTACACTGCTAGATACACTAGTTACACTGGGTCACTCATCCATACATCAGCAGAACACACTCTCTCTGTCACTCACACACTATGGGGAAACCTGAGGAGCATGTCGTTGGACTGTGGGAGGAAACAGAGACACAGGGAGAACATGCAAACTCCACACAGATTGAGTGGGGATTGAACCCACACTATCTCGCACCACCTAGATGCTGTGAGACAGCAGTGCTATTCGCTGTGCCGTCCATTTATCATAGAGATGTTTTCAGACCATCATCGTGTAATACTGGAATAATTAATTCCTGACCATATTCAAAAGGTATACAGCATTCTCTTTAACCTTATCATTGTGCTTTAATCTTGTTGGTAACATGCAGAACACAACCAAGATAACCCTTAGTGCACATTATATGAAACAACCCTATTATATATATATATATATATATATATATATATTTGTATGTATGTAGATGTTGGCCAAATCTATTTAAAATTAAAATTACACTTGTTGATGGTAACTCCTCCTGCATCCAGAACTCGGGTTGTTCCTCCTGTCCTCCTCCAGAAGGTTGAAAGGGCTATAAAAATGCTTGAGAAGGAGTGTGTTTGAGGTGTTTTTAAACACGCGTGTGCAGTGCTGCTCTTTTGATTCCCTCTGCAGGAAGCGGCGCTGCTGTAGCTTGAGGTGCTGCAGTTATTTTTTTTAACTTAAAACTGCCACCGTCTCGGGCATTTTATTTCAGGAACACTCGTCTGTTTAAAGGAATGCAGCATGATGAATGCTCATATAAAAGGACGCCCTGATTTATCTCAGGAAGGTTTGACACCTCCAGGGATCAAAGTGCTGCTGTAGGAACAGCAGGCAGCGGCGCAGTAACACGCCACATAAATCTACTGTGGGATAATTCTGGTGTTCGTATCTTGGGACAAAATGCTCCAACACATACACATAGCGCAATCTGGAGATGCGGGGCTCCTTGCTCCAGCATTCCAGTACGGACTATCAAGTCTGCAGAGATTGACATGTTTACTATTTATTTCTCAACTGGCATTTATAATATGTGCAAGTATGATTATTATTTACATGTAACTAATCAAAACATTCTAAAGTCATACTTTGAGATATGCGCACTTGGGTTAAGAGAATTCAACGTTATGAGGAGTTTTATTTAATAGCACTATTAAAGAATTTCCCTGTACTCATGAGGACCAAATTTGGGTTTTACATATCTCCTGACAGCTGAGTGAAACCAGAGCCACTATGATCCAGATGTTATAGTTTGGCTTGTTCTCTGTTAACTTCTCAAGCTCCATCAGCCCTCGTTTCCTAGTTTCACCCGTTATAATTTCATGAATCATTATTATTATTATAGGCCCCGTTTGGACTGTCCGAACCACGTCAACTTATTGTGAATTCTTTTGCATTGTTCTCATTGATTTCTTTTGTGTCTGCTTACCTGTTTTCTTTTTGCATTAAAGATTGAATTAATAAACACTGAGTACCATATGCATGTTTTCTTTTTGTTGGTTATGTGTACAGTATGGTACATAATAGTAATAAAAGAGCTGAACACCTAGAGGTATACAGCTCTGTTATATTGTGTTAAGTAACATTTATTAAAGTAACTGTCTATTTCAATGGGATTTGGCGATATTTTAGCATGAAGGTGTGTCAATGGTAACCATGTCTTCAGCGTCTCATACCTGTTAAACAACGGATAGACATTCACGCACCTACTCCTGTAATGTAAAGTGAATGTTTATATGTATCGTAAAAAAATATTACTACGAAGGTGATCAGGAATTGTGGATATTCTAATAAAGTTTTATGCAGCTACTCATGTGATGAAGATTGGTTTATATGGTGGAAATAAACAAACTAACTGTACTTAAGAATCACACATCTGCAATTGAGTCTCTCTTTCTCCTAATGTAATGCACAAATTGTATTTTTGTATGAGATGCGCATTGCTCTGGAAAAGAAGCGTCTGCTCAATGAATACATGTAAATGGATGAGTGACCCAGTGTAAGTAAGTCTTTGGGTGCTCTGGTTTCCTCCCACAGTCCAAAGACAATCTGTTCATGTTCCCCCATAGTTTGTGAGTATCACGGAGTGAGTGTGTTTCACTGATGTATGGATGAGTGGCCCAGTGTTAGTAGCGTATCTAGCAGTGTAAGTAACCACGGTGAATAAGGTGTGTGGGCTCATAACACCACATAGAGTTCATTGGAAGTTGCTTTGGAGAAAAGCATCTGCTAAGTGAATAAATGGAATTCATCTTAGAAGGGCCTTTTGAGGAAGGACCTACTTTCCAGTAGTGGGGGGGAAAGCCATTAAATTTGAAAAAGAAAATGTAAAGTACATTTAATTATGTACACTTAAATTTACATTTATTCAATTAGCAGATGCTTGTTTTCTCCAAAGCCACATACATCTCAGAGAGAAATACAATGAGTGCATTAATATCAGCATCATCATGTTTGTTGAATAAACGCATTGAAGGTAGTGCTGTGATGTTGTGACAACGACTACGGCGTGCTTTTTAAGGCAGAGCGTCAGCCAAGTGGCCCTGCGAACCGCACAGCCTCAGTCGGCATGGATCTCACAGCCGAATGTTACGCTGTTGAACCCAGAGGCACCAGCGGTAACCGCTGCGCCACCGTGCAGTCTGTTAGTGAACCGCGGAACGAAAGAGGAACGTATGTGTGACGCAGCCGCGTGTAGTGCGGCGGCCTCCCCTCCCTGGCCTGTGCATAGCCTCGAATACCATAGTAAACATAATAATGGGTAAACCGCTGTAGCACGGTTAATCATGTGTAACACACGGCGAGTCTCTCACGAAAAGGAAAAGGAGCACCTCCTCCTCACGTAAAATGTGGTAAACGCGCGGGACGCTTGCGAGGAGGTTTTACTCAGCTTCCAACAACAGGAGGTGCGTTTCGGTGCGGTGCGGCGCGGTGACCGGAGGAGGCCTGAATTCAGGGAACTCATACCGAAAGTGCAATGAAGGGAATAAACGCGCGTGGGTGCAGCTGCGGTCGCGAGTGATGCGGGTGCGTGGGGAGGTGACAGCCGGAGGCTAGTGGGGCGAGGACGCGCAGCGCGACCGCGGCGGGGAAGGCGAGCGCGAAACGCGGCGCGTGCACACACGCAGGCAGGGGTAAGTGGGGAGGAAAAGGGAGGCGCGGTGGGTGGACGTGGAGATGCGGGATGTTGTTTTGACAAACACGAATTAAACACCAAAAGGAGGAGGAGGATGAGGAAGGACCAAGGAGTGATCGACCGGCGACACAGTGACAGTGCGAGAGCGCGCGTCGGAGCGGGGACGCGCTCACAAGACACGCCGGCGGCTGCTGGGTGAGGGGCCTGTGCTGTGAGCGAGCCGGCGATTGAATGAATGGATGAATGGATGAATGAATGAATGAAACGAAACGAAACGTGGTTGCGGTTTTTGCCGTCCATCCTGCCCACCTCCTCCTCTGAGTTCCCTCCTAATTTGGGTAAAACGGAAAAATAAGAATAAATAAAAACAAGCCGAGCGAGCGGACTGTAAGTGTAACGGACTGTTTTGTCCACTCTGACATAATAGCTCACAATCGAATCGAATCGCCGTCCTTCGTAAACTAAAAGCGCCCCGCGGAGAACTGAACTCTCAAGTGTCCGTGTGCAGCGAAGTGTTTCTGCTGTCCTCTCCACTCCCGCAGCCTGGTGTCCAGCACTGATTCGGAATAAACTAATAATAAAAATCGAAATATTATCCTTAGTGTGCACTTGATTGTAACTCTTGCTCCAAAACGCCGCGTCTACAGATACATATAAATAGATAGATTGATGGATGGATGGATAGATGGATAATAGATGGACGGATGGATGGATGGATAGATGGATAATAGATGGATTGATGGATGGATGGATAATAGATAGATTGATGGATGGATGGATAATAGATGGATGGATAGATGGATTGATGGATAGATGGATACTAGATGGATGGATGGATGGATAGATGGATAATAGATGGATTGATGGATGAATGGATAATAGATAGATGGATTAATGGATGGATGGATGGATGGATGGATGGATACTGTACACAGTACAGTACACAGTACACAGTGGCGAAAGGACAGAGGGTAACACAGGAATGAAGAGACATATAGATTTGTAGTGCAAACAATAAAATCAAAGCAGATAATTAAAGAGCCAGAAGTAGAGCACACACTTCCAAATAGATATTTCTTTCAAAATAGTTATGAACTTTTAATAATTATGGCTAGCAATGTGTTACATGTGTTGACATTTCTTCTGAAGTTTGCAAAGTACTACACAAAGGAACAAATGTGCTTGCATAAATAGAGTGTATGAGCTCAGCATTAGTGAATCATCTGTGGTTAGCTAGTACATTAGGAAATGACTCCCTGTTTATGATCTCCCATCTCCTTCTGTAGTACCCTTGATCAAGGTACTTACCCTGAAACGATGCAGTAAAAATGACCCAGCTGTATAAATGGATGCATGATTTCAAGATGCTTGTTTTTATACAACTCATAAGATAAGTGAAATTAGCCAAGGAAATTAGCTAAATACACATAATAATAAACAAAAGAAAAAAGCTAATAATAGAAATTGTTTTCATCAATAGTTTGTCTTGTAGAAATCGGTAAATTCTAAAGTTGATTATCTAATACTGTCAGTCACCTTGGGCAACAGTGTCAGATAAATAAAGGTTAATAATGATATTCAATTCAGTTTATTTTTATAGAGAGCTCTTCTTATGCAGTGATACAGAGCGCTTTAACACAGGCGTAAGGCAGGAAAAACGAACACATCAGATAAAGAAACATAGAAGACAGCTGACTACCGACAATCATAATTTAATACTTTTATAGAGCTATTAGTATGCCTGCTGGCCACGGAGGAAAGGAACAAAAACTCCCAACTGAAAATCGAAGGAGAAATGAAAACCTCTGGGGGTCCAAGGACCAGTGGCTGCCCACCCCTCCTGGGCATTCTAGATGGGAGTAACAGTTCTAAGTCAGTTTCGCACTCATAATGGTATTGTTGTATGGTATCTTGAATCCCCAGCTCATCATGGTACGTCTTGTCCGTCATGGCAGTTGGCCGTCATCTTCAGTCGGCACGGGGATGTATCTGTGACCGCCGGCCGACCTTCTCAGGTCTTATATAGGGAGATGATGCTCGCTAAGAATAAACAGTTAGTAATTTGTAACTTAAACACGTAAAGTTAATTTGCATTGGTACAGTGGCGGGAAAAACAAACACAGCCAAGTGGAATTACATTTCGAGGTGGAATCCCTGAGTAATAATAAGAATAATAACAATAATCATCATCATCATTATTATTATTTTGCACATTATTATGCACCGCTCACAATTGTGTATACACTTACTGGAAACCAATTTTTATTCACAAGGTGTGATCAAGTTTTATTAGGTGCCCTGTCTTCCCAGCTGTTCTGCAGCAGTTCCCAAAAATATAGGACACATGCAGTTTGTCCTGTACAGGTGTTGCCCAGGCTGTTCAGGTGCACTGACACTCTTGTCTTGTACTGTAGGTAACCAAAGACTTTCTTTGGTACTCTGCATAGTGAAAAGGGTAAAAGTAAAAATAAGTGACCCCTCTGAGTGTGCGTGAGCATCTTCTCTATGTTTTTGGAGCAGGTGGGGTACAACCATGGCTGCACTGAGACAAAGGAAGGGTGGCAAAGTAAAGGAATCCAGGCAAGAGTCCAAGGAGCCCGGTGTCGCTGGAGACATCACCCAAAAGATGACCTCAGGTTCACGGCTATATATTACATTCCTTAGTATTCTATGTTAATATAACCTGAAGGCCCCTCGGAGTTGGTGCACAAATGGTTCCTCATGTATTCTGTCTGAGACAGGCAATATGTACCCAAAGAGATGAGTTGTAATTCAAAATTACGGTTGATTTTTTTGTTTGTTTTTAATTTTCTTATTAAAATGCAACTTGTTTACATTTAAATCTATTTATTTAGCAGACATTTTTCTCCAAAGCGACTCCCAATAAACTCTATGTAGCGTTATGAGCCCACACACCTTATTCACCAAGGTGACTTACACTGCTAGGTACACTACTTACACTGGGTCACTCATCCATACATCATTGGAACACACTCTCTCTGTCACTCACACACTATGGGGGAACCTAAACAGCATGTCTTTGAACTGTGGGAGGAAACCAGAGCACCTAAAGACTTACACTGCTAGATACACTACTTCCACTGGGTCACTCATCCATACATCATTGGAACACACTCTCTCTGTCACTCACACACTATGGGGGAACCTAAACAGCATGTCTTTGAACTGTGGGAGGAAACCAGAGCACCTAAAGACTTACACTGCTAGATACACTACTTCCACTGGGTCACTCATCCATACATCATTGGAACACACTCTCTTTGTCACTCACACACTATGGGGGAACCTGAACAGCATGTCTTTGGACTGTGGGAGGAAACCAGAGCACCTGAAGGAAACCCACGCAGACACGGGGAGAATATCCAAACTCCACACAGCTTGTTTAATGAATATATTGACCATTTTAAAGACTGTACTGTGCTGGTGCACAAACCAGCAGATATAAGTAACCCCCTTTAAGTGACAATACACCCTTATTGCCAAGTAAAATAATAAAATGGAGCTCCCTGAAAGGACGAAAAAGTTAGAGCACTAATTTACCAAAAATGGGGAAATGTGGTGCCGGTCACAGGTTCATATCTTTTACTGTTCAGTATAATACAGTATGTGTTTTCCACAGAAGACACATTTGTTCTGATCTCGTGGTTCTGCTGTGTTAGATTTACTGTACTCATATCATGCTGATAATATCATAAAATATTCACCTACTGTTATTTATTCTTTTGTCGGCACAATAAGGGAGGATAAGGATCTAAAGGAAACGAATACACTGATGACTAGGTCAGTTTAAGATGAATATGAAGTATTGCTGATGAGGTGAAAATTAATGAACGCATGTACCTAAAATGAATGAGCGTGTCCAAAACATTTCCATCCCCCGTTTTCCACCTCCGCGGAGTATCGCTGTCCTCTTTGCTACTCTTCGTGTGTTTTTTTGCAAAAAGTGTCAACTTATGTAGTATGACCCAACTTTCATACCTTTCCTGTTTGTTCTTCCGAAGTGTATGGAAATGCTGACCAAACAGAATCTAAGGTGCCCTCAGTGAAAATGTGGAAAGCTAAATAGGTCTGTGTCCTTCTCAGTCACTTAATCACATCATAATGTTATTTTCTATTTTTTCGTGTTTGGGAAAATATCTCTTGCACTATGCTGTTTTGCTCTGTGTGTCTCGGTTTGGTTCATATTTGCATTATAGAGCAGGGACCATCTGTACTGTATCTTAATGATACTTGAAGTTCCCGAAGGGCTGGTACCAAATACGCCGCCCTGTCCTCAAGATTTTATCTCATTTTAAATTGTCCTCGAAGAAACCGACTGTAGACGTGTGTCTGACACGACTACCTGCTGTACTTACTGTAGCAGCATTGCGGTTATTTCACATGTGCCAAGGTTCATTGCGGCTGGGAAGGGTTTTACTACAGGCGGCAACTCTTAACTGATATGAGCTCATAAAGACTCCTTCCTGTCTGAGAGGTTTATATTGGAAATTGCGTGTCGGCGGTTTACATCATTTTGTTGTCCGCAGGCCACATTTTTACCACTCGTGGCTTCACTTTGAGGATGGCAATAGCAGAAGCAAAAATCAGGAACGCAGCCTGGGTGACAGCAAGGTTTTAGTTTCTCTAAGAGATAAGTTCACCATGCATGGATAACGGCTTTAAAAAGAATTAATCTTATTGAAACCTATTATGTAGGGTTTTCATATTCAGAATCAGCTTTATTGGCCAAGTATACCCGAGCATACAAGGAATTTGTTTCCGGTTTAGAGCAAACCTACAGTGCACATTCGCACATACAGGCTACATACCCACATACCGGACTAGGCATAGAATAATACGAGCATGATTACGGATAATGCCGCAGACAAGAACATAGTACAATGCAGACAGAACAGAGCAAAATGACAGAACACAAAACCATGCGAACATAACGCAACTAAATGACCAAGCGTATGCGTATCGGGTTGTGCTGCGTGAGCTAGGAAGTGTGTCAGTTTGTTGGTGTGACGTTTCTGCAGATACATGGACGTGGTGGACCGTGGCGTGGGTGGCCTTTAGGGGTCTGGTCGGCGTGCTGCTCGGCCTGCTGACGTGTGTTTACATGGCCACCCTGCACGAAAACAACCTGTGGTTCTCCAACATTAAGGTGAGATGGTGCCTCCTCCCCCTGGAAGACGTCCCGTTCTTTTTGCTTGGATCCGGAACCGACCTTCCTCCTTACTCATTCCCCGCTCCGTGGAGACTGCTTTGTACAATATGTATAAAGCGTAACATCTGAACTTTCATCATCTTTCAGCAAATACTTATTCCCACTGTGCTTATGTTCTTTTTTCTCTCGCTTCTGAAATGGATAATGCCTTTTCCAGGAATTATGCATCACGTGGTATTGGTCAAAGGAGATGTCAGAGCATTAATTTGGCTGGAATGTTTTATAAATTAAAGTGGCACCAGATTCTCTGCTGTTTTGTTAATGCGGAGTTTTTTTGACATTGCTGTTTTATTTTTCTAAGCAGAAACGGTAGTTTTTCTTATTTATTATACATACATTCATATATTCCAGTGTAAAACACATTTAGGCTTCCAGTATGGCTAAAAAAAGCCTTTTTTTCATTTGAAGTGTTGAGGTTTTGTCATCTTAAATGTCAAGGAAAGAACATGTTCATTGTTTTTACTGTGAATTGATGTACACCATGTTGTTATACTCCAGGTTTTAGGCAAAACTGCTGTGATTTTTACAAGCGGGGAATTCTAGCAACACTTAACATCACTCAGCAAATCACTCAGGGACCCTCTGACACTTTTCTGGAAACTCTGGTATTTGTGTGGTGTGTTGTTGCCACGGTGCTCATCCAGTGGTGGGTAATCGCTGAACCTGCACGAAAGTGAAATCACAGTTCAGGTAGTCCACGACTTACAATTTAGGACTTACGATTTATAACCACCTGGGCTTATAACGAGCATCACGTTAAATTTGCTGTTTTATTTTAGAGTACCTATGTTTGGTTGTACCTGCTGTATTAAAATATCATATCTCTTATTGTTTGGGTTTCAGTCAGTGTTTAGGTGTCTTGTCAATGATTGCTTTTTCTATACATAAAAATGTTTTATTTACAGAACAATTCCTTTGCTAGTCCATTGAAGTTCCCCTTTTTTCAAAGACTAACAAGCAAAAACATGATTATTCTGGAGGTGCAGAAAAGAAAAAGCGAAAGAAAAGAGTCTTAGCAATGAAAGCAAAAATAATAGTGCAGCATAATAATATAACCATAACACTACACTGTATTTATATTATTATTTTTATATTTCTATTATTTTCACATGAATTACAGTGTGTGTGAATTTTGCAGATAACAAAGCCCTATTATACAATGTAGCGTTAATGCATGTTAGTTCTTTATATATCCTGATGGTTCATATAATGCAATATAAGGTGCTTTATGACTTACAACAAGTTTATTGGAACGGAACCCGATCATAAGCCGAAGACCACTTTATGTGGAAGACACATCTTCATATTTGTGTTGCTTAGTTGAGTGTCGTTGTGAGCATGCCCCCCCATTATGTTATAAATTATTGTTTCCAGATGTGTTGGTTATGCAAGAAATAATATTAGTCTCCTGCAACATTTTAGGGAGAATACATAGATATGTAAAATGTACGGTGATCCCCATTGAGGGAGTTTATCCATTTTTCCCAGGCTTAGTAATATTTCTTAGTCACTTCTGCTTTGCACAGGAAGACTGCCAGCATTTTGGGGGTCTGTCTCAAGAAAAGGGATTATTTTATCATGAAAGAAAAGGAATGGGTTGCATTTAAGTCAAAATTTCTTCTTTTGGAAAACATCCAATCAGCAGCCGGTTTGTGGGGACAATCCCGGCCGGGTTTGCGGATGTAAGCCGTCAATTTACATTTACTCATTTAGATTACACTTTTCTCTAAAGTGATTTACAGTGTTATAAGGTGTTTACAATTTCATATTCACCCATTTATACAGCTGGGTAATTTTTACAGGAACAATTTAGGTTAAGTACTTTGATAAAAGGTATTGCAGCAGAAAATGAGATTCAAAGATGGGTCCCTCGAGTCCAAAGACAGCAGCTCTAAGCACTACGCCACCTGCTGCCCACCAGTTTAAGGGTTTGCAAGAGGACACCTACGCATACAAGCAGAGGGGGAAGAGGAAACCGGAGGGTCGTTGGGTCGTCTCCCAGGACTTGGTGTCTCTGGAAAGTTATGCGATGGATGGGCCGTCCGTCGTCATGGCAGCAGGGGCACTGAACGCTGTGGTAACAGGATTCTCGCAGTCCTTGCGTGTGTCCTCCACACACACAAGGTGCTTTGAAACCCGGGGTCCGTGTTGCGTTGTTATCATTTCCGGATCCGGGAGCTTTCGAGGTTTAATCCTACATTGTTCAAGATTGCGTTGGAAAAAATATGTTTAAAAACAGGTCAGATGTACATGCCTTTATTTTCCGTAGCACCACCTAATATTTAATTATGTTGGCCAGCAGATGGTGTAGTGGTTAGAGCCACCACTATGTTTGTACTCAACGGACCTGGGTTCGAATCCTACCTCCTGTTGTGGTTTCCTTTGACCAGGGTACTTAACCTGAATTGATACAGTAAAAATTACCCAGCTGTATAAAAGGCTAAATCATTGTAAGCAGCTCATTGATGTAAATTTGTAACTGTAAGAACTGAAACGGGATTATAACTTTTATACTTGCCAGCCGCAGATTATGTTACATGCAGTAATTTTTTAAAATAGTATTTCTCAATATTTAAGGGTAATAGCTTTAATCTTTCTTTATTCTCTCCTGAACCTAGTAATGCCCAGTGAAGTGCAAAATTATTGCTTTAAATTTAGCTTTTATGCCAAAATTATTGCTTTAAATTTAGCAGCGTTTCTTTGCTTTACTGAAGCAGGTCTGTGTCATTTTAACTTCTACTTCTTTCTGTCTGTATTCCAGGAAGTTGAGCGCGAGATTTCATTTCGAACAGAGTGCGGCCTCTACTACTCCTACTACAAGCAGATGCTGCAGGCCCCATCCGTACAGCGAGGTGCGGCCGTTTTGCTCCCATGTCCTTCGAGTACCATTAGCTTGTTAGGGCCTGTGGTGTGGAGCAGAGGTACTGTGTCCTTCGATAGCAGTAACTGCCGCGGAAATGATGTCTTTTCCCCGGCCGCTTTTCTGAACGCTTTTCATAATTACACCCCGACTTATTAAGTCTCTTTCGCTTAGAACCGCCCCAAGCCCGTGACTCGCCCTCATTTACCGTGGAACATTTACAGATACAGGGTCTTTAAATAGTCTGCCGGTCGGGGGGAGATACGCCTTCATCCACTTGTCTGCTTTTCATCACCACTCGTGTAAGAGTGGCGTGTTTTGTAACCCTGGAAACAAAACTAGTCTCTGAAGGCTCAGTGTGGTGCTGGTGCGTGGAGCACATCTGTGCACTCGAGTTCTACTGAACAGAGCACGGAGAATAAAAGCATAAGTGCTTTTTAGCATCTCTTGGTCAACATGGCGATGATAGCACAGGCTTTCTGTGCTGTGCATGCATGATCCAGATTTGTAAATGAGCAGACAGTCCAGTACGCCCTGCATTTATGCATTTAGCCGATGCTTTTCTCCAAAGCGACTTCCAATGTTAAGGGTGCAGTTATTACAGTTACAAGCTTACAATTTTTTACCCATTTATACAGCAGGGTAATTTTACTGGAGCAATTTAGGGTAAGTACCTTGCTGAAGGATACTACAGCCAGAGGTGGGGAATCGAACGTACAGCCTTTAGATGCAAAGGCACTAACACTACACTTCCAGCTGTCCATCTGTACCCAAATATTATTTTTTTGAATAAATAAAAAAATGAATCCGCAAATTATGAAAAAGTCACTTTATTTCAACATTTGAGGGGGTTTCATAGACCTTCATTTTCATAAAACATTTGATTATAACTAATATCTTATAAATGCAGATTTGGAAGGAAGCATCACTGTGCTTCCAACATGCCTACTTTATTATCTTATTTTATCATAGTTGGCTGTGTTTTGTTAAAATAGAGCATTTTATTTATGTATTGCAAAGCTACTATTATCTCAAAGTATTTTTTTAAATCATACATGTCATTCACACTAAATTGCCCATAGTGTGTGAATGGGTGAGTGACTGTGAGTATGTCTACATGGTGATGATCTGGGATAGGTTCTTTTTCACCGCAGCCCAGCCTAGGAAAAGCGGTTATTGAAATTGGATGGATGGATGGATATGTCATTCCCTGGAATGACCGGTGACATGAGTGTAATTTTTTCTCAAAACCTACTCTTTCTGCATTCTACATATATAATAGAAGAGAAGTGAAGTAGCATTGGTGAAAAATGTCAAGGAAACATCCGTAGGTGGAAAGCTTTCCCTAGTGAGAGTGTGCAGATCATCATCCTTGGCTGTGGATGCTGGGATTATCTCCACATCCACAGCTATTGTTGATGTAGCGTCACCTCAACCTTCCCTGCGTTCTCCCATCAGGGGTTGATTGTTCTCCAAGAGCAGTAGTAATACAGTAATGACATTGCAGAGCCTACAGGTTGACCTCAGGGCTTCAGGCGGTTATCTTGGTGGATGGAAAATATTGGCAAATGTTTTGATTAATCTGTTTACTGCGTTTAACAAGGCAGATTAAGATACAGCTTCTGTTAAATTGCATCTGTTATGGAAATTATAAATGCTTCGATCCCAACAGCTTGCATGAAAATGATTTCATAAATATGTGGCTTGACTGAAAAAGGGCCTCAGGATTGGGGACCTTTTCCTTTTCAAAGTACCTTCCTTCACACTCTACACATTTCTTGTGGAGCTTGAAAAACTCCTCAATGATGCAGGAGCAAATTTTTTGATTTTCGTCTCCAAGGTGAGGGCCATAGCTTTTTCCATCAGGGGAAAATGTCCTTCTCTGCAAAATAAAATCTTGTCTTTCTTCCATATATTTGATTCAACACTGAAAAAATGTCCTGAGCACTTTTCTGGAGTTTTACACAATAGTTGGAAAGCAGGGGTTGAAAAGAGTTGGGTGTGGAAGTGAAAGAATAAGCACAAAGAGGTCCTACTGCTGTGTACAGGGACAGGGCCGTGACTCCACCACCACACGGCATGTGCGTAATGCAGTCACTCCTAAACTTTTCAATCAACCCTTATAAAATATAGATACAGTTTACATAACTAAATTACCGTTACTTATCCTGGGAAAAACCAACATATGACTCAAACAAATTCAAGAAATTATTACTATTAATTAACCTTTTAATTGACCCGTCTTTTAATCAGGTCTTTTGGAGCTCCTCAGTGACAACTACACTGAATCCAAGAGAACTGTCAACCTCCTGCAGAGAATGAACATCTACCAGGAGGTCCTCCTCAGCATCCTCTATAAAGTCCTGTCCATCCAGGTAATCATCATGTCTCAGCAGTGTAAACAGGGTAAGATGCTCGCTGTGTCTCCGGTTCCGTTTCATTGTATGCCACTTTGGAGAAACACATCTGTCGAATGTATGCGCTTAAGAAATGCAAATGTAGTTAATTTCAGTGTCTTCATGGTCGGGTGTGTTTTGTCCAGTTTTAGTCCACTTGTGTCCTGACATTTGCAGGCATATCTGGAGCCAGTGTACTTCTACATCTACACAGTGTTTGCCCTCCAGGCTGTGTATGTCATTGCACTGTACATCACCAGCTGGCTCCTCTCTGGTTCCTGGCTTGGAGGTGTCCTTGCAGCATTCTGGTACATCCTCAATAGGTACAGAACCACCTAAAATCTTCACCTACCAAAGAGGTTACCAGTTTACTGTCTGGCTCTGTTTCCCATGACATTTCCTGTATAGTTACTTGGAATAATTTACTCATCTATAGAGCTGGGTTCCTTTTAGTGGAGTAAACTGGGGCTGCTGGTAGTGTAGTGGTTATAGCTGCTGCCTTTGTACCGCAGGGTTGCATGTTTGAGTCTCACTTCTACCTGTAATACCCTTAAGCAAGGTAAATGGTAAAAATTTCTCCAGTAAAAAAAAAAAAAACAGCTGTATAAATGGGTAAATATTTGTAAGTAGCTTAATGCTGTAAGTCACTTTGGAGAAAATCATCAGCTAAATTAATAAATCTAAATGCAGATTAGGGTATATATGTTATTCAGAGGTACTACGGCAGTTGGGTGATTGACCCTGCAAACTCAGGTTCCAAAGGCATCAGTTCTGAGCACTGTGTTAGCTGCGATCAAAAGTGCACAAGTTACATTCACTGTGTCTCTGTTTGTATGTAGAGTAGACACAACACGTGTGGAGTTTACCATCTCTCTGAGGGAGAACTGGTCCCTGCCCTTCTTCGCCCTCCAAGTGGCTGCCATCTCCTGGTACCTCCGGCCTCAACTGAAGCCTATGCAGCAGGCAAGAGATCAAGTTATCCCAGTAAATGACATGGTGGGAATGGTGTCCAAGCCAACAAATTAGTTTTTCTTCAAATTACTATGATTATTCATCGGACTGACTTTTCTTCAAAGTCTACATACAGTGATTTACTCATGTATACAGCAGGGTATTTTTACTGTATCAGTTCATGCTAAGTACCTTGATGAAGGGTACTACAGCAAGAGTAGGGTTCAAACCTGCGAACTCTGTTTTCAAAGGCGGGCGGCAGCTATAACCACAACATCACCTGCTGCCCCACAGGGCCCAGAACTGCACACAGTGTGTCATTGTTTTCCGCACTGCCTGCAATGTATCAGTGTACGTAGCTTAACGCTGTAAGAAAAGCATCAGCGAAATGAATGAGTGTAAACGTGGTTGATGCCTTGGGCTGCTGGTGCCACTCAAGATGTGCTGCTGATCTCATATTGTCACTGTACTCCCTGTACAGAAGGTGGCGTTGTGGCAGGTCTTCCTTGCCACCCTCTGCTTCTGTCTCACATGGCAGTTCAACCAGTTCATCATTCTCATCCAGGCTCTGGTCGTCTTCTCTCTGGACTGCCTGAATTTCATTCCGGCTAAACAGGTATCGTCCTGTGTAGATAATTCTCTCCATCCACATTTATTCACTTAGCAGACACTTTTGTAGCTCAGAGGAAACAAATTCACATGTCACAGTAGACAAAGAATACAGATGCAGAAAAACATTCTGAAAGAGCTTTCAGTTTGTCCAGTACCATGGTTTTTACTATATTACACGAGTAGCAGCCTATAAATTTATGGTGTTCAAAGCTGTAGTGTTTTTTATATATATATATGATACATGTGAGTGAGTCCTCTATCAAATTGTATAGTTTTCAAGTATTTGCTCTTATATATCCTGAGTTTTCTTAGCTTTACATTTCGGGGGGCTGTACCTGAGGAGCTCCATGTTCAAAGTAGGAATCTGGTCTAAGCTTAAATTTGGACTAAGCTAGGTTCCTGTCTTTGCAGTACTGGTAATATTTGTTATATTTACAGTTGAAATTAATAGGTGTGGAGGAGGATGTTCATAAAATGGTACATCCTTGTCCTTTGTCCTTCCGTATTGTCTAGGAACACAATCATTTCTCTTTTTGAATACGTGTAATTTTTAGACATTTTTAGTATTCTGACGTTTTCAAGGACAAAAGTATCTTTAACGAGCCACTTCAGGTCAATACATACCTGTCTCCACGGGAGCTTTTGAGAAACAGGATCAGAGCAAGATACTCTTTGCATTTGCGCAAATACAGCTTTTTATTGGTAGCTAACAATAACAGCACATTTTTTTTTTCCAAGTTGAAAAGGTCATGAATGAAAACTAAAGCCAGTCACCTTGATGGTTAGTTTGCTCGAGTGCAGGTGCCCAAGCTTACAAGCCACTTGAGCAGTGTTCTTGCATGACATGCAGCACAGAGATGTGGAAATTAGCAGTTTACACGCTATAATTGTTACCTTGGAGCAAACTGTGAAACGAGGTGGAAAAATCCATCGCAGGTGTTTGTGTGATGGATGAATAACACCAAGTTTCTCAAAATGTATTCTGCGCCATTTGTTTTTCCTTTATCGCTCTCATCACCTGAAGCGCTGCTGAAAACGGTGATGAGGATGTGAGCATTTAGGGCACAGGGAGGGATGTGTCACAGTGACAATAAACATTAACGTGATTAAAACGTAAGATTTTACATTAAAATGATGGAAGATGTGTTAGCTGTGTTGTATTTGTGGGCAAAGTATAATGTTATTGTTTTGATAATGCTAAGTAGGATACCGATTGTAGGAAATCACACCTGCTTCAGTATTGTCTGAAGGTGATGCTCACTTGCTGCAGACTCCATGTTATCGACCCCTGTCCATTC
The DNA here is from genome assembly GCF_900964775.1 of Scleropages formosus. Taxonomy (NCBI): domain Eukaryota; kingdom Metazoa; phylum Chordata; class Actinopteri; order Osteoglossiformes; family Osteoglossidae; genus Scleropages; species Scleropages formosus. Next base: position 20,873,148 of record NC_041812.1, on the reverse strand, counting down.
CACAGGCCACACTGCTGCATGTGGTTCAAGGTTCAAGCCTCCTGGTAGTCTGGGTCATGCAGTTCTTCAACCCTATGATCCTGGGGTCACTGGCATTGAGCTTCATCCTGGGAGCTCTGATCATCAAGCCTTTCCAGGTGAGGAGGGCCTTTAGCATATTGTTGCTGAAGACAGGGGCCGCTGGAACCATGGCTGGGCCTTTTTTTTTTCTTAGACTGGGAAAAGTTATTCATTTAGAATAGAATAGAATAGAATATACTTTATTGTCCCATTTCTGGGAAATTTATCTTTGACAACCATGACACACGGCCAGTGCACAACATTGGACTCACATGAAACAATACATACCATAACATACAATAAATTAAGAAATAAAGCAACAATCAAATATATTAAAAAACCTCCTGCATACCACTCTAAAATCTCAGTTTTGGAATTCTCTATTCAATAATTTAACCGCAGCTGGCACAAAAGAATTTTTATAATGATTTAGCCGACAATTTTCTCCAGTGTGACTTAGCCTTAAGTTGCTTATAATTACTTAACCGTTTATACAGCTGGCTGATTTTCACTAGAGCCATTTAGCGTCAGTATCTTATCAAGGGTACAACAGCAGTAGGTAGGATTCAAACCTCCAACCTCCAAAGGCAGTAGTCTAAATGCCGCACCACCCGCTGTCCTTATTTACTTACTTATGGGCCCTTACTGCTTATTATGAAAATGTGGTGTTACTGTCATATCATATCATTTCATTGCATTTGAATTTCTTATTAGGTTATTCATAAATGAATGGGTGTGACTAGGGGAATAAATTCATCTTACACACATCGCTGCTCAGTACCTTAATTTATCCCTTTCGTCAGGTTTGTCATCCATCAAATGAACAAATTCTTAATGAAGGTAGTTTATCCCTAATTTATCACAGAGCTCTTCGGGATACATATAAATCACAAGGCTAATGATTAACAGCTCAGATCAATAGCTGCTTCCAGTATTATAAACGGAGAGCAGTAATGTAGATATGATTAGTCCCGAGGGGACTCCAGTTGACGGAAGATGAGGATTCGAGGGGGCCTTGTAGATATTCATTAATAAAGGCAGCTCGGCGTTCGCCTCGTCTGCAAACCATGACAGAAGAGCCACCTCGACCATGAAACCCGTCTCCGTGTTTGCGTCCCTCCCGCAGAGGCTCCGCGGAGCGGGCGTTTTGCCGGCGCGCCTCGGCACGCTGCTCCTGCGCTGCCTGCTCGTCCTGTGCTTCACGTGTGCCATCAATTATGTAACAAAGGTGAGCGCTCCGACTCTGTCTGACAGTCCCTCGCTCCCGGGTGCCGTCTCCGACTTGTTAAAAACCCGCCCGCCCTCCACGCCTGGCGCAAAGCGTTCTGCCTCGCACCGCCGGCGAGGCGCGGAAGCAGAGCTGGGAATCCGTTTGCGGCCCCATTCAGCTGTTCTGCTGCGATCCGTTCCCTTTACAGAAAGCGCTGCGCCTGAGATCCGACGAGCACATTTATAAGTTCGTCAAGGCAAAGTTTGGTTTCGGATCCACCAGGTAGGTAGAACTTAAGTCACGTTCAGGCACGTGTGCTTTATTTTAACCCTTGGGTTGTGTTCCAGTCATCATTGTAAGAAGCATTCTGCCTTGCTTCCCCCTCTCCTTTTATCATGCGACTTTCACTTTTCCCTTCGTTTTCCCGTCTGCCTCACAGAGATTTCGACGCCAACCTGTACCTGTGTGAGGAGGCCTTCGGGTCCCTGCCCCTCGACACGTTCGGCCGCCTGGCGGGCACCCTGGTGCTTCACCCGTACCTCTGCGGCCTTTGCGTCTCCCTGGGGATGGTGGCATCGGCAGCGCTGAACAACCTGTGGTACAAACAGCCACCGCTCGTGTTTTTTCCCTGTCTTCAGGTGCTGCATTCTGCCGTAGAGCCGGCCGTCTCCGAGCCCTGATTTACACCCCGTTATACTGCACGCGTGTCCCTATCCAAGTCATAACCCAAGGATCGCTGCGCTTAACACGCTTTCTGAGCTCCAGCAACTTCAGCTTGGTCAGTTTTACTTTTTTGATTTGCATCACTCATAAATAATTCCTATCCTGAAAAACGTGTTAAACATCACGACAGCAGACAAAGGCTGACGGCCGGGGACTTCAGCACGCTCGCCCCAACTGGGCGTCACTGACCCGGATTGAGCGGCTGACTTACCGAGCCAAGAAAGAGAGAGAAAATGGAAGTGGGTGGCAACTGAAGGCCTCCCTCTCTCCTGCCTTTGAATATCTAAGCCCTGCGTTACGGCACATTCCCATGTCCTAAAATTGTGCTCCTTTTGATTCGCAGGAGTGAAATGTTGCTTCGGGCCTTTGGCTTTCGGCTTTCAGACGCACCTACCGTTAGAGCCTCATTTCAGTCATGAAAGTCAGCGTCTCCGAACACTCAAAGGACCAACGCATTTCGAATAATATGACTGCTTCGTGCCTTTTTTCGTTTCAGCGGTTGCAAAGGCTTCCGTTCGCAAAAAGTGAGGAAAGACGGCGATGCGGTCCATGTCCGACCAGATGTCGCGTACAACGTAGTGCACGCTGTCTTTTTCGGGATCCTTGCCCTCAGCACGATGAGGTGAGGTCAGATCCATGCACGTGAGCCTAAAGCTGCATCAGATTTGTGTTTCTGCTGTTCGTATTTTAATGTACCTGCTTTGTTTCAGTGTTGCTTAGAGACTGCGAAAAGCGATTACTTTTATATATGGTGAAGTCATGTGGAGTGTCAGTACACTTATTTGCAGTGATTAATTTACCTGAGGCTTTTCTCCAAAGCTGCTTACAATGTTAACCAACTTAAATTGATTTATACATTTATGGAGTTGGGTTATTTATTCATTTATTTAGTGCTTTGCTTCCAAGCATACTAGTACAAATTGGTATTCAAACCTGGGTCTTTCAAGTTCAAAAGTGACAGCTCTAATCACTACGCCCCTCGCTGCCCTCACATTACGGTTAAATGGTGGAAGGATTTGGTCGTCTTCAGCTTCGGTAACCCCTGAAATGCAGAATGTATGGTGTCGGTGTATAGATAATATGGCATGGTGGCACAGCGTGTAGCACTGGTGCGTCGTGGCTATGCAGGGTTTGTATGTTCTCCTTGCGTTCAGATGGGTTTCTTCCTACAATCCAAAGACATGGGCAGAAGAAGGCCATGGTAAACCACTCGGGTACCGTTTCCTACCACGACAACCACGTGAGATGTTGCCAAGAGTCGATTTTGACGCGACGGCTCTTCCCCATAAACTCAGTTTAAAAGCAGTAGGAAATACGATCGCTCGGGTTGCGGCCTCAGCGCTACATGGTTCAAATGTGGCGTGGAGGCAGCAAGGTCCTGGCCCTGTTCGCCTAAAATTCCTTCATGATTCATCCAAAGGGGTTCTTATAATTAATACTGGTCTGAAGGAGACGGATGCTGAGAGCTCATCAGGCAGTCCCACTGATTCCTCTTAAATAGGCTCTTTATTTCTTTACTTATTGCCTTACTCCAGTTCCTTAAAGGGCATTTTCATTTAAAGAGACTTGTACACCCATCTCTTGCATAACAGGTTATGCAGAATTTATTCTGTGAAATCACTCTTTTATGTGAATTCCCATCATAAGGGGGTCACTTTACCATTATATATTTTATCATTCATTATTTGTTTACCATTATTAAAAAAAAATAATCATTTTCCATATGAGAAATATGGCTCCTAAAATGAAACTTTGACCAAAATAAACGGCATTTTTCATGTGTTACAATGGTATTTTGTAACGTGTAACAAAGCTGGTGCCCTGAATAGTGCAGGAGGTTTTTGGCCTCTCTGTGTCACCTTTGGACTATCGCTTGTTTATCACATGTGACGGAAGTTTCTATCATAAAATCTGTTTTCATCATTCACCGTTAATATTTACATTCTTTTAGTTTATTTCTAAAACTTGGTACTGAATCTGCAGTTTCAGATTTGCCACAATCAATGATTGTCATGTGACAGAAAGTGGAAAGTATATACAGTAGTTAGATTTGTCATGGAAGGAGCACAACGCACCGAATAATAAGGTTTTCCTATGAAAAGTGGTATAGATTTTCATAAACCGCTCTAATGGTTTTTCATCGTATGGGAGACCTTTCTGCGATGGAAGGATGTGTAGAGTTTACAGTTTTATGCTGCTGTGTACACCTGGTCATTCGTGAAGGTGCTTGTAGAAATGAAACAGCAGTGGCCGTAGAACTGTCCCGGGGGTTATAAGTTAAGGTCATTAACCACCATGAGGTTCTGTCTGGTTTGGCTGCAAAGTGTTATGACTCTCTTTGTGTGGCGGATTATGGGCATCCTCATTCTGTCCTCCAGCCAGTTACATTGTCCTTGGACATACTTCTCCCAGCATCCATCGGTGCTGCAGCATTCGATGTAACTGGCCTACAGTGGCTGCTGGGCTGCCTTTTGGGTGAGGTGACCCGGTTTATGTCAGAAAAACCGTTATGGAACCAGACGGCAGTAAGCAGCGGCTGGAAAAGCGAACAAAATCCTCAGTCCAATGTAATTTAATTTAAAGCTTTATAAATTGATAAGAAGTGTGGAAGTGTAAGCTATGTGCATCACTTTGGGTAAAAGTGCCAGCTAAGCAAGAATAATGGCCAGTAATAATACAGCTGCCAGAACCTTTTACTGCTGGAGCCTGGCCCTGGGCAGCATGGAGCTGCTCGAACCCTCTCCGGAGGTGTACGCGCTCGTTTGTCGGAAACGCGCTTGAGTGTAACTCCTCAGACCACAGAGCACCAGTCAAAAGTTTGGGTACGCCGTCCAAAACTTGTTCCCCGAATGCGTCGCGCTTGCGCAGCTGTCGTTAAAGCAAAGGGCAGCTGTTCTGAGGCATATGGATCTGGAGACCGTTTAAATTTTTTTTCATTTTCAAGTATCTAGAGAAACTGGTATGACGTAAAATATAAATAAAGAAAGCACGTTCCAGCAAGTGTACTCAAAGTAATACCGCATGAAGAGCACCGCTCAGGAGTCGGTGCCGCTCCGGCCCTGCGGACGGCCGCTGGCAGATGGTGTTTTATGCTGCGCAGCTGTGCTGCTCAGCCCCGTGAAAGTTTAATTCTCGCTCTTTACGGTGATTTTCGATGTTTGTGACGCAGTTTGAACTCATAGGGTAGCCTTTCCTTTTCTCTTTGGCTCTGCAGTCTCCTTTGTCTTTCAGGTTCTTCATTTCGCTATAGTGGCCCCGGCAGTATTCGGTACACGGCCATGCGTCACGTCAGAGGACAGGACCCTTACGGACGCATTCATGTCAGTCCCCTTCATGTCAGTCCTTCCTACCTGCAGGATGAAGTACCTCTGGACTGGACACATGTGTGCCTTTGCTGCCTACAGTGTGTGCAGCTCCGAACTGTGGGAACTTTACCTAAAGGTGATCCGTTGCCATAGAAAATCGAAGGTAAACGGACGCGTTCTTGTTTGTTCATACGTGGGTTATAATACAGTGTTATTTTTCTTTTGTCCTTTGTAGGATAGAGTTAAATTAATGTACAGCTTGCCATTGTAGTAGCATGTTTAGATATGAAGACAGTAAAAGACAGTAAAAGACAGTAAAGTAGTTATGTATATGTAGTGGCAAAAAGACTGACAGTACTCTTGTTTTCGGTTGTGAGAAAACTGTAACGCATGTGAGATGAAAGCCAGGGGTTGTATTATCTCCCCCACTAGATGGGGATATGGTAACAATCAAACAAAGAGAAAAACTTCATCTTTTTTCTAATACTTTACTATTTTTTGTCAGGTAAGGCGGATTCAAAACGTTGTTCCAGTCGTTCTTCTGGCTTTCCTTTGTTACAAGGTATGTTTTTTTCTTTTTCAGTAAATATGTTTACACATGCATAGCACTTTTGGTAGCTGCATTATAACATAGCGGAGAACAGAGACTTATAGGTAATGTTCTAGTGCCCAGCTATTTTTCCATTAATCACTGATGACTGCATTTTTATTTGTTTTTTTATTTTCTTATGTTGTTGTACATAACCCGTTCACTCAAGGGTTATTTTCCCACTTTTTGTACCCTTCAAGTTCTATCCCAAAATGGTGGGGGAAATTTCCGAACTGCGGGAATTCTACGACCCAGATACGGTGGAGCTGATGACCTGGATTAGGTAAAATCCTGTCTAAATGACGGAAAATGAGATTAACTGCATTCTGAAGATCCAGTTCTGTGGGTGAAGTGGGGACAAGTGTGTGCAACTGCAAAGATTTGGATGCCGAGGCGCTCGGCCTGTTCCGTGTGTAAATGACCCGTGTTCTGACAGAGGCTCAGCCTTCTATGGAATAAAGCTCCCGCAAGATTTACGGCATTCCAGATTGAGGTGTGGAAGCCCGACACAATTTTCATTCCGAGAGATAACAGAGCGGGAGAAAGGGCAAGGTGCCGCTGTGAAATTACTCAGCCTCTCCTAAAGAAAATCCAATTTGTGTGACAGATACGTGTGTCGAGGTGCTCCCTAACATGCATACAAATCAGGCCTCATCCCACCTCTAATTATGTTCTAGATGAAAGAGTTAAGCAAGGATCCTGGTTCGTGTAACACAGGTTCTCAAAGATCCTCTCATTTCAAATGCAGATTATGCGGAATTTCAACCCCACGATAAAGAATCCAGGTAGGCCTATTGGAGCATCGTTTTCCATATTGGCCTATTACGCCGATCTTCTGAGAGCGGGGCGACAAAATGAATTTTAGTCTGATTAAACTTTGCTTTGTTGAACTTTTTCCATTGCAAGCAATTGTTTTTTTTTTTTTTTTTTTTTTTTCTTGTCAAGATTGCAAAGCGCAGACATCATCGCTTGTCATCATTTTGAACATTACCTGCCTCGCAATTAACTGTCGTTCTGTAGTGCCGTGATTAATGTTGCAACAGTACAGCAGAACGCAGAAGGGCCACGTTATTCTTCAATGTGTTGCCCTATTTTTGAATAATGAAGACAAATGAATCTTTTGTTTGCACCGAGAACTTCAGCAAAAGTGACAGCAATTGGTGGTGATGTACATTCTGTGCCCAAACAAAGACCTTTTTATGCCGTTTCGAAGGATTATTATGTTGCAGACGTCTTCGCATCCTCCATTTTCACATCCACAATAATTACAGCTGTTTTTTTTCCTCCAGATTTTTCCTAGCGCTATCATATTGATGTTGCTGCTGTTTCTAAGTTCTCGCCAGATGAGCAACCAGCGTCATGTTTGTTCTTTGCCCTATATGGACCATGTGGGGTTGCGATTGTTGAGTTGAAAAAAAAAAAAAAAACCATTAAATGTCAAACCAATTAGTCAATCAGGCAATCAGTTCAGTGGGCAAGAGATTGGTGCAAAAACTTGCTACCTCTAACTCATGTACATTTGATCTTGTGTTCCTGGGGGTATCTCTTGCTTTCCTTCTTCGGGGAAGAAAAGTCCTTTTTCGACAGTAAATGAGAGAGTGGACGGGATGGAGTGCAGGGTTGTCTCTGTGATTTTTGGTACCCCTAGGCAAGAATCAATCTGGCACCCGTTAGCCTTCTATATCTGAATTAATGATAGTACACAAACACACATATGACAAAAAGTTAAGTTTATTTTTATATATACAGTTGATACATACAGATTATGAAGGGAAAATAAAACTTGAATTTATATTTTATGTGACAACTCGTAGGTGAATATTATATATGCACACAACACAAACTTATACTTTAATGACTGAAAACTGAGCTTATTTTCAATACTGAAGTTTGTTAAGGGAACAAATAGATGCACACGATTTTACCGCATAGACAATTCTTAATAGAGTTGTCATTTGTCAGTCTTCATCCCACATTTCTTTCATAGAAAATGTCACATACAAAGTTGCAACGTTTCAAAGACATGGGGCGGTGATATGTCATACGATGTTTACATGTATAACACAGTAGATCTTCCATTTTCTATATTTTTTTATTGTTAAGCAAGACAGTTCATAATTTTTGGCATCATTGCAATTAATTTTTTTTTGGTAGCAACATTTGGTGCCCCCAAATTTTTACACCCCCCAGGCAATTGCCTAGGTTCACCCAATTACAAACCTGGCTTTCGTCCTCTGAGCTGTCAACACATTTAATCACATTGAGGCTGACTACTGTTTTTTTAAAGCTGGTTTTAAAGCTCGTTTTGGATGGCGTGCTTGCTGAAAAAATGTGGTTGGTTACAACACCATGCAGTGTTCTTATGCAGTTTGAAGGCATTTTGTATTGAAAGCAGTTTAAAAATGGTAACACAGAAGTATCCAACCATTCATTGTTAATAGCTACTTGTCCACTTTAGGGTTGTGATGGTCCAGAGCCTATAGGTATAGGGTGAAATACAGGGTGAGAAGCAGGGCTTACCCTGGACGCGATGCCAGTCCATTACAATCACACAAATTCACACACACACACACACACACACAAACCATGACAACTATATGGTGACCATTTCACCTGAAATACATGTTTGCCAGAGGAAATCGGAACACTTTCAGGAAAACCGCACAAAGACGGGGAAAAGATCCAAACTCTTAATGAGTAAATTGGGATCAAACCCACATCTGAACACACAGCCCAACAACACACTTTGAAGCAGCAGCACTACCTGCCCGTGCCGCCAAGTGTACAGTTATACTGGTGAAATTTGCATTACGGAATTTATATCGCGCACACGTAATGAGATATACACACGGGGAGCCAATAATGCATAAATTGTGTAAGACTCCAAAATATTAAGGACCACAGTCACATGGGCACAGCAAAAAATGGAATGACATTTTTATAAAATTAATCTACTATTTAATTCAGAATGGTTTAATCTGAAGGATTCAACTTTAATATTTGCTTATTATCTGTGCTCAGCCACTGTATGAAGTTAATGACCCCAAACAACAAGAGCCTCGGAGGTCAGGTGTCAGACCCATTATCCTGTCACCCATTGCTGGTCTGGCAATTGTTTCCGGAAACTGCTTGTGATAATATTATGAATTTTTGAAAGCCAGCTTTTGTTTTTGTTTGGCGTAAATGGATCATATGAACAGCCTTTATGATGTTATTGAGTGTTTCGGAAATTGTCTGGATATGCTGAATGTTGAGCCTGCTAAAAGAACTAATAATAAGAGTTACAACCCTGCTGTATTAACAGGTAAATACGCTAAACAGTATACCCACTGAACACTGTACATGACTATCAGTTTAAAAAAGAATAACGCATTCAGTATTGTGGAGGACATGGCCCTCCTAGTGATTATATAAATTAGGCTCAAACTGCCGTGACATGTCCACCTAGAGGAAGCAGTAAAGTTTCTGTACACCCAGCCCCTACGTTAAGGTGTCCTTTATAAGGAAAAACCACTACGACAGCTTATGAAAATGTATACCATTCAATGGGCTTGTGGTTCAGTACAGCGGTCGGAGAAAGAGGTCGTATAACACTTGTCCCTTTTGCTCTGTGACATTTCAGCCAGTGGCCGGTTTTTAAAAGAAACAATCGAGTCTCGGTTCACCGTAGTTGCTGTCTGACTTGAAAGGCAACCTTTCACCCTGGTACAATAGAGTTCAGTGAGGGGAAAAAAGTGTGGGCAATAAAGACAATTAATAAAAGAAAGCCCATTCTCCATATTGTGTTATTTCCACCAGAAGTTTTCGGATAAAACAAGCCGGTCAGTCAGTTTCCAGTGCAGTTTTCGGGCTTTTTGCAAGCTTCTGTAAGGGCAGCTCGACGAAAGCAAAGTTAACGTTGGTTCACAGACACCACGTTCACCCCGGATGGCTGCTGTAAGAGTCCTCAAAAACTCAGAGCAAAATGAGCAGAGGGGGCATTAGACATCCAGATGCTGTGCCCCACACCTGTTGCAGAAAGTCTTTTAGGATTTATGTGATTCTATTTCAAAAAGAAGAAAACAGCACTTCTCAGCGAAGCACTTTTTCAAAAAGAAAACTGCACAGCTGAAAACAGCAGCTGTCTCACAAACGCAATGACATTTAAATAAGACAAAAAGAAAATAAAAGAGACTTTGAACAGACACTGATATCCTCCATTCCCCAATAGAGAAAAGCTTCATAATTGTTCAGCTGGCCTTCAGGCCGTTTTTAAAATATGTTTAAAATGTCATGAAATATGAAAAACATCATAAATTAAAATGAACAATTTAGACACGGGGCAACTCGTTATTGATAATGAATAGATTAAAATATATATTAAAAAAAAGAGAAGCTAGAAATAATTTTGGTTCTTTTGTTGGGGCTAATAATTTTAGATTTTTTTTTTTTTTTAATCTGAAATAATGGTAATTCAAACCTTCAGAATGGGAATTCACCCGGCAGGTGATTAAATTATCTGTTATTTCAGGGATAGGTGTATATATTATGTAGCTTTTTGAGCTCTATACACCAGCGTTGCCACGTGAGAGAAAAAAAAAAGAGTTTGATAAGATAGAAGGCTACATAAAATAAAGTCTATAAAGTTGCACAAATTTTTATGAATTGTCTGAAATGTTTTAATGAATGAATGACATTTCTATTTAGCAATGCTCCGGCACCCTTTTGTGTTTAGCCTTCCTTTGGAGTCTAAAATTGCACACATCCTCGACAACACCCAGGCGACAGTAGCGTGAGGCAGCGTTCATCCTGCTTTACCCCTTGCCTCTCCCGCAGCCAAATTAATTAAGCGGCCTTTTGTTGCCGAGGGGATGCTTCTTCTGCTTTCGAATCAAAGTTCCCAGGGAGCTGAATCCGCCGATCGTGACCCAGAGCGCCCAGCAAAGTTCGCTCTAATGAAAGAAGGGAAAATTACAGTGAACGTTCCACGGTGGGCTGGAATAACTCCTGTCTGGCGCGATTCGCTGTCTTCGGCAAACGCGCACAAAGCATGCCTTCATGATGTTTTGTTTTTTACTTCACTAAGTTGTGTCATTTGCAACAATGTCCTTGAAATCATGCTGCAGCAAAACATTTTAATGGCTTGTTTTGTGAAGGAAAATATGAAACGGTTACCGCTACAGTAAATCCATCTTGACTAGTAAATTAAAAACATGAAAATGAATGTTGTCATGATGACCTGTGTCGGGCTTATCGGTACATATATTTTCTGCCTTCGTGTGGGTAGGACTTGTAATGTCAGCAAATCATCTGTACTGCACTCTATGCTTGAGGTAATGAAACCCTTATGCGTTTACATGTATTCATTTGACTTATGCTTTTCTCCAAGGGAACCGGCAGTGTTAAGCTACTTACATTCATTCACCTTTTTGTATAACATGGTCATTTTTACTGGAGCAATTCATGGTGAATACCTTTGTGAGGGGTACTACAGCCAGATGAAGAAATGTTAGTGAGAAAGCACAAAATGCTAAGTGTGTGTGGCTTAGCCCGTATGCAAAGGTGGTAAGGCTCTGACAGCGTTTTTATTTTCTTTTTCATCCTGTGTTTGAAGCTCTAAGACGCCCAAAAAGGCCGTGTTTGCTGGGAGCATGCAGCTGCTGGCTGGGATCAAGCTGTGCACAGGGAGGGTCCTCACCAACCACCCTCACTACGAGGACCAGGCACTCAGGGAGAGGACCCGCCAGGTGGGCCTTTCCTGCTCCTGTGGGGTGCGGTCTAGAAGGGTACGAGGAATCTGATACCGGTGGCAGCCATTCTCATTGCCGTGCCTTATCTGCCATTTGGTTGAATCCAGGCCTGCGTGTTTTGTGGTCGAATCCCTTTCAGTGGACTTAGGCTGTTCTCATGCACCCAGCTCAAATGATAATACTGTATAGTAGCATTGTTATGTTTTTTTTTTTTTTTTACTCGGTGATGTGGAAGCTGGGCAGTCTGGAGGTTCATGTAGCATATCATTTCTGCTCTGTCTGTGAAAGCCAGCCGAGCATGATAATGGGTTGTAGGGAAAGGTGGAAGTCTTGGGTCTGGGATGCGAGTGGCTCCGGCCTTTGTGGGAAGGTGCAGCTTCCGCATCGGAGCACCGTGTTAGAAAATGGTAAATGACAACTTGTAGCAATCTCAGCTTCCTTCTTCACCTTCTGCATGATAGTGGACTGATAGAGAGAAGGACAAAACGCAGTACAAGTCCCAAAGCTGCACCGGTTTCCATGGAACGGGAGACTGATTAATGGTGCCGCGTCCGCACGTCCCCCCTGCAGGTGTATCAGATCTACGCGCGACGGTCGCCTGAGGACGTGCACCGCGGCCTGCGTGCGGCGGGGGCGGACTACGCGGTCCTGGAGGACAGCATTTGCCACGAGAGGAGACACCGACGCGGATGCCGGCTGCGCGACCTCCTGGACGCCGCCAACGGGCACGTGGGTGTCTCCTGGAGCCGGGCCTCTGATCTGCAGTGCGTGTGGCGTGTGCTGGCGTGTGGGCGGGTGTGTGTGCTCGCGTGGATCCGTGAGCAGTCTCTGTTAATCAAATGAGATTGCCTGTCAGCCGCTGTCACTCAGCAGCGCTTCAAAGAAGGAGGGCAATGAAGGCGCTCAATTACAGGCAGGAAAAGACTTGTTTCTGATCTCCCAGGCAAAGGTGGGGAATGAAGCCAAATGAGATGCCTTTTGTTTTTATTTTTACTTTAACTTTACTCTTCACGTGGTGAACAATGCTCCTCGCTTGTTATTTTGATTTTCCAATGACGGGCCTCAGTGATCTCTCTCACTGAAACCCTCAGCCTTTTCATATGTGAATGAGGACCGCATCCTCCATGCAGTTAAAAAGTCTAGAAGTGGCCCAGGACCACCTGCAGCCCCGATGTGGAAAAGATAGTAATACTGTGTCTTTAAGCTACACTTATTCAGTTGTGATATACAAAGTATTGTATCCATCCACGGTATAAAACACGAATGAGTTTTACAGTTTTATATTTTTTTACTTATTTTTTAAGTACCAACAGAACTGGGACACAGCGGCATAGAAACCATCTATCAGGAAATTGCAAATATGTACAGATACAAAATACAATACAAGGGCAAAAAGTTGCAATATTCAGCAGTCATGAAACACTCTCTAAAATGTTTAGAAGGGCAATAGGGTATTTCAGAATTCATCTGAATTGTCATGCAGTTCATATGTTCTTTTTTAGTGGAAGGAAGTTATACATGTGAGTCAAAAAGTTTTTGTAGAGTGAGCTTCACGTGTGGGCCACAGCAGTGAAATACATTTAAGGTGAAGGAAAACAGCATTTAGGTTGAAACTTAATAGCAACATACAACTGGGGGAAAAAATCTAAATTTTTGATGAAATGTTTTTCAAAAGATGGGGGGCGCGGTGGCACAATGGGTTGGACCGGGTCCTGCTCTCCAGTGGGTCTGGGGTTCGAGTCCCGCTTGGGGTGCCTTGTGACGGACTGGTGTCCCGTCCTGGGTGTGTCCCCTCCCCCTCCGGCCTTACGCCCTGAGTTGCCGGGTTAGGCTCCGGTTCCCCGCGACCCCGTATGGGACAAGCGGTTCCGAAAATGTGTGTGTGTATGTGTGTTTTTCAAAAGTTGAATGAATACCATGCCAGTAAGCTTGTGCCCATTGCAATTCCAGAATAAATGTATCATTTTATTTCTAACAAGACATTAAAGAAAACAATGCTTTGCCACTGTGATACAACACATCATAACCTTGCTTCAGGAATGTATGAGTTTGCTTAAGTCCTTGGTCTTCCTACACAGTGACTGGAAGTTACACATTTGCTGGTGGAAACACTTTTTTGAATCTCAGACTTTTATTGTACCAAAATCTTTGTCTGCTATTTGCAGCTGCCCTTGTCGTTTTTTATTAATAATTTCATCAAGGTTTTAATTTTGCAGTACGTAGCATAGGTAGCATATTGATTTGTCATTAAGGTGTTGTATAGTGTATCAACCTGTTTAGTTCTGGTTGGGGGAGAAATACCTCCATTGTACTTCCGAGAGATGGATAAAAAATATATCCTGTTCGGGATAAAATCTCCTTTAGGCAGTGTACTGTTTATTATATTGATCAATAGAAATGCAAGATGATTTTTTTCTCATCTCAGATTATGGATGGTCCAGGAGGTAATGACCCAGACTTGGTCCCAGCTCCTTATCCTCGTTTCTGTGAGGAGATCAAGAAGGACAGCGCTGCATATGCCCGCCTCTTCATCCGGGTCTTCCAGAATAAGACCTTCCATGTGTACAAACTGACCAAAGGTAAGAAGAGCAGCAAGAACAACAGGGTCAGCAGCATTGATGCATAGATCTATCACTGCTTTGCACTCTGTGCTGGAACCACTCTGTGAGCAGGATGGAGAAGCTCCACCAGTCCTACTTATTCCACACAGACCACTGAGTTGGGGTGGCTAGAACTCATAGAGGCCAGACATGGTGCTCTTACTAACACTGCCTCTGTAATAACACACACACACACACACACACACACACACACACACACACACACACACACACACACACACACACACACACATTTTCTGAACCACTTGTCCCATACGGGGTCACAGGGAATCGGAGCCTACCCAGCAACACACAGGGCGTAAGGCCAGAGGGGGAGGGGACACACCCAGGACAGGACACCAGTCTGTCACAAGGCACCCCAAGCAGGACTTGAACCCCAGACCCACTGGAGAGCAGGACCCAGTCCAACCCACTGCACCACTGCACCACCACGCCCCTGCGCTGCCCCATAATAACAAAGTGTTTCTAAAGTAGCCAAAAAAAAAAGATTCAACACTGAAACTGAAGGTCATGCACAACGTTTATATTTCATATATTAAATCAATGGGAAACAGATTTTTTTTACGATTTTGACATTGGCTGTCATCTCTGATGACTGCCTCAGGTCAGTTTTTCAAGTGAAAACTATTGTTTTCCATTTCACCCAAGGCTATTGTTATCAAGGTGATAACACTTGATTTTTATTCTTACATTATTTATAAACTTCTACAGGTTAACATATGGAACCATTTCTTGGCTTTTAAAAAGACAGACAGCTACATAAAAGGTAGCAAATCTCAGTACCATTGACTGTCAGTGTGGGAAATAGTCTAGTATGACCGTAAATACTTTTTTCAACCAATCCGTCTATCCACCCAACTGCCATTCACCAGTAATTCATCAGTAATGTTTACTGAGTATGTAGGATTTTTTTGAGGATTATAAATTCAAGACGTTGTTGATTTGTTCTGGATCTTCAAATTGCAAAGCATCAGTTACTGTTATTGCAACCCCCAATACTTTATTTTTGTTGTTATTGTTATGGATATTACTGTAACCATTATGAGTGTAGAATTTATTGCACAGAAAAGTGACTATAATAAATATAGAATTGCAGTTAACGACCAGGTAGGAAGCATTTTTGTATGGGCACATCTGGAGAAACAGGGTACTGTAATATTTTAAACACTAATTGAGTTATTTGAAATAACACTTTTACACAGTATAGTGTATCCTTTAAAGGATGTGTTTCTAAGTGCCTTTAAATATATAGGTTTTTTTTAAATATCCGTGGTATTAACATGTATTGTCCCAGTTTTAGTTTAACGACAGTTTAAATATTGTGCTATTAGATTAGACCTTTTGTTGCTTTTGATATTGGTGTTCAGTTTACAATCTGAACTGGTGATTTTCTCTAAAAATATAGTGGTAGGTTGTACTAGGTTTTGGCACAGATTCTAAATGTTTGAGGCTTAATTATAATGTGGTATTTGTTATTTCAGTATTCATTCAGTGTGCCTCATCAGTTTGTTGCATATGGCACTTTTGTTTCTTAGAGTATTTTTATTTTACAATAAAAGTATCTTTTAAATTAGTCTGCTGTTATCTTTTTTGCCAATTTATGGTTCAGTTGAAATTAAACTGCTGCTATCAAAATTTAATTAAATGCCATATTTGGCATACATTTAAAATGAAAAACTTTTTCTTTTTGCTCTTATAACCTCAGAAAGAGTTGATTAGATCAACTGCAGTTGTGTATTAAATGCCTTTTTTCTCAGTAATGACCTGACAAGAGAGAGATTTGAGTCCACATTATTATTTTAAAAACTACACTAATCATTATTGTGTGAAATGTTTCAGGGATAAAACTTCAAAATAGTACTGTATAATATTGTTTCCAGCATTGAAAAATTGTGCATACACATTGCCGACTATGATAAAACACAATCTTTTTTAAACTCAGCTGAAATAAAAATGCTAATACATTTGTTGTTAGATTTTTTTCTATTTTACCTCCATATACATTTTATCGTGATATATCCTGAAAAGAAAATCAAATTCATTGTTTAAAAATATCTCTTGCCAAAAAGAAAAGCTAATTTTACAATATTCTATGGCCCTTTGATTTCACTCCGGTTCTCTACAACTGTGAAGGAGCTTGCAAAGTTGTGAAACAGCTCCATCTTCATTATAAAAACACAAAATCTTGAATACACTTGTTTGAAAGCAGACTTTCCTGAGCCAGAATATGCAGAGCTGGAAAGGGGAAAAATTTTGAGATACTTGCATCTATTCTGTGAGTATTTGCGAGACGCAGAAGGTGACCATGAGTTATGCCTATGTGGTTCCCGCTGTTCTGCATGGAGGTAGCAGTGTCATGTTGTGGGGCTCCTCTGCTTGTTTCAATGTTGGTGATCTTTACAAAGTGTGTGGCAGTATAGTTCAGAGACACGTCATTTAATTGGGGTTATGGCTAACTGGACAAGATACTGGCCTAAAATAGCTCTCGCACTACTTTAAGATGTATCTGGTAAAAAAGATTGAGACTAATGATGGGTGTAAAAGGTCAATTATGGAAAAAATTGGTTTCCAGCCAGTGTGCTCAAACTTTTGACTGGTTTTGTATGTAAATCAAACTAAATTATAGCATACCACTTCACTGGCTAATCAAAAATATACCTATTATACTTGATTTCAGCATTTCCTCAAGGTAGCCCTGCTGCTTGCCCATGGTCAGCATTCATTTGATAATCAGCATAGGAATATAAATTAATACGCAATTAGAAACTAATCATGTAGAATTTGCCAAAAATACTGTCAGTTTGTTTTTGTTGATCTCAGAGTACATGTTGTTAAAGACAGAGATAGTCAAAATGTCAAATGGCAAGACTTATTTCCATCAAGCGCAGGTCAAAACAATATGCCTCTTTTTCATATTCTTTTTTCAGCCATTCACTTTTATTCAGGTGCCCCTGCTGCTGACATCGTTTTGTTTTTGTCAAAGTGGCACTTTTCAAGGGTGCGGAATACTCATTTTAAAACTTGACACTTTCTCAAATTAATTTGTTACCCGAATGTCTAAGGCATGTGTGCTGAGCATGTGATAAATGTCCATGTGCATAAACATCTTCCATCAAAGTTTTTTGCCTATGTGATTAACTTCACATCGTTAGTAACAAAGATTTTCTTTGATGAATGTCATATCTTACTATTAACTGTATGCTTTGAAACAGACGATGACCCTTTCAGAGAAAAATTCATGTAAGAAAAAAGTCAAGAAAGGTCTCCAACTGTAATTTTGAATCATTGTTGTGAAATAATCAGTACCTAGCTCAAAAATTGGATATCTTTTAAGACTGACTTCCTCCCATTGCAAGACTGTAAGCTGTAAGATTTCAAGATGATAAAATTTTACAGTTTGTGATGGAATACATGCGTAAATCAGATTCCCCATCCTGAGAGGTAACGTCGTCCGAGTTATTATATATTGATTTTTTTATTTTTGTTTATAGTTAAATCTTTACACAACACTTGGCATGAAAGTCACGGGATCAGTTTTTTTTAACCTCAAGTTATTATTTACATAGCTAACTCTTTTTTCCAAATCAGTTCACAACATTATTTTTGTATCCCAATTGGCTGATAATGATTTACCCATTTATGCAGTTGGGTAATTTTTACTATATCAGTTTAGAGGAAGTACTTTGATCAAGGGTACTACAGCAGGAGGAGTAATTTGAACCTGGGTCTTTTGCAAGGTAATCTTCGCAAGCATATGATTAACTCTCAGTGCCACATTTTTCACAAGCATAGAGGAGATATGAACCAGTTTCCCCTACCTAGTCAGTATCATGTGGCACTGGTATTATTTTCTGTGTCTTTCTTAATTTATTATATTGAGTATTTATATCAGTATGATGGTAAGAGTTGATTTATTTTAATAAAATTTACGGGTACTCCAGTTCTGTGAAAAGCTATTTTTATTCACTTAAATTGTATGTATTCTTATTGCTGTTGAGTAATAACAGTGAAAAATCCACCTCTGTGACCCCTGGTTTCTCTGAATTACAGTGTGACTATAAAAACACATTGTCAGGCTCTCCTACATTCATAATGTTACGATTAATTAACTTGGTTTAAAAAAGTTTTCCAACTAATAAACTTGCAAAATATGTTCATGTGTAACCTCTAAAAAAACTTAATGACTCGAACACGTGAATTCTCAAGTTTGTAATAACTTTTTATCATACACAAAAGACAAAAGTACTGAACGTAGGTCACAAATAAAAAAATGTTTCTACAGATGTAAAATGGCATGAGCTGCAGTTTCATGTGTTTGGGAGCTCCTGTAGCCGCACACACTCTCACACAATGGGCAGGTAGTCAGAGTTACTGCTTTTGGAATCAAAGGTTGCAAGTTTGAATCCCACCCCCAGCTGAAGTATACCCTTGAGCAAGGTACTAACCCTGAATTACTCCAGTAAAATTCCCCAGCTGTATAAATGGGTAAATAATTGTAAGTAGCTTAACACTGTAAGTTGTTGCTTCAGAGAAAAGCATTAACTAAAGGAATAAATATATATATTATAAATAACTTTCAAGAAACTGCCTACCTTGCCAATAATCCTACAGTATATTCACTTTTTAATTATCTGAAATTTGTTTACAGGTACTTCTCTGAAGCTGATGCAAATGGTTTTCTTAATTTTCTTCCTGTTTAATGTCATATTGAAGGACTACTTATTATAAGCATTCACTGTATCTACTGATTAATTAAACAATTAACACTTTTTGCATTTTTTTGAATGTGTGGGTGAATGTATATCTCTTTCAAATCTGACATATATTATATTATTCTATGATGTGTTTTAGAAAATGTTTGTTATTGCTCTTCAGAAGCAAATGGTAAGTTTAATATTTTTGTTTACTTGAATTATGTCATTGGCTCATTAACAGCAGTTGTTAAAAAAAAATACACAGGGCACTACTGAGACCAGGTTTAAATACCAGAGATATACACTGTACTGCGCTGCATTCTGTGTTTTCCAAATCCCGACTGTGGACGTGTGAAGTGTTCATGTACAACACCCGTTCGGAATGACCTCAACTTAGCGAAATAATGCCCATGTAAATGTGGCTGTTGCTCATTCTTGCCGGGATGTAGTTTGAAGAGAGCAGACACATTTGACCTCCTCCTCGTCCTTTGTGCACTGACGTTTTCTACCATAGACTGGCCTTCAAAGAAGATCAGTGGCCTTTCCAAAAGCAGCAAAAAGCAAAAGTGCAGAAACAGAATAAATTTGTTTTACCGTTTGCAAGACCATTACATTATGCCTCACATGCCAGCTTGTAAAGCATACATTTTGGGAATTTTGGATAAAGGAGATTAATTTTACAGCAGAATCGGTATAATTCTTATAGATTTTATATTTGCAGATATTCTTGGCACGTATCAACAGACTTTCATGTTTGTTTAACACCAAAGTAATATTGGAGTCCAATAAAGTAGGAGTGCTTTGACAAAATATATAAAAAAACAATATTGGTTTTGTGCCTGAAATGTCATATTTCTTCTGATAGAGATTAACTGCTTACTCAGAGAATGTTTCCATAATGCAAGTGTAACATATAGCTGTAGATAAGGGTCTTTCGCAGTTCTGCTTCACATATCAATAGGTTGTTTATCCACAAGCTTATGTTCACATTGAATTCTGTGGAGACTAACACTCTACATACAGTTGTGGTGATTTTTCTTTCAAGAGCGTTGGCCGCATTCGGCTCTGAACAGTTTAGGTGGCTGCATTGTGTTCAACCCAGAAGATTACAGCAGATAGTTCGGACTGCTGGAAGAATCATCGGCACACCCCCCACAGCTCTCCAAGAACTGCACTCGTCCAGAGTCAGTAAAAGGGCTAGCAAAATCATTCTAGACCCTTCACATCCAGGCCACTTCCTCTTCGAACCTTTGCCATCTGGCCAGTGCTACAGAGCACTGAGCACCAGGACAGCCAGGCACAAGAAAAGTTTCTTTCCTCAGGCCATCTACCTCATGAACAGCTAAATCCCTCCTAGAGAGTAGACCAGTGCAATACACAACGCTATTTATATTTATATCTATAACTATTTATCACATCATAAAGGGGGGGGTGCAGTGGTGCAGTGGGTTGGACCGGGTCCTGCTCTCCAGTGGGTCTGGGGTTCGAGTCGCACTTGGGGTGCCTTGCGACAGACTGGCGTCCCGTCCTGGGTGTGTCCCCTCCCCCTCTGGCTTTACGCCCTGTGTTGCTGGGTAGGCTCCCGTTCCCTGCAACCCGTATGGGACAAGCGGTTCAGAAAATGTGTGTGTGTGTGTGTGTGTGTGTGTGTGTGTGTATCACATCATATCTCTTACTCACACTCCCTTGCATTTGTATAGAACATACCTGTACATACATACAATGTCTAGTGACTATTTTTGTATATTGGGTACTTTATATTTTTCTATATTTTTTATCCTTCATTCACATATTCTATCTTCTCATCTGTCTTGTCACTGTCATTCTTTCTGTGCTGTGGAAGTTTCTGTCACCAAGACAAATTCCTTGTATGTGTGAACATACTTGGCAATAAAGCTCGTTCTGATTCTGATGGCCTTTTTAATGGGCTCGTACTGAGAAAACATCTTATTAATGGTAGCAATTCAAAATGAGGAGGCACTGGGAGAACAAGAACATCAACATCTACATCTGTGTTCAGTTTTATATAAAACTGAGTTTAAGTTTTGCAGGTTTCACCTGCAAGATGCTCATCGAAGTCACTTATGGATACCTTATGTCTCATAAATTCGCCCTGTATAATTAATTCCTTTATCGCTTGCAATTTTATGACAGAACGAAATGTACTTGTGAAAATGTGTTCTGGTTTTGTTTAAGTGTAATTTGTATTTAACTGTCTAACCTGAAAAAATATATATACACACACACACACACACACACACACACGTAGTGAGAATTACACTCATATTGATTTCACTCAGAAGAGAAAAAAGCCAAGTGCTCAATTTGAGGTTGGTATTGCAATCTTGCATTTGTATTGTTTTACTCAACGGGACTTATATTTCATTTTATATTTTATTTTGAGTAGTTTTGCCTTGGGTGACATAATGCAATTTCTTGACTTGATTGTTACAAAAGGATATGAATGAAGTTTCTAATGGAACAAGTCAGCGGAACAGAAAGAACCAGGGAAACTAGAGAAATCAAGAACCACCTGTCTGTCTTGTAATTTATTTCAACACTGCTGTGAGGAATAAAAACAACTACTGCATGCACTTTTTCTCAGGCGTAGGGGATGTTTAACAACACCTGCAATCTCGTCATCTGTCTTACTTTAGATTATTAGACCGTATTAGACTGTTACTTAAATGTGAGGCTCTGAGAGGGCATGTGTCTGTGACCGGCCTGTGAACAAACCAAGGTAGAGAACCTTCTCAAAGCTCCAAGGCGAGCTGGGCCAAAGGAAGATACCGTAAGAACTAGGTCGTGGTACAATCTGAACAAGATGGAACTAAATATTAGCATCATCTAGATTCAGAGGTTAGATGTGATTTAATTTTTAATCGTAATGCTCCCCCCCACACTCATGTAATATTTAAAGTTGAGGTGTGTTGTTCTACGGCTAGTTTTACATCTTGAAATCTTGCAGTTTTGCTTCACGCTATCTATCTATCTATCTATCTATTTATCTATCTATCTATCTATCTATCTATCTATCTGTCTGTACATTTGTATGTATCCTCCATATATCTGTGTTTCTCTGTAAGTATATATCACTTATTTATCTGTGTAGGTATTATCTATCAGTCTGTCTGTATATCTAACTTTTTGTATATGTGTGTACATGTGGTTGCATCGTCTTTCTAAAAAATTTACAGTCGTGTCTGTGTTTGTGTGTATATACAATGTGTATCATCTGTTTTTCTGTGTATGTATGTGTCTATCTGTCTGCCGTTCTATCAGTCTATGCCTGTGTCTGTGTACATGTGAAAGTACCTATTAATGTATCAGTCTATGTGTGTATATACAGTATATCTACATATTTTTGTATGTACATTTACATTTATTCATTCAGAAGATGCATTACTTCGAAGTTACTTACAGACTTATGGAGTAACTAATTCACTTGAAACACATGTCCTTGGTGTGTGAGGGGAAAATGAAGTATCCAGAAGAAACCCCTGTGGACTCAGGGGGAACATGAAAACTCTACCCAGACTGAACAGGGACCAAACCCACATCCTCTCGCACTGTCTTAGCAACGTGCTGCCCATGTGTCTATCTGTGTATGTATGTGTGTTTTGATGTACATATGTATGTATATATCTATTTGTGTATGTATCTATGTATCAATCTACGGTATATATGTTTATATGTATGCATTATCCATCTATACAGTACTGTGCAAAAGTCTTAGGCACTTAGATGTTTCACAAAAATATTTGTTTTAGATGGTTATTTGTCTTCTGCATTAATGTCAATGGGAAAGAGCATACTTTAGATTTCCAAGCATTCCTTTTGCAAAAAGTTACAGTATTACAGTAAGGGTTTTGTATGTCATTAAAGAAAGAAAGTACACACACACACACACACACACACACACACACACACACACACACACAGAGTCTGAGACCCTTTGTCCTGAGCAGGGTCACGGCGAACCAGAGCCTAATCCAGAAACACAGGGCACAAGGCTGGAGGGGGAGGGGACACATCCAGGACAGAACACCAGTCCATCGCAAGGCACCCCAAGCAAGACTCGAACCCCAGACTCACCAGAGAACAGGACCCGGTCAAGCCTGCCGCGACCCCTCTCGGGACAAACGGTTGTTGGAGATGGATGGATACTAAGCTTTGTAGGAAGTTTAAATAAGAGCATTATTTCTGGAGGCATTCTCACTTTACAGCTTTTTTCCCCAAACAAGTGCCTAAAACTTTAGCACAGTACTGTATTTATCTGTCCATCTTTCTGTCCATCTATGCATTATATCTATGTCTGTATGTATGTATACATGTATGTACTTGTATAAATTCTTCTGTCTTTCTAACTATTTTGTATCTATTTTTTAAATTTATGACAATGGTAAGACAGTGATTTACCCATTTATACAGCTGGATAAATTTTACTATATCATTTCAGGGAACATACCTTGATAAAGGGTGCCACAGCAGGAAGTGGGATGTATCTGTGCTAACGTATCTGCATAAGCATATTGTGTTCATGCAATGTGTCTTTGCTCCACTCATTTCTTTGACTGGTCAGTAGGTGATGTGTTCTGTTGGCTTCTTTTGGTATCAAAGGAAACCGTAGAGCTGAACTTCCCAGTGCCCACCTGGGGATGAAAACACAGCCGTGTTTTTGTTTACAGTCTTGAGAAATGTATGGATCATCTGTGCTGTGTATTCTACACAAGGGAATCACCAAACACTCTCCTTTCAGGCATTCAGTAAGAATTTTTCCTCTGGCTTATTTAACACTTTCCTGGGCTAATAAGTCATTGTGCTGCTGTGGTTAATGCTCTTCCGAGTTTGTGCTGCCTTGGTTCTGGTTGCAGGGTGTTAAATTGGTGTTAAACCCAATTTCATTTGCATTAACAACCACTTTTCCTCCTCTAGAGGACAATAAAATACATTACTCTGTCTCAAGTGTACTCAGGGTTTACAGTAACATACTGGCTCTAACAAGAACAAAAGGGAATGAAAACGTGTTTACTGTAATTCAGCAGTGTATTTAATGTCCATATTTTACCCATTAGATTTTGTGAAAAATTTGAATGTTTTTGTTAAAATATAGTGGAATCTTTCTTTGTATGCTGCTTAATAATGATTTGAGTACAAATATAGGTACAAAGCTCTTCCATGCCATATTATTAACATATTAAACATAGCGGAAACACAGAGAAAATGTAGCGCATATTTGATGTCAATATTGATAAGATTATCAAACATGTTTATTTATTTTGGGAGAAGAATTTAATAAATGTAAACTGACTTGCGACATCGTCAAAGACCTTAAAGTAAAAGACCTTAACATAACCATTTTTTTTTTAAAATAAATTGAATTTATACTTCCATTATTCATAATTTCACATTTTTACTTACTGAAAACATTCACATCTGTTGGTCCAACACAAAAATAAAAGCCATCCAGGGCTCACATATAATGGAAACCACTGACAGCATAAACCAGTTAAACAGCAAGAAATCCAGTGAATACAAAACACAATACCTGGAAAATGCTCACATTTTAATTGTAATTGTTTTTCAGGTTATGAATCCAACTCCCTTTCCTCTACAGCTGGCCACAAAGAAACTATTTCCTCTGGGTTTAATTATTAGGGATGCATTCTATCACAGGAACGTTCCCCGCTCTAGCATCCAAATCATATTTCAGCTCATGTTGCTACCTCCAGAAATTGGCACATTCAAGAAAAAAAAAGAAAAAAAAATCAAAATCGTTGACTTTAAACCACCACAAATTACCGGGCCTCTTCAGCTGACAGCATGACTGCCAGCTATCAGCTCACATTAGGATTACAGTTCTGATGTCTTTTAACCCACTCCTGTTTTTTAAAGCTGTGCTGTCAGGCCCGCATTTCTGCAAAAAAAAAATATATATATGAGGAAAATGCTATCTCGAAGTGTGTGGAACACAAAATGTCAGCATTTTGTCATTCACCAAGAGATCATACAGCATTGAGCGTTGCAGGAAAGCGTATTACCGTGTTTCAATTCAACTTTGCCGTGCAACAAACCATTTTTACAACCGTGCCCTTCTCTGCCTGTAACTTCTTGGTATAATCTTCCCTTCACAATCACATTAAGCACCACATATTCAAAGTGCTTTCTAAAGAGACGCACCACTTTCCCCAGAAAACACTCTGATTCCTTTTTACACAGCTCAAAGCTGTTTTGCACCTTATTTTCGTTAAAAAAAGAAAAATACTTGGGAGTTTAAGAGGTTATTTATTCCTGTATCCTAAACATTAAAACAACGTATAATGCATATTTCATACTAGCACTATTTTGATATTTTTCACCACCACTGGGATTTCGAGACACCTTCTATGAACGGTGCAGTTTTCCGAATCTTTCAAAGAAAAAGCGACATGCTGTCAAAACGACACGGAAGTTGTATTACTGTAAATATATTTATATAGTTTCACGAGTTATAAGGACGTCAGTGACTGACCCTTTGGCCCAAGGCTACAGAGCTAGAGCGATTTGTAGTTTCCTGCCATTCCCTACAGAGCTCAATAACAGACTGAGTCACATGAGCGCTTCAATTACTTCCCAAAGTTCTGCTAATTTGAATCGATCATTGCGATTTAGCTTCATCAAACAGCTGAAGTGCTCTGCCTGCTCAGCAATATGCCCTAACCGTGAGGATTTAAACTCATGAATACATGGACAGTTTATACACGAAGCCTCTCTCGTTTGATCTTAGGCGCCTGCTTTAAACTTTAAAAATAGCTGACTCAAATTCAATCTGAAATCCAAGTTGTCAACCCCCAGTTTAACACCAATCTTTAAATTTCTATTGCGTTGCATGCTGTTTTACCGTGCTCTGCCTTTCACATCTGTGGTAAATAGCAAAACCTTGAGGTAAAACCTTGGAAACTTAGGAATCAATGAATGGGAACTCGCCTTTGATTAAAGAACCTATGACGTGAGCATGAAGCGCTGCCTTCCTGTCGTTCAAAACATCTCCCAATGCATATTATGTAAATTCTTATTAAAATTCGGATTATACATATGTACCTGGAGGTTACAAGGCAGAAGCAAAGGATAAACCTCACATTTGACTTACAAATTGAACATTTCCCAACAAAAACATATCTAATATGTCAGTCAGTGCAGTAAGGCTGGGCTCAGTCCTTTCTGTACCACACTAACCAGTCTCATTTTCTTCATAAGCCTTTGGATAAATGACGTTTTAATCTCAGGTGAGGGAAACTGTCTAGAAAAATCCAACGTTTGAGACTTCGTCAAGTGTCTCCGAGCAGCAAAAATTCAACTGCTGTTTATTTTGCTCTCCTTCGAGAGGGGATATCACTTCCTCTTCTGGGTTCGGTCAAAGATTGCTGGACTCTGCCCTTTCGTATAGGGCTCGGAGCTTCTCAAAGCGTGGGCCCCAGTCCTTCAGGCAGTCTTGGCTTCTGTCCTCATCTAGTCCGGCCGAGCTGAAGGAGCTGAGGGATCCAGCCGGCGAGCCCCCGCCCTCTGTGGAGAACACCTGCAGTGAGTCAAAGGGCGCTGTGTCTGGGTGCTGGTCCACATCCCGGATGATCTCGCACAGGTAGCGTGCCAGGTCCTGGCTGGAGAAAGACAGGCTTTTACGGGGTAGGTGGACAGTTTGGCTCTGGACTTGGGCCTGGGTCTTAATGGGTGGGACGTCCCGACGTACAGCGGCAGGGGCTGGGCCCAAGGCGAGGCTGCTGCTCTTGATCGCATCCTGCTGCATGGCGGGGTGGAGATGAACCATGCGGGACCTGCTGTACTGAACAGACTGTGCTGGGCTGGGCTGCAGAGATTTCTGCAGCTCTGCCATGTCGTAGGCATTCTAAAAAAAAAAAGATTAAAACAATTATAAAGAGATACAGAACTCACTATTCATGGAGTCTTTAGTATAGCATCTTTAACAAGTAGTCAACCAACCCAAAAAACTTTAAACTAGGTTGCACTTTATGATGAGATTATATACCTATTTGGGCACAAGGGAAGACACAGCATTACCATTACAACATATGGAACATCAAACACACACACACACACACACACACACACACACAGAATCGTAACACTTACACCTGCTTACCCAGCTGTTAACTGTTCCACCTTAACACATACAGTATACCTAATTACATTAATACCCAGTTGCTATGACTCCCCTATTTAAGCTTCTGCGTAACAGTGAGAAAGGCCTTGCCCTGAAGTGAGAGGCAGAAGGACCAGTTCAGATTCCTTTCTTCTTGACACCTCACCTGGCCTAAGATTACTAGAATATTGAGCACTTAATCGAGAAACCAGTCAGTCAGAGTCAGTGTCCTATTGTCCTAAAGACCAGGAGATTTGTTTCATCATGTGTAGAAACTCAACATATTTATGCAGGTGTTACTGAGAGAACTGCCAGAGCATGACAGCTAGCATATGGAACATATGTCAGGGTCTCACCTGGTCCTCCTCTCCTCCACCCTCCTCATCATAGTTGAGCACGTTCTCGCGGATGTCCTCCCAGCCATCGTGATGGGCCGATACCTGGTACATGCCCTCCTTCAATCCCTTGTAGCTCCTCCAGCGTGTCCACAGGAAGACACCTAGCAGCAGCACTGCAGTGCACCGGAGACAAACATAAGATCTGAATAAAACAAAGCCATATTTTTAATCCATGGTGCGACTTCCTAATTTCCATGCTATTGGAAAGTCAACTCGGTATTTTTTTAAATTAGTTGTACACACAGCACCTGGTTACAGCAACATTGAGACCGAAACCGTGCGCAGAGAAATTGCACTGAATACTATACATCCACATGAATTATATATACAAATAGATCCACATACATTAAAGAAGGTCAAAAGGCTACAGTTTTTCGCGAGTACTAATGAGTTCCAGAAGGGGGTCTAGACACTCCAGAATTTCTCTGATTATCATGCAGATCAGTTTTCCAAGAGGAAGAAAGTTAAACGCTTTGATCATCTTTATGTCTACAGAAGGTAGTTCACGTGTGGACAATAACAGTAAAATACAATTCCTTGCCAAATATGCTACAGTAATTAGCCTTTCTTCCATAACTTATTTATAAAATACATTTTGGTTGCAATTTAAAAAGAACATAGAGGTCAACAAATTTAAAAAAAAAAAATTGTTAAAGGGTTTTTTGAATGCCTGAAAGAATCCCATTGTAGTGAGCTTGTATCTTACTACATTTCTGGAATAAATATATGCAGTGCCGGGAATGGCCTTCAAAATTCAAATTCAAAAGACAACTCAAATTTCCTAGGAACATCCTACAAAGATGCACTGAGGCAGATTCTCAGGTTGGGTAATGTTCACAAGTGAGGGAGCTGCCTGACCAGTTGAAGCTTTGTAGCACGAGTTGCTGTTTCACAGCTGCTGCACAATGCTCCAGAAAAAGGCAACAATCCAATCAGATGTTCAACAAAAATGTGAAAAGTGTAGCCAAATAAGTGAAAAATTGATTTCAAATAAGTACTTTTTCCCTGAAGCTTAAAATAAACCAGTTTAATTTGACAAATGCATGCAGTGCTTTTATTTCCCGCATGGTTGAGGCCATTATAGATTTCCATATATTCAGAGTAGCTGAGCAAAAAGACATGTACTGTCGGCTGCCTGAGAACAGACCCTGGTGCTTTAATAAATGCAAACGACAATTAATTTTGCAGAAATGTTTCTCTGCACTAGAGGATCGTAGATCAGGGACAAGGGAAGGTGAATATATTGCATGATTTCACAAAAAAATTCATCACTGCTCACAAAAGGCAGTCAATGCAGTATCATAGAGGTATGTCCATGTTGGTAAACCATGGTAAGAATGCAGTGCTTTAGCTGGGTTATTAGCTCCATTACAATTTTCCTTCCTGTCCTTTCCCTCTCCTACGTTTTCTTCAGTGTCAGTGAGGCTGACTTTAATAGCTAGTAATAGTTTTTTTTTTTTTTTTTTCTGAGCACACACGAGGCTACCAGACCTATAGAGATAAGCTGTCATGCCTTGCCACCGTAATTATGAAATCAGTCTGCGAGTTAAATTATTGTGTCAAACCCCTTAGAAACTTATCAAAGTCGGGTAACTTCTGGAGACAGTCAGAAAAACAAAATCAATAGCATTTAACAAACTCTATTTTTTTTGTCACACACACACAAAAAAGACCAGCTTCGATGCACATTTGCAGCGCCACCTCTACTGACGAGTTACGGTGCATTTGCTCCTCAAAGAAGCACCGATGCAAAGACAGAACACAGTCCCTTTCTGTGTCCATCACAGAGGACAGACAAATTGGAAGCGTCTCTGTTCTTGTATCATCACGTGCTTTGAATGCAGGGCCGGCCTTACGCCAGCTGAACCCATCTGACCCAGTGGGGCACAATGATGGGGCTGGGGGAGGGGTGCATAGAGCATTAGTGCAAAACTGCTTTTCCAAGTTTATATTCATTGAATCCTTATCTAACGTCCAAGATGATCCAAGGGAGACTCAACAGCTTTGCAATATTCTTCATAAAACGTGATGAAGCAAGAAACTGACAAAAATTTCATGTAGTTTGCAGAACAGAAAGCATGAAACATTAATTATAGTCTTGTGTGAACACGTTTTATGTGAAAATATAAGCCAATAAATATATTCTTTTGCTTTTAATTCAATGCAATAGTATATATTCATGATGCCTAATTCAAAATAATCTTAAATCCAGGAAATGCACCAAAAACAGTCCAAATTGAGTCCTGCAATTGCTTGAACTGAATGCCGCTCATTCACTGCGCAGCAATCGCAAGTTGCCAGGCTATTTTTGTTCTGCTCGACACAACACAGCACATGTCACTAAACAGAAGATCCTGCAGAACACACTTGTACTGACGAGTTAATACAGACAAAATAAAAGCTCCAAGATTCTACTCTGCACTCTTACTTGTTGAATCAAGAGCTGTCTTTAGGGTTTGTACCCCTGAGCTAAGGTGTAAAGTGAGTGTCAAAAGTGTGAGTACACATGGGAAACACCTGTATGGGACAAACTGGAGAGAAGAGTGAAAGCAACACACAGGTGTCAAGCATCTCTGGGAACTGCTCTGGAAGAGACTGGAGGACAGAACAGCTCATTTCCAGCTCTTTTTAAAAATGTTAATCAAATTCTTCAAAAAAAAGCAGCAAGCATATTGAAACTTTTGACTGATACTATAGCAAGCAAAACTCTTAGGAACATGTCTCTCCTGTGGGTTTTTTGAGCATATCTTTATAGTTTGCGTGGAATATATTACATTTAATAAAACAGAAATCTTTGCCAACAAAAAGAACGGCGGCCACTTCATATTATTTCCATGAAACATTAACATTGTTCAGATAAATATAAACTTCTCTTTTTGCGGCTGGATACTTTTTCTGGATTGAAATGGGCTGATTGGTATTTAATGAGGCTATTGGTTCCAGCAAAGGCAGTTGTACTGCCCCCCTACTGCCTACAGGAACCAGAGTTGAGAGGCCCAGATCTACACATTGGCAAGTTTCCTGTGCTGCTCCCAAAAGATATGCAAAGTAAATAAATCAATCTTGCAAAAATAAATTATATATTGTATTATAAGGGTGGGGGTGCGGTGGCGCAGTGGGTTGGACAGCAGTCCTGCTCTCCAGTGGGGTCTGGGGTTCGAATCCCGCTTGGGGTGCCTTGCGGCGGACTGGCGTCCCATCCTGGGTGTGTCCCCTTCCCCCTCCGGCCTTACGCCCTGTGTTACCGGGTAGGCTCCGGTTCCCCGTGACCCCGTCTGGGACAAGCGGTTCTGAAAATGTGTGTGTGTGTGTGTGTGTGTGTGTGTGTGTGTATTATAAGGTGTTTATGTGTGCATGTTCTGCTTGCTTGAATTTTTATTGTAGTTACTAAAAAACACTAAAATCAGTAAATTCTCTGCCATTGTCTTGATATATAGTATTATTTATTATTTATAACACACATTTTGCAAAAAGAGAAATTTGATTTTGCATAGTGTGCATTTAAAGAAAAAAACAAAGGCTGTAAGCAACAAAAAAAGAAAAAAATGTAACTGTTAAAGTGAAGATGAATAGTCTTAAAAAATTCTTTTTTTTCTGAGTTAAAAAATATAGCCTCATGAGCTGTAGAATGCGGAATGCAAGATAGATAACAAAATGGAAGCATATTAGTAAAAAAAAAAAGATTATGATTAAATTCAGTATAAAATCTGCATAAGTTTTCAAAAACTTAAATTTGCTATTTGCAATATTCTGTAATTAAGTGTGAGAGACTACGAGTACAGAAAAAAGAAATGGCTTATTGATTTTTAAAAATTCTACAGACCTGCAGCTTCAGATAATGATCTGACCCCCGCCTGATTTCTTTTCTGTTTTTCATGGTTATATCAGGGCAGAACAGACTCATATCCCTTGCTAGCTACGTGCGCCAAGTGGAACACTAATCACTGGTCATTTTCTCATCGAGAGAGATATTAACACTGGAAAACACATGCTTTCTTCAGAATAATTATCATGCACCACCAGCATCACAATTATTTTACAGAGAGAAGATATTTCCTGCAAAAACAAGGATTTTCAGTATTGAGTTACATTTAACTAGCATTTACGATGTTAACAGACGGGTATCAGACAGTATCCTGCCAGTATTTTTAGCTTTGACAAGGACATCTAGGAGAAGAAGGAAAAAATCAATTTACTTACAACTTGTTAGTACATTAGGCCTTAATCACAGTTAATAGATAGAATGCAAAAATTTAAGCAACAGCTGAGAAAGACCACTACTGTAAAATATGTACATATATTTACAATATAAGTTAATCATTTTAAGCACATTATGATTGTATTTTACTTGGTGGCATTCCCTGAGTAATGCATTTTAAATTAACTGTAGAAATAACTTGCAATGGAATAAATGCTACCCAGAAAAAGCGCCTGAACACACTTCTTTGCCAAAGTGGCTGTGAAAAGGATGCTTCCCAGAGCAAATTATACAACTTTATAACAGATCTCTCTCGGAAACTATTGACACGGAAATGTCCTATATTACGTCACATACATTTCTCTTTCCTCAAGTGGCTGCGCAGCCCATGTTCATAATCCGAAGGACTCTAGGGTGAGGGCTGAGTGTGTCTGAAGACTGAGCGAGAGATTCGCTCCCCTTACTGAGCTATCCACTGCGAGAGGTATAGGAGCAAAAACATTATAGTGTGTGTCGAAGGACACCTGTGCTCCTGCTGGAATCCCTGCACTGTCCTGACAGTCCACTTAAAGTCCTCATGGAGTCCTTATAAAGAGAGTCCTAAGTGAGTATCTTGAGTCCTCACAGAGTCCTTACGGAGTCTATACAGAACACCTACACAGTCCTTACAGATCTTAAAGAGTTCTTACAGTTGTTATGGAGTCCTTACAGAGCACTTTTTAATGAATGCCTATGCAGTCCATAGGGAGTCCTTATGGAATCCTTATAGTGTCCAAATGGAGTCCTTTAAGAGTCTGCCCGGAGTTCTTACAGAATCTTTATGGAATCTTTACAGAGTTCTTACGGAATCTAGAATACCTACACAGTCCTTACGGGATATGCTTATGAGTTCCTTTCAGGAGAACGCACATGTTCTTCCTATCAAAGTTACAGAGCTCTTAGTAGGGTATTTTGAGTGTTTGCAGAGAGCTGTAGAGTCCTTTACAGTGGACTGTAAAAATATAAGGGTACAAAATTAAGGACCATACAAGCCTCCTAGGTGAACAGCAGTAACAGTCTATACGTATTTATCCTCATGTTTACAACAAACGTGTTTTTTTTTTCTTTCATTTTTTTTGATATGTTGGAAAATGTAGAAGGTTTCACAGCCTGGCACCAAATACTCTGCAGTGCGTGTTGGAGGGGAGTCCTGTTCCTCAATGTGTGCTCACTGAGATAAATAGGAAGTGTCAGTGTATGAAGATTTTTAGTGGGCAGCGGAGGTGGTACAGCCAGCACTGTGGTGTGGAGCCTGAGGGCTGTAGCTTCTGTAATAAACCCATTAGTCAGGAAGAAAGAGAGCCCCCATATCAAGTCTGTTATTTTAACCAATTGGATTCATAACCAATTAGATGGATCTTACAGGCTGGGCTTTAACCAGGCCTAGAACAACGACCACAGAAATAAATCACTGCCTTATTTACTTCATTTTCAATACTGGCTGCATTATTTCACTTTCTTTGTTTTACGTAAATGCATTTTATGTGTATTATTTATGTAATTAACATTTATAAAGTGGTCAGTCCTATCCTTAATCATGCTAGTGTTTAGAGTACCTCTATCATCATTGCATTTTCCCATGACATTTAATCTAATTTAGCAACTTCTAAAGGAGTAAAAGCCCTATCTGGGAACTAAACCTCTGCTGTAATGACAACAGGTTTAAATCCCACCACCTGCTAAAGTAGATGAAGTTACCTCTCCTGAATTGGTAAAAATTACCTGGCTGTGTAAATGGGTAAATCATTGTAACTGGCAATGAAGGACAACATTAGCTAGAGAGCAAGATGAACATATGCCTATGCTGAGCACATGAGGAATGTTGGGGGAACCAGAACAGTGAAAAATCTAAAGAATATGGACAACAAACATCAAGATCACATCATTACCTAGGAGCGCCATGAAGCAGATGCAGATGGCGAACATAGAGCTGAAGCTGAGGCCCAGGTCATCGCGGTAAACTGCCAATGTGACCTCGCAGTGGCGGCCTCTGTAGCCCTCCGGGCACAAGCATGTGAACTTGGATGGGGACTGGGCCACACAGGTGCCACGC
Organism: Scleropages formosus; assembly: GCF_900964775.1. Lineage (NCBI taxonomy): Eukaryota > Metazoa > Chordata > Actinopteri > Osteoglossiformes > Osteoglossidae > Scleropages > Scleropages formosus. The sequence continues at coordinate 20,839,392 of NC_041812.1, read as the reverse complement.
TGGCATGGCCGGTTGGCACACAGGGTATACACACAGAACCTTCCTGTGGCGTTCTCCTTCACCATATGGCTTGAGGGGCACCTGAAGCAGGAGCAGGAACACCAAGTTGCTGGTAATTCACCAATTTACTATTACTACCAAATTATTTATAATAGACAGACATATTATTAATGCACAAACCATGTTATGCACAGGTACCTTGAGTAACCAGCATTCAAGTTACTACTTTTCAAAGATACAAACATTTGCTAGTTTATTTATTTAGTTTCACCATTCTATTTTCTAAAATTTCTTTGTTGTGGACTGAAAATGACCTGGGTTTCCACTTTCTGCTGTTAGTAGGCAGCAAAACACACTCACATAGAATAGAACAATCCAAAGGCATCGTTTTTGGCTGGTAGAGAATGCAATAACACCACAGCCAATGAAATGAAATATGGATTTTTCATGATTATTAATTGATTCTGCCATTGGCTCAGCCAAAGCAAGATACAGAGTAAGCTTACCACCAGCAGTAGGAAGCCACAAAGTGCATCAGATGTAAAGCACCTTATGACAAGCATTTATGCCGAAAAGGCTGCTTATCCACCACATGATTAAAGCTTATTCACCAGTGAAGCCGAAACCAGAAACAATAGATCCAAAAATGAGTAATAAAAAAGCATGGCTTTTCCGATGAAGTACTGTTCTAACCGAAATACTAAAATAAATAGACAGACAAAGTTAAAGTGTTCTGGCATAGGCTAAACAAGGTATAGCCGAAACACAGGAAAAATTCACAGCATAAGGCCTAGGAGTCTAAAGATTTGGATGGTTAATTTGACAGGCATGGACACAGACTTCACTGCAGAGAAATTTTCCACAAAAATGATTTTAGAGTTTTCCATGTGGGGAGAAGCTTCGCAGAGCTGTATATAAGTGATTTCATTCAGCATATGTTCTTTTTATTTATTATAGCTGTATCCAAGAATTTACGGAAACTATAGAGTGAAAAAAATAGAGGTAGGTGTCTATTATTACACTTTTAGAGTCCAAACTGAGAGTGACCAAATGTTGACAAACATTTTTTTAAATGAATGGGTTCCATCCTGGTCGCCAGGTTTTTTTTTGTCCCAAGTCGAAATGAAATGCATAGTCCGTATTTAAGGTGAAACACTTTTTAATACTTTCTTCACACACCTTCCTCCATTACACTCCAGCACCACCTGATGCAAATGAGGATTTTACTCAACATTCAGCACAAACTTATGCATCCTGTCTGTTCTCGCACATAGTTTTCTGCATCTTCCAGAAGGAGCGCAGCACTGTCCTGCATGTATAAATCAGAATGTACTGAACTGTAGGCTGAAAACTATTGCAAAATAAAATCTTGTGGGATCCTGTCCACGGTCTTCTCTGCCTTATGCCCTGTGAGTCCAGGAAGGAGTGACACTGAGACCCTTTATTGTATGAGCTGTTAACGAAAACAGAATAACTAATAAAGGTTTTACAGCAAATCTTTATTTCTTAACTTTTTTAAGCTTTAACTGGTTTTTCCAGAAACTGAAATGTGAATAATTGAATAACTTCTGTAATATTAAGCTTTTATTGATCCTGAAGCAGCGGTTGGATTTATTAACAGTTCAAGTTATGAACTGATTTTTGGTACCGGTTATGGTTGCAAATTTAGGCAAGAGTGTTCTTTGAGTTATTAATACACTGAGTTATTATAAATACCAAGATATTACAAAGCAAGAGAGATTATTAGCAGCCCTGGAAAATCAGTTTGATTCTCAGATGCACGCATCGTTCATTTGTGTGCAGGTGTTTCAGCAGCAGTCGAGATGCCATCAGCACAAAGAGAAAGTTTTTTTCCTCACTTCTCTGCACTAATGACAACATCTCGATGGATACCAAAACATGTGCAAACAAATCACTCTGCCATGCAGGCGCCAAAGGATCAAATACCTATTATTAATACACCAAAATGGCATACAGAGAGAATGAAGAGCAACCTAGAAAAGCTTAATGGAAACTCTACAGAATGAATGGTTTCTGTCACACTGAAGTGTAATTGAATGCTTTATAAATTTGAAAGAAGGTTCTTTAGACTCAGGTTCATGGGGCAGAACACATAAATGTGGCTGCAGAAGAAAATACACTCAGCCAAATTAATTTCAGGGTTGGTGTCCCCAAGATCTACAGCCTGCAGGTCTTGCGTCTAAACCAGAGATGAGCCTGAGAGTGGCCAGTGTGTTTAATCTACATGCAACTGAAAGACAGTCGTTAGTCCCATTTGCACCGGAGGTGTGTGATTTGTTGTTTGAAAGCGATCAGTCCTCGCAAATCAAATGGATCTGCTCACACCCTTTGTCACAGATGAAGCAGAATGTGTTTACAGCACTTCCCTGTGGGAAAGAAGTTTAATGTATCCGACCTGGGCTTAACAACAGGAAGCAGCAGTGTGGGGGAGAGGTGCCAGGCTCAGCACCATATGGAACGCTCTGAGGGGTCTTTACCTGCATTCATGGGCCCTCCAGAGGTCAACACAGATGAAAGGGTTGCTGCACTGGCTTCTCCTACAGGCGTCAGAGAGACAACCCGCAGAGACCCCTTGGGAGCCGACCACAGACGCTCCAGCCTTTGGCACACCATCCAGAGGCACATACTTGTTGTTCAGCCGTACATCTCGAAGGCAACCTGTTTGCGGAACATGAAAATATATAAACAGAGAGAAACATTTGTTCGCCTAGTCCTACGAGGGAATTCATACTGGTTCACATTCTCAAAACACTCAGAAAAAAGACACTCTCATCTCTGAAATAAATCATCACAACTGTAGCCCAAAAAACCTGGAAACTTTTCAATGAAACTTTAGAAAAAACAAGTCAGTTATTTATTCGTCTGGTGCTTTTTTGTAAAGCGGCTAACAATGTTAAGCAATTTTCACTGATTCACGAATTTATACAGCTGGGTAATTTAAAAATCTTGGGAATGTTCATTTTCTTTCAAAATGCCAATAACCTTAACAGGTTTATCCCATTTATGATGGACTCACAGGGTCTCTCTTTTAAGGTTTTTCAGTTTTGTAGAGCTGTTGAGGAGGACAGGGAAACATGTGCACACATATCTACATTTTTTCATCGCTTTACTCCAACGTGATGTACAGCATATTAGTTTTGAGCTAACACCTCTGTCTAAGGTAAATTACAGTGATAGATACAATACAGTAAACTCACTACAGTCATTCTCCCATTTATATTTCAAAGTAGGAAATAAACCCATACACACACTTTTTTGAGAAATTTAGAGTCACCAGTTGACCTGAAACCCATCTTTAGACTGTAGGCAAAAACTGGAGCCCCTAGAGGAAAACCTCACAAACACAGGATGGACATTCAGACTCCAAACAGACTGAGCAGGCATCGAACCCAATACCAATCACACCATTCAGGTGCTGCGGGACCCCAGAGCTATCAACCATGCTATTATACTGACATAGTCACAATACCTTGGAAGCTCTTGTTGTTGCTCAAAGGAAAGGTGTTTCCAATCATCACCATGCCGGGGTCAATGATAATTTCCCGACTCCGTCCTGGGGAAGCTGTCACCTCCCTTCGCCCACCACCACCGTTGAGCCGCAGGGTGACTTCATTGTCATGGCGCTCCAGCTGGACAGTATGCCACTCTCCATTATCAAGGCGCTCGCCAGGCAGTGGCAGACTGTGGTGCCCATCACCCAGGTTGTAGAAGACGACTAACAGGCCTTGCAATACCTGAAACGCCGAGACGTAGCATCTACAAAAAGCTGCCAGTAGGATATTAGGGGGCCGCTGAAACACATGGGACTAGATCTGACAACCAGCTGCCGTAATGAACAGAATAAGACACACCACAAGCTTTGTTTGAAGCACTGGCCCAAGATAATTCAGCAAAGCGGGAGAATTATTATTCATCATATTCTTCCAAAATATAAAAACCAGAAACTCGTTTTCCTCCCTTTAAACTCCCAAAAACAGTGTTATTTCACCAAGCCTTGATGGCACAAAGGCTACTTCTCCTCCCTTTGCTGCTACTTTGTACTGAAAGTAAACAAGGCAGAACGGGCGCCACTGATCACGCCTATAATTTCATTCCCAAAACATAAGAAAGATAATTAAACAGCTGAAACATTTTTGCACAGTTCTGCATTACCACTCAGAATCCCACTGGGACCCTGTTTTCAATTATGTAGCATTAGAAGTTGGAAAGTATTAAAAGAGATACATCCATGGGCGCATTCCTTATGTCTGCACGTCATTACGCCACCTCAGCTCTTGAAGTGGAAAGTAGTGCATTTTAAAGTGCTTCTGAAACAAATAATTTGACTTTGAGAGAGCAATATTAATTCCACACCAACAACTTACACAGAAGAAAGAAAAACCTAACATAAGGGATCGGAATATGTTAGTTTATCTGCCATTCCCGAGTAGCTGCCGAAGCCTTCATTTCAATTTCAAAAACACTAAAAAGGTCCCACTGAGCATAATTTGTAAACTCCTGTTTTATTTCAGAACAAGTAAATAACGAGGAGAGATCATCCGACGCTGGCGACTGCTTCTCTCGCAAACTGCACAGATCTCAAAAAAAAGACCAGCTAATTCGCCCCTTCCATTCCACCTCCCTATTATCAGCTTAAAAGTATATGAGAGATTGTATTAACAAATAACTTAAGATGGCCCAAGGGTTATTATATTTTTTCAAATGTGTTCTTCTCAAAGGTTCCTAATGAACTATTAATTACAGGCGGCACTAGTAGGCGGCAGCTCTTTGCCATGCTAAAAGTGGGCTTCAAAAACAGCTTATTTCCCCCCAATTAAAGACGAATGGGCGTGATCTCGGGCATTCTAACACCCAATTCCCTCTGGAGCAAAATGCACCCAGCAGGTGTGGAGTGGGGCAGTCATTCTTGGAGCAAGGTGCACAGAGACTGAAGTGTTTTGAGGAAAATGGAGCTCATATGGGGCTTCCGATCCTGCTCTCTAACACACATGCCATCTTACTGAGCACAGCATTATATTTCCTTATTATATTTCCCTCCCCTGAAGTTCCTTACATAGGGGAAGCAGCACTAGTTCCCCCTTCGGGAGTTGATCTTACAACTTTTTGGCCACATGACTGCTTTACTGTGGCCTGCACTGCCAGCTCTGTCCTCATCCGCTGCTCAGACGCAGTGGCAGTGCTGATTCAAGACCAGGCTGATGACAGCCCTTTGGATGTGGCCACATCTAGTAACACTGAATTCCATAATAATGACCTGGCACTTTCATGTTTGCCCTTTGGCGAGTCCCGGAGTGTCCAACCAGCGCACTGATCCACACAAAGGAAAAAACGTGAAAAACGATAACACAAAGTCCAGCAATAAGACCCAAGGCTCCAACAGCGAAGTATGCTGCAGGAATCAGCAGATAAGTTTACTTGGAAAAATGATTAAGCTCTAAAAATGCTGCAGGAATCCTATTTACTCTTCAGAAAAAAATGAGCTAAATAAAGGAGAAACTGCTAAAATGGTAGAGTGCCTGAAACTATGATTCCATGCATCACAATGGGTGCTGAAAGGCATTCTGCCCAGCACTATAGAGCATTAGTGCTCAGGGCCAATAAGGTACGAACAGAGCATGCGGGAAGGATGTGGGCTGAACATGGCTCAGGAAAGAAGATCAGAGTGCTCTGAAGTTCCCTGTCTGGGGTCTGGCATGTCTGAGTGAGGACTGGCAAGAATGTCCCTGTTGAGGAACCTCAGGGTGACTGTGCACTGGAGTGCGTCCCACACGGCAAGCGGTTCTGGAAGCGGCCAACAGAAAAATCAAAACTGTCACTCCTTTTGAAAACACAGCGCTCTCCTTTTCTCCAAACACTGGATTTCTGAAGAGTGTTATGCAACATTTAAAGCAGCAGAAAGAATAAAAAATGCTATTGGTGTGAAGCACTGTTAAAGAACAGCTGCTGCTACTCTGTACGCCACAGTTACTGAGTGATCCCCCACAACTGACGTGCCATTTCAACATGAAAAATCGTGATAGGACTCCCTCGTAGCACTTAAGGAAATTAAATGTGCACTAATGGGAACCCGCTGGTATAAGAGCTTCGCCACCCAGTCAATGCACGACACCTGATGTGGGACAGCAGGTCACCAATGTCAACGTTGTAGAACATCATTGGAGAGCAAATGTAGTCCAGCTCAGGAATAGCATTACTCCTACACATCAAGAGAACTCTTTCATCACTGTAAAAACTGTAGCCAACAAGTGGTTAGGTGGAGATTACTCACAACCGTACAGAATGCAAAGGTGGCTGGCTCACCTCCAGCCGCAGGTATTCGGTCCTCTCCTCTGAGATGAGGCTGACAATGACACCGCTGTCCTTCCTAGTGCGCACCAAGACATGAATGTGGGTCTGACGGGCCGGGAGTGCGGATGCCAGCTGAAGGTGTATGTGGCTTCGCCCATCGAAAGAATACTCAGGAACCTCTGCCGGCCACAAAACGCAAAAAATTTCCATAGGGAGAAGATACCCAGCTTATCAACAGTTGTACTTCGTTATTTGTGAGGATCAGTAACTGGATTAGGCAGATATACTTGGCTACTCCAAACACCTTGGTTAGTCCTTATTATTAAATGACCCATGATAAAGTAGTCTTGTACGTTACATGTACGATGATTGCACAGGAAATTAACATTAGAATATACAAGAGAAATATACGTAGTTCATTTTATCACCAGGTAATGCTGGGACACATTTCCATGAATCAGCAAATAAAATGGTGAGAAAGGCACACAGTTTTGCCTTCAAAGCTATAATAACTAAAATCTCATAAAGTTCTATGGGATTTGCATAATACCACATTTAATATGTCACTTTAAACAGGAATACATAGACACCCTGCATTACAGAAGCAAATCAGCTTCTGTCACAGACTAAATGAATTCAAAGACTAATTCAGCGCTAATCTTATTTAAATAGCCTCTCCAATACATTAGGCCATCATATTACCTTATATAACAATTTCTTTTTTCTTTTTGTGTGTTCATTCCACTTTGTAGATGACACTTAGCTATAGGTGTCAAATACAGGCTACTGTGCCAGAAGCCATTTATTCTGCATTTAACTTTTAATTATAATTACGATCATTATGCATTTTTTTACCTTTTTGTAGTAGCAAATAATTGTACAGTAGAATTTATTAAATGTGCCATTATAGAGCAACAGGTACATTTTCACATTTTAATTTAAAATATTCCATTACTGAAGATGAATAGACTACATATAAAAACTATGGGTCTACAGACCTAAGGTTTGACACTACAGATCTGGAGCACATGCCTCGCCTTTCACACTGAATGCTCTTCTGCCAGTTTTAATTTTTTACCGTAGCCGTCAGTCGCGTTATGCAAGCATTCCAGCTTTTACCCTAATTCAAAACAGTGTAAAGTGTTTAATGCACTGCAAATTATTCATACACACTTGGATATTTGGGTGCTTTGGGGTGGGGGGGGGGTGAGATTGTGGAACCTATATTCCACCACAGGCCCAAGCTGACCTGCCTCCACAGTCTGGTGTTGGGGAGAAAGGGAGATTACATTACTAGCAGGATGTCTAATGCTGTGCCTAAGAACATATTTAATAGTCAAATTGACTTAAAGTGAACTGATAACCAAGGAGTGATTCTATATTTATTGTGATAAAAAATCATGTGGTAGTGGGGTATAAGGTCACCTATGGTATATGATTAGTGCTGAGCCATGTCGTAAGTCCTATCTAAGATGACTTGAACATGTGAGCTTTTTCAGAATTGACTTTCACCCTTGAAATTGCTTGAATTAAGCCTTGGATGAAGCATTTTCCTCGCTTTGAAAACACATAGCATTTGGGAATGTTAACCATTTTTTTCCAATGTAACAAATATTATTCAGTTTGTATGTTGTAACTTCTAAAATGTCAAGGAAAATGGAAATAAATGAAAAAACTTTGCAGCTAGCAGCAGTGCATTGCAGCAATCTACCACTTTGTGACTGGAATGCACAACTGTGTGGTGATACAGCAATTCCTAGGCCTGACCCAGTGCTGACATCACTGCGTTCCGGTTTTTGAGACTTACCCAGCTCACACTGGGGTCCAGTGTACCCAGATGGACACTGGCAGCTAAAGGAGCCCCACTCTCCATGGCATCGTCCCCGCAGTCCACAGGAAGGGTAGCCAGCACTCATGCAGTTCCCATCCGTCATCAGACACCCCGGGGAGCTGCCAGCAGAGTCCGCGGGGGAGCCAAGATCATAGATCTGAGAAATATGGGCACGTTCGTGGAAAGAAAGGTACAGAGAGAAAGCATAATGAAGTCAAGGCCTTAATTAGAGCATAGTTCTCTTTGCCATTTCAATCTCAGTGGTAGTGTCATGGCTGTACGAAGCAAAGACAAGTGAGGTGATGCAATGGAAAGGTCAAGAGATTCTGGTGCGCAATAACCTTCGCCAACATGCACAGTTGTATGCAAATATTTTGACGCCACTGGTGAAGTTGCATTGAGTATCCAAGTGAAAAGAAAATAACACAACCCGTAGGAGACAAACTTAAACGTGACATATTTCTGCTTATTTTGAAATAAGCGTTACATTTTATTTGCTGAATCTGACAGTCTGATAAAAATCAAGTGAATGTGCATGTATAAAGGTTTGGACACTCAGTACTCATGTTAAATATTTAAAGAACCTATGTTTGCCCCTTTACGATTTTCCAGAGTTTCTGCAGCTTTTTGATATTAAATCTGGTGTGTGTGGTTCCTCCACAACGATGTGAGACCCTGGTCACCGAGCTACAGGAAGTGTTTAGCTGCAGTCATTAGAGCGAAAAGGTAGCACAACCAGTTATTGACTGAAATGAAAATTACTTTTTCACATCTATGATCGCACATTTCATTATATTTCATACTAAGGAAATGAAATAAAATGATACTTTTCACTTTTCTCTCTCTCAGGCTCAATTCATACAGACAAAAATATCTGAACAAATTTAAGGGCAAAAACCTGCAAAAACTGAGAAGATTGGGCAAGGAGGGGAATGCGTTTTCAAAGCAGTAGTAACAGCTCCTTTGCCAGAAATGAGAACTTTCAGACATTTCTTGTAGCCAACTAAGTCTTTCTGCACTTTCTTAAGAATTTTTTTCCTCACTCTTCCTCGCAGAACTCTTCTAGCCCAGAAATATCCCTCTTGCATGTGTTTTAGATCTCGCCACAGATTTTCAATAATAATTAATTCTTTGGACTCTGAAGGCTATTGCAAAACTTTCCAAAATCTTGCACTGATGTCTGCGCAGACAGTCTGCAGGACAACTAAAATCAAAGCTCAAACATTTGAAATACATTTGGGATCGTTGTCTTGTGCTGAATAGTCCAGCTTAGTTTTACCTTTAATTTCTTCACTGATTGTGGAACATTAGCATCTAGGGTTTGTCTATATTTAGTCAAATACATCCTTCATTCCAGTTGCGCAACACTTTCTGTGCTGGTGGCCAACCTGAAAGGATAACAGGTCCACCGTCATGCTTAGCAGTTAAAGTGTTCAAATGCTTCACCATCTTTGTGTGGTTTCTACCAAAAAGTTATATTTATTTAATCAGCCCATAGCTATTTGCTCACAAAGATTTCAGACACAAACTTTTATGATGGGACCATAAGAATGATTTCCATTCTAAGAACTCTATAAAGACAATTTTGTGAACATGTAAATCGCTACTCCCATGTCAGATGAATTTATCTGCAGGTCCTTTGCAGAGATGTGTGCGTTCTGCTCTGAATATATTATCATTTTATGAGTAATTCAACCAGAGGTTTTTGCAAGTCTCCCAGATCTTGCCTTTATTTTAAAAGTTTCCATTAAACTCTGTTTTTTAATGATGCTTCTGACAGTGTAAACTCCAAGCTGGAAGCATGTAGACATCACTTTATAACCTCCCAGTTCTTTGAAAGTGTCAGTTCTCTTTATTTTGAGGTCATCAGTCTGTTACTTAGAAGAGCCCATGGTTACAGAGAGCAGCCAAAACTTTCTGAGAAGCAAGAACAGGAGTATTTATTCAACTCTGGAATTGTCTTCACCTGGTTGCAATTAAGGCTTAATGAGTCAGTTAATTTTTGAGCCTTCGACTGAAAGTGTCTCCACACTACTGCGCATGTAACAATCATTTTTCAATGTTAAATTAAGCAAATAATCAATAATTTTGCATTAAAACATGCAGAAACAAGCCATAGTTGCTGTCCTGCAGAGGTTGCTTTATCCTCTTTTTAGTTAGAGATTCCGTGAAACATGCAATTTGACCAGAGTGCCCAACATTTTGCACACAACCTTTATAGGGTGGCATTTGCAATTCTTTATTTGCGCTCATTTGTCCTCTCCCTCTTCCTAAATACCCTTTCAGCATACTCTCAAGTGATCTGACAGAAACAGTGCGGAAAGTGTAGAGGCGGAATGACAGGACCAAAAACCTCAGGGCTATATCACACAACCCCGAGGCAAAATTGGCTCTGCTTTTTATCCCCTGTATGAAGATTTTCCTTTTTATTTAGATCCAGACAATCTGGAACAACACAAGGATGAAGAGTGAGTGTCTGTTTCCCCAATCTGGTTTAAATGGGCTAAACTTTAGATAAATGTCACACGCTTACACCAGCTCCCAACAAGACAACATCTATACCAAATCCCAGTGAAGGAGCAGGTTGTGATGTGCTTACCACTAATAATAAAAGTGAAGTGTAAATGTTCCCCTGCAGCGAAATTGGCACTGGGGTGGAATTTCTACCTGAGTGAACACAATGAAGTCTCAGTCAGCAAGCACCAGACTTAGCCATAGAAAAGGGGCCTACATGAATTTTGCATCCCCTCGCAATTGTATCTGACAAGCAGGCTAATCAGGGGAACATTGTAGAATGATATTTCGCTCATCCTTGGTGTCACATATTTGAGTCAGCAGAAGAGTTAAAAAACTGGAACAGAAATCGTCTTGCAATGAAAGCTGGTTTGGGAAGTGTTGTGTAGGATCATTTTTGCTATGGGTCCCTTTGTTATGGTGAGAAAACCTGTATCTTGAAATACAGTAAGCTAGCATGACTAAAAAATTTCATTAAATACCAGTTTTTACATTATAGCTATGCAACTTCAATTGAGTTAAATTTGAGTTCAATTTGAGATACAATTCAGGATCAGGGTTGAGGGCTAAAAAATAGGTTTAACATTAGAGAATGTTCCAGAAAACCTATGTTGTGATTGCTGCCAACAATGTACAGTACCTTGCTGTCGATCACAAGGTTTCGGATGCAGCCGGAAAAGTGCTTGTGCTGTAACTGTGGGTAGATGTACGGCAGGTCCTCGTTGACACCACCCAGTTGCAATACTTGCGTCATGTTCAGATACCTAAAGGTGAAAACACCAACAACTGTCTAACCATCAGGCCAATGAGAAAAGCAGAAGATGCAGGAAATTATCTGTTACCTTTCTTGATTCGGTGTGACCCCAGAGACCTCACAAGATGAGTGGCCTTCAGTAGTTAACCAGCTCCCAATGCCTTCCATCTCCATGACAAGAGCACTGGAGCAGCGATCCACAGTGAAGCGGACATCCTGCACACCACAGGGAGAAGCAATGAGATCTATGAGGATTACCCCTTGGCTGGGCCTCACATACCAATCTGAATTTAGGAGCCATGGAATCTGTAACAGATGATCACAGCATGTGACCAGTCATCCAAGGGTTATCACAATGTCAACAAGAATGTGTAATATGAGGTGACTGTGATATATTCAGTTTGTTTCACATTGAAAGAGCAACAGATGCCAGGGGGATTATTGTTGCTTGATGACATTGTGCAGGTGGCTACAATTGTGTTGCCACGGAAACACTCACCTTACCGTTGCTCCTCACGTCCAGTCGGTGCCACCGTCTGTCTGCCATGTTCACGTTGCCTGGCAACTGCAACACCAGTGTGCCGGAGCCATGGTTAATTTTGAGGGTGGGTGTGCCATCAATGAGCTCTGAGGAGAAGGATGCCATGAGAAGCTTCCAAACACCGCTGCAGTCACAAGAAACTCTCGACAGAAAGTAGCACATTGGATTATTACTTCAAAATACCTTAAACATCGCATGGGTTTCTGAATATTGGATCTTTGGGGACAAAAACCGATTATCCATACAGTTAATTTTTTATCAAAAATCAGTTTCTGGACTCTTGCTTCTGGTGTACTGGATGCTATGCTATTGGCAAGGATCCATGGGTTCAGATACACATCGCAGACTACTTTGCCCAGACAAACCTAAGTCTACATCTGTCATATATATTTAACTGGTTTATGAGTGGAAATGAAATGCAGGGGAACATTCATTGGCTGGTAAGCTTAAAACAGACTGGAGCAGTTTTTTGGGTAGAACAGCCCTTAGACAGGACCAATGTCTATGGCTACTTTCCCACTATACCTAGCTCAGGGTGTAGAGATTATTTGAATTAATAACAGCAACTTTACAGCAGAAAATTCATGTGTTAATTTTCCTCCGCACCTCAGCACAGTTGTCGATGGGAAAATTGTTCTTGAGCTTCAGAAACCGGTAAATTCTGATATATCTGCATCCAAGCCATTCCAGTCATCAAGAAAAGGTCTTTAAGTTGAAACTGAAGCACTGGACCACTCAAGAGTAAATGGTATACTTAAAGGGCAAAGCTGTCAGTGCGCTGACCAGCTCTGTCTGGCTTCTGAGTACTTTCCATTGGACTGACAAGTGAAGCAGGTCGAGATCTACTGAACAATTACCCAAGGAAGTGGGAGTATGAGTGTTTCACCATCTAATTGTTATTAATCAGAACAGGAAATGTCTGGAGCAACCCTCTGGCCACTGTAGAAGACAACAAACAACATCAGTGGGTGGAGGAGAATAGGAAAGCATTATGTATTACTGCTTTAATGCTTTTGGACAAGGGTGATAGTTAGGTAATCTGATTTTCAGTTGCTTCTGCATTTAATCAAAACTTCTTGGTGATCTCATTTTTATCATTTAGTCTTTCACATTGTTTTAGACATATTACCTGCCGACAGTGGAGAAGAAAAGGGAATGCTTCTCCTTCTTTTCTAAAACATGTGTATGTCAGATCAGAGACAGTGGCTTAGGTCAATTAGTTCGTGGAGCAAGAGGTTAACACAACTACAGTTCCGCTCAGGTTAAATGAAAAAGAAAATTAAATGTGTAAATTGCTATTGAAAGATGAAGATGAACGAACTTAACTGTTTTAGAAATGCATTGGGAAAAAAAATAAAGCTGTTTCATACAAGACTCAAGATGAACAACAATATTCCCTAGATATGTCTCAGAAACAGCTCAAGCACATGCTGTTGTGACTCCAAGGTATAAAGCACCAAAAGGCTAATCTTCTTCTGTCTGTTGGATGCTCAGCATGCTGTAAAATGAATCTGTAAATTCATACCAGCCGCAACGCTTTGAATTTCTACAAAACTCCTCAATCTTAACTCAGAATATGATTCTGTGAGATTCAGTGATATATCTAGTCAAGATTTGTTTTGCAGCAGAGTAGTGTGAGTGCAAGAAACAGTTTGACGACTTTAATGGGAATATAGGTTGATCCTGAAAGAGCGGGAACATGGAAGAGTAAACAGTGAATGAGGATAGGAGAGCTTTTGGTGAGTAATGTTGTCGGTGTTGCTGGGCTGTATTCATTCTCATCTTCTGAGTGCCTCAATCCCCTCACGCAGTACTTGTTTGTTAGAAAATTTTGAAGACCAGTGTTGTTTGACATTGCTTTTCTGCCGTCTGATAGTCATCACCTTCCAATTGCACCTTGACCGGCTTAGATGATCCAAGCAGAACCGCTCTTGCAAAGAGCCTGCTGGGCACTGCCCACTTACCATTCCTGATTCGATAACAGCAAGGGTGTAGCACAGACAAAATCAATAACTTTCACTGTGAATTTCTTTATTCCAAACTATGTTCCTGCCATAGACAAAATGTGTGCTAAGCGCAAACATGACATAGATTGATTTCAATGTACGTTAAATGTGTCTGGTAATTTGCATAACCATGTAGAAAAAGAATGAAATCAGAAATTAACTCTTATTAACATCGTAGGCAGTGTCATGGTACAAACATGCCAAAACGTTGCAATGAAAAACAATGTGGCAGGTCTTATAAAATACAGTCATATGGCTGGATTACATAAGATGCAGATTCCCTTTGCCAGTCATATGATTCCTGCTGAGTTTCTGGCAACGCTGTTCATTTGAGATGCCAAGTGTTTGGGCAAAGTGCCTTTTTCCATCTTTCGATAAATTTCCAACTAATTTAACTTTCTAGATTTTTATGCTTCAAAATGTTTCTGAAGATGTTCATGTGACTGTACCTATTGCCATGAAGTCTTCAGGTTCCCAGGGTTGAAGCTGGGCCACTGGCCCATTGTAGAGCAGCAGGCCATCTGCAGCCTCGGTGATAAACTCCAGGGAGATGTGGCTCTCGAAGCAAGGCATTATGGGAGGAAACCAAGCATACCCATCACCATGGAAACTGCGCTTGGTCTGCTGGCACTCCAGGCCCTCAAACTGCGAAGGGCACTGGCACCTACAGTAAAAAAGGAACACACAACAGTGACAATTTCACCAATTAATACACAAAGCTGCTTTGTTATCGCGTCCCAGTCATGTCTGTGGCATGGCATGCTTCTGCATGAGGAAACAGCATAATTGCAATACCACAGGAAGCAAGCCATTACGCAGCCAGAAAGAAAACAGCTTTTCTGCGGGATGCCATTTTCGTAATAGGCCCATTGCCCGACTATATTTTTCTTGTGATATTTTTTTTTTTTTTTTTTTAACCATAGGGCCTTTAAAAGAAGGCCACTTTGATTTAGGACCTTATTAGAAAACTGGGCCACAAAGTGCACAGGTAGCCCCTGTACTGAGAGATAATGGGCTGGTGTTTCATACACTCTCACTGCAGGTGTACGTGGAGCCTTTGACCAACCCACTGTGACAAATCCCTACTCCTTGCAGACAGCGCTCATTCCCTTCAGTGCCCTCTTCCTGGAGGAAAAATCCATTACTATTGTCATTCCTCATACTCCAAATGACACACAAACACACAGGCGCACAAGAACGGTATGTACTTCGGTGACACACAAATAGAATACAAACACCCAGAGAGGCACACACATTTCTCCTGCCATGAAATAAACCTGTACCTAACTTCTGCATGTGTGGCCGTTGAGTAACATCTAGGGACAAATCAGAGATGACCCCCTGTCTTACTCAGTTTTCCATTCAAAATGTGATCTTTAAAGACACTCCCTGCCTCACGAACTACACCATCGACCTGTCTAACCCGAGCACTCACTACTGCTCTCCTGACAAGTACTGCACGGCTCAGTCTGAATTGCCTTGATTTACCACAATATCTGCTCGTGGACAATGCGTGCCATTTGGCTTATCAAATGCGCCACTGTTTTCTTGTTTGTTACACTTTGAACAAATCCAGTAACTCAAATGAAATTTCTGTCATGTCTCTCTATCTGCTCCCATTAATTTTCAGTTTCTGCCCTTATTTGCGCCCTGCTCGATGGAATGACCTGGGATGATCTGGGAGGACCGGATCAGGAGTTCCGCCCGCCATGCTGCAACTGACAGTCAGGAAAATGAACAAGGACACACTCGTTGATCGTGCGCCTGGACTAACACAATAATAAGCTTCTCCTAATAAACTGCAAAGAGCCACAAGAAGTGCACCTGTGTTTACACATCATGCTGTGGAATGAAGATAAGACGAGGAAGAACAGCGGGAAACGGAGACAGGGCGAATTCTTCATTTGAAAGCCAAAGAGGGTGGCGTGCCTTTGCACCATAAACCATTCAGGCACAAGCCAGTCCAGGAAACTAAACCCGACTGACATATAAAGTTAGAACAGTTCATCTAGAGACACCTCTCTTACCCTTAAACATCCCATTGCTGCTCTTGTCCCCTGGCATTTTTTTTTTCCCCAATCTAATACCACTCGCTCTCTGCTAAAGACAAATATCGGACATTGGACTAGCACGTCCGTTTCGGTTAAGGTGATATACTCGCCCTGGAGTGAGTGTTTTTGGAAAAGTGGGTGATCAAGGAGATCTGACTTGGTATGACACAACCTCAGGTCTCGCAAAATGATAACCAGCAACTTGCCGGGAACTGTCAGAGTTATTTGTGCAAGTTTAATGCGCTTCAGTTTCACTGTGCGTACCTTCAGCAAACAGTACATGCAAAAAGTGGGGTGTCCAAAACTAAAAAGTGAAAAAGCATACTCACAGCTGCATATGCTGAGTACCACAGAGTAATGTAATTGCACATCTTTTTCGCACCACCCATGACAAAATTAACAAGCAGAAATTATCATATCTGCGTACAAAGAATACATACTGGACACTGATCTGTGACAAGCTGCTCCTGCATTTAATGCACAGTAGCACATAAGAGACAACTTGAAATTGACAAAATAAAAAAAAACAGGACTATACGAAGCTTAGAACAGCATACATTAAATTCAAAACATAAATGTGGCACACTTACCCCAGACAGCCCTGGGTTGATTCCTCTCATCAAAAAGCCATTAGTTTGTTTATCTTTTTCACACAGATACCCAAACATTACATCATTTATTTGCTTTCAGACTCTCCTAACCGAGGCAACATACAGACTGGACTATTTTACACTACAGCCGATTTCAGATCTGGATATTTAGTGAAGCCAATCCAGTTAAGTAGCTTGCACAACAGCAGTGGTCCAGCTGAATCTGAAATTCTAAATTCCCAGTGAAATCTCATCCACTAGGCCACTCTGTAAGAAGAAAATGTTGCATTTCAGCATAGCACACAGTTCTCTGTATGCCAAGTATGTCTTGCCAAAGATGCCATAAATCTAAGCAAAGTTTAATCCTAAATTTGCAGCCTTGGAAATAAAAGGAATTTCATTTTTCTGTTTTTCCATTTTCATACTGAGTGTTTTAAAAACAGCGCTTCTGCTTTCTGGAGGCACTCTATATGCTTGCCAGAAGTTGACATTGATTTGATGGCACTTAACAATAACTCAGAGGCTGGGTCCTGTTCTATTTTTAAGGGGAAGCATGGGCTCCCATGAAACTGTGCCCTGATCAGCATCAACAAAAGATGTTCAACATCACAGCAACTGGAATGGCCGTACACTGTATAGAGATACCCTTTAAGTATATATCAAAGAAGCAGCCGAGGCATAACGGTATTGTGCGTCAATGCGGGCTGGAGTCACACTAGAGGATACATCATAGCCACTGTCTGGCACATCGCTCATAGCACTGAATATTGCAACATACAGCTGCAGCCATAATCCCATAGAGGCACTGAAGAGCTGCTGCCACTGCTATTGGACTGGAATTGAATGTTGGCATGGAGGGAGCCATGGAAGCTATGCATGTAAGCAAAGAAAGATTGCGGGTGATCAGAAGCAAAGGCTATGACATTTGAAACATGAAAATATTTTAATTTTTGCGTGTGTGTGTGCATGCGTGTCTGTGTATAACAAATGCAGTACTTTTAGAAGGAGGTTTGATTACAGCACCTTTGAGCTGTACAATATATGCAACAGACGATATAAATACTTCATGGTTGCATTCACAAATCTTCCATCTCCATGCTTTAATCAAAACTCATTCAAAACCTGTATTATCTGTAAAACATTGACTAAATGACACAGAATTTTTTTTTCTTGTGACAAAACTTCAAAAAAAAAAAAGGTTTAAGCAAATTTTTTTAAATTTAAATTTATTTTACCTGTTAATTTATCAAAACCCAATTGTGCCTTATGCAGTATCCTATTTTATCAAACACCAAATGATGTCAATAAGGTCATTCTTGGTGTCTAACCAGCCATGTCCATCAACAGCATGAGTATAAGACTGACCTCACCCGTACTGTCACCACATTGATTTAAAATATCAAATCCATATTTTTATTCTTCCTGCACAATCAGTGGGCACAGAAGGAAGGCCAATTACAACCAGCTGTAACAGCAATTAAATGTTTTATTAATTAAATAATAGTGAAATATTGAGTTGTGGAGCAGCAGGTAAATGGTCTAATGTGGTGAGGAGCAGAATTCTCATTGGAGTTCAGCCCTTTCCACTGCTATCGTACACCCTTGAGCACATACTGACAGCTGACAAAGGCAAGATTTGTACCTTTTCAGATCAATGTACTTACCTTGAATAGCTCCAATAAGTGACACAGTGGTAGTATTAATTAGTTACTGTAAGCCACTTTGCATAAAAGCATCCGCTTAGCAACATGTTAATAATAACGTGTTAGAAATGTGTCACGGTACATGAAAAGTTTCATGGCAATATAAGAAAGTAGCCCAATTATCTGTCTTTCATACTTTCCTTTGACCGATTCTGGCTGGCTCTGCTGTCTGACGGCTCATATTGGGACAGCTTTCATGGCTCACAACTCGCAATCTGACGCAACACATGTAATTAGGATGCGGTTCGATACTTCTGTTAAAGTTGTATGTTAGTCCTGTTAGTATGTTGTATATAATCCTGCACATGTATAACAGAAAACGATGTAAAACTGATAAAAGAAAGTTTTTCAAGGACACATCAAGAAATGTGCTATTTAAGATTACTACCAATATAATTCATGGATAGCATGGCACAATTCATAAGTGACCGTGGGTGGGTGGGTGAAAATGCAGCTTATGAAATATTAAGAGGGAGTAAATTCATTTATTCTTGTTCTATATTTCTATGTTCCTTCTACAGAATTTGTGGAATTGGATCATTTATGTTACAAAAGAAATCCAATTTAAAACTTGGAATTTCAATTTAGTTTATCCTTCAGACAAATAGAGAAAGGACGTTTGAATCATATTAAAGGTTCTAAAATTTAAACAGGCTTACTCATACAGTAGGTTGCAACTTGAACACAAGTTTTTGGTACCTTGTTTTGATTATTAAACATTTGATTGGAAGGCATCAAGCATGCCTTGCCTTTTAAAATTAGATGCATTTTCTATTTATGGGAACATTGCTTCTTTCTTGCTTCCTTCCCTGAACTGAGAGAACATTTATTCTTTCTCATATTCCCTCTTACAGCACTGACGACCAGTGACAATATTAAAAGCTATAAAACTTGATTTTCCACGCCTCACTCCATTAACTTAATCATGACATAATTGGGGTGAAATTAAAATGAAGTTAAAACTGACACGATTACTTTGTACAACAGTAATGGTATATTTTTTTAATTCAACATGATTAAAATTTCTTACAAGAATATCTAAGCATCTCTGACAAACTATTTTGAGTAACACCCAGTCTCTTTGAGCTGTATATGAAAGGAGGAAGAGTTTAATAATACACTTCAAAGTATTTAGGCTGTACCACCATGTGGAGTTCTGGGAAATGCAGTTTTACTCAAGCATCAGTAACAGTTTAAGTGCTGCCCCCCCAAATTAGAACCCTGAAGGGTTATGTATAAAAATATTAATGCGTAATATTCTAATTTAAACATTATTCTTTTATAGATGGAAAGTAGTTCTGCCACTTAATATTTCTAGCGTATTTTATGTATCTCTTGCATTTTTTAGAGCAAGTGAACATTCATATGCGGTGAAGGGCACTGTAGGACATTTAGCCTTTTTCAGGACATTTGGCCCTCTGGTGTTTACCTCAATATTATTTAAATGCTCTACCCACAATCTGCCAGAATGATAAAGATAACAGCAAATCAATGTCACAAAGAGTAAAGAAAAAAGACAGGAGGGAGCCACAAAGAGTGCCGGAACCTGTACCGGCTTGCACGCGCAAGGACTTGAATTAGCTGGAGGAAGAACATCGGATCTTGTCCCACATGATGGGGTGAAGGGGACAATTAGCAAGTTAGCAAGCAAGGGGAGGACATTACATCAAAGCCTGTGCCAAGTAGGACGACCAGTAGGGTTGTTACATATTCTTGGAGAGCAGCAGCACTATGCAGATCATAGACGATGCACACCCTCTCCCTTCTACTCCTACGCAAACCATCTTCTCCGTCTATTTAGCATACACGATGTGAGTGACTTAAGAGACAGTGTTCCTTCTTTTCAATTATCAGATTATTTAGTTCAGCAATTTTTACAACTTAGTGCATTTTCCCGGAGCACCGCGGGTGAAACGCGTTTCTCAGAGTTACAACAGCAGGCCAACAGTGGGGATTTAAGCCTCCAACCTCCAGGGTGCCAGTCCAGTTCCTTAGCCACTGTGAGACCTGCTGTCCTTCTTCTGCTTTCATAATATTCTGTACAAAACAAGTAACTATGAAAACTCTGCAGTTGTTATACTTACACATACAAAGTTGCTCGATTCAGCTCAGTATATATTTTTTCCCAGACTATTCAGGCAAAACGAAGGCAACATTTTTACTCCATCTCAGAGCTGTTTCAAAGAATTTCATCATTCCACATTTTTTTCATGTGTTTCTTTATTTATTACTTTCCACGCAAACTTAGCTTCGTTTCTTTCTAATGAACCTCAGAATGTGATTATTAGTTACTTACTGGCATAAATCAAGTTATATCATCCTTATAGTTATATACTGGAGGAATTCTCTTCATCAGCAGCATTTCAATTAATTCCTATCAGTACATCATGATCATGGAATATCTAGTATGTTAATGGATAATGTAGCAGGATGGTACCATGGTGTTCGCATTTGCTACCCTGTAGCCAATACTACATCTGAATTGTCAGTATACAGCATAAGTTCAAAAATATCCAACACAGAACTGCAACCCGCCTTGCCTCACCACTACTGTGAGCACTAGAGACCTGTTCACCTGTATGCACTCCTCCTCTCTGACCAATCTGTTTTTATGCACAGGGCCTCCTTACCTGTATGTACTAAAACTGTCAACATAATCATCTTCCTTACCTGTATCCACTCCAGTTGTTGATGCAATTGCATTTCTCACCTGTATCCACTCATGTTTTAAATAGAATCAATATTCTGACCGGCATCCTTTCCAGTTCATGATGCAGTTAAATTCCTCACCTGTAACCGCTTTGGCTGGTGATGCAGACACCACCATTGAGGCAAGGGTTCAGAGGATAGGCATCACATGCCCGGTGAATGTGTTCCCGTGCAGAACAGCCACACACAGCTCCAGCTATCACTGTCACTGACACCAGGGACAGACGCCCGGAGTCCACTACGGTTGGTGTGTCACCAATGGTCAACTGACTGGAGCAGCCGCCACTTCCACCGCACTCTGCATCTGCGCAGACGTCCACGTGCACACGGGTCACATTCACCTGCAGGAATGACTGAAGCTGCATGACAGGGAAGAATGAGGGGAAACATATTCATGAACCTGTACACCAAGAAGGAAAATTTACTTTTATTTGTTTATCACACACTTTCCTCCAAAGTGACGTACATCTCTGGGAACAATATAAAAAGTGTGTTACAACAGAAGGAGAGATTTGGATTCAGACACATGATTTTTGAGTACAGTAAATTTGTCACATACCACCATACAAACCAGTATACATAACACGTGTAGCTCCGAAGAGGGTTTTTTTTATTATTATTATTTAACATAACATAGCATATGTTTGAGCGCATTCGAGAGCAGTGGAAAAGAATCCGAAGGAGGTAAGACTCTTCTTCAATGTTAAGAGAGATTCAGCAGTTTAAATTTATTCATTTAGCTGATGCTTTTCTCCAAAGCAACTTACAATTTATACAGCTGAGCAATTCAGGGTAAGTACCAAGCTTAATGGAGGTGGGATTCAAACCTGTGACTTTCAGGTCTAAAGGCAGTAGCTCTAACTACTATGCTACCAGCTCTTCTTGTATTTTACCAACAGTATTTTCTCTGAGAGAGGAGGTCATTCCACCACATTGGCGCCAGAACCAAAAACCTAGTTATTATTATTTTGGACCTAGGCCCACCAAGCAGACAGAAGTATAGCAGTCTGGCTAGAGTGTCATGAGTGAACAGGTCTGGTAGACATCAGGGAGTAGATCCACTGATGAAATCAACATTAAATACATTCTTTTTAGATACTAATTATAAATTTCTCCATGTCACTGCCAGTCAATTAACTGGAGCAACTACTGAGCAAATGAAGATAGCATAATTTTAAAATTCCAGACTGTTGTAAATTGTAAATTGTACTGTAAATTAACAGTAAATAACTGAAGATCTCAAGTGAAAATATAACTGAATTAATCAAATAAGTTAGATAAGATCATCGTTTAAAAGTGACAATGGATAAGTTTTTTTTTTTTTTTTTTAAATGTGTATGTTATGTGGAACAGCTCTGTTTGTGGAGTGCTGGTTGTGTAGAGGGAGAGGGGAAAAAAACCTCCACACTGAGGATTCAGGGGTGATTAATGACATTTGCCCAAACTGCCGAAAAACAGCCAAGTCTACAAATAAGCTATGTGTTTCAGAACCAGAAGACTACAAAGGACTTATGGGCTTAGCTGGTGGGGCTGTCACCACAAGTTAGCATCCTCTGCCCTCAGTCACAACAGATGCTTTAAAGAGGAAAAATCCATTTGTGCTAGTAGGGTATCGGAAGGATTCTCATGAGGAAAGTGAGAAGGCATCATTATATTTGTGCTTGATGGTGTCTGTCTGTAGTGTCTGTGTATTCATATGCGTATATAACGTGTGTACTCTATAGTTTTGTGTGGGTGTGTGTATAACTCCATATCTGTGACTGCAACATCTATGTAATGTAATTTGTACATGTGTATATGATGTAGACATGCTGCAGCGTACGTCAAGGTCATTGTGAGGACCCTCTGTTTTGAGAATGCTGTTTGGCTGTTGCGTACTTTGGCTAGGAGTGTGTGTTTGGAGGGAGGGGAGCGATCTGTCCACATCTGTCACACTGAGCCCCTTGGCCACTGGAAGAGCATGGTCCCCACCTCCGGGTAGTGTACTGTCACTTCCACCACCCAAATGCCCAACTGCTCGCATCTACATAGCCATATGTGAGCGGGAAACGGCTCTATGTGGGACACAGATTGTATGTGCCACTTCAATGTCGTTGCCACTGAAGGAAGTCATCTGCAATGTAAATCTACCTTACATCAGCCAAGAGAAGACCCTGTTGATGCCCCCCCTCTCATCCACCCCAAAGAAGTTGTCCCATAATATAGACAGTCTCTTGGCACTGCACACTTATGCCAATGTGGCAGCAGACAGATGGACGCAGACTTCCAACCCTCATCTCCAATAATGTCTTTGTCCCTCTTTTTTTTTTAACAAAAAAAAAAGTTTTATGAGCTGACTTTGTGCAGCTGGAAAGCTTTATATAAGTAGTGTTGAGATACCCAAAGGATGGGATTATGTTCTCGGTGCCCCTGGATACACAGGGTCTGCAAGGAGCGAGACACACTGAGGAGATCCCCAAAGACATGTGTGGAAAATGGAAATCAGACAAAGGGACTCTTTTCAGTTGTGATGGAAAGAATCCTCGAGGAAGGACCATGGCTAAATCAGCTTTCTACTCCTCTATCCCCCACCTCCCTATCCCCTTAAACTGCATACATTTTGCTAACCATATTGGATTTTATAAAAGGGCTGTTGCTATTGTGCGAGCCCAGCATCTCAGAGGGCCATGGAGACGCTGACGGAAAGCTCAAGCAGCACTTTAGCAATGCAGCTTGATTTGACTACTGGGTATCGCTATGCACCTGTCTCCCACCAGAACTGTGATAATAACGTGGCCATCTGCCACATGGCCAGCCAGGCAAAGAAAAGCTTGCTTGATGGCCCAGGTTAGGGAGAACTGGGCCAAAGACGTGAAACAAGCCACAACCCAATATGTGCGTTTAAAAAAAGACACACACACACACACACACACACACACACACACACACACACACATATTGACAGTGCAAATGCTTTTTACAAAAAGTAAATGCATAACATAATGAAACAAACCAGTCTGTCTGAGAGAAAATAATCTGCAAGCTTTTGAATTTTAGGAAAAATACTCAGGTCTTCTCTGTCTTCATCATGCATTTGTGTGCCTGAGACATAACAGAAAATATCACGGCAGACACCTGAAGATTTGTGCAAGATCTAGTTTGAAAACATACACTTGTGAGAACAATGCTGTTTACCCTGTTGATTTGACTTGTTGCACTCTCTAACACAAAGCGATGTCCTTTTTTCTGTAAGACGTACATCGCATTGGAGAAAAGCGTCTGCTAAATGAATCAATGTAAATGCAGAACAAGAAGTACCGAGACAAACACACTGTTTCACCAACACATAGCTTTGTATATTGGTTTGGGGAAAAAATCATCAGCTAAATAAATGAATGTAAATACATACTGTATAAAGTACTTCCCTGAAAATTTGCTCCCTTGTGGAGCCTTGCATGAAGGCCATTTGTGTTTTTGAACATAGGTGAGTGATTTATCAGTGTTGTAATGTTTTGAAAGGTTCTTAATAGTGTTTATTGCAAATTTGCCTTGTACTGCAGTGTGTGATGTCTGTCTGAGCTGTACAGGAGTTGTACAGCTGGGAATGACCTGCACAGGGTCCAGCTGTGTTTTGTTATAATTTTTGTACAATGTGTTTCATTCAAGACTTCATTTCCGACATGTATAGTGTTAACAAAAAGCATTTATAAAGATTCATGTCTCCAGAACGATCTGCTCAAGCACCACGGGGGGTGAGAGGGTGGCTACAAAATGAATCTCAGTGTTTAATGTACCAGAACAGTAAAGGCAAAACAAATGAAAACAATCCAAATGAATTCACACTCACCGAACAGAGATTATAACAGGTGAAAGTAGCAAACAAGGGGTAATACAGGGTGACAACAGGGCAGGAGTCAAACTATAACTGCAAAGAACATCTCTTGCTGCTGAGTTGTTAGGAAGCCCTAAAAACCCAAATCCAATCCTTGTAAATGTGGAAAAAAACGCCTCTTAAGCTGAAGTCAGAGTGTTTTCAAAAACCCATATGAAGTCAAATTCTCGTTACTCAGATGGACACGTCTCAGGGTACCACTGTACACACACCCCACAGAGTGTTTCTGTATTTGTATACATGATGTCAAATGAAGACCATACCTTGTGCTTATGAGCAGCGAGATAGCCATGGAGTCTCTCCGGTTTCATGAAAGGTGTACCGCTCACAGCAAAGCGCACATCCAGCATTCGATCCAGTGTTTCCGTCAAACCAAAGATGTTGATGCTCTCAGGACTGGCAGCCAGCATTTCGGACAGAAAGTCCTGGAACATCTCGTATCGGCTTCTTCCATTGGCGTGTCGCTCAATAAACTCCTTGGCTGTGATGTCTGCATGAAAGTAACAATGGGATGTAAATCATCCTTTATTTCCAAGCAGTTTTATCCAAAAGCAAAAAACACCATTTAAAACTAAATTTCTTTCATTTCTGCACTAATTAAACTCCAACTTATTAAAATTCACAAATTCTACTCTTACCCATCATTGTGAGGTTTTTTTTCCCCAGAAAAAACTGTCATCGTGTAACCTAAAAACATTCTTATGCTGATATAATAGTGGAATAATGACTGCAATGAGGAGTAATGGCAACAATAAAATATAAAATACACATTTACACAGCTTTTCAGGGTCTTCCTCAGCAAAAATCTGAATTCTGATATAAAGTGGACAAGCCCCTTTTGTTTAAGCTTGTGTCCTTTTAAATAACTTCCACTTCTATACTTACGCTCAGAATTTATCTAAAACAAGTCTTCCTGAATGTGCAAGAAGGTATGACAAAGAGGGTGTA
Organism: Scleropages formosus; assembly: GCF_900964775.1. NCBI lineage: Eukaryota > Metazoa > Chordata > Actinopteri > Osteoglossiformes > Osteoglossidae > Scleropages > Scleropages formosus. The sequence goes on along the minus strand of NC_041812.1, from coordinate 20,813,565 downwards.
AAAAGGCAAGTAAATCTGTCCCTGCTCTGTTTTGTAAAGGTGTAGCTTTATAGGTATAAAAAGCTGCACCAAATTGAAAGTTGCACAAGGGAATAAAAAGTTACAAAGAAGATGTGACAGGTGTCTGGAACTTCTCACAAGAGGATAGTGTTGATCATTGCCTCCCCTGTGTGCCACAAAGGAATTCACCAGTGGCAAAAATGGGGAGCAAAGTAATATTTCTACTAAAACTGCAGCTTGTGAAAAATGCTCATCAGCGCTGGACAAGTCTTCTTATATAGGTCAGTATGAATATTACAATAACATTACGGCACAAATGAGTACAGTACAGTATTCAGTGATCACAGCTTACGATGCCTTTCAGAACTTCTGTGGTCATAAATGAGATATACTACACTGGATAGACCGCATTTATTAATAGCGAGACATTGTCTCCAATTCCTCCTAAAAGAAAAAAATAGCATGTGACAAGGCAGAACCGTTTCACCCTTTATAACAGCAACATTTTATTTATCAGAAAACCTCTGGTTCTCGTCAGACGCAAGGGTAAAGAGGTGGTAATGGTGTTAAGGAGCATTGTGTAAAGGGCACTGAGGCTCTGCCACTCAATCAATTTGCAGTGCACCACCGTGACTTATAATTGGGCGATATTTCTCTGGCACAGGGTCACACGCAACTGTGACTTCCAGCTGACATGATAACAAATAGAAAGCCTCCAAGTTGCCTTTCTTTCCTGAACCAAATAGGCCACCTGAGGCCACAAGGTGACAGGATATTATTATTACTATCGTTATTAAAAAGGGGGGGGGGGGGGGGGTGGAGGGTCTAAAGATGTAATCGTGTGTCTAATATTGCCTCTCTCCACAATATTCAGTGCAAAATCCCAAGCTGCAACAATATTTAATGTCCGTGGGACGACGTGGAAATGCGAGCTTTGCATCAGATCAAAAGCGAGCACAAATCTGCCCTGTTGTATCTGAGACCGTGAACTTTAAAAAATGGGAGATGTGACAGGCATTGATGGCACCATATGGGAGCTGCTCATCAGAGGATCGTTTGCACTGATAACAACGTCTCGACTGGCTCGGGCCCACCACTGATCGCCAGGACCTGGCATTCTGCAGAAAAAACGAGGGGGGCAAGGTCTAAAGGATATAAATTTAAATCCTTATTTTATGATTATACTGTGCCTAGATGACACTTCTGTCCATAGCAAGTTACAATCTTGCCCATTCAAGTAGCTGGGCGTTTTACTAGAGAACTTCCACTTAAATATATTTATCAAGGGTACTCCAGCAGGATCCTCCCTGGGACTTCAACCAGCTACCTTCAGGGTGCAGCTTCATGTCTCTAACCAATATGCTACCTGCTGCCCTTTCAACATAACCTTGAAATGCACATAAAGTCCAAATGCAGAGCAATTTCGGAAAAATGAAGAAATGGAAGAAACTGAGCAGAGCTGAAATTCATACAGTATCAATGCAATTTCATTACTACACTTCAAGAAACATGAGTCAATGTTTACACTTCACTTCGGTTTCTCAAGACAAGGGAAGAGAAAAGTTCAGAAAAAACTCTGCTGATTGAATTTTATTGAATTGCCCCCCCTCCAACCAGCACAACTGCTGTATATCGGGTTTACCAGCAGCTTTCGACAGCTGCGTAGGTGTCTCACTGGGATATAGCTCTGTGTATGTCTTACAAGCCTTGCAAAGGAGAGTTAATTGACATGTTTGTCCTTGTTTCTTTGTCAGTAGTGAGAATATTCTTGTAATATCAGAACTAATGTTCAAAAAATCCCCAGTGGCGTAAAGAAAAAAAGTCTCACATGCAACATCTCAGTCCATCCCTATAGATGTATATAACCATAGATAGATACATTCGAACACATATGATTTATGTATAATTTATGATGCCTGATACACACCACAGCTGCAAAGTCCTAATTTATTCCAAGATCTGTATATAAATAAACAAGTGAATCAATAGGATGAAACTGCAACTTTTGTAGGGAAACTCAAGTTGGCCTGGGGAGCCTGAGAGATCTGGGCATCTTCATTCTTTAACCAAGCTGAAAAGCTCAGGCAAAGTTTGTTTACCATTGCTTTTGCAAAACGAACCTTGACACAAACTCTGCACTTTCCTACAGACAAAGTGACATTAAAATGCACTGCACGATATTCACTGTGTAAGGGGGTTTTTTTTCCCCCACTAGCCTAATTTACAATAGAGTCTCTCAGCCTCAACTCTATGCTTTATGAAAAATTGAAATTTCAGGCTAGAAGTAGTAAAGCAAGACATCTTGTTCCTCGGAGAGGAGTGGTTCCATTGTTTTCACATCTAAATTCCACTTCGACACCATAGCCATCAAGCCTCAAAAGATTTACTTAGTTTTCTCTCAAAGATCAGAAATAATTCTGAGTCATACTGAGAGAACATGCACTGTAACGTATGTAAGGGCTACCTGCCAGTCGGAGTGATCCTGAGTTGTAGATGGCCTCGTCCCGCAGCTCCTTCACCTGGACGGTAACTGTGGACACGACGTCCGGCCACACCCCATCTGACACATGCACCTTGAATTCATAGATACCCGGGGGGGTGCTCTCCTTCATGATCAAAAAGCCTGTCCTCTTGTTCAGAATGAAAGGGCTGCCAGAGAAAGGCATGTGTGTGAACACAAAATCACTGCAAAAATCCAGATAAATTCTCAGAATTCCAGCTTTCACCTAGTTTGACAAGCTTTGAAGTGTTCATGCATACTCAGTTGTTATCAGTTCATTAGAACAGTTATTACAGGCAGAGCAGAAACAAAAACAATATGTATTGTATACTAACTCGTACATTGGAAATATTGAAGTTTAAAGTGAAATACCCAATACCCCCAGAGTTTTGTGAAGCTAGTGTCCTCAGGGGAAAGAACAGATCAATGTAAGATCGAAATTCTAAACAGCTATTACACTAGATTAAATTAAATATCTATCCATCCATGCCAGCTTCTTTAGGGGAAAAAAAAAAAATCTTTGTTAAGCCCTGCCACCACATCCTTTGATTTCAGCGTAAAATCTTTTGATATCCCCCCCAAGCCGGGTTCCAGAGACTTTGGATTCGGCCTGTAAGCCTCACACTCCATGACACATGTGGCACATCCAGAGGAAAGTGGTTGTTGTGGCTAAATCTTGAGCTGTTTCAAAGCCTGCATTAATGTGACTGTCCGCTTTACTCATATCCTGTCTACCTTATGGAGAATACATTGCTGAGCCTTAAAAATTCCACAGGTTAAAACATCTCCAAAGAGCAGCAGGGAGGAAGGAAAGCAGGAAAAAATTACTTGGGAGCATGTCCCTCAAAGGCATATGTCTTGTTGTCCCAGTCATCTGGGTCCACAGTGTAAACTTTCCCCAACACCGTGGTTGGCATCCTTCCTGTCAAGAGAGAATCTGGGTTGTCAATGCTGTTCTTTTTTTTTTTTTTTTTTTTTTAAATTAAATGGTCTTGACTCATATAACTTTGTTTTCCAAGTTTAGAACTGCAAGTGTTCTCAGAACTGTCCATATGGCTCTGTAAACAGTACAAATCTGCACAGAGATTAAGGCCACTCACAGAAAAGCTTTTAAGAATGAAGGAGGTAAAAAACATTATCACATAATGACGAAAAGCATTTTTGCCAAAAAAGCTCCAACGAATCAAGCTGCCATCCCCCCTGCCAATTACTTGAAGAGATCTTTACTTTAATCCAACAAAGACCGCAACACGTATTTTCAGAAAGTATTTTAAAAGGGAATGAGGGCTACTCTGTACTAAGGAGAATAACTGTAACGAGAACATACCATCTGATGGCAACAATAGTTAATGATGCTCACCTCTGTGACTGTTAATGTAGATTTCCTTGTCTCCAGGAAGGTGGGCGTGGTCATTTTTGTCACCAATGGAAATGGTTAGTGTGCTGGTTACAGTCTTACTTGGGTACCCGCTGTCCTTCATGACGATGGGTAGGTGGAACTCTTTTTGCTCCTCACGGTCAAACATGCGCAGGGTGGAGACCGTGGCTGTGTTGTTCCCGTTGTCCTGCAGGAAAAAATCACTACTATCGAGGAACTCGGGGGGCAGGGAGAAGGAGAACGGAGGCCCGTTTTCGGCAGAGTCCCGATCCACCGCGTACAGCAACGTGGAGGTCTCGTTCAGCTGCAACACCTGAGGGCCGGGGGTATTTTCCCACACCACGGGCATATAAACCACCTCAAATTCTGGCCCGTTGTCATTAACGTCTAACAAACTGAGCTGGACTGTAGCACTGCCAGTCTGTGGTGGGGTCCCTTGGTCTGTTGCTAAGATGATTAAGAAATGCTGTTCCACCATTTCCCTGTCAAGGGGGCTGGCCACTGTGACAACTCCAGCCCGGTCTACTGCAAACTGGCTGTATGGGTCTGAATCAGGTAGAATGCTGTAGGATATTTCCTGGTTCTGGCCTGAATCTGAGTCTCTGGCCATGACTGTGACAATGCTGGTTCCGACAGGCACATTCTCGGGCAAGGGTGGGACCAAGTAGAAATGGGGGATGAAGACTGGTGCATGGTCATTATGATCATCCACTTCAATGATACAATGGGTCAAACTGAAAAAGTCCAAGTCCTCAACCTTAACAGTGAGATTAAATCTCTGCTCGCTGGACTTCTCATAATCTAACTTCTTCTTCAGTCGAAGTATCCCACGTTGCTCCTGCCGGTGGCTGACAATGTAGAACTTCTGCTCTGGATCCCCTCTCACAATGCTGAAGGTCAGCTGGGCATTCTCCCCAACATCTTCATCTGTGGCTAACACCTCCAATACAACTGAATTCACCTCACTGCTTTCAGATATTCGTGCTCCACAGACACTTTCCAGAAACCTAGGGGCATGATCATTGACATCAGTGACCCAGATGGTGGCGGTAGCTGTGCCTGTCATACCACCACCATCTTTGGCCTCTACCACCAGAAAGTACTTATCCACCTTCTCCCTGTCCAGGTTGCCCTGTGCCACCAAGACAGTGCCTGTGTTGGGATTGATGCTGAACAGATGGGAGCTCAATCCATTCCAGGCATTCCCCATGATCCTGTAGGTGAGTATGGCGTTCTGTCCTACGGTACTGTCATCCATGTCAGTGGCACTCATCTCCATGACGGAGGTGTCTGGAGGCGAGTTCTCGGGCACGTGGCCGTGGCAGCTGTCCGGCATACAGGGGAAGTCAGGAGCATTGTCGTTGATGTCCCACACGTTTATGATGACATCCGTAAAGCCAGTCAGTCCCTCCCCACCTTCATCAGTTGCTAGCACGACAAACCTCCACACTGCCCGTTCCTCACGGTTCAGGGTCTTCTGGGCATAGATCTTCCCTGTCACCCCATCAATGATGAATTCGCTCTCTGCTCCCTGACCATGGAGTGAATACCTTAGGGCCTCTTGGGCTGCATCTTTATCTGGGTCAGTTGCAGTTACCTAAAACAACAAACAAGACCCTTTTGTACAGCAAAAAGAAATATTAATGTATTTGAATTGAGCACTGTTAACAGAGAACTTTGCTCGTTTGAAACCAGAGGTTCTCGAAAAATAAATTTCACATTAATTTGCAATAACGTGTTTTTCATCAGGCGACTCCTGTAACTGAATACTTAAAGAGAACTAATGGCAAGGATGGGATGCTGCACATGCACACAGCTGTTCATTTGTTAACGCGGACACTATTTTTCTTACTGCAGTGGTTTTAAATATTTTTAATTTAATTTTGTGGCTTGTTAGTTACTGTTTGCATTCCATTACCTCTTTTCTTTAGCTTAAATTTTTTCATTCTGGTGTCACCCATGGTCAGTTGTGACATTGAGAAATAAAATACAATTTGTAAATAAAATAAATTTAGAAAACTTTGTACAAAATAAATTGAATATAGAGCTGTTTAAATATTTTTGCTCTTTGTAATTTTAAAAAACATTTTTAATTATGTTACAGTAAAAAAGTTAAGTGCCTAGCTACATATGACAAATGTGCTGTATATGACAAAACACCCACACCACTGTATTACTATTGTTGGAACGTGAGTGAGTTTAGGCTTTACTTATTTTTATAGAGACATAGTTAGGCTCCGGATCACTGGGACCCCACTTGGGACAAGCGGTTTCAGCCTCTGTGTGTGCGTGTGCGTGTGTGTGTGTGTGTGTGTGTGGATAAAATATCACAACATCTAAAAATGCAAAACAAAAGCAGCACATCACAAATTTAAATCTTGTTCCCAGTAAACAGAGTCCAGTAACAAACAGAAAGACATACTGTTTGACTAATTCACAACTCACACAGATAAACCTAAAAAGAACTTACAATGAAGTACAAGACAAGTTGTACAACATACAAACAGAACAACTTAATTTTCTTCTTGCAAATGAAGCACTACACCTAGTTTTGGTCCTGCTGCTTTAGTAATAGGCACAGATTTTGTTCAGATGAATTTATATTAATCAAAAAGGGCAAGAAGAATTAAATTGCCAACTTGAGATATCATTGAAAATAGAGCTCCCACTGCAAATTATGATTTACAAGCTCAATTCAATCACTAGATTAATTTGAGGCTGAACCAACAGGCATCCAAAAAATTTGCATTTGCATCATTAAATCAGTGAGCAGTGGACAAATGTTTCGGTTTTATTCCTTGTCCAACAGTCTACCAAAAGTAAGATTTAAAATATTGGAAAATCTTTACCTGGACCCTCCATTACACAGCGCTACGGCAAAAGACTCAGCCAAACTGGGTTTATTGCTGCCTTCACACATTTCAAACATTCAGACAGCTCATGCTTCTTTCTTCATGATAGTGCCAAAATGTTGGTTATAAACTGTGGTAAGTGGTTATAATCTGCAATAAAAGGTCTACTTTAAGTGTCATAAAACGCTTACAGTGCCATGATGAAGACTGCTTAAAGACACAGGGAAGGTATTTTGGCATAAGTGCCACTGCCCACCTGAAGCACAAAGACGGGGGAGCCATCCAGTTCCTCCGTCACACTGCCGTAGTACTCGTTCATGGAGAAAACGGGCGCTTCGTCGTTCTTGTTCACCACACTGACGTCCACAGTGGCGTAGTCCTCCCACTTTCCGTCAGAGGCCAGGAGGAGTAGCTTGTACCGCTTCACACGCTCGTAGTCCAGTGGCTGGGTGATGAAGATGGTGCCCACTTCTGGCTCAACGTCGAACACACCCCCTGTGTTTCCTGAGGTGATCTGGTAGCGTAGTTTGGCATTGGCACCTGCCACACATCACATTGCGTGTTTATTTACTCATTTACTTAGCAGGTCAGTTGGTTGGTTGGTAAATGCATTTATTCGAAGGAAATTACATGATTTTGCACACATACAGGCTGATGTCACACTTCTGTATTCTCATGTATGCAGGTAGATACCTCTTACTGAAGCACCAAAGGGTAACTGCCCAGCTCAGTGGTACAGCAGCAGGGCTCATTCTGCCAATTAACACTTGGGCTGTGACTGAGATAGCTTTCTGTTTTTGGTGTCCCCATCCAACAATTGTGCTGCCCATGATAACTGTTTATAAAGCATTTCTTATAAAACATAGATGATCACCTAATGTGTTGCACATTTTCACCAACTTCATTGCTAGTAATTATCGCAAGTTCTACACTTTTCTTTTAGAACTTATGGTCCATAGACCTCGTTAACCTGAAATTATCTCACTTGTGTGTGTGTATGTGTGTGTGCGTGCTTGCAAACTCCTGAATGTGGCATTCGACACGCCCCTTGCTCTTTATTGTAGTATCAATAAAATCAATTGTAGTATTCACTACTTCAGCTGGCCAAATCAAACAGAACTCACCCGAGATGTAGGAAATCTGAATAAAACACACAAAACTCAGCAAATCTGGTGATCATTAACTATGTGCTCAGACCTGGTGTAGAGGATGTCATGAAGCCTTAAGGCAATCGGATTAAACACACCATAATTACAATAGATTAAATGTGTAAATGGGTCAGATTCAACCAGAATACAACCTGAGGTTTAAAGGTGAAACTGGGTTATTTGCTACTATCCTCCCATCTTCCCAGATCAGCTGTTGTAGAGTGTAGAATACAATATAAAGCTTTAAAAAGGGCCACAGAAAAATCCAATTTAATGCCAAGGCATTTGTCTGCTGCTTTTGACTCAACCTAAAGCATTTAATTCAAACACACGATCTAACTTATCACCATCTTGACAGAAGATGTTAGGAGTCAAACAGAAGAGGCTGAGCTGGGCACATTAGCATCACGGGGATTCAATTCCAATCTTCTAAGGCCACAACATCTTTGCTTTTCCAAGTAGCTTTATGTAAGTCAAAGATCCTGAAATGGGATCATGGTATTTTGAAAGAAGCTGTCAGATAATTACTATTCTGGATTTCATATCCCATGAAACTTAATCACAAGAGAGGGAAATGTGCTTCTGGGTGTTTGTCTGGGCAAGTGCATAAGAACAAAAATAAGAGTTTTCTTTAACTAAACAAAATCACATTTAATTAAAATGAATTGTTGTTAAATTAAATAAATGGTTAATTTGCTTTAATCAAGTTAGATATTAAAATTCAATAATAATGCAGTACAAACTAATTAAAAGGAAGCTTAGCTGAAAGAAAAAAAAATACAGCAAGGTTGTGCATTTAAAAGTGGACCTTAAATAAAAATAAGTAAATTTAACAGAAACATTAAATACATAAGCTGCACAACAAAAATCACATCAGGAACAGAACATGCACATTATATGAGCCTTAAATCATCTTAATTGTGATAAAATAGGTGATACAAAAAAGCTGTTGCAATAAATAAAGAAAAACAGCTAGTAAGATGGTTTTACAAGTTTTAAGACTGTTGTGATTGCATCCATTACAGTAATTAATGGTATAATTCCCAACCTTTGCTCGTCAAACAATTCGACTGCATCTGCAAAGGACTTGTGAGATTGCCATAAAACAAATAAATGCAAAAGATAAATGCAATTCGGTCTTTTTCTCTCACTTCTGCCCTGTTCAAAAGGTTGTGCTGATGGAGCGGAAACAAGGACAGAATTTAAATGTTACGTCTTCACAAGAAAGTGGCTTCTCAGTTGCAAATAGTGTATATCTAGAATATACTGGAACATATATTGAAAAATAAATTCAATACATGCATTTTTCATGTGTTGTTTCCAAACTTGCTACTGTGGCTCCATCAGCACATCGTATCAGGGGTCCAGAACACACTCTTCTTAAGCACTGAGATCTTGCACCCAACGCCTTCTTCCACGATTTCACAAACTCCCGAGGTATCGACTGTACGTTTTGCTCTCAAACAGAGCAGGGGTTTATTTCCCAAGCAAACATGTTTGCTCAAGAGACAGTGACAGAGTTGGTTCAACAGTCACCCATGCTGCAGCCCTGCCATGATAAATGCTTGATAATACAATATAATTCCCTGGCCGATAAAGAGTTATTGTGGTATGGGACTAAACGGACTTATCTTGTTAATATGGATTTATTGCCTGGCCATGTGAATGAAGATGACTTCAGCAGTGTGAGTAATGTCCTGCATGTTCTTGTAACGCATAGCAAAGATAAACTGCATTAAGAATAATACAATCAAGCTCGGATGGCCAAAAAAGCCAAAAAAAGTTATTCCTTTTGAGAGCTGCCTCAGCGTATAACTGGACAACACTAACCATCTGTTGCAACGACTGAGCTGCATCAGGTCGATTCTATTTTGTTAGGTAACGTTTCAAACCTACTTTGCTCAGTTGGCCCCGAGTGTTGCAATGCTGGACCAGGGTGAAGGTCCGGAGTTCAGGCAAGGGGGATTCGAGGAAGAAGTCAAGCTTAGGTTATTCTTTACAAAACACAAGGGCCGCATTTGCCTTGTTTCAATGTTGTCTCCTTCCATTCATTTTCCTGTAATGCCAATTGATGAAAACCTTAGCATGATTTCTATGACTTAAACTGCCCCTCTCCACATTATGGATGGATGGATGGATGGATGGATGGATGGATGGATGATGAAAATCTTTAATGCCCTCCTAGTCGACCCCTTGAGTATTTACAAACCTGACCACCTCACTACTCATTTCGTGAATTTGCAAATAATTAAATATATAGATGGATAGATAGACAAATAAATAAATAAATGGATGGCTGACACAAAACTTTAATGCTTTCTCTGTCTCACTCTTTGCACCACCCACCTTCATCCTCGTCGTTGGCACTGACAGTGACGACAGCGAAGCCGACATCCGCATCCTCGTCGACGTTGACTTCATAGATGCTCTGCGCAAAGACGGGCTTGTTGTCATTCACGTCGCTGATGAAAATGCGCACGTACGCGGTGTCTGTGGAGGCGATAAGTGAGAGATTAAACACCCTGCTGCTCTTATTCTGTCAGCCTTTGCCTGTTTCCGCTCTCCCTCCCTAAGGTTTGATATGGAGCCGTCATCGGACCAATATGAAAGAACTCCCAGGGGGCACGGTGCGAGTGGTGGGGGTGGAGGAGGGTCCCTCCCTTTCCCGCCCCCTCCCCCTTCCATCCTAGAGAAGGTCTGCATTCGGTACTCATATCAAAAATAAAACATTATTTGTGGTGTAATTCTTAAGAAGAGACAAATTGTTCAGGGTAGAAAAAGAGAGTTTACAGTCCACTAGGAAAATGATGCCCATCAACAAGAACCAATAATCCAACCCTTTTCCAGGTCAATGTTTTTTTAAAAAAGAAAGAAACTGCTTTCTCACCTAAGATAGCTGCTTTTTGAACTTGCTGCCATTTCTGCCTTTCCTAAATTTCATCATCTGTTGCACTTTCATTGTAGTTTTATACCACAAGAAGACAAGCCAACAACAAAGCCTCTGAAATTTCTTTTTTTATTAAGACTTGGCTATGTTGCTGTGTCCTTCAGGAGATGTTCACATGTTGCAGATATAGAACTTCAGAGCGTCTTTCTGATTGTGTCAACTACTAACCCCAGAAGGTTAAATCTCAGAAGCTGATGTTGAACTAAGGTAGAGGAGGCACTTGTTACAAAAGGTACATTTAATTGTGAATCCTCAGAAGTCGAAAAAATTAGAGCTATCAGACTTCATTAGTCCGAAACATAGACCCCTCTGCGCACCTTCATCCAACATTTATAGGATCTGCCAGCGAGCGGCCAATTTCCTCGCCTTTAATATTTGAATGCTGTTTATGCTGTCAAAATATCACAAAGAATGAATTAGCCTGAAAAGTACTTTTTAATAATCTATGACAAGATGTATGAAAAATGTATTTTGCAGAGATTCACTTTGCCTGAGTGGAGTTGCGCAGTCTGTCTCAGAGAAACACAACAACCTGGCGAACCCCCTTGCTGGAAGCTCGTCCCGAGATTGAAATTCAAAGATTCCCCGCCCAGACATTGCTGGCCGCACAGCACAGCGGGCTTACAGTGCTTTCCACTTGTTAAATAAGCACTCAAAAAAACCTACATGGAAAATATTTTCTTCTTTTAATTTTTAGACCTTGTTTGTACACTAAGGAGCAAGGAAAAGAGACAATGGGAAAAAAATTACACAAGCAGAAAAAATAAAGCACTCGGTGCAATGCATTCTAATGGATGCTGTGTAATTTATCAAACAGCCAAGAGCTGGAGATGTTTGGAGAGAAAAGAGTCATGAAGAAAAACAGGGAATGGGTACCAGTGGTGGCAGGAAGAAGGGAGAGCGAGCTCTCACCGGAATTGGGCTGACCGTGCTTTCCCGGCCGGGCTGACTCCCACCCGTCCACAGACTTCACCTCCAACAGGTAAGAGCCCTTCATCTCACGGTCGAACACTGCCTGGGTATAGATGGACCCCGTTTCAGGGTCAATGTGGAAGAACCGATGGTCCCCGCTACGGTCACTCAACAGCGAGTAGGAAATCTGTGGCACGGGGATGAAGAGTAGACACTAAGGCCTTCACCTTAAACACCAAAACACACACTATGTGCAGATACTGTCTTACCCACTCATACAATACACACTTAAAATGTAATTCCATTTATAATTATATCTGATCTTTTCTTCCTTTTCATGTGGTTGAGAAACAATCTCAGATTAAACAGCAGGCCTTATTAAACTGTCTACAGCTTTTTGAGCAGAGACAATAATACACATATAGTATATAAATACATGAAAACTTGACACATATTTGCATTCAATCTTGCAGCGCATCTCAAAGGAGTTTCGAGGTCTCCATACTGAATGTGAAAATGCAAAAGTACATTTTCAAATACTGCACATAATACAAAAATGCCAGGTCTGAATAGACAACAAAACATTATTCTACAATTTGCCATTGAAACAGCTATGTGGAATAAATTAAATGGTTCTCTTCCAATCACATAAAAAGATAACACAAAGACTGGTTTATGAATTATGATTGAACTGTAGCTTGGGGGATCAAGACATTAAAGCAACCAGAAACTCAAAAGATTGTTGAAAAATTTGCATATTCACTGCAAGAAAGTCCTATTATCTAACAATGGGATTGAGCGGCATCTCTGGAATTCTGTGACGTTTCATTCTTGGGTTTAATGCAAGCAATCAGGCACCCAAGGACAAGCCTCTGAGATGCAACGGACCATATTTTGCTTGTTGTTTTGTTCCAAAAGCCATGGCCAGAGAGTTATTCTTAAGAAATTCACTTACAAAGGGGACAGTCTGTGTGTGTATGAACATATATGCATTTACCCATGAGTTCTGGATCTTTTTCATCTGACTACTGTTTTACTCAGATGAGTTTCCAGGGGAGCAAAAAATATGAACATTCCACCAAAAAGACTATTTTAAGTTAAAACAAAAATTAAAATGGAAAAAAACCCCACGAAACAATACAGTATCTTAGATGCGGTGCCTTAAAGATGAATAACAAACAAAACCAGCTCAGGGATCCCAATCATTTTTTGTATGTTTTTAAACTATTATTATTTATTATTTACGTGCTGCCTTGACTGTCATTGGAGCGTAACTAATACATTTAAGTTATTAAATAAGCATATGAGTCATGAAATGCTGCATTGTGAAGCTTTGAAGGGAACCTATGCCCTAATGCTGTAAAGACCTCCAGACCAAACAACCTGTACATGGCACCAACCTTCCCATTAGGACCCAAATCCAGGTCATTGGCTGACACTTGGAGGACGAAGGTTCCCACCTCTGCACCCTCTGTCACTGCTGCCTCATAGATAGAGGAAGTGAAGAATGGCACATTGTCGTTGACGTCTACCGGGGCAAGCAGAAAACCCAGTCTAAATACACGGATGAAGACAGAATAAAACTCACACCTGTCTGTTTGTAGCACTGTGGGGGTGCAATCAGTCATTAGAGACAAAAAAGTGAAGGAAACGTCACAACCATCTGAAATTAATAGCAGTATAATATATCCGTCAGTTCAGTCACCATGGGGGTTAATCAATTTAAAGAAGCTGTTACTCTGCACTTAAAAGCTTTTCTCGTAATACTCCTTTATGTTGGACTTACTTGGGACATCTTAATCTGAGTATCTACGAAATGTATAAAAAAGTAATCTGACCAAATTCAGTATAATATGCCTTTTTTTTTTTTTTACTTCAAATCAGACTTGCGCTCATAAGTAAAACTCGTTTTGTTTTTCCCCGGCTTTTGATTGCCATTACAGCATTCTTTTGTTAACCAAAATTAGTTAGTAACAAGAGGCTGGAGTTATGAATAATTTCACTTTGTACTTCGCACAACATTAATGATGTAGAATTCATGCGTCGGCCGCAGAAAATAGAAACTTGGTGTGCTAAAGTCAAAGCTTGAACTGTGCTTGGGGTTGGGTCTGGGGGCATAGTTAGGGTCAGGGTCAGGGATAGGGTCAAGGCGAAGACTGGAGTCAAAGCTGGAGTCAGGCCTGGGGTCAAGGGTTGCTGTACTATTTTAGACTAATAGGCAGCACTGAGATATTATACAAGTTAATTAGCTGATTTATCAGAACCTTTTATCCACAGTAACTTACAGTGCAAAAAAAAGATTTCCAGACCGCTTACATTTTTTGGGGAGATATTTATTAAAGAAATTAGATTAAGTGTTCTGCTTGAAGCTACAACAGCTATTCATCTCTCTGGATTTAAACAGGTAATTCTGGTCAAAGCCTAGTTCCTTAACCACAATAATGTATTCTACTGTGTACATTGGACCCAGTGTTATTGACTGGGGTTTTTCTGTCAGTAAGGCAAAGTGCTCTGGATGTTACCTGTGATGTTGATGTATACAGTGGTAAAGGCAGCCAGAGGAACAGCAGCCACATTCTGTGCCCGCACCCTGAGAGTGAAGTGGCGTGTGGTCTCATAGTCAAGCGGCTCTGCAACCAGGATGGATGCGGTTCCATCGTCACGGTTTGGTGTCAGGTAGAAGCGCACGGGCATGTTGGTTTCTGGAACAAGGCCATCTTCCAGGTTATAGGTCACTCTGGGGTCGCCCAAGGGGGAGATTGCCTTGATGGTCTGAGATGGAAGAAGATGAGAATACTGGTATCTACAACAAGGCATTGTCTGAGACATCATTTGGGAACAATCTGCAAGGCTTAATTAATGCAGTCTCTTATTGCGAATAAAATAAACATTACTAATCCAAATCAGTTAAATCTTGGCAAGCTGTTGTACTTCCTGCTATCACTGTAAAATAAACATTTGTATCTCAGATCAATTCAGCACACCCCATTACGTTCCTCCTCAGCAAAACATTCAGATGAATTGTTAATAGCTTATTTGAGATGCAGATTTAAAAAAAAAATACATTTTTAAATCAGCTGCATTATAACAACTGACTTTAGCCAGCCATTAACAGAATAAATAGCATTTAAAAAATACCAAAAGTGCAGGATGGAAGCTACCAAACTGATTACTCGAATATAACTCGCCCTCGCGTATATCTCACACCCCAAATTTCACTTTATGAAAGAAGAAGTTAAAAAGTTTTGTATATACCTTGCAAATGTTGTTTCGGCAGTTTCAGATATTTTGGAATTCGATTAAAGAGAATCAACAATCATTGGCTTGCCTTTGTTGTTGTGTGGCGCGATCTTTTGTTAATACCGCATCAATCATATGCGTACTGGCCTACCATTGTTGTCCATTTCACGCTCCGCTTTCAGATCACTTCTCATAAGTCATTCATGAAGTATTGTTCATAACGTATCTCAAGTCTTGTACATTAGAGGAAATTTTTCCTTGAAATATGAAGAAACGTTCGAGTTACAGCGCTGATTTTAAACTCAAATATTATCGATGTCACAGAAAACATGGCAATCGAGCAGCAGGGCATGAGTTTACAGTGACTGAGTTTAATGTGCAATACTGGTGTAAACAGAAACTTGCTTTACGAAACACCAAGAAAAGCATTCCAAGGACCAAATTTTTTCCTGAAAAACTTTCCTTTCCGAAAATTCCCACATATGTCATGTACCCCTATTTTTTAACTTGAATTTTGGCGAAAAAAGTGCAAGTTATATTCTAGCACATAGAGTACAAAAAAAATTGATGCTTTAATTCAAGATCTAGGTGTCAGGTAGAAGAGCATGGGCATGCTGGTTTCCAGAACAAAGCCATCTTCCAGGTTATAGGTCACTCTGAGGTACAACAAATGCATTTCCCCAGAATTGCAGCTCATGAACTTCCACCCTTCTGCTGAAGGTTAATTAGGATTGTAATGGCACTCTCCTCAGATTAACACTGTAAAAGTACCATAATTACCACATAGGTCAGTTTGTCACATGAATCAGTTACAACACCCCAACAAAGCAGCTTTGTGTTGTATAGGTGAATGTCAAAATATGATGGCCATTGTATAATTCCATTACATTTTATGTCTGTATCAAACTAGAGCCTGGCAACACTTGAACCAAAAGACTTTCAGTTTCACCCGGGAGCAGCATGTTAATAGAATAATAATCCTCAGGTGCAGCTAATCAGCCAATAAAGAACTCCATAAAACCCCAGACAGAGTAGAAGTGGGAAGAAAGATTGTATTGATAGTGCATTTTAGGGTCCTTTGCGGCTATTAGCGTTTGGGGTTTTGGTGTGTTGTTATTGACTGTCTTTTGTTGTTCCAATATTCTTAGCTACTTTATTCTACTAGGGGAAGGAAGGAAAAAATGTCTCCCAAATCCTCTCCAAATTATCCCCTGCTAGAGTACTTCCTGAACCTGCGGTGCTATAATGTACATGGGCTGTATATTTTATATAAGCCTCAAAAAGACTAAAGACTTGTTCAGTGAAAAGCTTTCTTTCATCACTTAACTCTGAATCATTCAGGTTATTGCGGGGTTTCTGCTGTGCAGCGCACTGCAAGCAATGTGGGAAAAAATATTCAATGAGTGTGATCTCACTGTGTGCTCCCAAAATACAACCACTACAGCTAATATGACATTGTGAGGGTATGGCTCAATATGTGACAGACATATCCTATGACTTGGGGCTGAGAGTTCTAGTCCTGGGATCTTCTGTTTCCCAGGATGCTTACCACAATGGGAGTGTCCCTCATGGTGTTCTCTGGAATGATCACGTCATAGCGGTTCTTCTCCCATTGTGGTGGCTGGTTCTTTACATTGGTGATGGTGACAGCCAGCTCTACCGAGCTGCTGCGGTTGCCCCCATCAGTGGCGATTACCTCCCGTGTGATGTAAGATCTCTGGAGGGCAAGAGGAAAAAGGAGGCACTGTCATTAAGACCCATGTCTACAGCATAGCTGCTTCCCTCAGGACCCATGGCCACTGTATTCATAGTAACGCAACAGTATCACTTTGCTTTCATGGCATTAACGCCACCCTCATGATGTAGGACCTTTGTAGCCATAGCAACAGTCCCACTGAACCCTTCCTGTCATTGCTCACATTTTTGCTTTTGAGCACACGCTCGCCATGTCATGCTTCATTGTTCCGTAAATGTTTCATCATTACATGCACTTTATGGAGAACAACTACAAGTCATAATTAGTTAAGTTCTGTGTTGTTTATTTCCATGACATTGTACGTCTAATTTCCTAAAAGAAAATTCTGCAGTAAATGTAGAGATTGGTGACAGCAACATGAAAGCAATGTTTGCTGTCAGCTGCTGTGTTGGTTACCTAAAGTGTTAACGGAGGTGAGCAATTTTCACGTCCAAACTGGGTTCACATGCTTTCCCACATGCATGAATGCACATATATGTCCAATTCCTCTTGAAATTTCCTGATCAGAAACTCACTTGTGAGATGGGTTGGTTGACATACACCCAACCAGTGACAGGGTTCACCCTCAGGTACTCAGGCTGTTCAGCCGACATGGAGTAGGTGATGGCAGCATTGGTGCCATAGTCATCATCATGTGCCGCGACACGGAGAAAGCTGGTTCCAATCATTGTGTCCTCCCTCAAAAAGTCTGCAGGAATTCAATAGTAAAAACCAGTCACATACAATTGTGGACATTTGGACCAAAAATACTTCTAAGATGTGCACATCTTAAGTTTACTGACAGATCTCTCAAAGCTTAAATCTTTTTCCTTCAACTTATATTGACGATAATTCCTTTATTTGTACAAATCAGAGGTGCACAATTGTGGTGCATGAGGGCCGCAAGTTGGGTTACTTTCTGTTCAGCTTCAGCACTTAATTGCAGCATTGAAGATTGTAACTGGATAGTGTGTCTCATCACTTGGCATTTAGGATGTCAGCTACACAGTAATTAAAACTGTTCTGTAAAAATCAACTCTCCAGCCTCTGAAGACTGCAGCTGTGCACCACCACTATGGTGAATTTAGATACGTTAAACTAAAGATAGGCTACGTGTCCCCTCTATCTTGACATGAAATACCAAATATTAGTTGTAAACCCTGCAATGGACTGGCATCTCATCCAGGGAGAACCCTGATTAACCTTGCACCCAGTACTTCTGAGATAGACCTATTACACCCACAACCCTAACTTGGACAACTGTTCTATGACAGTTAGTGAGTGACAAACCATAAAACAAGTATAGAAATGGCAATAGTACATGTAATAACAAGCTCACAAACAACTCAGAAATAATTCCTGTGGCTCAGTCTGTACACTGATACTGATAGCCAGGCTATAACGTTTACATCAATGGTAACTGATACTCACATTCATAGCGCAGGTTCTCAAACTTGGGGTCATTGTCATTTTCATCCAGGATTTGAATGTTGAGCTGGCATATCCCAATGAGAGGCTCAGCCGCCTTGTCCGTGGCAGTTACTGTGATAGCGTACTCCCTCTGCCGCTCTCGGTTGAACTCTCGGGCTGTAGCAATCACTCCTGGAATTATTAAGAGCAACAGATTGTCATCCCGTGGTAAGTTCCCAACAGCAAATGTTCCAGGATGTGCTCATTACGGTCATGAAGTTATCTTACTGTATTGTTCAAAAATAATCACTATACAATATGAAATATTGCAAAATTATAAGTTATACATTTTTGACATATACGTCTTATAGCTTGTATAATATATAATCTTACAATGGTGTCCAAAAAGGCAAACGTGATTTAAGCACACCAAGAATGCTGAAAAATTTTAATCTTTATTTTGTTTCTAATTTCTGCCTTTTAAAGAGAAATGGAAAAATTTCAAATTCTGTGATATTTAATTTGACCCAGTTCAGTCAAACGTAATCAATTTAGCATTAATTTTTTTCAAGAAAGAAATAAATAAGGCTGACTAGTAGTACAGTGTTACTGGTTTTTATAAAGCCATCAAGACTCATTTTTTTCATAAAACTCTGGTTAGTATATGGAGCATAATTACGAAAAAGGGTCTTTTGAATAAATATTTTCCTTTGCATTGGAAGACTTTCAAATCTTGCAATAACACTGGATTAAGCTTAACTTTCAGAAATTTCTCATTCCTTGTGAATTGTATGAATTCTTTATGAATTCCATAAAAGGATCCCCAAAAAGAAGAGCTGCAGAAATGAAAAGATTGCTGTATGTTGCAGCTGAAGAGGCTGCTGTAAGAAGAAGCCTTAGAATAGGGTTTGATTCTGGCCTGCTCTTATAGCCTCTTGGTAAGACAGCGAAAACTCACTCTAGAACATTTACATACATATTTTTTGCAGAAGCTGTTAAAGTTAAATACATTTTCATGTGTACAACAGGGAACACTGGGATTAAGAAATCAGTGTGCTCCATCTGACAGACTGTTGCCACAATCACTATTCAACATTTTATTCTGTACACTCTGCGCTGGAGTGCCCTGGCTAGTCCACAATGTGGTGCACAAATGGGACCATGGACCTGTTTCTGGGTGGATACTGAAGGCAGGAACCGTGCTGTCCTTGTGCATGAACCCATATGTCACTTTCCCATTGGTGCCCTCATCCGCGTCGACAGCATGAACCTGCAGGACAAAGGTTCCAACAGGCTGGTTCTCCAGAACCGAGGTCCGTTCCTTGTATTGGTGGCACTGAGGGTGATAAGCAATCACAGAGAGGGATGTTGGATTATGTTATGATAGAATATAGCAGTGTCCTAAAATTCACGTGAGAAATATTGTTTTAGGCATGCGGAAAGGCTTAATGACAATGTGGGCAAAACTGAAAATCTGAGATTGCTCTTTCTGCCAACTAAGCAAGCTGGTAAGTGGGGGTAATGGGGTTGAAAGGGTGCATTTATGTCCAGTAGCTGGGGCAACCTTCTGGATCAGAGGGTGGCATCAACACAGATGGTGAAAAATTAAACATGTTGTTTTTTGCTGATGATCCACTCATGATTTCTTTAAACCCATTAGACTTAGAAAGAAATTTAAATAAAACTTGCCAAAATATTGAAAATATTAGTATAAATACACAACCTAAAAAGCTAAACAGATGAGAAACAAACTGTCACGCCCCCGACAATGAGTGAAGCAGCAACACCTGCCGACAATCAAGGGGACGCAGGATAAAAAGAGGTCCGCATCCACACACCGATGCGGATTCTTGCAATTGCCTTGCGCCTTGCAGTCTCAGCGGTCCTGTCCCCCGTTCCTGACCTTAGCCTGTTCTCCTCGACCACGATTTGGATTTCCCGGTTTGTGACGTTCGCACCGTGAAGACCCTCGCCGGTCCCCGACCTTGGTTTCGCCTTGTCCCTGAAATCTGATTACTTGAATAAAATCTCACCCACGCTTGGGTCCTATACTCATCTGTCTCCAATATCTGTCTCATGACACAAACAATGCTGGGACTACACAATATACCTAAATAATAACATAATTGAAGAAGATTAATCTGTATACCTGGGTCAACTGAAATTTAATAATAATATTGTAACGACCTGCATTATCGAGAGCTTGGGCAGGAAATGGGTCTATTGCAAATAGTTGGATTCTGGGTAAATCATAAATAAAGCGTTCAACCACTATGGGGAATTCCAGGGAATATAATGGGGTGGTTGTCTTTAGGAGAGTGTGGGCAAAAAGCCTGGTGGTGCTAAGCAAGCTAGGAAAGTAGGCTTGGTGTACAGGTCCTTGAGGAAATGGGGTCCTTGAACTGAAAGTGTTATTTTTTCTTGTGCTGGTGTTCTAATAAAGTGCTCATTATGAAAGCTGCCTCTGTGTCCTTCTTAGCCCCATCCAAACCTTGACTGCTGTGTGCCACAATATCCCTAAACAACAGCTACATCCTCTCTATTCTAACCTGTAGCTATGTGTCATGGAATATCACATTAGCTGAAAAAAAAAGTGTCATCATTACCCAGAGAGCAACTGTACTACCTGCAAGCAAGGCATTTACCCTAAATTTTTCCAGTAAAATTATCCAGCTGTATAAATGGGTAAATACTTGTAGATAACTTTACATTGCAAGTCGCTTTTCGGAAAAGCATCAACTAAATGAGTAAAAATGTAAACAAAATGGACTAAATAAGAGGAAATAAGGAGGAAAAATAAGAAATAAGGAGAAAATGATGAATCAGAGATGGTGAAGAAACATTAGATGACAGAAAGAAAAGATGAGCAGCATCACTAACTGGCATCTGAAGAACACCAGAAGAGAACCAGAAAGGCCACCCTGCGATGGGAAACCTACTAATGAAGGCTTTCAGGAGAAAATGGAGAAGAACTGCTCAAGATAGAGAACTGCATCACTGTGACTGGCATTCCTGGAGAAACCCAGAACGAAACCATGGGTCTATGAAGGGACCAAGGGTGGGGGCAACATCAAACTCTAAAATTAAAAGAAAGCCTCTTACGCAGCCCTGCACCAGCATGTGGTCAAAGAAATGAAGTAGGATTTCAATGATCATGTACATGCTTCTTGAAAGACAGTGTTTCTTCAAATTATCTTCACTCGGAATACATTTACAAAAGCTGGCAAGTCACAGACTCACAAAACAAGCCCACAAAATAAAGACATTCCTGAGGGAGGCCTTCCACTGCACATGAAAGATGGCATGAGAAAATTGAAAGGTTCACCACAGTAACAAGAAATATCTCCAGCCAAAGACACCCAAGCAAAAGATGTAGTTTCACACAGCTATCCTCAGTTCTATCTATATCTGCTAGATGTAGAGAGTTACAAATTCTTCAAAGACAATATTAAACATCAACTTGACAAATATATAGCCAAAGATACAGTTATTGAAGTGAGATCGTGAGTGAGATACATTCTTTATTATCCATTACAATTGGTAACAGCCAGTAAAGTTAGAAGAATGCCAAGCTGTACCTTTTCGAATATGGGCTTGTTGTTATTGACGTCATTGACCCCCACAACGACCTGCGTGGTGGTGGACAGGGGGTGCGGTCCCCCCGACGCATTGTCGTCGGTCGCCGTGATGTTGAGGATGTACTCCACACCTTGCAGTTTCGGAGGAGGGTCCGCACGCAGGCGGATCAGCCCTGCAATAACCATGAAGTTGCCAACAGTCAGTCACAAAGCTGAATTTCTACTAACACAGCGGCCGGCTTCGGGTAGCCCTGTGAGTAATATACAGTATGGTACATTGTATTTTTTACTCTGTGTCTTAGATTAACAGTTTCACAAGAAAACATGACAAAGAAACCCTGCATCACAGATACTAAAATAAACATCCTTCGCGATTAAGATTAGATAAAGTATTCTGCAATTTGCACTATATTGTGTCCACACAGGGGGCGCGGTGGCGCAGTGGGTTGGACCGCAGTCCTGCTCTCCGGTGGGTCTGGGGTTCGAGTCCCGCTTGGGGTGCCTTGCGACGGACTGGCGTCCCGTCCTGGGTGTGTCCCCTCCCCCTCCGGCCTTACGCCCTGTGTTGCCGGGTAGGCTCCGGTTCCCCGTGACCCCGTAAGGGACTAGCGGTTCTGAAAATGTGTGTGTGTGTGTGTGTCCACACAGTAGCCATGCACCAGGGCTCCACTGGACTTTGGCAATTTGCCATTTCCCCATCCCTCACCACACACACACACACAATGTCTCTGAAGTTGCTTGTCCCAAGCGGGGTCATGGCCAACCGGAGCCCAACCTGGCAACACAGGGCGCAAGGCTGAGGGGGGAGGCGACACACCCAGGATGGGATGCCAGTCCATCGCAAGGCACCCCAAGCAGGACTTGAACCCCAGGCCCACCAGAGAGCAGGACCCAGCCAAGCCTGTTGTGCCACCGCCCCCCCATCCCTCACCATGTAGTGTAATTACTTTTTTATTTTTTGAGTTTTTTAGGGCCCAGAAGGTTCTCTTAAGGCTAACTTCATACAGGCAGGACCAGAAAGGCAAGCAAAACAGTGATCCGTGGAGATGAATTTCCATACATTTCAAGCTGGATGGAAGCACTGCACTGCATAAAGGAGGCATGCCTTTCAAGGCACCCAGTAAATCACCCCTTTCTCTTGTGGAAAACATCTTGTGGGGTTCAGGCACCGCAAAGAACGATGTCGGTAAGCAACAAATGAGGGCTGTTTCCCCAAGGTCAAACGCAAAGGGAATCCATAGAGCTCTTTCATGTTTCAGGGCACAAGGGAGATTCATTTCAAATCTTCCAACTTCACAGTTCAGCTTTGTGAATAGCTAAACAACCGCATGTGTTTAACACGCACCATGTAATCAGCTTGCTTATCGACCCTGAGATGTTTGCGATTGACACCTCCTAAGACCGCATCATGGAGTTCTCCAAGATGCTGTACAACCTCAGTGTCAAGCCAAATCTTCTTAAAAGTGCCACTAGGCCTTTGCAGAAAAAGGCAGTGCATAATAAATAGCTTAGCTAGCACTTGTCACACATCGGTAGTAAAGTGTACTATGTGACAATGTGCGGCTCCTGCCTGCCGGAGTTGTTTCTCCCTTAGCGATAACAGAGACCATCAGGTGCAAGAGGTGACTCGGAATTTACTGGGATGTTCACAGCAGAGCCGTTCACAGCTTTCACATGTTTTGAACTGAGTGTAACCTGTGTAACCGGCTGATCTGCAAACACCCACCCGGAGCTTAGCGAGTGTCCAACACTAACAAATTAATTAATGCAATTAATTCTTATTCGGTTCAGTGCATAAATCTTTATGGTTATTAATAGATTCTTTGTTTCTTTCTCTTAGTAAAGTTGCCTGCTAACTGGTACGAGAAGAAACAACTATACCGTTAAAACAGCCATTATTGTGCATTAAATAGAAAAGAGGAATGTCATATCTCTGCTGGTAATGTGAACCTCATATCAAATTGAAAAAAACCAATACAAACTTTTTCCTGTTAATCTCTAAATTATACAGACAACTGCCAGTATTTAGTCAGAAATTTAATTGCACCCATATGAATAACTTACACCAGTCAAAAGCGTGAGAAATTTGTCAAAACGAAATGTAATTTTTTTGGATCTTACTTGAACTCAATGGAAATAATCCTGTCATAAAAGGTTGATAGAAACACAATTTCTCATTGCTATATAGCTTTTTTTTAATAAAGACAACTGTCAATCAGATTCTAATCACATATTAAATCACACTTGGATGAATAACCTACCCTGCTCCAGGGCATAAGAAGAATGTGTCACAGGATAAGATGGGCCAAGAGTTCTCTTATTATTATTATTATTATTATTATTATTATTATTATTATTATTATTATTATTAGTACCTTAGGGCATGTCAAATAAATACAACAGATTTGAGAGGAGTGTGCATTAGCACACCTCCTTATACGAAGGGCAGTCACGCACAGCGATTGCCTCCATGAACGAGTGTCAAACCAGCTTCCGGCTGTTTCTAAGCGCTTTGAACTGCAATCTATTTGGAGCAGGGGGTGGGGTGGTGGTGCAGAGAGTGGTAGGAGAGCCAGGGACACGCTCGGTGTGACCATCCGCCTCGGGCATCTCGCCGGGTGAGTAGCACGCGGTGCGGCCAGCAGATATCAAAGCACATTAAAGATGGGGAAGATGTTTCTCCAGGCCCAGGCCTCTGCATCGCTCTGTCTGGTGGGGGGTCAGCTCTTTCTCATTGCCACCTCTAATTAATGTCTTGTCCTTTAAATGCCGGATTACAGTAGGGGAGAGGGAAGAACGTGAAAACTAAAAAAAAAAAAGTTGAAGGGAAACTACAGGGCAAGCGAATGCTGCCTTCATGTAAAGGAATCGACTGAAAGCAAAACCAGACTCTGGGGAAACAAAAATAGTTGTTTGACTTGCTGGAAAGCGTGTTCATCTATGCCCGTGCTTTGCGAAGCTTAAATTAAAATGCGAGAATGTTCTCTGCATCCTTTGCAGCGTGTAGTTGCGTTCAAACAACATTCCGGAGACGCTGAGAACAGTTTTATTATTTATTGGCTCGGTATTTACACCGTTAATGTTTGAAAGAAAGGTTTTTTTTTTTAAATAAAATAAAATAAAATAAAATCACAAGGCTTCATCCTGAAGTGAATTATCAAAGACTTTGTGCTCAATAGCAGAGATGAACTTTGTATGCAGACTAATTCGACGTGCCACAGAGGGAATATGAGTAACTAAACAAAAGCCTTCCATCAGAAGAGAGACACCAGAAAGGTGTTTGATTTGGGACGTCTTATCTCTTCACCACGAATAACATGACAGAAGAAAGCTGCTTGTTCTCCTAGAAGGTTGTCCGCCATTGCGGATGAGACACGGTGTGAAGTTTGCGTGTATGTTTCTGACATCCAGATGCCTGTATGTGCTTGTGCGTGTGTTTTTTGCAAATGCTTAAAGTACATTAAAAAATGATGGATGAAGACAGAACTGTCACCTTTCTGGCTGTCAATGACAAAGTTCCCCTCTTCGTTGCCTGCCGTGATTTTGTATGCGATTCCGTCACCGTCCGGATCCTTGGCCAGTACCGTGGCAACTAGCGTGTTGGGTCCAGCGTCCTCGGATACGAAGGTCCGATAGCTGTCATCGGAGAATATTTCCGGAAACACACCAACAAAAATGCATTAAGGTATTAATATTGTCAATGTGTATAAGCCACAAGTATTAAATGTTCAAAATTCAAAAACAGGACAAAATAGAATAATACAGTGACAGTGTTTTGATTTTTTAAAAATAAATTTTAAAGAGCTTAATGAACATTTATAGGTGGAATGCTAAAGAGGCACAGCCGCAGAGCTCGTCATGCATGGAAAACAGAAAACGGACTCAGATTCAGGGCAGACGCCATGTGTCTGTGTCTGCGAAGTTGTGGGCAGCTCCGAGGAGGTGGAGTATAAGTGCTACCATACGGGCACCCCACTGCCCCTGTCCTCTGCACCTCCTGTTGCTCCCAGGGTACTTCACAGTGGGTACTGTCACCACCACACATCCAAAACACCCCTCCCACTCTAGCAGGCTCACACCTCCCCACCTGCCATAATGCACACACTCACATACTCATAGACACGCGCGTTCATATGGGGATCAAAAAAAAAAAACACCCTTCTTCCCACTACATTTACTCTCGTATGACTGCCTGACTCCTCAGTTTATACACTGGTATTCAAAACACACCCACACGCTGCTGGAATGCATAAACATACAATTGAACCCTGGCGGTAGATGAAAACAATGCACAGAGGATAAATATATACCATCTCTTCAAGTGAATGTGCAGCAGAGGAAGCAATCGGCATGGTGACTAGTAAGGCCTGCCTTTCCCATTGGGTGTGTGTGACCCATTGGTGGGATTTTTATTAACAAAACAAAGCAGCTGTCATTGTGAATAAAGTGTAGATCTGGCACTGGCTCTAATCTCAGCCCTGTGTATTACAGATGGATTGTGGAAAGTTCTAGAACACTCAGAATCAAGCCTACGGTCCAGTGACCAGCTCATGGAATCCTGGTCATTAAGTGAAGAATGGAACCACCTGCAGCTGTCCAGCCATGGTCCCCCAAGGGTTTTGTAATGTATGGAGAGAAGGTCTTCTTGCTCCAGCATCTCCCTCAATGGGGACTCTAGCAGCCTACCCCACACTTTCTAGACCCCACATACTCTGCAAGGCTACTGCAATGGAAGCTGCTGGGGACCCATAATTCACACCAACACAAAAAGCAGAAAGACATATATAAATACACACACAACTGTTTGCACACACTCCAAGAAAAGTCATACTTAGAAGAACACACATACTAACACGCAGACAATGCATCAATGATTTCTTCAGTGCATATACAGCTGTTGTACCAAACTGTACCTGTATCTGTAGGCTGTAAACCACTCAAAATCTAGGTATCAAAACAAAGCAAATGAACAGATCTCGGAGCCAACCTTTTTTGCATATTAATTAGATTTGATTCACTATATAGATTTGCCTGTATATACCCTCTCATACCATATATACTCATAACATACCAAATATCTGCCCATCTAGATTTGATTTACACTGGAGCCCTGGAGAAAACTAGCTCAGAGGGTTGACCATGACATGACACAGGATGGGTGAGGACAAATACAAGAGTGGAAACGAGAGCCAAGCCGCCAACACAGTTGATTTGTGGAATTCAGCTGTGATTGATGGGTCACAGAGAGAGGCGACAGGCGGAACATTTGTGTGTTTAGCAGCCCCCGCACGAACACCCCCCATCGCCACCCCTCTGTCCCCCGCGGGGCATCAAAAGCCGCACTCTTTTTAGGTAAGGATCACCGCTCCTCCCTCCAACCCTGTGGAGTAAAAACACATCTCTAACAATGCCCAGCCCACAACTAGAATCTAGCCAGTTTTAGGTGCTTGCACCTTAATGAATCGCCGTAGCAACAACTGCGGTGACGCGGCCCCGCAGATGACAGACAGCATGCATCCAAAGCCATTTCTGCACAACAGAATCTGTCCTACTTCGTGTGACACATACATTCCCTCCTTACACTCATCTTCATTAACCAGCCCTTCTATTTCGGTTCCACCATAATCAGAATGAACTTGTACTCATTATAGAAGCCCGTTCTTGTCATAGCAACAGCATAAGGATCATATTATGTACACAAGTCTGTATTTCTTCATCTTATTAAAAGACTGACATCTGCCAGAATACAATTTACACATTTATCTACCCAGCTTATTATTCTGACGAGTAATATTTGATAGAATATGTAAAAACATTAACTAGAATGGTTTATTTTCTTTCATTTTTTCCTCTCATTATCTTCTGGAACCCAGTGTGCCAGTGTGCTGACTTTGACATGGTCATATGCATAATTTAGACCATTACCTTTGCATATCTAATTTTTTATTTCACCATTTAGGTAACAGCAAGCAAGCATTTACTGTAATGATCTTTTGAACAGCCTAAGTGACAGGCTCTACTTTCCACATTATTAAAAGACCAGAGTACTAAGAAACTATTGGCCCACTGAGGCCTCCTCATATGAAGAATAGCCAGCCACAAATTTGTCAGTAACTGTGCTCTCATCTCAGCACATTTCTCTCATTATACTGAATCCCCCCTCCCCCCGTACAGACCCTAACTATTCCCAAAAACCACTATGATGTATAATGGAAAGGGTGGAAACGGCCCACAGAACTCTTTTCTAAACACACACAGACACACAAACCACCGGACAACAATTGCAGACATGGCTGATTGAACTTGCCAATTGCCAAAGCTAACATCCAGAAAATTAGCCAATTAAAAGAGCCAATGACTTCTGCAACATTGCTATGACTAAATAAATAAATAAATGAATGAATGAATAAATAAATAACTGTGGTAGTACTGGAGCGCAAAGATTCAGAAAGGAGGCATAGGCAAGAGTAATGTATTTTGAAACAGCGAAGAAACGCGTAGAAACGATAATAACATCTCTATGACAAGTCTTTTCAGAGACTTTTGTAAAGATTTGAGGGATTTGTATTTAATCCTGACAGTCACAGCTGGATGGGATTCTGGGAAAAATGAAGAGTGACATAGAAAAGGTGGGAAGTGCTCATGTCATGCAGCTGATAATGAAGTATAAAGCCGGTAAGAAAATAGGAGAATTCCTCCATTACATGAATTGCCACCTACACTGTTATTAATATCAAAAATATACCTATTAATAGAAATTAACAATAACCGCGCTGAGGCGGTGAGGGAAAAGGTAAGACTCTCACACTTGCTGGGAGAAGTCAGGGGGCTCATCGTTGACGTTGGACATTCGGATGCGGACCGTGGCTGTTCCGGTGCGGGGCACCTCCCCCTTGTCCACAGCCATCACCACAAACTCATAAAGGTGGTTAGGTCTCTCGTAGTCCAGGGGACGAGCTGGAAAGATGGTGCCGTGGGCAGAGACAGTGAAGTCCGCGCTCAGCGTGTGGTAGGTGAGCTCGGCGTTCAGGTCCGAGTCACAGTCGCTGGCTGACACTGCGGAGAGGGTGAAGGTATTAGCTGCTGGTGCCTAAAGATGAAAGCAACTAAAGTGTGTCCACATGGGGCTCTCACTCGCAGGGATGCACAAGCCATTGATTTACATTCTGCCTTACATTTCCATTATTGCCCGAAGCGAGAATCCCATCATTGGCATTTTCAGCCAGGAGCATCGCGATTGAGCTAGACAGCATGACTTCTATTGACTTTGACTGATTTTAATTCATACCCATTCCTTGATACACAAAAACATGTGAAATATGAATTCCCACTTTCCTACTCCATTGAATTTATACCTTTAAATCTGATTTATGATGAACATTGTCAAGATACAAATATTCCTGTTAACATGTGAAGCAAATTTTAGTAAACTTTTTCAGTCAACCCCCCTGCTCAAAATTGGTATATTGCTACAGCAGTCCATTGTTTAAATCTCTTTGGTGCAGAGCACTGCAGCAACCATTTCATGTTAATGTGTAGGTTTCCCTCAAAGGGGTTGCTTGCGCTGTCAATCAAATTAATGCGCAGTCAAATTAATTTCAATTGTTCATTGGGTTTGCCACTTTTTTGCTTCTCAAGTTCCTTTTGTTAACTTGACTTTAGTTAACTAGGTAACTTGACTGTTAATTACACTTAGAACAGCATAGTAAAATAGGAAAATAATAAATAAAATATTTTATATATTGGGTTTAAAAATATCAAAATTACATTATATCATCTTTTATATTTGTAACAATTGTTGGTTATTATTCCTTTCCTTCTCTTCACCACATGTGCAGTGCATGCATAAATAATTGTAATTATTTAATAAACAGTTGGATATTTTGTATTCTCTAGTGAGATAAGAATAATATTTCTAATTGTATTTGGGTATTTTGGTGATTTTTTTCTGTCTTTCTGTACTTGGGTCAGGCCTGGAACAAGTTCGAATTTTCTCAGTAAGAAATAATGGTATTTTTCATTTCAGCTTATGAATTTTTGTATAACGAATGGATTTCCAGGATTGTATGAGGTTCATAAACGCAGGAATGGGTGTACATCGACACACTAACAACTCCAGTGTTACATAGCTGCATATTTTTACTTTGGTAATTTAGCTTGAACACTTTTCTCAAAAAACTTGCAGGCACACATCCAATTACTTAACTGCTACGTTACCTGCTCTGCACCTCTGACTGGCCATTTTATTGCACACAGCTGTACAAAACTGGACATCTCTGGCTTTGAAACCATTTCAACCAGTTTGAGAGCAAAACTGAAAAAAGTAAAAATTCTAGGAAGGAAAAGGCAGTTTATTTTTCCAGATTTCAACTGTAACATGACAATGAAAATTGAAGTAATTTAAACAAGGTCACGGTGATACCACCTCCTACCCCCTATAAATCTCAATCAACCACTTCACTAACACAAGCACTGCATCCTGTTAACCACACTGCAGGATGCCTCTCAAACCACCATTTGTCAATGTACGTTAAAGCACCGCCGTGTTGAACTCTTGAGCAATATGAACACTGGAAATACGTTCAGAGCCAACAATCTGTCGTTTACTTGTGTCACATCTGTAACTGAAGCCATAGAACAGCCGCATGTTGCAACACTACGAATACATGCTAGAACCTCAAAAAAGGTTACAAGTAATATTGCAGATACAAAACCAGAGTTCTGTTTACTAGTTCTTTTATAATTCAATACAGCTTATTTATAGTTGTCATCTCAGCATGGTGACACATAGCATTGTTTTTATAACACATAGAAAATGAAAATAAAAGAAAGAAAACCAAACTAAAAGCTGTTTTCTAATACACTGATCAGATATAAGCCACCTGGTAACCATGGAGAGGAAAACAAAAAAACTCTCAGACTGAAGAACTGGGAGAAAAAAAGTCTGGGGTTCCAAGAACCATTAGCTGCTTACTTCCCATTCTTAATTATTTACATGTAAACAGCACATAAACAGGAGACAATTGTTGTTCTTCAGGATAATAATGACATTGTCATAATGAGCAACATGATACCTGATAATGGGTTTCAGGGGCTCTCATTGTTTCATTAATTTAGAAATATTTGAAACATTTTGGGAGGGGGGCGCGGGGGCGCGGTGGCGCAGTGGGTTGGACCGCATTCCTGCTTTCCGGTGGGTCTGGGGTTCGAGTCCCGCTTGGGGTGCCTTGCGACGGACTGGCGTCCCGTCCTGGGTGTGTCCCCTCCCCCTCTGGCCTTACGCCCTGTGTTACCGGGTAGGCTCCGGTTCCCCGCGACCCCGTATGGGACAAGCGGTTCTGAAAATGTGTGTGTGTGTGTGAAACATTTTGACAAATTTAGTATTACTGTATGCTGTTTTTATACTCATAAACTCCTCTCTCCTCATTTTCCATTGAAGGTGATGTTTTTTTACACAGTTTGGCATAAAGTGACATCCGTACATGGATTTCTCACTGCAGCTGCATAATGGTGAATACAGACAGACAGCGAAACACAGGACACCCAACAGTGAAGGGAATTCCTTGAATGGGAAAACCTGATGCAGGAAGAAGGGTAAGGATTGTAAAAGTCTTGAGATAAAACACAAATAAAAGATGCTCAAATATATTAAAGGACTAATCAATCTTAGAAGCATCTATAATGATCATACTAAAGTGACGGTTTCATAACAGAGGCCTGAGACTTGATAAAGTATATTGGCTCAGTTGTCAGTATACATGATGCAATTCTGTTTTTATTATGTTATTACATTGACTTCAATAAAGCAGGAAGATAATAAAAGAGAGCTGAACAATTAAGAGACATAAATAACTTTATAAAAGATTGTTAGGAGTCAAACCCTCATCTTTTTGAGATTATTGAGCTGTGTTTATGAAATAACGGTCTTGGGTTACAGGTACCACTCTGTAGAACAGCTACATATTAATTACACCACCCAATATCACACAATTACTACAACGTAGTTTTAAATAAAACATTTTAACATTTCAGCTTTCATACGTATTACAACACATTAATATTAGCTATGTTGAAATAAGTAATCTACTATTCGAGCAAAAATTTCATCTGTGCTAGAACGCACGCAAATTAATATTCCTCACTACGAGTAACAAAGTCCATTCAGACCGGGACCGCTCGTGCCCCAATAAGCAAGGAGTCTAAACTGTGATTGGCGCTGTGAAGTGTACAGCATTTTTGCAGCATACTTTATTGACTGTGTGCTACCCATAACTTCAAAGCACGATGAAGGTTAATAGGTGAATCAACCCACGTTTCAACACGGAAAGAGTAGGCATGGTGGACACGTGAGTGGAGCGCTGAAGGATGGAGATCCAAGGGTCTCGCTATGAAGCCCTGTGGAGAGGAGACCTCTGTCTCCCGTCCAGGACCCCCAAGGCTAGCAGAGCCCACTTTGAAGCAGAAACTGGATGGGGAGACCTCAGAGCAGTGAAAAGGTGATGAAAGGTAACAGAGCACAGTCAGGTCTTCTCCTAGAACAACAGAAAGTTTCTGGAGAAAGCATGTTTTTTTTTTTTTTCCTTTTTCTGTACTGCTGAAATGTATCCTCTGTAAAAGTCAGTGCATCTCAGATGCACATAGACAATATGATAAGTGTACTGGCAGTTCAATCTTCACAAAAAACTACAGAAATGTATAATATAAGGCACTGACTGATCTAGACTAAAAATGTTTCATAAGGTAAAAATACAACAAAATGAAATATACTTGAATAAAAGCAAAAATAAGGTAAGGAACCAGATAAGTAGGAACAGCCTACTGTCATTGTACAGCTCAGACTCCGGGAACTGATGTGCAGCTGCAGTCTAGATTAACCTCGTATCATATTAATATTTTTTTTATGATCATAAAGATACGTGACAGCTGGTAGTATCCTTAAATAGAATCTGAGAGGATCATTGTCCAAAAGGTTGCCATGGTGATTGTTTAAGCAGCAGAAGGGAAAAGTGCATGTGCCAAAAAAAAATTTGAGGGTTTTGTTGAAGACCAAGAATTTCAGTACCAAGGCTCCCTTGATGGCATTCAGTTGTGTCTGAAAGTTTCACTTCTGGCTTTTTGACACCGCAGTCGAAGTCTGTCAAGATCCCACTTGCCACCAATGCCGCAACTGTCTCCATATCTCCATGGCAGTGCCGTCTCTGCTTACTCCTTTGTTGGCGCAGCTTAGTGACTGATGTGTCAATCAAACATATGCACCAGGTTATCGGTGCCAGTGTGAAAACCTATGTCAAGCACTCAGCTAAAAAACTTTTTTGTAACTACAACTTCTCTTTTAATTGTTATACAGTATACGGTAGCTAAAAGGAGGAAGGGGAAACGACACCCCTTGGCTCTTGTACGCATCCCTGTAAGTGGCACTTTGCCAACATCTGATCAGAGGAAGAAATGAACATCACTTGTAGGGACTAATGAAAAGCACTGTCACCAGTACTGCAATTTCTGATCATTTTACTGTCGACAAATATGACATATTACGCCAAATACAACTCCACTGTTTTTGGATCTTTTAATGCTGTTTAATCATAATCACTTTTTAATTAGAAACATATTTTGAAGGAAAACATTCTAGACAGTTTGAAAAGTGAACAAAGCGATACAAGTATGAAACACCGCCATCAGTTTCTTTCAGCTAGGCTTGTTATTTCATTCAACTAACAATTAGTCCGATGGCCCTTCCTAGTGTCCTACTTCTGTGTGAAAAGGCTACCCCTCAAACGCCAATAACACACAGTGCTTACATGCAGGCTGCATTATGCTAAAGGCAGGGAAGTAAAACATGGTCTCTCATACTCATAGAAAGCTCTCATTTTCAAGGCATTTTCATGCATTAAAAAGTTCTCTGTGTCAGAGGTGCTAAATTACCATCCATTAGGACAAAGACCTTTACAGACCTTTCACACCACCTATATAAATATTGTATTGATTTACAGGAGTGATGTTAGAATCCAGTCTCCTGAAGAACTGTTTGTATGATTAAAATCCCAACATTAAAAGGATACAGCCTCATTATCTGAAAATCTCATGTCCAACAAAGGGGATGGCGCACAACAGTGTTATTTCATCTCTAGCCTGTCTGCACGTCAACTCCAATACTCTTGGTAGGCGAGGAACCGCAAGGAAATCAGCCTGTTCTGGGATGAACTTTTCGGGAATTCACAGAGCCAGGATCTGGCTCAGGCCAAACCAGCAGCTGGAGGAAGGGCATGGCATTGCCCCATGAGAAACAGAGGCCACGGGAGAGGATGGGAGCTCAGCTGGAGTGGTTGAGAAGAAGCCTAGCGTTGGACTGGCAACTCTGCTGCCAGAGAACAGGAGGATCCGAAAGACCATTCTGGAAACAAACCTTCTACCAACTCTGTGAAGTCAGGCAAAAGGCAAAGTGAAATGTGTCAATGTCTTAGTTCAGTTAACGTGGCCTGTTGTATTAATAATAAACTACCCATAAACATGAAGAAGGGTTAAATTCAGTAAGTAGAAGTACTGGAATAATTTTTCACAAGTTGTCTAAGCTAAATGACTACCTAAATACATAATATAAAAGCAACAAAATAGTTGAGAACAAAAATTCAAAGTGTAAAAACTTTGGAAACATACCCTAAAACAGAGCAAACCACGTTTATAAAACAGAGTGGAAAACTGAAAAATCTATCAGTCAAATTCAGGTCTGGGATTTGTGTAATCATTTAAATTCAACAAAACTGGAAGAACTCAAAGCAATTTGGGGAAAAAAATAAAAATACCAACCTTAACAATGAAACCAGCTAATCTAATCACAATCAAATCCAACTGAATCAGAGAAAAGCTACAAAACACCAATATCAATCAAAAACCAGCAAACTCATTTTATGCTCCAATCACAGTTGGAGAACTGGAACAAAAAACAAAGATTGTTGAAGTCTAAGGAAGTTTGTTGTCCCAAGAGAATCAAAAATGAAACGTTTGAACTCCGCACTATTTGCGCTCTGTTCAAATTTTTCAACCTTGTACTGCATGTTTCCCTGCCATCTGGAGAAAGGGGATTATATATTTGACTGAGGCCAAGGGAGATTCAACCATAATAATGACTGACACTTTTTTGGATGCAGGAAATAAATTATAGTTTCATACAGCATTTATAATGTCCTTGAACTTCAATAAAGTACATATTATTTAGACGTTAAATACCCTGACTGACAAACACATGGTATAAATCAAACTGAAACACATTTCACTGATTGACTTACTTTCAAAACCTCTGAAATTTCATTTGGGACAGTGGATGCTAGCAATTTTCCAACATGTACGCTGAAAATGAGACTGGGATGAAAAAGAATATGCAGAAATATCATGTTACAGTCAAACACTGTTTCAGAAAGTACCAATGCCCCACATTAATGTTGAGAAATTAGTGGTGGAGAAATATAACCTGCAGCCCCTGTCTCAACACTGCTGGGGGTCGACTCAAAACTTCTGCTGTGCAGGATCAAGGTGCTGCTGTTGCCCAAAGAGAGGGGCTACAGAAACAGCACTTGGCTCTGCTTGAGCAGCACCAACAGTAAAAAGACTAAAATAACCAACTTACAAGAAAGAAAAAATCCAGATGTCAGGAACATGGACACCAAGTCATCACCATGGAGCCCACAAAGATCTACAATGAGCTCGGTCTCATAATTATCATCACTTTGCGTAGCTTTCACAGTAAGTGAATGCTATCAAAAGAAAAAAAGTATACAGAGCAATCTAAGCTATATGAAATATTATTACAGCATGAATACACCAGTTTAAATCTTGTATGAACCTTTTGACGGGGTCATCCAGGCCATTGTACGATGCTGAGTTATTGAGTCCACTCATTCTGCTGTATGGCATCAATACAGCAAAAGCAAATAAATGCTGCTGGGGTATAACATCTTAAGTTAGTTCTTGTGTTTTAATCATTTATCAAACCAACCGTCATTTTTGCTGTAGTTCCCTGTAAGTGCCTTGATCAAGACCGAGGTTCTTCAGTTGCAGTCAGTACACTACCTGCTGCCCCACAATCCTTAAATATCTGAGAAACTTAAATATCAAATATGCAAAACATAAATCGTTCAAACAAACCCAGCCAATACAAGTAAGGCAGAATTAACTGGTTTTCGTTGATAAAAGCCAATGTCAAAAGAATAGTTGCAAAGTTCCTGGGTGCATTTAAGATGATGCCCCAAAGACTGCTGAAACTTAAAAGTAGAACCCCTTGAATGAACATGACTGAAGTGCTGCTGAGGCTAACTGGCCGTTAAATGGATGGTATACACTGAATTCAGGCCAGTGGTTGCGAAACAAAAACAATACGCCAAATTGTCACACAAAAGCAAAACGATCCAGAACAGCAGGACAGCAAAAGAGACAAGATTAAATGGACTGCTGCTGGCCCTTGAAAAATGAGAATGAATAGGAACGGCAGAATATGTCTTGACTCCGTCTGCGGCATTAGGCATGGAGAGATGCTACAAAAGACAGACTTAGAGATGAAAACCTCGCTACTGAAAGCAGACATAACAGAAGTCCTGGTTTCCAAGAAAAGGTCCACTTTGCCATTATCAGGAGACGGCACCAGCTCGTGCTCCACAGTGATCAGTATTTAAAACTAAGAGCTCAAGTCTTGCATTTGAACTTGGGAATTGGTTGAAAAAATAGGGACTGTGGTTTTTATCCTGCAAAAACCACTTTTCCATGATTGCATGGCCGCAAGATCACAATGGGTGGACTGGGGGAGAAGTTCTCCGAATTCCTGCTGAAACAATGTTGTTGTAAGAATTCTGAGAAACATACCTCTGAAATAAAAATCAGCATGTGCAAAAAGCCTCTAAAAATGACTAAAATCCTACATGGTGACCTGTATCAGTTTGTAAAGACAGCGCTGTAACCCATCACACCGCGACGCCGTACCTAGCAAACTGGCCTCACCTTGCAGCAGTGAGGTTGCCGTAGTTACCGTCTCTGGAACGCTGTCTTTGCTGTAAATGGATTGCAGAAACTCCGGGATGCAGTCGTTCTCGTCCGATATCAGCACCTGTACCTGTTTAAGAAGATATAGGAAAGAGGAGAAGGCAGGATGAAAGCCGAAAAGGAATTAGTGTTTCTAATTGTCCTGGTCCTGCGAGAGACAAGAGGAGCGGGCTTTGCTGCTAGTAATCGTCTCTGGCTTTTCATCAGCAGCACTTGTAAGAAAAGCCGCTTTCGTTACGACGGCCTTTCATCATTAGCGCTGCCAGCTCTGCTGCACCCGTTGCCTTCTGCTTGCTGCTTTTTAGGTCAAATGAGAGTAAAGAGAAAATAAAATGTTCCCAGATGACTTTTTTCCTGGGACTTGGGGTCTGTGGCCCTCGTCCCCCTCCAAGTGACACTAGATTAACCTCGCTCAGCAAAACGGATGCAGAGGCACGTGCACAACTCATGGATGGGTCAAAAAAGATTTGGACCATTTGATTTGTTAATAAGGACCACTGTGCGATCAATTTCATACCCACGACCACAGCGACACAGTGGGATTTACTCTACATCGTAAGCAGTGAGGGCGTCATTTGCATGCCTTGCATCTTTCCAAGACATGTCCTGGCAACAAATGAGTATGAA
The DNA here is from genome assembly GCF_900964775.1 of Scleropages formosus. Classification (NCBI taxonomy): domain Eukaryota; kingdom Metazoa; phylum Chordata; class Actinopteri; order Osteoglossiformes; family Osteoglossidae; genus Scleropages; species Scleropages formosus. The sequence goes on along the minus strand of NC_041812.1, from coordinate 20,776,211 downwards.
TTTCCAGCACCGTGTCACCAGTCCTTGAGGGGCCCAGGGATGTGTTGTTAGGCGCTACCAGCATTACATCCACAAGGTGTATAGGTGGTGTTGCTTTGGGGCAGTGATGGAAATGGTCAACAAGAAGCTCATTTAGACTCGACACCAAAAACACCAAACGAGGCTGAGCAGGTCGACAGGACTAGCAATAAGACAGCTGCCTGGCTTTGTTTATACCAAAGATATTTCAGTCTTGTCCATCTGAGGGCTTCTTAAATGATGAAACAGAGTTCTAAATGCACTGGAGCAGGAGATACTCCTTCTTATGATAAAGGTCAGGTGGATTAATGGAAAAAGTGGTGCCAGCATAGGAGAGGTAACTGGAACATGGCTATAAGCCATTATACACCTTGTTTAATCTTTTTGATAGGGTGTAAGCCACAAGCAACACTTGTACATGCTGCTGCCGCCACCGCCGTGTGTTACTCAGTCAGTATTCACCGTTTTTTTTTTTGAGATGGTACTTTCCATCATCTTGTCGGATTCCATAGCCTGTCAGGTAACATACCCTGCTGAGATTTCAAGCTTTCCAATCCAGTCTCACCTGCAGCTCCAGGATTGCCCTGCGGCAAAGAGTTTTTGAACCAATTTTATTAGCTGTGGAGCTTTGAGACATCAACAGAACATCACGTTAGATGAGATTTACTGATATTAAACATGCCCTGAATTTATATATATTTTTTGTGCCATTCTAGTGCCAGTTAGACAGCCCAGTGCCCCGTGCTTTCAGGCCTATCCCCCCTCACCTCCGCAGCGCTGCTCAGGGTTTGCTGGCTCTCGCTGGCCCGCACCAGCAGCAGGTAGCGGTGCTGGTCACTCTCATAGTCGACTGTGCGGGTTAGACTGATCTCACCCGTCTCTGGCTGGATGGAGAATAGACTACTGGGATTGATGAGCAGGCTGTAACTCAGAGGCTGGTTCTGGAAGGACACTGCAGTTACTGTCAGGAACCTGTGAGTGGAAAATGTTGATGTGGACAGATGTTTCATCCAGCCTTACAGCAACAAAAACATTTTCCTAACTCCATATAGGCAACAAAAATAAAGAAATGAAAGAGCATTTCAAGCCATTTGATAAAATTAGCACATGTGCTCTACCTATCTGTACACTATACTAATTAAGTGAGATATTCTAAAGTGAAATCAAGTTCAAGATTTTAGTTAAAAATCTTGGAAAAAAAAGTTTCTTGGATTCATCTGTCCTGCCTTTTATGCACCTACTCGAGCGATAAACATCGGTGCATTGAGTGGAAAGTGACAAACTAGGTTTACTTAAGAATCACATATCTGCAGTTATGTCTCTTTCTCTTAATGTGATGCACAAATTGTATTTTTGCTGAGATGTATGTCACTTTGGAGAAAAGCATCTGCTAAATGAATAAATGTAAATGTAATGTAAGTGAGGGGGCACAGGGGCGCAGTGGGTTTGGCCAGGTCCTACCCTCCGGTGGGCCTGGGATTCGAGTCCCGCCCGGGGTGCCTGGTGACGGCCTGGCATCCTGTCCTGGGTGTGTCCCCTCCCCCTCCAGCCCTACGCCCCGTGTTGCCGGGTTAGGCTCCGGCTCGCCGCGGCTTCAGCCAACGTGTGTATGTAATGTAAATGGTTAAACACTACAGGACTGTGAGCAGAATTGGTCCCCAATACCTACAAAGCCTGGACATTCTCTACACCCCACTTCTGTATTTCCAATCATTTCTATACGTGTACCAGCAAAAAAAGTTGGTACTGGCCAAACATGTTGTGACAGTCAAATGCCTGCATCTTGAACTCTTTTAAGTTACATGTGCTTTTATTTACTGATTTGTATGTCGTGTTGGAGAAAATAATCCTAAATAATAAATGTAAATTTAAATGTCGGTATACTGTATATATTGCCTTTATGTTAACAGCGACTAATTTTATGATTGAACTACAAGCGAATAGTGAAGGACTCGGCACCCTTAGGAGAACTTACTTTCTGTCTGACTTAAGCAAGTGGATGGCTTAAAAGTGCAAAGGACATAAATGGACTAGGCCATGAAACTATGACCAAGTGTAAAATCCAAGTTAAGTTGCAGTGAAAATCCTAAAAACACACCCCTGAAACACACGATCCATTCATTTATACACAAAGACCAAGTGAGATATCATATCGTGGCATAGTAAACTCTGCAAGAAAAAAATTTACAAGGCTTAAAGGATAGATAAAACACTATACATAATGCATGAACATACTCTGACAATGCGGATGATAGAAGAGCATTGTTATATATTGGCATAAGATTTAACGTGAGCTCACTATTTGTCTGTTTGATAGAAGTGCGCTGTATGAGTAATTAGATCAAACGATCATTCAGCATTTTCGATCAATAGACAGAGCTGCAGCTGGTTCAGGAGGGCAGCCAGTCACAGCAATTCCCACCGCAGTGCAACAGCCCCCGGACACAGCTCAGCCAGAGCTGCTTGAACAATGAAGATTAAACATGGCACTAAAGGCTTCTACATAGACATTTGTCTGTAAATCTCTTCTCCCTGAAGTGGCCAGACAGGAAACCTTGTCTCTGTTTGTCACCGGCCCATCTAATCGAAATGGAAAAGGCAAGCTTTCCGCAGACGCTTTAAATCAAAGACACTGGAGAGGCGCGCAGACGAGATAGAGAGCGAGAGGGAGATAAAGAGATCGACAAAGAGCGGGGAGAGAGGAAGAGAAAAGGGAGATGCAGAACGGGTTATGGTAGTGCCGTGTCCCTCTCGCTGGCGTATGGTTCAGAAACAGCAGATTCAAAGAGCATCCACAGCAGTCCGACAGCTCTAAATCCACAAGATCTTTGCCAGATCCCTCGTGGAGAAATACCAAATCTGGCATTCCAGTTTTTACAGGAGGGCAGCTACGAAGAAATGGATGCTATTATCGTAATGTATTCTGCAGCGTACACTAATGTGTCCGACACCATTTCCAAATTATGACGATAAAAGCATTTTTCTTCCTCCTTTATAACACTAATGACCACACCAATTAGTCATGGGCCATTTTAGGGAATACAGAATTAATATGTTGCAACACCCATAATGGGGAATCAATTCTGATGGCGCAAACCAAAATAACAGAGCAAGATGGGCGAGCTGCTCTCCCCTACAGGTTGTACACTTATACTCATTCATTGTACTGTATCCATTGTACGCTAAAACAAGCTTGGATACGAGTGTGCGCTTCTGGCACTAGGGCATGCCAGGCTGTGCTGGGTTGGAAGAAGGGTAAGGCATGGGGCATTCATGGCTGGACTTTTTTCAATCAGTAACTCCGTAGTGACCCGACTCAGAACGCAAACTGTTCAAACCAAACAGAAATACAAACTCAATACTGCCTCTTCGCTCATAACAAATACAACTTTCTGTCTCTAGCCACAGCTTTCCAGCAACCCTCCAGCTTTTTGAGTCTCTCTCTCTTTATGCTGAGCGCGAGTGCTGTCAGTCAGGGCCAATTTTATATTTACGCAAAGCTACACGAAACATAAATTTGGAGGAACCAAGATCGACTACTAAAACTGAAATAGAAATTGTACATTTGTCTTGTACTGTATATATTATGTAAACGTGGTATGATGCATCCCCACCCGACATCTTTGAAATTTTACAACTTTGGTTTATACAGTGAAAGTATATATCAATTAGTTTCTTTAACGAAATTTACTTTCGAGAACAAGTTTAACGGTCAATCCATTTCCATTAAAGCAAAATTTTGTGCTCTGTGTACATATAATGTTCAGATACATTATTAAAAATAGTTACCTAAAATTGCTTATTTATAAATTCAAATTTTATTTTTATTTTATTTTTATTTCTTCTGTATGTATCTAAAGACACAGGACTGATTCTTCCCTAGTTGGGCCAAAAACTTTTGTGTTTCCGTGCTGTCAGCGGCTATACCTGGTGCTGATTTTCTTGTGGGGTGTCGGCATAGTCAAGCTCCAGCCTGCTACAAAAACATTTGATTCCTCATAAAGTACAGTGGAAAACACGTGAGTGCGATGAGTCCACGTGCAAGTATGTGCGACACACTCACGGCTGGCCCTCGGCCGTGCCCTCGGGGATGACGATGGAGTAGGAGGCATTGGTGAACTGGGGAGCTCGGGGTCCGGCCACCACAGACAGGAGGGCGGGAGGGCTGCGGATGCCCAGCTTGTCTGCTGCCACCACGTTGAGCAGGTACTCCTTGTCCCTCTGCAGAGGCAGCCCAGTGGTCCGCACGTGACCGCTCCTGCGGTCCACCTCGAAGCGCCCGTCACCACCTGCAGACAGGAGAGGAAACTCATCAGGTGAGCAGAAATAGTATTAAACACAGAGACCCCCACTCCCACCTGTTAAACATATACAAGAACAGTATTGATCACTTTAAAATATATATTAACACTCTATGGCCACTGTTACACGCTTACAAACACCTGATGGCCAGTGTTACTCACATTCTAACACTCCCCAGCCGCTGCTATATAGGCAAAACATCTACCTTCCACTGGTGCACACATAAGTACGCACTGTCTTCTTTTATAACTTTTGAAATACCCATTTTGTCACTGTCACAAAAACACACAAAGGCAGCACTCTTACGCACAAACATTATCTCCACTGTTATGCGCTCAACCACTAGTCACCGTTACACACAAACACCCATACGTCACCGTTAGAGCTGCTGATCTTCTCACGCTCAGAAGAGGAAATCACATGGCGAAACTGTAATAGAGTTCGACCGAGGCTTCATATCAACGGGCTTAGCGGACTTTATCGGCACGATTATGCTCTGTTAACGCTAAACTGCCGTCTCGGAGCCAAATGAAGCTGAACTGAAAGGGCAAAATGCATCTTTTGGATTTCAAGGATTCCACTGCCTTCTGTTTGCTCCTGTGCGTTTCATTAAGTTAGACCCGTGGAACCCGTCAGTACACTTTTTTCAAAGCCTAAACAGAAGAGAAGAAGACTTTCACAAAGACAAATCTACTCCTCAACTGCCGCTGTGCAGAAAGCCACCAGGCAGCTATTAGCAAGGCTTAATCAGGCGAAATACAACACTGACTGTCTGCTTTATGACTATCTTTTGCAAATTAATCTTTAGATTGGTGATAATTGGTTGTATGTCTCCTAATCAGACGAGACAGGCTAATTGAACCAAACAACATGATGCATCCATTGAAATCACTGCTGGGCTCTCTAGCCGGAGGAAATGAAATCAGAGTAGTAACAAGTTTGAAATGAAATTATTCCATTAGGCATCTTGCTATTTCCATCAGTGTTTAATGCTCCTTTGTTGTAAATTTTTTTTGTAATATAACCACTATCATAATTTTTCCAGGGGACTTTTCCAGAGATGACAACACCCTTAACTTTTCTAAAACAACCATCTTTTGCTAGACATTCATAAAAGGTTTTTATGATTTTATCCATTAATGTAGGTGTTAGATTAAAAAAAACATAATGAGGATATTAAAAGCCATATGTGAAATCAACTATGTCACCACGACATAATGTTTTCTGAAGGAAAAACACTAATAGCTTAAAAGAAAGCCTAAAATTAATACTAATAGCTAGCAATATCTAGAATTGATATTTATTTGTCCAGTAGATATGTATTTAATAGCACTTGAAAGCAATAAGTCTTAGGTAAATCTACCTGAAGTTTCTGCAAAATTTTATTTCCTCACAAAACATTTTGGTGATCTTTTGTCATTTGTTCCGGCACACGATCAAAAAGTCACATGAGATGTGCATCGTATTGAGAAGTAAACCAGGGTGGAAATAAGAGAATGTACCATCAGACAGGAAGTACTCCACCTCCCCATTGCTGCCCTCATCCCCGTCACGGGCATGGAGCTTATAGACCAGTGATCCAGGAGGGGCATCTGGGGAGACCACAGCCAGGTAGGGGGATGGCACCATGGTCCATTCCGGGGCATTGTCATTCACGTCGATGACAATCAGTTCCACTCGGGCCAGATACCAGTCAGGGCCTGCAGAGGAGCGAGGGAACAAGATAAGTGTGGATGTCAAATTGAAGATGGGGCTCCATCTGCACGCCTCCTTGCTTTGATGTTTATTTCCCTTTACTTGAAATCAGCCACTTTTTCCGTTAGCCGTGCCTAAATGGATTATGGCTTAATACGCCTTTTCCCATCACCCAGTAAACCTAATTCTGTTAATTTTCAGATTTCCTCTGATTTGTGATGCAGTTATGTAAATCAAAGGGCACGTTGCCGTGTATAGTAAGGAAGAGCTGCACGTATGGGTTTCGGCTATTGTCCTATTCAGCAGCACGGACCCTGGGACTTGCATATCAAACATCCGACTGTGAGGGTGGACCGAGGCGCTCCATCCCCCGAGCAGGTGAGAACCAGCGTCACACAAAACATGAAGAAACATCCCCTTCCTCAGCGTTGGAAATGAGTGTGTGGGTGTTGCGCGTAATGAGGTGATCGCTTCATTCCGGCAACGCCATATTTGGCAGAGTTGTCACGCAGTTGTCACGCCGTTATCCCATTAAGGAAGCTGAGCGACGTGGGCTGACGTGTGTGTGTGTGTGTGTGTGTGTGTGTGTGTGTGTGTGGCAGCTAATCATCTGATCATGGCCTAATGTCTTCCCAACAGCTTCCAGTTACACAGCGTGTAGCCGGCTGGGCCTCCAACAGGTACGTCTCACAGTACCAGGAATGAGTCACAAGAGAAGCAGCCATCAGGGGGGCGGGATGTGTGGTGCGGGAGGGCCGGGATGTCAGAGGGAGATATTGGCTGAGGGGTACGTAGGGGGTGCGAGGAAGGATGGGGTGACAGGAGGATGTGTGTGAAATTTTTGCAATGAGAGCCAGCTGGGATGCTGCAACGTTTGGTGATCATTGAGCGATGGGCTTTGGTGCAAGTAGGGCAAAATTACACACACAGCGGCACACAAATATACACCCCACGGGCCCCGAAAAAACCCGCACCCTCACACACGTAGAAGTCAAGAATAGAAGTATTGGGGTGGAGATGCAACATTAGTTGTTTTAGTAACAAATTCGGTGCAAACTGCCTCTGTTTTTACATCATTTCCATTTGTTAATCTCGATGATGCTTTTCTCAAAAACAACTTACAGTGCTGACCCTCAGGTTGCGTTTCAATCACATTTGACCCATTTACAAGATTTCTCTATCATAAATCATACGTTTTTCATCTGATTGCCATAATGCTTCATGACGTCCTTGACACTTGGCGTCTGAACATTAATGACAATTTGACTGAAAATTGAATTTTATTCATATTCTGCACATTCTGTGGTAAGTGTGGTGTGATCTGAGTAGCTGTCGGAAGAGAATGGGTGAAACGACAGTAAAGACCAAAGAGTGCCAAAACTCAAGATTCAGGAGCTACTCACACTGATTTACCCATTTATACACCTGGGAAATTTTAACAGCATCAGTTATGGTAAGTACCTTGATCAAGGGTGTTACAGCAGAAGGAGGGATTGGAACTTTGGTACTTTAAGTGCAAAGGAGGCAGTTCTAACCACTGGGCCACCAGCAGCCACCTGCAGCCACCTGCAGCCCTGGTGAGCCCTGCTCTCCCCATCACACTCCAACAGGTGAGCCAGGCAGCAGGTGCATTGACTAGGGGTCATCATCCAGGGATTCGAGGTCCCCGTCACAGCCACAACACCTATACCACCCACGCCCTGAGATATAGCTGCCCCATCCACGGCAGGGGAGGAGGACAGAGAGGAATTAGGTAGAAATATTGCCGCAAGGAAGACCTGGACACCACACTCTGTACAGTGCAAAGAGACAGGAAGGGAACAGAAGAACAGGACAGTGGAGCATGGAATGCACAGCGTGGTGGAGACGATAAAGAGATCATAAAGAGGAAAGTCAATGGAAATAAAACAAGGAGGTTGCTGTGGTTTGGGAACAAACACAGTTAAAGACACAAAGCAGAGCCATTATAACGAGCATCATTGAGATGCTAGAAATAAAATAACACCAAACAGATTTCGAAATGTGCGCCGTCATTAATAATCTCCAATTCCGCCTTTGTCTGAGGAGACGGATCCAAAATAAATTGGCCAGAAATTGTCTTTGAGGAAGGAGGAACCAGACAAAATCCCTCAGCAGCAGGGGACACTGACAGCGCTACCTAAACAAGGAAGACGACACTAATCAGAATCTTCACTGACAGCCTACCAAAGAATATCTGGCTTTGTTGTGTCGCGAAACATTAAATATATTTTTTGTCTTTTAATTTCCTTGGTTTTTCCTAGCATTTTCATCACCCGAGACAGTTCCCCACAAACATGAAACTATTGAAACTAATTAGTTAATTCATTTCGCCCAAATACATTTAAACCTTATGTAGGCAAAACAAGACCTGAAGTATGTTAATACTGCAAGTTATTTACAATATTTTTGACTCTAATTGTTTGTATTTCTCTGGTTCCACCAAGGGGAATGAAAATTCAGCTGTAGATTAGTCTTCAACTACAGGCGTGCAGATTAAAGTTGAGGTGTCATAACTATCGTACCACTAAGAAAGGTAATTATACTAGTGCAGCTGGAACCACAGCGGTCAAGGACAGAGACTTGTAACTACAGTGTCAAGCGTCCCGGGGTGGCCTTCCTGTAGTACCACAGTAAAAAGGTACTTAACTCTAAATGATCCAATAACATGAATGTTGTATATAATACAAATAGGTTCAACTGTGAGCTGCTTTTACACAAAAGTGTCAAAGCAGCTGCAATAGTAATGAGTAAGAGAAAGGGCTGCAATAATTATGCAAGACCCCCTTAATGAGCATCGATGGCAAGCCTCCTCTGTTTGCTTTGTGACAAAATAACTGCAACAGAAGGAAGAAGTGAGGAGGGTAAACATCTCCCTCCGCACATCGCCACTTAACTCTGCCGTACCCAAAGTTACGCTTCCAACCGTAAATAAAATTAGACTGTGCATCATTTGGCACCTCATGCGACATCTCCGCACTGTTACTAAGTGGATCCGAGCCATCCGGTACGATTGTCTCTCACATCCACTGACAGTGAGAACATGATGCACCATTCTTCTGTATTTTTTTCTTTTCCTTTTTTCACCTTCAGAGAGATTCCGTCCTCAACCGCTCATTGAAAAGACAACCGGCAGAGGAGGCTAATTAGCAATTCTCTCTGAGGAATACAAAAGGCTATCTGGCACCCTGGAAGGCTTGGAGGGAAGACAGTGTCTTTTGTTATGTTCACATCAAAATACCAATAAGACAAAATGCTAGCTCGCAGGCCTTTCCAAAGCGCACATGAGGCAAAGTGCCTTTTTTTAGTCAAAGTGAAACAACATCTGAATTCTCGCACTTTTCACTGTCAAAAAAGCCCAGTCCTCTTCGTTTTCTCGGGCCGCCTGTTCTCGGAAGGCAGAGCAGACTAGCTGGAGACGCCACTTCCAGCCGAGAATGCAGCGACGGGAGCGATTCTGGGAAAGTGGCGCATCCTCTGCAATAACTTTGTTATAATAAGCACAAATTCTACCTTGTGTCTGTATTCTGCCTCCTGGAGATGTGTTCTGTCCTCTGTGAGTGTATTCTCCCAGCACATCCCATAATCTCAGAGTGACAAGCTAACAAATGAATGCACAACATGCATGTAACATACTGCACAAATAAAGACAATACTCAACATTTATACTCCAAAGACATGCTGCTAAGGTTCCCCATAGTGTGTGAGTGATAGAGAGAGTGTGTGTGTTCCACTGATGTATGGATGAGCGACCCACTGTAAGTAGTGTATCTAGCAGTGTAAGTCACCGCGGTGAATAAGGTGTGTGGGCTCATAACTCTACATAGAGGTCATTGGCTGTTGGCTTGGAGAAAAGCGCCTGCTAAATAAATAAATGTTAATGTAAATGTAAAAATACTACGCTCCTAAGTGCAAGGGAGTACAAGAACATCAACAGCAGAAACTGAAATGAATTCTCTCAGCAGTGTGAGAGAAAAAAGAATTAGAGCTCAGATGGTGTGGAAAGATTCCAGCACTTCCTTCTTCCATTATTTTCTTGTTTGAAACACTTTAGTCCAGATTACATTAATCTTTTTTCCAAGACCAATTCAAAACGAAAGATTCCCTCTTCACTCCGCTTCCCCGGCCAACCTTTCATTTCTGATTAAAGCAAAAGAGAGCAAATTGTTGAATCGCTTATCTCCGCTGGTCTTCTCTGGAAACTGGGCCAGAAGATGTAGAAGATTAGATATCGGTCTAATTGAAAAATAAAATAAAAGCCAGTCCCTTTAATTGTGAGATGACATATTTTGTTTCACTGGTCACTGTTTAATATGTGCAATTTTTTACAGCTTACAAAAATAAGGCAAGTGAGCTCCATTAGTACGATTTGTGTAATGTTGTCCTTATTGTACAAAAGTGGACGAGCAGATGCAACTCCGCTTTTTGGCTCAGCTGGGGTTTTTTTTTCTTCCCTCAGACATGCCAACACACGTGTCCGACGGTTTCCATCCTCTCTCCGTCCTCTGTGATCCGTCCCTCGCAACGGCACATACCGCTTAAGGGCCACTCGAACACGAGGAACCGAAAAGCCAGTTGCATTATTTAGAACATTAGCATAACCTTTCTGACAAAACTCAGATTGCATTAGCATAATTTTATGTGCTGTATCTGAACATATAGATGGGATGTGTGTGTAAAAGATCCATATTAGTTAGGTCCTAGGCACAACGTTAATAGAGCAATTTAAAGGGAAAAATTAAATATGTGTGACTTTTCAAATATAGAACAAAGAAAGGCGTTATCAAGACTTTGAAGCTTTCGACTTTCCGGAACATTCCCTTTTCTGGCAGCTTTTAAACTCCATAGCAAAGTGTTAATGTCAGTACCTCACACAAATCTATTCATTGGATTTACAAAAAAATGTTACAGTTCATTGTTTTGGAGAAAATTATTATACAGTGTATGTATTATATAACTGGGGTAGAGTATGTAACATCCGCATACATATGGTTAAAACTGGTTTGTCTTGAATCACTGTCTCCACAAGCATTAAAGTTTAATAAAATATAAGTAAACATGTGACTGCAGAGTATGGTCCAATTGCCTCATGGGGAAAAATGAAAGTACATCCATCCAATTTCAATAATCACTTGTCCTGAGCGTGGTCACAGTGACCCAGAACCTATCCCGAAAACACTGGGCGCAAGGTTGAAGAGGTATAGACCCTGGGGTAAATGCCAGTGCTTTGCAGAGTAGCCACACACACACACACACACACACACACACACACACACACAAAGGGTAACTTACAGACACTACTACAGTTACATTTTACTACAGTTAAATGTGTTCTGCCGAAACACAATGCCAGCAAAGAGATGTCAAAAAAAATATTCCTAACAGGATTAATAAGGCACAAGGGAAAAGGGAAAAGGGGTGATTATTATTGTTCCACTGATGATAAGATAATTTCAAATATTGAATTGGACCAGTTTATTGTTTTGTGTGTGTGTGTGTGTGTGTGTGTGTGTGTGTGTGTGTGTGTGTGTGTGTGTGTCAGTTTGTATGTATGCATTCACAGGTCAAGTAATAACAAGTATCAGTTTCGATTACTTGTTGTCCATAGCAACCAATATTACGTGAGACGTAATTGTAAAAATAATGCATTCTTCATATTTAGACACACCAGTTTCGGATATCAGGTAAGCCATAACTAATCTGAAATATTTGTTCGAGGGTGTTTGTATTTATACAGAACACACATTGTTCAGAGAAAATAATGCAGCAGAGAAGTTTGAGTTTTACTGGCACTACTTGCAAAAGCTATGCATTGCTTACTTGGCATAAAATCTATATGTGACCTCCGATCGAAATGTGAATAAAGATTTATAAGGACACAAGGTTTTACACATTACTGATCTATCACGTGAGAACTCCAGTGGAACAGTTCAGGTTTAGTAGCTCCTTAAAAGGAACAACATTTACAGTACATCCATTGTGGACTTGAAAGGCACAAAGGTTCTTGGGAACATGCTGCCCTTTACATATGAACATAGTCCTTTACTTTAAAATATAGAATGATATGCAAATCCGCAGTTGGTAAATTAATTTTTATATATAGAAGGGGGAAGTGGGGGTGCGGTGGCGCAGTGGGTTGGCCCACAGTCCTGCTCTTCGGTGGGTCTGGGGTTCAAGTCCCGCTTGGGGTGCCTTGTGATGGACTGGCGTCCCGTCCTGGGTGTGTCCCCTCCCCCTCCAGCCTTACGCCCTGAGTTGCCGGGTTGGGCTCCGGTTCCCCGTGACCCCGTGTGGGACAAGCGGTTCTGAAAATGTGTGTGTGTGTGTATATAGAAGGGGTTAAAATAACTAATCTTCCTAGCATGAGTGTTTGTGCTTGGTGAAAGGTGGAGGAAAATGTATTCTTTGAGCGTGTCAACACCACGTTTTACCACCTCGGTCTGACATCACACTGCTGCAACTTGTTTTAAAGAGTCTTATCATAAGCATAACAGACTGGTCCCTAGGACCACAGGATCAGTCAGCAGAGTTACACTAAGCTTGCCTTGAACCTGCTCATTGCATATTAGCCTCACTAAGCTCATAAGATAGCTGCAAAAGGTTGAAGGGAACAACGTCTGAGTGGATCTCACCTGATAGAGACAGTAAACCACACAAGAAAAGACAAGCAAACAAGTGCTCAAAGTATGGCATTATTTAACTGATGGAACTAAGCATCCAAACTGTAGAATAAGGGCAGAATTAAAATCTGAAAACAATTCCCTAAAACGCACTTTTAGTTTTGGTTTATAATGGAAACCAGTAATAATTGCAACATCATCATAAAAACCAGCAATAATTCATATTTGTTCAATTCAGTACAATTATTATTTGCTGGAGTGGCAAGAATGACATGTTTGTTTTTTTTTTTTTTAAAGAAATAAAATAAATGTTAATTGCAAGAAATGTTAAAAAGACTGGAAAAAAAAAAAACGTTAAAGGACCCTGCTTTGGTGATGACCCAGCTTGTGATGTCTGTACCTTTAATGCATCACAGAAGAACAGTGATGCAGCACAAAACCAGATCACCTACACAGCATATGAGTAACATTTCCTTAAATACTGTACAAATCCAGCTTAGCCGAAACCTATCATCTGAGCTAAAGAGCTCCGGCAAGCCTGTCGGAGAAGTTATGCTGCTGCGCCACAGCTACGACATTCTGAATCCCTGGAAAGGTTGGCTGACAGACCGCATCAATTCACCATTACAGCCTATAAGTGCATTCACAGTCTATCCACCCTTGACCTGCAAATCATTAAATCAATTCACATTTACACAGTTCGGCTTTTATTGGCATAATTAACTGATATTCACTGGCATGCCTGGGATTACCACGCTATAATTATGATTACATGGTTGGAGAGAGCATAAGTAGTGAGTCAGCTTTGATTTCAAACCCTAACCCCTTTGATTGTGCATCTTGAGCCGTCACCATTTCTCGCCCATGTCCGTGATTCGGTAATGATGCAGGCACCATGAGCCATCGAGTCTGGTAATGTATGACAAACTCCGAACCCCGAGTGGGATAATGAATTATGAATCTCGTCATGTGGTACACAAGCATGTCACTGGATGTATTACCTCTTCCCCGCTTTTTCCATCTCTATCATCCTCCAATCTCTGTTTCAACTTTCCCTCTAACCATACCTGCTGTTCCCAAAAGAAAAGCAGGCAAACAGTAATACTGTGCCCAAGGACACACTAATCCTGTGTCTTTACAGACACACATTGGCAGGCTGTCACTCTCACAGCTGGCCCTTGGAGCCAAGCCTGGGGTGAGCACCGAGTCTCAACCATGTGCTGTCCCACATATTGCTGCCAGTTGCCTCTCCAGCCACAGACCAACACTTTAAACAAAGGGATTGCTCATAAAACAAGTGGAATTTGGCCATCAGTCTCAATAATGGGGCTCTGCCCAATAGGACGACACCTCGGTTTCTTTGTATCCTGACTGTAGACGCGTAATCACATTGAGGATATGAGCATGGCCTCCTGAGTCTGGGACCGGGCAGCCCCTTCCTCCATCCTCCGCGCATCTTCGGCCAAAGACGGAGCCCCTAATGGAGAGTAATGGGGCCGTTCATTTGACACAGATGTTCCCATCCTGGCACTCTGCCATCCCTGCACTTACACACCCCTCCCTCACTCCGGCAAGTGCTGCACAAGAATGGACGAAATAAAGTTCATCTCACCGACATAACCAGATTATCCACACTCAGACCCATCACTTGAAATGGATGTAAACATAGTTTATTGGCTCGGTAAATGCCCTCTTGCATGGGAACTTGCAGCGCTTGGAGTCTAAGCAAAATATTTGCCTTTGTGTAATCCAATTGTGCAGTTGACTTTTTTCCTTTTGCTGCAGCATCAGCGATGAGGTGCTGTACCTGGTCCGCATGATACATGTGGCAAGGACAGTCCTAGAGGGACAGCAATTCTGCAACCCCAAGCTAAGTTCTCTGAAACCTTTACCACCCGCAGCCTTCTTCTAGTTAGGCCCGCCACCATGGTTCTTCCATCACCCCTCACTATCCCCGCAGCTCTTGTGAACCTCCAGGAATCCCGGCTGAACCTCAGCATCTCTGTGTCGATCAAGTCCCTGCAGTGCTCGACGGCCTCAATAAATGATTAGAGTGCTTCAGGAAACAAGAGCTTTTTTCTCAGTTTTCCTTTGGAGTTTTTGGAGGGCATCCTGGGCTCCTAATGTTCAAGGCGTTAATTGAACAGACAGAAGAGTCAGAGCTCTGACAGACAGATGTTGCAGCAGATTGACGCCAAAATTAATATGGACGGAGGAGGAGAACCGGGGGGAGGCCGTTGTTACGAGGCGGTGGAGCTGACTATAAAACGTAACTTCACAGTCCATCTGTCATCGAGAAGCAGGCTTCTGACTGTAATGACTTTGTTCCGTTTGAGTGTTTTCCTACAGACCGTTGCGACATGAAGTGCGTTGTGCTTGAGTTCTCCTCGCTTCACTGCCACACGCCTGCTCTTTATATATAACATTTCTAATGGCCGCGCACTACTGCTCCGCACACGGTGCTAAGACGTATAATGCTGTCATACTTGCAAAGCTATAATATCCTTTGTTTAAATTTATATTTTTAGATTGAAGTGTCATGCCTACAGTGCCATAGTCAGGTCCCAATTACCCATAGTTATACACATGTAACTGTAAGACTGCGGTTGCTTAATTTGACCTTAAATACACATCAGTGTCGCCCGGCTCTGTGCTTACCTACGGTAACCTCAGACTCTCTGTGTATAATTATCCGAGCTAAACAACAGAAGTGTGTGAACAACATGCCAAGGAAAGCAGCAACCCTTTGATGTGCTTAATTACTTCTGGCTACAGTGAAGTTACCTTTTCTTCTGGGAGTTCTGCCTCTGCGATCATTGTCTGCATTTACACTATTCCTGTTTCTGTTTTGTTTCTTAGCTGCAGCTTTAATCTAAAGTGTTCTCATGCCGCTAACAATTAACCCACTTCTGAGTAGAATATTCGCATCACAGGATTTCCAAACCTTCCTCAAGGTTCCGCAGGGAACTCTAAACGTAAACCCTCTGGTTCAGTTCCTTCGCCACCGTCGCACGCCCATCTTCTGGTTAGCACGTCCAGTATGCGCCTGTCGAGGGGTAGCAGGTGACATAGTCGTTACGGTGTCCACCACTGGACCCAGGATTTGGGTACTCGCCCCAAAACTGCCGCTGTAAAAAATTGCCCAGAAGTATAAATGGGTAAATAATTGTAAATAGCTTCACATTGCAAGTCACTTTGGAGAAAAGTGTCTGCTAAATAGATAAAGGTAAATGCAATGCAGTATCAGTATATCAGTGGCAGACGGTAGGAGGATTCATTGTTCATTTTGTCTGCAGAAAACTGTTCTCCCATGCTGTGTTTCATCCAGATGATGCCAGGAAGCAGAACTCAGGCCAAGGTGT
Organism: Scleropages formosus; assembly: GCF_900964775.1. Taxonomy (NCBI): domain Eukaryota; kingdom Metazoa; phylum Chordata; class Actinopteri; order Osteoglossiformes; family Osteoglossidae; genus Scleropages; species Scleropages formosus. Next base: position 20,760,196 of record NC_041812.1, on the reverse strand, counting down.
CCTCCCATCTTAAGTAACAGCTCTGGGTGTGGGGGACATCTTTGACAAATCAGCAACCTGACAAAACTAGGGCTTCCTGTCCCCCAAGCTGACACCCTGGCAGCTCCAATGGCCTCTGTCCCCCTGTGCAGGTGCATCCATTAAAGCCACATGGATTAGGCACACCTGTGTAAATGCCACATGGAGGCATCATTGTGAAAATAACCTCTGCCCTGTCCTGTTTCTCCAGCTGGGCTGCTGGGACGGGTGAGTGGTGTGGGCGGGGTTGGTGGTGTCAACAACATGCGGTAGGTGGCAGGTGCAGGAGTCTATCCCATGAGGGGTCTGCATCCATCTATCACATTACTCAAAAGTCCATAATACCTGCACCACACAGACACAATGTATACAGGGCATCGCTAAAAGTAACTGTGGGAAGTAGGAAATCATGGCGATGAAGGCAGTGATGGCACTCCCAGCTATATTCTAAAGAAGCTGGGAATCCACTGAACAGCACTATTCAACTCAAAACTCCTCACATTAAATATAATTTGTGCTGTTGATTTTTACAGTCTAGGTGTGACATACTATACATGGAGAGTGTATCCTCACATTCCCCTTCTTGATAACCACATTAAGATATTTTGTGTGTTGGTATATGTGCATAACTCTTGGATATGCACAGACACCAATGTACAGAGAACCTCAGAGCAGATGAGCACTGCAAGCATCTCCCTGTTAAGGTCCTTATATAAAACTTTATTGCTAGAACAGTAAATATATATAGGGAATAAAACAATTAAGAAGAATGCTATTAATTGATGTATAATGGTTGTAAGTAGTGCAAAAGGTAGTAAAATGGTGTCAGGAAGCCTTATCAAACCATCATGTACATGTGCTATATACATACGCACACATTTATTCATGGAGCTGATGCTTTTCTCCAAAGCAACTTAGAATGTTAAGGTTATAATTATTTACCCTTTTATAGAGGGTTTTTTTTTTTTTTTTACTGGAGTAATTTAGGGTAAGCATGCCTTTTATAAGACAGGGGGGGATCAAGGGTATTACAGCCAGAGGTGGGGAATCAAACCTATAATCTTTAGATCCAAAGGCAGCAGCTCTAAGAACTACACTACACAACCAGCTGCCCTGATTCATTACATTCACAGTTCATTCAGAAAGTATTCAGACTCCTGCACTTTTTTCACTTTTTTATGTTGCAGCTTTATGCTAGAATCTTTTGAATTCATTTTATCTACACTCAATATCACATACTAACAAAGGATTTAAACTTTTTTTTTTGCAAATGTATTAAAAATAAAAAACTGATATATCACATTGACATAAGCATTCAGACCCTTTGCTATGACACCAGAAATTTAGCTCAGGTGCATCCCATTTCTATTGAGATGGTTGTACACCTTGTTTTAGTTTTTCGTGGTAAATTCAATTGATTGAACATCATTTGAAAAGGCACATGCCTGTCTATAAAAGGTCCCACAGCTGACAATCTGTATCAGAGCAAAAGCCAAGCCATGAGGTCAACGGAACTGTCTACTGATCCTAGAAACAGGATTGTGTCACCACTGAGATCCAGGGAAGGCTACAAAGCATTTCTACAGCATTGAGGGTTCCCAAGAGCACAGTGGTCTCCATAATTCTTAAATGGAAGAAGTTTGGAATAACCACATCTCTTCCTAGAGCTGGCCATCTGACCAAACTGAGCAATTGAAGGAGAAAGGCCTTGGTAAGAGAGATGACCAAGAACCCAATTGTCACCCTGGCTGAACTCCAGAGATCCTCTGTGGATATGAGTGAAACTTACAGAAAGACAACCACCTCTGTAAAACTCCATTCATCTAGACTTTATGGCAGAGGGGCCAGACAGAAGCTTCTCTTCAATAGCAGACACATGAAAGCTCACTTGGAGTTTGAAATAAGGCACTAAAAGGACTCTCAGACTGTGAGAAACAAGATTCTCTGGTGTGATGAAACCAAGATTAAATTGACTGGGAGTTTTGTACTTATGGATTAAACCGCGTCGTGTGGGACATTGGTTCCAACATTTCACTTCTCTTGTTGGAAGCATTGTCAGGGAGCTGCGACATCTTGTAAAGGTTGGATGTGAAATGGAGTGTTTGACAGGGGGGTATTTGTGGGCGGGAACAGGGTTTAGCTTCAGTTCTCACATATTATACCTGGAAAAAATCAGGCACCACTCATCATCTGCACAGTACCATCCCAATGGTGAAGCATGGGGGTGGCAGCATCATGTTGTGGGGTTGTTTTTCAGTGGCAGGGACTGGGAGACCAGCCAGGATCAAGGGAAAAGCTGAATAGAGGTAAGTTCAGAGACATCCTTAATGAAAACCTGCTCCAGAGCACTCTGGACCTCAGACTGGGGCAAAGTTTCACTTTCAACAGGACAACAACCCTAAGCACAAAGCAAAGACAACACAGGAGTGGCTTTGGGACAACTCTATGAATGTCCTTAAGTTGCCTAGCTACAGCCTTGAGAAGAGCTGTCCACCAACAGTCCCCATCCAACCTGACAGAGCTTCAGAAGATCTGCAAAGAAGAATGGCATAAAATCCCCAAATCCAGGTGTGCAAAGCTTGTCGCATCATACCCGAAAAAACTCAAGGCTGTAAAGGCTGCCAACGAGGCTTCAAATAAAGGTCTAAATACTCATGTTAATGTAATATTTCAGTTTTTTTTTTTATTATTTTCAATACATTTGGAAAATTTTTTAAAATTATCCCTACGCCCTGTGTTGCCGGGTAGGCTCCGGTTCCCCGTGACCCCGTATGGGACAAGCGGTTCTGAAAATGTGTGTGTGTGTGTGTGTGTTTTCGCTTTGTCAGTATGGGGTATTGAGTGTCGACTGATGAGGGAAAAAATGAATTTAAGTGATTTTAGCATAAGGCTGCAACATTAAAAAATGTAGAAGAAGTTAAGGAGTCTGAATACTTCATGAATGCACCATGTGTGTGTTTGTGTGTGAATTCTTTTTTGAAAATTGTTTGATATGGACAAGATTTGCTTGTCGCTGTAGCTTACCATCTGTAAACAACACACTAAATGACAATTGTACAGAAAACTCCTGAGCTACAGCTGAGTCACAGAATACAATTTTGCCTTGGAATGACTTTTTTGCAAAAACTCCAGTGATTTCATGGAAGGGATAAAAAAAAAAAATGCATTCAGAAAAATTGAGTCTTTTAGTGTGTAGTTAACAGAAGACCTTCATAAGTGATTTCTTATTGTGTGCGAGGCTAACAAAGGAATTTGCCTTCTTTGTTAGCAGCATGATGGAGAGAGTTGCTGCTGATGGCCATTTGGACCATGAATACTGTTTTGTTTAATTAATTTTGTTACATTGAGCTGCAAACTGGAATCCTTGAGCAACTGTGAAAACTACTAAACTAAATGCTTTACCCTAGGACTCTCTTGTAATTTTTATTTGCGTGAAGCCGTATCTGTGTTACTGAAGGAGGTTCTCTAATCGTGAACAGATGAGCAAATATAACTATGTTTTTTGTTACCTTATAATGAATAATCCAGCAGTCATTATTTTAATTAAAAATGTATTACAATGTCTACATACTTAATTGCTTAAAGTCTAAGTATTGCAACTAAGGGACTGATAACCCAAATGAGGTTCAATACTAATTTATTCAGTTTTCTAGAATTGATCAAATAAAACATTCTTAACTGGCACAAACACATCTCAGACAGCTTTCTTACAGCAACAAAGATTTGAAAAGCATACCATTTAATAAAACTTGTAATAAGCGGTAGTTTTTCTGTGTATTCTTTCTCTGGTTTATTAGTTCCGTGTTTTACGAAACAGTTCAAAGCTGTTATATTGTTAGGCAGCCTTATTCACTCTCATTCATGCAGGTGAATAAATCCACAACATTCTTTTCAATCAGTTAATCCATGCTACTGTAGGACAGCCAAGAAAATTTAAAAAGTATCTGTTGACATGAATGTTTAAACAACAACCGCTGTAGTGTTTGACATGTTGTGCCTAGGTTGGTACAAGTAGGATAGAAGTCTGTGATGTTGGCTCAGTATTGATTCAGTTTAACAGCATTACAAGGACAGCTAGTAGTGTCATGGTTAGAGCTGCTGAATTTAGACCCAAAGGTTGCAGGTTTAATTCCCAACTCCCATTGTACTACCCTTGAGCAATGTAATTACCCTAAATTGCTCCAGTAAAATTACACAGCTATATAAAAGGGTAAATAATTGTAAAGCAGCCTAACATTGTAAGTTGCTCTGGAGAAAAGCATGAATAAATGTAATGTAGAGTCTTCTTACCTGTTTATTCAATTTAATACTGCCAATGCCAATAAATTTCAATTTCCATTTATTTGGGCCCCCCATGAAGTACTACCCTTCACTTTGGAATGTAACCTGCACTCCACCTCTGAGAAGCTGAGTAAGGACGCACACAGGTTTGCTACAGTTTCAGCAGTTGCTCTTGTATGGCTATGATATGAGCAGGACGGACAAAGTGTGTTCCTCCTTCACAATTTATTCATTCATTTTCGGGTTTTATTTTTTCATTTATGCATTTTGCTGATGGTTTTCTTCATAGCAACTTACAGTGTTAAGCTTCATACTGTGATTTACCCATACAGACACCCCTCTAAATCCGGATTTTTGTAAAAAATTCCCGGCATACACATTTACGGATAGTGCTTACGCAAAACATCTGCAATACATTACGTGCAAGTCGGCGTCACCAGACAAGGCAGGAAGCTGCAACTTCGCAGTTCTCGTGTGTTTTGAGCCATGAACGCATCTCCACTCATTAGTGTAGTGCTTTTTCACATATTTTTTTCACCCATTTTACTATTCATAATGCCTTGTGGTAAACCTGCGCTTGAAGAATTCACTTACTGCTGAATTTCTGAGCACATTTAAAAAGGGTCTTAAAACTCACCACCAGACTCACTTTGACGATGATCTACTAAGTTCATGTAATGTGTACATGTTCATGCTCTATAACTTTGACATCATGCCTGTTAAGCCGCTGTCCGGAGGAGGAGAGGACACCCCGGGATGGGACGCCAGGCTGTCACAAGGCACCCCAAGCAGGGCTCGAACCCCAAACCCACCAGAAAGTGGTACCCATCCAAGCCCACTGCATCACCACACCCCCTGTATATATACACACACTTTGATTGAGAGGAGGGGGGGAATCTGACATATGTAAACTTTGATTTACATAAGGGGCTGAGTAACGGTCTCTTTGCGTAAGTCGAGGGGTGTACAACTAGGTAATTTTTCCTGAAGCAATTCAGGTTAAATGCCTTAATCAAGGGTACAATACCAGGAGGTAGGCTCTCTACCTGGATCCTTTATACCCAATGCAACTTAACATGATAATCTACTTCCAATGACTTCCCCATTTACATAGCTGGACAACTTTTACTGGAGCAATTCAGGGAAAGCATCCTGCTTGAGGGCGACGCAGTAGGAGGCAGGATCCACACCTGGATCCGCTAAACCCAAAGGTAGTGACTCTAACCACTACCCTAAACATTGTCTCCTGGTTCAGTAGTGCTGAGTCGAATATGCCTCCCAAAAACCTAGCACTGCTGCTGATGAACCCTTATCCTCCCACCATCACACGCACACACTCTCTGTACAACTTCTACCCGTGTGGAGAACCCTATTAGCACAGGAGCCTTAATCTCTGGCTGGAGAGCGATGAAAGGGCCAGCAGCAGCCCGTCCATGATGAGTACTCTGCGCGTAGGCAGTGGAGAACTGGCTGATTGCGGCAGGCCCTGAATGAGGATTCTTATAATGCTCTATTTATGCTGTCGCAGTGAACCAACTGTTGCACCCGTAGAGCTGTTGAATGCACACGCACACGCGCACCGCACTTGAAGGATCAATATCATTCGGCACAATACCTCAGACCAAATTACAGCCCGACTGCCTTAATATTTATCCTCCCCGCAGAGACAATATGTTCCTGATGTCATTTCCATAAAGACTATAATGATCCAAAAAAGCATGGCCTGAATGACAGCCATGTGGAAATGGCATGGTCTCACTGCTGTGATGTTCCATTCTCTCTGTAGACATGCGCGCGTCCAGCATGCGCTGAAGGGACACTCTTGGGAGGATTTGCAACACCACTTTAATCTTCACCTTCGAACGCCTGTGCTGTGTCTTTTGTTGTGTTCTTTATGCCTGCGTCTCTCAATGTGAAACGTCCTTTGAGAAGTACTGATAATACAAGCGCTACATCTTTTCGCACTTCTCCCGATGGGGAGCTCCTCAATAATGCAGGAGCACTGGCCCTAGCAGAGGTTGTGTGAATACATAATGATGCGAATGTAAGACATAAGTAATGGCTCTTAAAACAGGGGGCCGATGCTGTTTGGAGTCTCAGCCTGAGCAGCAGTGCACAGTGCTACACTGGTGCAAGAAGGGTGATATAATGGTATGGGGTCGGTGACCTTACTTTCCTGACAGGAAAGGGTATTGATCAGTTCAGTATGTTTTTGTAGCTGCTGAGGTTCTTCCTCAAAAGAGCTGAAAGATTCAATATCCATAGAAGATAACTGCCCCAGGTAGCATAGCGGTTAAGGCTGTACTGTCATAACCTGAAAGTTGTTGGTTCAAGTTCTCAGACGATGCATTGTATAGCACTCTTGAACAATATCTCTTACCCGAGGTGCACCGTGAAAAAAATCCAGCAGTGTGGTCAGTAGAACTGCTTTAGATGAAAATGCCAAGCAGCTGAATAGTTTGGCAAAGATAAATATGGATGAAAACAAAAAGCTCCCAGGTTCAAAATGTCTGCTCCAATCTAGATGTGGATGTCAGCAATGAACAACTGTTACATTGAAAACCTTTTCTTCTCCAGCAGACAAATTGATTCCTTCGTGCTGTCCATTCTCATTCGACATCCTCCTTCTGGTTTGAATGAGTCTTCTTCAGTGGCATCACATGGCAGCGAGAAATTGCAATGCTCAAAATTAGACTCAATCGCCTCTCATAGAGAGCACTCTGACTTTTCTCATTTGTGGTTCACCTGCAACAGTAGATCCATTCAGGCATCGCGGAGCAAGGCAGGGTAATAGATTGGTGTTTACCGAGACAACGTCCGAGACGGACAAACACTGCCGGTTTAATCAAAGGGAAAAAAAATCAATTTCTCTGAGCAGGAAATACACTGGTCGGGCAAGTGAGAGGGGTGTGGGGAGCCGGGACTCAACTATTGTCAGTCAAACACATAGATCTATAGGCCAACGCTGGGAAGAAAGCAAGGGTTTTTTTGTTTCCTTTGCGGCATCTGCCACCGCAGAATGCACGGCATTCATCAGTTGAGAATCTTCCCCTACGTATTGATTGTAAACCAGTAAGTAGCTGGTGTACATCGGTAAGTCAGCCCAACAGCATTCAGGTTTGTTAGGTGGATGGGTAGAGAAGAGTATGCCATGATTTAAAAAAAAAAAAAAAAAAAAAAAAAAAAAACACACTTTGTATCCACCACGCTTCTAAACTCCAGATTACGACATGGCGATGTACTCGGAATACGTGGCAATAAAAGGTGTCAGCAAATTACCGGCTGGCTACTTTCCACGCCACCCCCCCACTCCACCACTTTCGGTCTCCACGATGTCTTGAACCAAAAAAAGAGGCTGCCAGTAATGGACATTAATAATTCAGACCTTCTGCCTGATTAGTACCATCTCAGCACCCCATCCCCATCATTTTAGTGGGGGTCTTTCTCTAACAGTGCTTGTTTGCTAAAGCCTTGCTTGTCAAATGATCAGCAACCCATCAATCCGCAGTCTTTTTCCAAAGAACGTGTGCACCTGTGCAGTGTGTGTTCCTCAACACTGCAGTATTCAGTCACTCTCACTGCCATTTAAGTGGAGAAAACACTGTGCTTTGCTGCTTCTCCATCTACTTCCCCTGAGCTACAGCTGATTCCTCAACATTTCTCTCAACAGGTGTCACTTACACCTAACAAAATGTGGGTGCCATATTTTCAAGATGAAAGCAGCCACTCTGTTACAATATGATAAGCCAAGGATTAGTCTAACAAATTGGTTTTGAATAATACAAGACAGGCATTCACATATTGTTCATTATTTTGCAGTTTAACCAGTCACTCTCCACATCACTGTGAAATTAAAGTAAAAAAATCGCTGATTGCCCTTTTATTTCTAGAGTACAGGGTGGAAGTGCACACCACTGATTCTAATGAATGACACTAGTCTTGTTTTATGAAGGTAATACTGTAACGACCCGCGTTACCGAGAGTTTGGGAGGGAAACGGGTCTATTGTAAATGGTTGGATTGTGGGTAAGATAAAGTCTTCCACCGCTGGGGGAACTCATGGGGAATATAAGGGGGTGACCAAGTTTGCCAGCAGGAAAGGGAGAAAGTCTGCTTAGCAAACTGGTAAGACTGGCTTGAGATGTAGGCCCATGAGGAAAAGGGGTCCTGGGAACAAGAGCGTTATTTCCCTCTGTGCCGGTGTTCCAATAAACGTTTATAATGAATGTCGCCTGTGCATCCTTTTTTGACCCATCCGAATCCAGAGCATTGCGTGTCACGATACTTCATTACCTTTGTACATTACCTTGGTTCTGAAGAAGGCATTCAAATAAGATAAAAACAGCTTTACTCAATATGGAGAGTGAATATTCTGTCCTCCCTGTTCCGTGGCATGACTAACCGTTTCAACATTAATGGATTGTCAGATACTGTAGAGATAAATAACTCTGCAGTTACATAGCATGCAAATTAGAAGAATCTTTTCTTACCAAAGTCCATTCCTTCACACAATAGGGGTGTGTGGTATTCTAAACATCAATTAGAAAGCAGTATGTTTGCGCATCAATGTGTAGTTATAGAATCCAGCCTCGAGCAGTTTCCTCCTGCGCAATTCCCATAGTAAAAACTGTAAACCCAGGTGTTTGCTTGAATGTGTGCAGCCATCCCCTGCTGCACTGTCTGCAGCTCATATATTCATCTTAACTTCCCAAACATCTCAAAACATGCTAATTTATTTGGACAGCTTATGTTGATAAGAAAGTCAGACATGAACGGTTATGACGTCTCCTTACTTTAAAGCCATAATTTAAGTGATTATTGTAAGTTATATTAGACTATGATGTAGAAATAAATGGTGCAACTCACTGATTTGGTATCAGCAAAGAGAAGCATTGCACACTGAGATGGTTTGTCTTGTCCAGTCATACAAGAAAATGGATTTAGAAATGCACAATAAGCACTTTCCGTTTTTTTCCGTTTTCCACTTTATTTTTGTTTTGAGAAAAATTAGTGAAATCACCCATTTATTCACTCTGTGAAATATTGCATAGCAACCATGTGCACAGGAGAAAATGTTTAAAGTACTAGCAAAACAGAGTTCTGAGCACATAAAACTTTACCATTCAGAATTGTAGAGAATATAACATGCTCTTTATATGCCTCTTCACTTCATTTGGACTCAAGGCTGCTTGCTTCTCTCTGATTAGGAACTACTAAATTTCCATGACCCTTTAAACTATAAAAAAGACATTTGGAAGGCTAAATGGAAAAAACTTAAAAAATAAAACCTTGCTATTTAATGGTCTCTAAAAAAAAAAAAAAGAATCTGGCCAAAAATTTACTTTCAAAAGAGATCAAAAGAAAACACTTATAATTCATGCTCGACTGTATTCACATTCATAAGAAGTAATTGCTTTGGGCCCTTAGCTACAGACGGCCAGTGGAATCAGACAGGAAACACGCCCAAGTGACAGAATCACAGAAAAGTTCAATAATGTCCCTTCACAGCAAATATTGAAAACTTAGCCAGAGCCAGGTAGGCCTCCTTTCAATACAAGGTTAGTCTAAACAATTCCTTAACCACTTGAGGACCTGCTGATAAAACAATATATTAACAGAATTAACAGAAAGCTGTTGTGGGGGGTCAAGAACTGCACGGGTCCATGGTTCACATCACACTAGAGCATGTTGCAAATGTTTCAATGTCTCTTATTTTCACATTATCCAGATAAAGAAATTTCAAATCGGTTCCAAGGAGTAAGAAGTGTCCGACCCTTCAAAAGACACTTACATTTAGTAATTTAGCAGACGCTTTTCTTCAAAGTGACACACAATTCAGAGTAAACAAAAGTGCATTTCACCAACAGACATAGAGATGAAGATCCAGACACGCGATTCACAAAGTACCGTCAATTAGTCCAATACAACCATTTTGCCGGCACACTTCACAAGAGCTGCTGCATAAAAATTATTATTCTTTATTAATTCTTTTTTAACAGATAATGTGGTGAAAGTTTATGGAGCAGATCAGGAAAAAAGAGACGTGTTTTGGGTTCCTTCAATGCTGCAAGGGATTCGATGGCTCTGAAGGACGGGGAGAGCTTGTTCGACCACGCTGGGTTCAAACACCATTGGGTTTTTGATTTTGGGCCTCTTGTTTCTGAGACCACCAAGCAGCCAGAGGTGGAGAAACATGATACTCTTGCTGGGGTGTTGGGAGTGACCAGGTCCTGCATTATGCATCAATATAAATACAGGTGCGACTGTGGCATAAAACTTACCTGCGCCCCATTCTCGGAGGCTTTTAACAAATGAACTCAAATGAAGAGCAGCAAAGAGGAAAGTATAGAGACGCAAATGTTGTCCAACTCACATCCAACTAAATATATAAGCTAAACAGGTGAGCTGCAGGTAACGGCTGAAAGTAGAGAACATTCTGAACGGAAAAGCACAGAAGGAAAAAAGAAAATGCTGGTGCTCCAGACTGAGATTAAAGTGGAAACGAGGAAGTGAATCTTTTCCAGACCGTGCTTCTTTGGAGTGATGTGGTGATTATTACTGAACTGTTTTAAGTAATCATCCCTAGGAGAGTTACTGGAGATCTGACGCACCGTTATAATTACAGAACATGCGGAATAAGGGGAAAAAACAGCTTGCGTCCCACGTTTCAACCACACGCTCTTTGCTGATCACAGAGAATAAACATGATATAGTCAACCGTTTCGGCACTCTGTAAAGTTTTCTAAACACACGCGTGTATCGAATCTCCAGCAAAGCCTTAAAAACCAGGTGCAGACTGAATTCTGTGTATGAAACTTCCCAGAAGAAAAGAAAGGCCCAGAATGCAATTGTTTATTTTCATTTGCTGTACTGGGCAAAATAAAGAATGCAGACAAACCGGTGCCTCCGATGCGTGCGGCATCAATCGGACAGTATGTGGAACTGGGTGTAAAGCGGCCCTGTGTCTGTTGATCGGTGGGCTTAGCGGGGATGGACACAGAACCCTCAACTTCAGTCAACAACGATACGGATCCTTTCGGATTTCTTTGGCCGTGAACAATTTGCGTACAAATTGAATGAATGTGACTTGTGGACATGTTTACAAATCAAACAAATTTGCTGACAGATGGAAGGAACAGTGCTTGATAAATGCAAGGTGAGTTTTAAGACATCTGGAAGTGTCTGAGGCTGCTGGCTGGACATGGCAGGTTGATGGTAGCACAGTGAGTAGCACTGCTGTTTCATGGTGCCTGGGTGGTGTAAGAGGACAGGGGTTCAATTCCTGCTTATTCTGTGGGGAGTTTGAATCTTTTCCCTGTGTCTGTGTGGGGTTCTTCTGGGTGCTCTGGTTTCTTCCCACAGTCCATAAACACCCATAGTGTGTGAGTGACAGAGAGAGTGTGTTCTACTGACGTATGGATGAGTGACCCAGTGTAAGCAGTGTATCTAGCAGTGTAAGTCATCTTGGCGAATAAGGTGTGTGGACTGGTAACACTACATAGAGCTCATTGGAAGCTGCTTTGGAGAATAGCATCTGCTAAATAAATTAATGTAAATGGTTCGTTGAAAGGACCGGAAAGCACCAAGCAACAGCAGCTGAGACAAAAAACATTTTTGCACTCCTGCTTACAACTATACGTTCAAAAACTCCCACATTTGTGACATCACACCTTTCCACCACTGAAGTAAATACACACGCTGTCTGAAACCACTTGTCCCAAGCAGGGTCACAGTAAACCAGAGCCTGACCCAGCAACACAGGGCACAAGGGTGGAGGGGGAGGGGACACACCCAGGACGGGACGCCAGTCTGTCGCAAGGCACCCCAAGCGGGACTCGAACCCCAGACCCACCGGAGAGCAGGACCTGGTCCAACCCATTGTGCCATCCCATCCCCCTAAAAATGAATAGGACTGGACAAATAAACCCTTTTCTTTCTACAGCAGAATTCTGCCGTATTTTAAAATATGTGTATTTGGAGTAAATGAGAACTGAGGTGTAACTCCACTGCTGCACAGTACAGCTGCACAAAGAACTTTGGGAGGAAAGTTAGACTTTAACAGAACAAAAGAGAGAGATTATCCCTTTCATCTGTACCCAGCAGTCAGCGATGCCAAAGACTCTGGGACAGTATGATCGCAGCATCCATTCCCTACCCCCAGCCCTTCCCCGGGGCCACACTCAGCCTTTGCAGTCCAGAATGGATGATTCCCTCACATACTGCGGGGCAGAATGCAAAGGTGCACAGAATGCATCGCCAGAGTCATCACTTAGCGATCGGCTCGTATCCTCGGCTTCCCGTCGCCCAGTCAAACGCAGGAGCGGATTTCAAGCATGATCACGCAAAGGCGATGCCTGGGTTAAGTGGCAGAGCAGAAATCCGAGCTCTCAAGGGGTGGCAGAGGACAGCTTTGTAGAAGATGCTAAGGAGAAGGGCGGCTTGTCTTAAAACTCTACCAAAAACCTTCGGCACAAAATCACCTGGACCACCTACAAACAAAAAGGAGACCTTCTGAAGTAAATAGAGCAAGACAAAATCAAAGGAGGGCCAAGCAGCACTCGGGGACGAAGAGGAGCCACTAGTGACCTGCCAAAGATGTTCCCTTGTTCTGGCCACTCCACCCAGAATGGGGTCAGACGGGCATCCAGCTCATCTCATTCAGAGAAGCTGAGCACTCCGGCGGGACCCGCTGAAATATCAGCAGCACATCATAACATGCACCGTTTGACAAATCAGACCGGCACTCACTTGACCATAAAATGTAACTTTGAAACTGAAAAAAATTATCTGTATTGGGTGACTTCGATGACTTTTGCGACTTTTGAGTCATGCTAAGGGAGGGAGGGAAGTGATCGATCCAGAAACTCTCTCCCTGGTCGGTAACGATTTCATAACCAAATCCTCAAGTCCAATTAGTAGCGAGCATCGGGGCGATTCATATCCCCTGAAGCTTTGACCAAATACGGAAAGTGCTTCTCCACTGAGCAGGAGGAACCCAGATATGGAGTAAAAATATAACATTGCAGGGTGGGAAATTCATGTGCTACATATGCAGAGGGAGGGATACTGCTGCCTAGGCAGGGAGTGTGAACTTTCATCTAAACATAAGTGCCTGATGTGATTTTATGTTTAATCTCACTACAGCTGTTCTCAAACAAGTGCAATCCTGAATAAAACCATAAAACAAAAATAGAAGTTTAAAAAAGTCAATAATGATGATATGGAATGACAGCGATACGACAGCGAAAGGCAGGGGTGTCGGGTTTTCATTCTTTAAAAACTGCTTTAATTAAAATGAGCTGCAATTTAATCACAATCTACCGCATTTTTTTGTTCGAGGTGACAAAAAGAGTCCCAGATACAAAGGTTTCTGTTAATGAAGAACAGCAGCTGTGACGCAGAGGAGTAAATTAAGTTCCTGATTCAAATCCTTGCTATGAAAGATCGCGGCTGTTGAAGTCTGCAAGGGTGGATGGCTCCCACAGGATGGGCTGGTGATAGCGAGAGAGAGCGAAGGACTGCTGGACATCACTGATCTCTGCGTCCATTGAGTCTTTAGCGAAAAAGGGAGGGAAAAAGGCACAATGTGTTTATGACAGGCAAAAAATAGGTCCCCATATCTGGACGTGTTGCACACTTCCATAAACTGGTGGTATAAGACATGGCAGCCTAAGTAACAACAGAGAAACACGCTATGTACTTTAAAATGTGTAACAATTAAGTGCCCTCTGTGGGTTTCCGTCATGTTAGTGTGGTTTTCATTATGTCGGTTTCATTTCTTTTTAATGATTAATTACACAAAAGTACCATTAGTCACTGTCGCAATGGCACAGGGCAGCGCACTAACATTCTGTAGTCGACTATTGCCTCCTCTCAAGGAAAATATAAGAAGAATATTTCAAATTGTCGGTAAAAGGATCAAAGGCAGCTGTTACCTTGAAGAATCCCCATGTCAATCTTTGACTGCACATGGATTAAAAGGACATTTGAAAAGATTACACTTCTAAGGATAGCGTTTTATCTATAAAAATTATTCAGCGAGCGAAACTTGGTCACGTAGACCACTAACAATACATAGTGTTTATTTTCAATTTATTTCCCCGTACTCTTGGTATTAACATTTAGCAAGCACCAGTTCTGCATTTAACTCACTGCGCTTCTTTGCTCAGATGCTATTCGTAATCCTTGGAAGACGAGATGCCAACAGAACTGATTATTTTTGCAATGTAAATAAAAGAGCCGAACTGAGATAAACATGGGGGTGCGGTGGGCAAAGCCAGAAAGGAGGCGACCCGAGTTGAGCAGCATTACGCTGGAGAGCTGAGAGGTGCAGCCACAGAGGATCTTCCTGAGCGTTTAAACGCCTCTCTTTTTAACACGAGCACGGCCCCTTTGATAATTAATCCACCCGAGGATTACTGTCAACCGTGGCTCTTTCAACCCCCCGACTTACTGTCTCCATGAGTGCCACGACGACGCGCGACAGAAAGCTCAGTGACACGTTCAGAATGTGTGAAAGGATGCCGCTTTTGGGTTCCGTTCCCTGTGAGCTCCAAATTACTAAAGCTGAACGTCATCCCGACACGAGAGAGAAGAATGGCTGCCCTTTCGCAGCTCACCGCCTTATTTATGATCGCCGTTTTTATTATTTTATTTCAAAATCCATTACACTGTAGATTAGCATTCTGTGACAAACATTAGTATGATATAAATGGTGTGTGATCTCTTACTCACTGGTACCCACCGGACTGAATCATTGACCATTAACCAGAAGAGGAGCTGAAGACTATGAATGTGTTGCAGTAGACAGATGGGGCCTGTGGGACTTGACTGGCTGACACTGGACCATAGCATGGACCAACCGATATCGTTGAACTTTACTGTCAGATTTTTCTGAAATTTCATCTGCATCAAAGCATTCTCATCCATCAGAGATAATGAGATATTACACGTGAAGGCAAAAACACGGAAGGAGAAAAAAAAAGAGCTGTATCATAGAGTCTACAGCAGAGTCACTAATCGCTCGTAAGAATGCTTTTATTATTGTGCCTCATGTATTTCCATACCACAACCATCATATTGCTTTCATTTCCCACTTGCCTGTACTTGGCTCAACTTTCTAGGACCAGAGACAAACACAGGCAAAGCTACAGAACACACCTGCCCAGTAGCTGCTATTGTTTTCCGTGGTCTTGCATTATGCAGACGTCGTGTTACTGCAGAGGAACTGGGCTGCTGTCTGGCCAAACACACCTTCCCACAAAAGCTAAACCAGTCCCGTACATTTATTCCTCAACAAAACCGCAGGCTGACTCGGACGTAAGCATTCCTCCGTCGACAGTGTGCTCTTTATTTCCCTCGCAAATCAGCGCTGCTTTCATCTTTCCACGCTGTCACGACGTACCGTAAGCAGCTTGTTGGGTACGAGCCTCTGATTAATACCCACGGTGCTCTTTCCGATGCTGAAGATGTTTTCAGTATGCTCCATAATTCCCCGGCTCTTTCTAACCAGATTAAAAGATTTTGCCAGAAAGGCAAGGGAAGTGGCTCTTGGTGAATCAGCAGCATCTGCTCGAGAGCGAGCATCACTGACGGCCACCGGGCCTGCACCGCGGACCAATATACTGACACACTTTTTCCTTCCCTCCCTCTCCTCTCCACTCCTCTCCTCTCAGGGCCCTGGGGGGTCGAGCTACGCTTCCCCGTGCGTATACCCTTCTGGGGCACCCGATCTCCTCCAGCCAATGCCACGCACAGTCCAGAAGAGGGGTGGTGGAGGACGGTTCCCCTACCCTGCCCTGGACACGAGTGTGAACGGTCCCTCATGCAGGTGGGGTAAGAAGGACTGCAGTGTTGGCAGGGTGACGGGTAAAAGGAACACAGCTACCTCTGAAGCCGAAACATCTCACAGCACCACTGGCAACACACGCACACACACACACACACACACACACACACACACACACACACAGACAACTGAATCACAGCAACCAAACTGTCTGTCTGGAGAGTCAAATTCATTACTGAAACATGCTGGAGCTGTATTTGCGGAAGAAAAATGCAAAAGGTCCCAATGATCATTATTTATTTGGTCGGATAACCCTTTTATCCAAATCGGCTTACAATTCTATCTGTTTATACAGCTGGAAATATTATACAGGCGCAACCTAGGTTAAGTACCTTGCTGAGCACATACCACAGACTCAAACTGGCAAGATTCAGAGTCCAAGTCCATTGTGTTGGGTTCTATATTACATCCTGCCCAGAGTGAAGGTAGAGCCAGGTGATGTCATATTTCATTCCAGAAAATGACTAAGTATTCCGCCATGTGTCTTCCTGCAGGAGAAGTACAAATCGGCCCGTACCTGAGGACAAAGGAGGCAGTACCGACAGCCCAGTTTACCACAGAGCGACGACAAGACCGTTAAAAATTCATTTCAAATACATTTTGACTTTGCATACCGATATGGTACCGCACTGTGCTTTTAAAGAACTGTCCATAACTGTGGTCACGTGAATTTTCGCACTGTAAACACATACGTGCGCAGAGCTTCAGCTGATTCCAGCCGAAAAAGTTCTGCAGAGGTCGAAGAACCACCGACTGGGGGGTTCAGCAGAATGACACAGCACGGGTCATAACGGGCAGCGCAGCAGCTGATGAAAAAAAACCACCTTACAGCGGTCACTTACGACACATTACATCTCCTGCACTCGGTCACGGGGGCTGTAAAGAGTGTAAAGTGCGTGTACAGGAAGCAATCGCCTTGACAAGACACATGTCAGTGCTGTGCACACACTGCTTTCCAGGCTTTTGGAGATGCACTAGATACAAGGAACTGAAAAGGACTGCTGAGTGAAAACAAGTTGAAAAGTGTTACCGAAGGACTGCAGAACATTTTTTACGTGTCACTGACACTTTTCTCCAAATCATCTGACACTGCTTAAGCGACCTCCAATTTTTTACCCAGGGTACGAATCCTGCTCAAGGGTGTAACGGAGGTAGGCGGCAGCTCTAACCACTACACCTCCTGCAGAGCTTTTTCCATTATGCAACTATGACTATAGAAACTGCGGACCAGATGGAGTGGGGAAGAATCTCATCCTCTGGACAAATACATTACATGGCTACTAATGGACAGCTGACATATGGTTAAAACAAGGTGAAACTGCAGGTATGGGGAGGACTAGTTCTTTGGAGACAGGGAGGCCATGCTTACAGCTGGAAAGAGATAAATGAATAGGAGGGCACAGCACCGGTCACCCGAGCAGGAGGACACCCACGCAGACAAGCAACAGTAATTAAAAACCCCGGCAGAGCACGCAAATTAAAAACCTCCATCGACTGCAGCACTCTAGAAATCTACACATCTGTAGCAAAGCCAAGCGAGGGATAATTATTGCAGTAAATGCGGGGTTTAACGGCCTCTCTCGCCTTTGAAGGAAAAAGAAAAAAGAAAAAAGAAAAAAGAAAAAAGAAAAACGCGCGCGTCTTACAATCGCGCAGCCGTTCCCCGTGCAGAGAAATGAGGGCCTGAACGCGGGATTAATTCGCAGGGCTCGCGGCAGCGCGCGGCGGAAGGTCGGGCACGATCTGCGCTCCTAAAGGACGACGCGCGGCCACGCCTCGGGAGCGCGCATCAGTACAGCAAGACAGAGCTAAAACTTTTCAGAGTGGATTTGGAAGCTGTACATTTCTATAAATTACATTTTGCAGTCATTATGATGTTGACGCATTAATATAACAAATTACACAATGTCATCTAATCCTTAAATAATCGCATTACGTCTCTTCTTGTCAATCAGTATTTTTTAATCATTAATAAATATATTTTTATATAACGTAACAGCCAAATCAAAGTACAGGCCAGGCGTTACATTTTCGTTACATTTACCGAACGAAATGCACCACGGTTTTACTAACAGTCACAGTGCAGAGAAAAATCATGAACACCTCTCCAGGATCTCTTTCCCTGAGCTTTTGCATGCATCATGTCATGCAGCAAACGAACCCTCTCAGAATAGTACTAATAGATGGAAAACTAAGAAAACATTTTTTCGAAGACACTCATTCAATTTAGGCAGAATTCGGCTGCAAATGTGAGAATCGCTCCGCATTTCGTGCGGAATTTATTTATATCAGCTGTGTTTCTTTGAATCGCGGCACTTCAGTTAAGGTGCACATGGATAAAAATTAGTATTTTTTTTTTTTAAGTATAATGCATGATGGATACAAAGGTAATTGTATGTAGTGTAGTCCACTACGGAGCGAGCGGTGCTCTTTCCAGCTGCTGGATCGCGAGGGCGCAGAACGATTTCGCGGTTTCGCACTGCGCTCCTGCAGCTCGCGCGCGCGTTCTCAACTGCGGCGCCTCACGTGCCGTCTGGGGACCACCGGGCTGTTGCCCAGGGCTTCTCCGCAGGTGATCATCAGACTGATGATCAGTCCGTCCGCAAACGGGCTCGCGCGCAACTCCTCTACAAGTTGGGGGTGGGGGGGGGGTCGGTCAAGGTGAGTATCCTGATATCATATGGGGTGTAAATTAGACTACGGTCTTATGCAGGGTGGACTGTTATTGCTATCAGTCATTTTTTTTAATTATTTCCTTCACATGCGTCACGTTGCTTGTGCGTAAAGTACGCATCATTAAATTTAGACATAATAAATTGCAGAGGGGAAGCATCCATATTAAAGTTGGTTCTTGATGATTTTCGCCTAATATTTGCATTCATTGATTGTGCCGAAAAGCGGAAGAGCCCACAGAAGTTTGGACGTTCTGGGAAAGAGTCCTTTGTCTATACCGTTTACATTATTTTCGGGAAGTTTTGTTTTTACTTTTTTAAAAAAGACATGGAGGAGTGAATAAAAGATAAGAGAAAGCAATGAATGTCAGCAAGTTGCAATTAAATTCCCCAACGCTGTAATTTACAAGCTATCACTTCAGTTGTACAAAGTAATTGTCATGATTTCTTCGTTATAATTAAGTGCATCTCGGCGGAAATGCGGGCGAGCCGTGATTGAAGAAAGAACAGAACGACTCGATGTATTTACCTCGTTTATCCTGTATTTTGACGATGATCTCCAGCACGGGCTCGGTCTCCCTGTCCAAGCGTCGCGCGATCACGATGTCCCCACTGTCCCTACCCACGCTCACGGGGCTGTTCTCGGAGCCCGGGCTGATCAGCTCGAAGGTGGCCGCTTGGAACTTGACCGGGTTCAAGTTCACCACGACCGAGCCGATCCCGGCGTCTTCGGACACGCTGACCACCACGGGACTGTCCGAGTCCAGCAGGGAGCGCGACCTGCGCCGGGGTCCCACGGCGGACGCGCGTGTTCGGGGCGGCTGCGTCCACGACCAGCGCCGCGGGATGATCTCTACCGCCAAACTGCGGCTGGTTCGGGACGGCCGGCCGCGGTCCTTGGCGAACACCTCAAACCGAATGGGGTCATCGAAGCCCAGGATGGAGTCCACCAGCAGAACTTCTCCCGTCTTCGGCACCACGTAGAAGCTGCTGTTCCGCGGAAGCGCAAAGTACATGAGCTCGGCGTTCTCGCCGCTGTCGCCGTCGGCAGCCGCCACCTGGAGCACCACGGAGCGCAGCGCCGTCGCGTCCTCCACGCTTATCCTGACGTCCGCGCCGGGGAACGTGGGCTCGTGGTCGTTCGTGTCCAGGACGTCCACCTCCACGCGGGCCACTTCGGTCGCCGCCGCCGCCGCCGCCGGGCGGCAGCTCGGGCAGCACGCGCCGAGGGCGAGGGCGAGGAGGTAGTGCGCGCGCCGCTCCCTGTCCAGCGCCTTGGAGGTCTTGAGGAGGACGTGGCCGCGCGCATAGTGGACGAAGACGTGGAAGTCCTCGCTGCCGAGGCCCCGGAGTTTGAGGTGCGCCCCTGTCCGCCCGCAGAGTCCCTGCGCGTCCACGCGTTCCAAGGGGATGCTCAGCCCGTTCACTTTGGATCCAGGAGGAGAGTTCTCAGAAACGTGCCCGCGGAAGAAGGGCACGCGCTCGTCCGTGTTGCTTGCAAACACCGAAGTTAAAGAGTACAGCATTAACGCGGTCCACATCATGGTGGCGGGGCTCGTGCCACACAAGGAGGGAGCAGTTCAGCAGTCCGTCCTCTGGCACTGGCTCATCGCGCAACGACACATGATTAGTCCCATCTGGGGGAAAAAAAAAAAAGCGCTCCGACTGTTTCGGCGGAAGATGCAGGATGCAGGACTGAGAACTCGAACCCTCCCGCCTCCGCACGCGCCGAACTGCGACGTGCGTCTACTCCTCCTCCCGCGTGCAGCGCCAGCGCGTTCTGCCGCGCGCTCAGACGCGCGAGCCGGACGGCGCCCGCGAGCGGGAGGCGTGGCGCACCTCCGTTTGGGGGGAATCCTCGGGGAACCCGAACCCCCACGTGACTGCCGTTTGTGTCCACCTGCAACGACAAATTAAAGTTAATCAAAACGGCATAGGAAGAGGGAGAACATCATGAGAACACGAATTACATTTTCACCCATATGATCATATTCCCTCTTAGTTTTCATATCGCATAAAATATTACGCATAGTACGTATAACCGCATTTTTCTTATACTTACTCATTCTTAGCGCTTATCTATTGCACATTCTACATCACATCTATCCGCTAATTATCCTAACTGTAATAACAACAAGAACCAGGTAGCTTTTCAAACTCAAAATGAAACAAAATAAAAGCAATCAAATATTTATTAATACCAGAATACACAGGGAAAGCTAAGGGAGCTCGTTTTAAACACGGTGGAAACTGTTCTGGAGTCTATGTACTTGCGTTTACTCCATAATTATGTCTTTTTTCGGGTCAGGATGTAGGAACAGGCTAATAAATGTCATTAATTATTTCTTGCCCAACTGAACTATTTTGATTTTCTCAGGGAAATATTTATTAACATGATTACACTGGAAAAGATTTTGCGCCCCTGTGTTGCCGGGTTGGGCTCCGGTGGTTTTAGATAGTCTCTGTGTGTGTGTGTGTGTGTGTGTGTGTGTGTGTGTGTGTGTGTGTGTGTGTGTGTGTGAAAAAGATGCTAGGTACAATGGAATAAGTCCAAAAAGCACAGTATACAACAGCTGTTATTAACATGTTTCATTTAAAGTCTCAGAGCATAAAAATAACATGATAATATTTGCTGGATTTTCAATAAAACAGATTCTCTACTGAAAATGATCAAATATGTCTTAAGGATCGTGCGATCTATAGCTACAGTGTACGAAAAAGGTCCTTGTAAGTCGCCTTCAGTAGCAAATGTTCTTCGCTTCATTCTGTTAAAATGGAAAACACTTAGGAAAAACTATCAAATTCACCACAAGAAGCTGACAGATTGTCTTGTCTTGTCTAATCTAAGTCAAAAATTATTTTCGTTAAGAAGGCATTATTTTTTCCTTAATATAATTTTTTTTATTTTTTTTTTTTTTTTTGCCAAAGGCACAGTTTGAGCCTTGGAGAGGAAAACATTAATTAAACTAATGCTCAACGATTAAGAAAATAAATATCCAATACAAATTACATAAACTGTCTGTAGACGTGACGCTCTGAAGAAAAACTACAGTATAAAGTCATCCTTGGTACATATAGGATGGTTTTGAGCACATTATTAGGCTGATGAAACAATTTAACAAGTTATTTGCAGTGCCATTTGTAATTAAAGTCTCAAAGCCAGCTGGTAGGTTAATCAAAAATCTGCTGCTGGGATCAGCCTTAAACATTCAAGTTTTAATTTGATTTAATTTCACTTAATTCTGCTGTCAATCACTTCCTATCTTCTTCCCTAAATAGATGAATATTATAGACTTTCTTCCCTTCTAATTCTGCTAGATTTGTTAACACTATACAAAAAGTGGCAGATTTTTCAAATAAATCTGTATATTATTTCACCACTATCATCCTATTTCAAACGTAATGTGTATCATTAAAAATTACTTTTAATAACATTACCCTTTCCCCCAGGTTGTGAACTTCATGAATTTTATACTGGCGTTTAAAACCAAGTTTCAGTTTGAAGCATCGCATGAAAAAGGCAGAACCTAATAAACGAAAGCAAGATCTTGATCTCCGCTTCATATAGATTTTTCCGACTAGGAAGGTCATATGTATCAAACAGACTACTGAAAATGTTTGTCAGGATTTACTTAAATCTAAAAGGTCAGGGGGTCAGAGGGTTTCTCAAAACGTGGAGGCATCGTCTGATATTGAAAAAGACAAACTCTAGCTTCTGCGCCAATGGCAAATAGTATATTTTGCTTCCAACTCTGCAGATCCGCAGGACATATGTGTTGCCTCACAAAAGTCTGTGCCCCACATTGCAATTCTGCACAACAGCTCGGAATGGCCATCGTCCAAATGAGGTATTGATGATAAACCGTCCAGGCGGCTACTCTGTGCAGCATGCATACAAACCGTGGCGTAATGAGACACCCGGCAGTCCGATGAAACAATGGGGTGTTGACTTGCGTGTGGCCCACGGGGCAGGGTACCTGGGGAGGGGACAGCTTGCTGGTCTTCTAATTGGGGTAAACTTGCACTGTGATGCCGAGCAGTGAGATTTACAGCAGATTCCATGGGCTGCGCTGTTTAAACCTGCCGAGCCGAGAGGGACGGGGAGCTTGCGCTGCTTTCGAAGACACGGAGGCAAAACTTCTTATTTTCTAGGTGGGGGTTGGGGATGGGCGGACAAACTTCTGAGCTGAGTGCAGAGACAGACCTGACACTTTGACCTTTCTGTCCTGGACAGTGATCCAGAAGAGTGCTTCATGTTGTGGTTGTGCTCAAAGTACTAATAAGAACAGCTCATTTCACTGCTCAGGCTAGCAAAAACAAGTGAAGAAGTCACTAACCTCCCATTTTGTAGTGTGTCCAGTGGGCTTGTCCATAACGAACAGCAATGCTGTTCCAGGGCCTGGAGGAAAATGCTCCAAATGTCAGTGAAAACTGTCATCAGCTTAAACGTTAGGGGTTCTTCAGTAGTTGCATACATTTATATTCACATTGATTTAACTAGCAGATGCTTTTCTCCAAACTGATGGAGAAACAACTCAGAGTAAACAAACGTGCGCTTCACCAACAGACAGATATAGACGCAGACACGTAATTCATTCACTTCTCAAAGCAAAGTCAATTAGTCCAGAATCTGTTTCACCAGGATATAGTATTAGGCAGGTAGCAGCATAGAAACCGAGAGAGCACTTTTAAATAGATAATATAGTGCAAGTCCAAAAGAGACGTGTTTCGAGACCCTTCTTGAGTGCTGAGAGGGTTTCAGCAGCTCTGAGTGAGAGAGGGAGATCATTCTACCACACTGGGGCCTGAACTGAGCACCTTCGGGCTTTTGATTTTGGACCTCTTTTGAGTGTTACTACCAAGTGGCCAGAGGTGGAGAAGTGTAACAGTCTGGCTGCTGCGCTGCAAGTGATCGGGTCCTGTAGGTATCAGGGATCAGATCTCTTGATGGTAAAGGTCACTTTCGTGGAGCAGATGCTGTGGGACACATGACAGTTAATTATGAGGACTGCTTTAAATATGAGCCAATAAGAAAAATGATGATGGAACCAATGTGCTGGCCCAGCAGAGTTCACTGCTCAGCTCATGATTATTAATTTTGTAGGATTTTTTTTCCTTATGAGCAACTATAGCGCTAAAATAAACATTATGTTAATGTGATATTGTCCATTAATTCTCACACAACCCATGAAAACTGCTAATAAAAGGATAGCATATTATGCTGCACATCAATATTAAAAATAAACATTATATGCAGGCAAATCAAAAACAAATACTGAATCAGAAAAGTAAATATCACAAAGATTTGGCAGTTTTACAATATGTTTTTGTTTTATTTTTCTGAGAGATAGAGCAAAATGATCAAGTCTGACACATTTGCATATGCAGAAACCAAGTGTTATTACTTTACGAGACAGATGTTAGAGCGCATAATTAGAAAAGTCTGGCAGCATCAACAGCGAAGCTTCAGTAGCAGAGCGTTGTATTTCCTGTTAATGAGTGTTGTCACTCCGTACTTTACCCCCCATCAGTGCCCCCAGCGTACCGAAGACACTCGGTGCTATTATCCCGTATAATCAGCAAGAAAACATGCTCATTACACAAAATACCATCTCTCCTTAAACATCCTCTGTGTTTTGTAAGGGAGAAAAAAGGACAATGTAATGTCAAAAAGTGGCCTACGTTCTGTTGTGTGTTTTTTTTCTCTCTCTCTCTCGATTTTTTTCCTGAAATTGGCCTGCAGAACAGAGAAGGTGTTCAGAGGGGCTCCAACCAGAGATGCTTGCCTCTCCTCACAACATCTGTGTTGAGATGCTAATTAAAGTGAATGTCAGTGGAGCCGAAATCCCACTAACACTGTCTTCACTCAGGCTTCCAAGGGCAGCTGCGGTACGTTTAAGAGACGGGGTCATTTCCTCACCGCTGCTCGTCATGGACGGTCCCGACAATTTAAAAATATAACACTTTAATTCAATATCGGTAACAGAAAGAATATCTGAAAAAACGACACACGATCTCCGAATCATTTCTAAGAGGGTTTTTTTTCCTACTTCTCGTAAAACAGCAACGCTGTAATTATTCACACTCTTTATGACCGCAGCTCAGAAGCCTCATTCTCACAGTACACGAGCAATGAAGTTTAATAGACCAGGAAAATAAAGACGGTGCGTCGCAGAACCGTCGTTGCCACTGACATTTTATAACAAGACAAGGGGGAACGTTAAGAACCAAGTGTGAACCAAGAACCTTATTTTTTGCTTCCCATTCAGGATTAGAAGTAGTAGCTGAGTTGGACCTGGGGACTTCTTGCTCAGTTTCCTCTCAGACTTACTGCTGCATCCCAGAGCGGCAAACCTTGTGCTTCTGCTGGATGTATTCCTGACTCTGTTTCTACATTCTGCCACACTGGCAGCAGAATTGTACATTTGTATGTTATATTTATATATCCTATACCGTCATACAAGATAGTTATATGAGCAATCCAGCTGTACGGTGCAACAGCTGGTGCAGGTAGTTAAGATGTTATACTCGGTCAGAATGCAGAGTGCTTTTGAATACGAAACAAATGTCAAAAAATATTTCACAACACAATCATGAATACATCATCTACAACAAACGCAAGGTAGCATCCTATGGTGTGAGCGCAGGAAGTTGGTGAAAAAGTTATTTAGGGTGTGGACTTTTTTAAGCCAGGAAGTCTGTTGGCATAAATCTCCGCAGGAATGTTGCTGTTGTATGCTTGAGAAGATTCTTAATCTCAATGTAAGTAGACATACTTAGCCGTTTAATTAGGAGAACAGTCACTTTTGCATAAAACTCTAAGCATAATAATAACTTTTGTCACTTCTAGGAAAAAATATTAAACATTGTCTTATGTAATTATTAAAGTGATTGTTATTTGTCCAAAATTATTGTAAATTGTTCTGTTGCATAAAAAGTATGGCACAATATGCAATTATCATGGTTGGTTGGTTGACTGGCTGGTTCTAGGTCTGTTTTCTGTATTTTCTAAGCATTTTCTCTTAAGTTGCTTGTTAATAAGAAGAACCCATTTTGGTTAAGATCCCGAGTGAGAAGCTGGTTAATGTTCTGGAAGGAGTTGCACTTAGCTGAAGGTAAGAGGGCATATTGAGAATTTACTTTCACTGGAGAAAAGTTCATTCTAAAGGCTCACAAGCACTGGACCAGCATTTTAACATCCTGCTTATTCACTTTGCAGAGGTCTCAGTCCAGAATGAGCTTTGGAACAATTTTGAGCACATTTACTTCCAGACACATCCTGAATTAAGTCAGCTCAAGCTCAGGGCTACAGCAGCAGTTTCCTCCGGGGATTTGAACCCTAACCCTTCCGATCACAGGTACAGTTCCTTAAGCGGCAAACCACCCGCCGCTCGTCAAACACGCCTCTGCTCACGTGTCAAAGGTTATAGATTTTTTTTCAGCTGAACTAATATCACACATTGCGTCTGCTCTGTAGAAAGACAGCTCGCTGTAGTATCACAGCAGGTTCGGCAGACCACGCTTAAAAGCATAATTTAACCCTGCCAGTCATTCCCTGTGTGACTTGGTAGTCAAGGAGCATCCACGTCTGGGTGGGGAGGAAAAGGACTGAGCTCACTCTTCCATCCTATTTGTCCGCTGAAGGCCAAGCAATTTTAAGAGGAAAAAAGCTGTAAAACGAGAAGCTGAAGCACAGCTGACTGCTAGGGGACAAACATTTGTTATTAGCGATAAACCTGCCTCTAGGTCATTAGATATTTACAAGTTAAACAAACACTTTTAATGAGAAATTCCTTGGAGAGATGGATGAATGCAGAAACTGAGTGATTTCATTAGGTAGAGTTAGTACTTAACTACGTGGTACAGTACTTTGGTACTGGAGGTACGGAGGGTAAATACGTGGTCTGCTAGGTAACTGTGCTGAGTTGACACCTGATGCTTCAATATACAATCTTGATGGGTTGTCAGATGCAGTGAGATTTTTGCTTGGTTCAGGGCCATACAGATGGAAAATTAATAATAAAATATAAATAAGTCACACAAAGTGCACTTCTAAGAAATGATTCTGCACGTCTGTATTCTAAAGATATTGTATCAAAATGGTTAACAACACAGAGTAGCGTATACCCCTGAAACTGTCTTAACTGGACACATTAAAAGTTTAGGATCTGCTCTCTTTACACCTGTCCTCAGAAATATATCAGTTAGAATACACAATTCATGTTAATTATGTTGGTGCTACTACATCAGCAGCAGCAATATTGAAAAATTTACTTCACCAAGCATGATGCTCATTAAAGTAATACGATAATTAAGATATAAACTGCATACGCACAGCCTGCCAGAAATAGAGTTTGACAACTTTGACTTAAAGTGCGTCTTTGGTAGAGTTTACCGTAGCACAGCGAGCAGGGAAAAAGAAATGGCACAGGCACGGAGAAAGGCTTATGATAAAAGGGGTGTCGGGGTATTCATAAATTGCACGTTCTTAAAGCGAGGTTCTGCATTTTATCATCAGCTATCATTCCGGGCACCAGCAAGCTTGTTGAATTAGCACAGGGCATAGAGTACGTGCGGAAGCCAGCAGAGAGTCAGCGGCTGTGCGTTTTACACCAGAAAAGCAGCTGGGTAAACCTCCTCCTAGAGCGGGGGGTCCGCTCTACTGCATAAGTCACACAGGTAGAAGGAAAAGGCCAAGGTGTGGCCTTAATTAATGTTGGGCACCTGTTAAAAACAATTGTCTTTGTTCCCAATCACTTTCCTCCCGGCGCTTTGCGTCTTTCTCAAAAACGAACAGCATGGAACGAGTCCCTAAAGCTTCCAGAACCTTCTCTTA
Organism: Scleropages formosus; assembly: GCF_900964775.1. Classification (NCBI taxonomy): domain Eukaryota; kingdom Metazoa; phylum Chordata; class Actinopteri; order Osteoglossiformes; family Osteoglossidae; genus Scleropages; species Scleropages formosus. The sequence continues at coordinate 20,732,542 of NC_041812.1, read as the reverse complement.
CGCTCCTTCATGGAAGAATGTAGCCAGGACTCTTCTTAAATCAATGTAAACAGAAAGAAGGGATAGACTTGCTGGGGGTGGGGGCAGCTGGTGAAGAGAAGGATGTGGTTTCTTTCGGGGGAGGTTTTATTTGGCATTATGAGCAATTAATTAGGCCTGAAGCAACATGTCAGCATCTACAGCTGGGTGTCCTGGATTCACACGCTTTCCTTGCACGGACAACAAGGGCCATATCCAAGATCAACAGCTATTTCTGTTCTTCTTCATCTTCTTTTGTTTGTTTATTTATCAGATGTCCTCATGAAAAGAGAACATTTTCACTGTTTATTATTTTACATTGGCTTTCTGGAAAGACCGGTTTGTTTTAAGGAGTTTCATCAGATATCTGAACCCCCAGATGTAAGTGTCCTAACCACTACGTGGTTCCATCCATCCATCCATCCATCCATCCATCCATCCATCTTCAGAGATCACACAACCAGTAGAGAGTCACGGTGGTCTGTAGCCTATCCTAGGAAGCACAGGGTGCACGGCGGATACACCCTGGGAGGGACGGCATGCTATCGCAGGAAAATTATATGGCCTCGTGTGTACAGTTTCATCCTTTATCATGGCCTCATCTGCACAGTTTCATTACATTATCAGCCTTCAAGTGGTAAGAAGAAAATTAAAATCACCAAGAATTCAATTAGACCCCACTGCTGCGGGATACCACCTCCCCTGTTCTGCAAAGCCAAAGTGACATCCAGGTGGCAGACAGGCTGCACTGTCCAATCTTGCATTTTCCCTTTATTACAGGTGCCGATGACATAAGAAAGACAAGGGCTCTGCAAAAACAATTTAAACCACCAGACATTGATCTGATACCTCCGCCAAGAGCTGTGACACACATGAGCACGGAGGGGCTGTTTTAGCCTGGGAGTCTCAGAGCTGAGAACGTCGCGAGGAGCAAATTAAGCATCGCTCCTCCGGCAACTTAATCCTGCATTTGTCTCACTGTCACGATAAAAGAATGCTAAAAAAATTAAGCCCATCGGTTATGCTCATTGAAACGTATGCTCATTTTTACAGCATCACTGAAAATTGCACGTACAGCAACCATGACCTATGGGTATGCAGTTTATAGTTCAAAATTTGGTGCTAATGAGGCCATTATAATAACAGGGGCAAGGACAGCACAGAGCAGGATTGGGGAAATTATTTTGTATATAACAAAGCAAATTATTTCCTGTAGTTAGTGACAGCTGCTTTAAATGTGGGTTATTATTCCGCGCGTAAAACTGAAAATAGTGTGTTACTTACGTGGAAATACAACTTTCGGTATTACAATGGTTATCATTCCCCGTATTATACTGGCGAAATCATTACTGTGTTATCACCGCATTAGACTATGTAAGAGTACGTATTTCATATTTTATATTAAGCATTTCACCGGATGGTTTTTATTGTATTTGTTTGCATGTAAAAACAAAGTTCATTACTCTGCATGAGGTGCAGCGTAACCGTGATTCCCTGTATAAACTATTCTTTCTCCCACAGCTGAGATAATGTCTTTCTGCAGACGGATTAAGAGCCGCTGGAAAAGGCTATTGCTCCTCGAACTCCCAACTCCCACACCACCTTTGAGGGAGTGCATGTACTTTCTGGAATTATGGATGTTTTTAATGTGCTGGAGACCTAGACACTTATACTGATAAGAACTTCAGAATACTAACTGTGAAGCCGTCAACAAGTGTATATATATGTATTGAATTCAGGTTCTGGCTGTAAAAAAAAAAAAAAAAAAAAAAAAAAAACAAGTCGAAAAATACAAAAACAGACCTTGTCCTGAACACTTATGCACATTCAAGTATATCCTGAGTAAGATACACTCTATGTGTGCATATGAGTAAAAACACATATATATTTTTATCCATCTGTACATATATGTATACTAAAAACAAACTGTATTTCACTTGTAGTATTTTGCCAATAGTGTATTTGACAGAATAATGTGAATTATGCTCATTCCCTGTAGCAAAGTGATATTGAATTATATTTATTACATTTCATTGCAACACCTCCTTTCCTCTGTCTGCATTTATACTTTCACCAGGAAACAAAAAGAAACTTTCTTCATTTATGCATCAGTAATTTCACTGTGCTTGGGTGTATAGCCATGCTCTCTGAGATTTTCTGTAACGGAAAAATCATTTTTAATATTTAATATACAAAGAAAGGACCTGAAAGTAATTAAAAACTGTGACCCTTCCTCTGGATTGCCTATTTTACATGCAGTATTATTAACTTCACTAACAAGTTGTGACACTCACTGGGTGTATATCTCAGTAAGTGGGTTAATAAAAGTTCAGCCGACAGTCCACATTATTATTAGTTCTCTTTTTTTAAATTTGTCAGAGTAACATAATGAGGGCATGTGGTGGTGCAGCGGGTTTGGCTGGGTCCTGCTCTGTGGTGGGTGCGGGGTTCGAGTCCCGGTCGGGGTGCCCCGCGACGGACTGGCGTCCCGTCCCGGGTGCGTCCCCTACCCCTCCGGCCTCGCGCCCTGTGTTGACGGGTTAGGCTCCGACTCGCCTCGACCTCGCTTGGGACAAGCGGCTTCAACCAACGTGTGTGTGAGTAACATAATTTTTCAGTGTTGACCATAGCCACATCATAGTCTGATGAGAGTGATGTTTGTCTAAAACACTCCCTGATTTTTTTGCTCATTCCATCTCCTCCACTCATCTGTCATTCCACATTCTACCGATGGAAGAACCACCTTTACCGTGCTGGGAAAAGACAACGGATTTATAATGGAGGGTTAGTAAACTTACATTTTCCATTAGAAACAAAGATGTGGAATCCCCAGTGGCCAGACTTTTTAGTATGGTGGGACACGATGCTGGTGC